>NC_058084.1:38814148-39414148 GCF_014858855.1 Bufo gargarizans
AATTCTGTTTATACAGTAACTACCTGCCGACCTGTTTGAAAAGTCCATGATCGACATTATTGCTGATCACGGACTCTGCCACAAAGTGTCTGCTCACTTAAACAGCATGCTTTTAGTGGCTATGGTGCCCGCTTAGCTGCTGAGCATAATACCAATGAAATCAGGGGGAACACTTCAAATAAATAAACTGGAGTGCACTAACGGTTCAAAATATAATACTCAAAACCAAAAAAGCCAAATCGCCCAGAAAACCGCAATATGCACATCCAAGAATTATAAAAGCAGTCAAACAATTTTATTGGACAACACAAATATACAGACATTTAAAAATGATATACAATAAAACATGTTCTGGTAAATATAAAACCGGACACAAATACATGGCCCACCATAGTCCATATATAAGAACACAGCATGTGTAGTCTGGGGTAAAGTAAAGTACAATACAACATAAGACCAAAACAGAAATAGTCAATCAATATACAAACCGGATTCCAAAACAGTTGGGACTCTATACAAATCGTGAATAAAAACTGAATGCAATGATTTGGAGGTGCCAACTTCTAATATTTTATTCAGAATAGAACATAAATCACGGAATAAAAGTTTAAACTGAGAAAATGTACCATTTTAAGGGAAAAATATGTTGAATCAGAATTTCATGGTGTCAACAAATCCCCAAAAAGTTGGGACAAGGCCATTTTCACCACTGTGTGGCATCTCCCCTTCTTCTTACAACACTCAACAGACGTCTGGGGACCGAGGAGACCAGTTTCTCAAGTTTAGAAATAGGAATGCTCTCCCATTCTTGTCTAATACAGGCCTCTAACTGTTCAATCGTCTTGGGCCTTCTTTGTTGCACCTTTCTCTTTATGATGCGCCAAATTTTCTCTATAGGTGAAAGATCTGGACTGCAGACTGGCCATTTCAGTACCCGGATCCTTCTCCTACGCAGCCATGATGTTGTGATTGATGTAGAATGTGGTCTGGCATTATCTTGTTGAAAAATGCAGGGTCTTCCCTGAAAGAGATGACATCTGGATGGGAGCATATGTTGTTCTAGAACCTAAATATATTTTTCTGCATTGATGGTGCCTTTCCAGACATGCAAGCTGCCCATGCCACACACACTCATGCAACCCCATACCATCAGAGATGCAGGCTTCTGTACTGAGCGTTGATAACAACTTGTGTTGTCCTTGTCCTCTTTGGTCCGGATGACATGGCGTCCCAGATTTCCAAAAAGAACTTCGAATCGTGACTCGTCTGACCACAGAACAGTCTTCCATTTTGCCACACTCCATTTTAAATGATCCCTGGCCCAGTGAAAACGCCTGAACTTGTGGATCTTGCTTAGAAATGGCTTCTTCTTTGCATTGTAGAGTTTCAGCTGGCAACGGCGGATGGCACGGTGGATTCTGTTCACTGACAATGGTTTCTGGAAGTATTCCTGAACCCATTCTGTGATTTCCTTTACAGTAGCATTCCTGTTTGTGGTGCAGTGTCGTTTAAGGGCCCGGAGATCACGGGCATCGAGTATGGTTTTACGGCCTTGACCCTTAGGCCTCCTGCACACGAACGTTGTGTGCATCCGTGGCCGTTGTGCCGTTTTCCGTTTTTTTTCACGGACCCATTGACTTTCAATGGGTCCGTGGAAAAATCGGAAAATGCACTGTTTGGCAGCCGCATCCGTGAGCCGTGTTTCCTGGCCGTGAAAAAAATATGACCTGTCCTATTTTTTTCACGGCCAACGGTTCACGGGCCCATTCAAGTCAATGGGTCCGTGAAAGAACACGGATGCACACAAGATTGGCATCCGTGTCCGTGATCCGTGGCCGTAGGTTAGTTTCATACAGACGGATCCGAAGATCCGTCTGCATAAAAGCTTTTTCAGAGCTGAGTTTTCACTTCGTGAAAACTCAGATCCGACAGTATATTCTAACACAGAAGCGTTCCCATGGTGATGGGACGCTTCTAGTTAGAATACACTACAAACTGTGTACAAGACTGCCCCCTGCTGCCTGGCAGCACCCGATCTCTTACAGGGGGATATGATAGTGCGGCACCTGAAGGGGTTAATTGTACTATCATATCCCCCTGTAAGAGATCAGGGCTGCCAGGCAGCAGGGGGCAGACCCCCCCCCCCCCTCCCCAGTTTGAATATCATTGTGCGGCCCCCCCCTCCCCTGTTGTTAACTCGTTGGTGGCCAGTGTGCGCACCCCCCTCCCTCCCTCCCTCTATTGTTTTAATACATTGGGGCCAGTGTGCGCGCGCCCCCAACCCCCCCCTCCCTCCCTCTATTGTTTTAATACATTGGGGCCAGTGTGCGCACCCCCCAACCCCCCCCCCCCCTCCCTCCCTCTATTGTAATAATAGCATTGGGGCCCCCCCCCCCCCCCCCCGATCATCGGTGGCAGCGGAGTAGAAGATTTTCATACTTACCTGGCTGCTGGCTGCTGCGATGTCTGCGTCCGGCCGGGAGCGCCTCCTACTGGTAAGTGACAGCAATGCGCCGCACAGACCTGTCACTTACCAGTAGGAGGAGCTCCCGGCCGGACACAGAGATCGCAGCAGCCAGCAGCCAGGTAAGTATGAATCTTCTACTCCGCTGCCACCGATGATCGGGGGGGGGGGGGGGCTGTGTGGGGGGGGGGGGGGTTGTGCGCACACTGGCCCCAATGCTATTATTACAATAGAGGGAGGGAGGGGGGGGGGGGGCGCGCACACTGGCCCCAATGCTATTATTACAATAGAGGGAGGGAGGGGGGGCGCGCACACTGGCCCCAATGCTATTATTACAATAGAGGGAGGGAGGGGGGAGGGGTTGGGGGGGCGCGCACACTGGCCCCAATGCTATTATTACAATAGAGGGAGGGAGGGGGGGGGGGGTGGGGGGGCGCGCACACTGGCCCCAATGCTATTATTACAATAGAGGGAGGGAGGGGGGTGCGCACACTGGCCACCAACGAGTTAACAATAGGGGAGGGGGGGCCCACTGGCCACCAATGAGTTAAAAACAGGGGGGGGGGGGTCTGCCCCCTGCTGCCTGGCAGCACCTGCCAGGCAGCAGGGGGCAGTCATGTACACAGTTTTTTTGTATATTCTAACCTGAAGCGTCTCCATCACCATGGGAACGCCTCTGTGTTAGAATATACTGTCGGAAATGAGTTTCACGATGTAGCTCATATCCGACAGTATATTCTAACATAGAGGCGTTCCCATGGTGATGGGGACGCTACAAGTTAAAATATACCATCGGATTGGAGAAAACTCCAATCCGATGGTATAACAGAACTCCAGACTTTACATTGAAAGTCAATGGGGACGGATCCGTTTGAAATGGCACCATATTGTGTCAACATCAAACGGATCCGTCCCCATTGACTTGCATTGTAATTCAGGACGGATCCGTTTGGCTCCGCACGGCCAGGCGGACACCAAAATGACTTTTTTTTCATGTCCGTGGATCCTCCAAAAATCAAGGAAGACCCACGGACGGAAAAACGGTCACGGATCACGGACCTACGGACCCCGTTTTTGCGGACCGTGTAAAAAAACGTTCGTGTGCAGGAGGCCTTACGCACAGAGATTGTTCCAGATTCTCAGAATCTTTGGATGATGTTATGCACAGTTGATGATGATAGATGCAAAGTCTTTGCAATTTTTCGCTGGGTAACACCTTTCTGATATTGCTCCACTATCTTTCTGCGCAACATTGTGAGAATTGGTGATCCTCTACCCATCTTGGCTTCTGAGAGACACTGCCACTCTGAGAAGCTCTTTTTATACCCAATCATGTTGCCAATTGACCTAATTAGTGTTAATTGGTCTTCCAGCTCTTCGTTATGCTCAAATTTACTTTTTCCAGCCTCTTATTTAATTTAAAGTGATAACTGACCAAAAAATGAAATAAAGTAGCAAGATAACCCGGACTAGTTAGGTGAGCCTATGTTTAGAAAAAGGAAAACACCCCACGCGTATCGCCGGTGAAGTCCAGCTTCCTCAGGGGTAAACCTCTGTATATAACAGTGTCCCATATATCCCTGACTAATTAATACTGAGTTGTAGTAAAATAATAACCTGTGTAACTTAAGAGTGGAGAGAATAAAGGTTTGCTCGTGGCATCCCGGGAATCAAACCACACATGCGCAAAATGGCCGTGAACCACTTAGCTGCTGAGCAGGCACCATCTTTAAAGACCCAACATCCTCTGTGCATGTAAAGTGGATATTGGGAAGGGGTTAAGAAACATTACTACAAAAATCTTGGAAATATTTTTTTATATTTTTCTTCTGTCTGAAACTTATTAAAACAATATGTTATATTCTCTTAGCAGATAATCAGCTCATTGTGTTAATTTGATGAATGTAAACAATGGCAAAAATGAAAGAGCCAAATGACTTTGTATCCTAAATGAATTATCCTCCGTTACCTTCAGCAACTTTTATCCACATTTAAGACCCTTATTTTTAAAAATACAATCAAACACACAAAAAAAACACACCCAGAGAGAACTGTCGGATTACTGCAAAACTCGTCATGCACTCATGTTTAATGCAGATATGTAAAAGATTTCAGGTTCTGTACTGAAACATTGATAATCAATAAAATTGATAAAAGCTTTAAGCTTTTTATATTATCCTTGTGTGTCTGAAACTTATTAAAACAATATGTTATATTTTTGTAGCAGATAATCAGCTCATTGTGTTAATTTGATGAATGTAAACAATGGCTAAAATGACTTTGTATCTTAAATTAACTTCTGTTACCTGGAAAAACTTTTTCCCACATTTAAGATACTTATTTTTGGAAATACACTCAAAAACAACAAAAAATAAATAACACACCCAGATAGAACTGTCAGATTACTGCAAAACTCATCATGCAGTCATGTTTCATGGAGATATGTAAATGATTACAGGTACTGTCTGATTTGACACTTAGTCTCGCCACAAGAGGGTGTAAAAGTGCTTCCTCGCTGCCCTATTAAAGATCTCTAAGAATCTACTTTTGGGTAGTGTACCTCTTGGTGAGAGATCATTGACTTGTTGACATGCCTGTATGATGTACTTGAAGACATTATGCCGGTTGACAGACATTGCGAAGGGCACATCATTGGACTGAGAGAATCAGGATGGTTATTTTGACGAAGTGGCCACCATCTTGGCCTTTCTGACCTAGCTGTTAGGAGGTGTCGAACAGGATAAACATGGCCCCGACAGTATAGAGGATCATTTCATCTGTCTACTAGCCCAAGCAGCTCCCACCGTTTTGTTGTCCACCATCCAAACACAGGTGGCACCTTCATTACACACCCCTGTATCTGGATGGACCATTTCCAGGTGCATAACTAAAGGAAAACTGGTGTCACGGCCCCCATTACATGTCTTGTCATTGACAGCCAGCCACTGTTGCCTTTGTGGTGGCATAGTGAAAGAGAAACCAGGTTCTGTTTTTGATCCAACGACAGTCGAGTTCAAGTATGAAGGTCTGGTAAGGCACATCAATCCTACTTTTGCTGTGGAGTGACACACTGCCCTAGCTACTGCTATGAGGAGCTGGAGAGCCATTACATATGACAATCAATCAACTTTAGTAGTGATACGAAAGACAGTGATGCAGTAGCCCACACGTGGGGAGCTGTGAGGAGGATGGGAGTGGTATTGGTGGCAGAGATAGGATTAGTAGTGGTTCACAGTGGCTATCCTTGCTCTGGCACTCCCATGCAGCAGTAAATTTCATAAAAAATAAAAAAAATCATAAAGATTGGGTTATTGATTAATAGTTATCCTATATAAAAAAATGTGTTGAATACAGAGATGAATACATTTATAAAAGTGAACCAAATCAAATTGGTTTCACCCGCAAAAAATAAATAAATATAAAAATGTGTGGAATACACATGAAATTGCTTTTTAAAGACATCACAGGAACAGATACTGTAGCTTCTGCTAGTTTTTACTTTCACAGGGTGCCATAAATATTTGTATGCCAAAATTGATTACTACAATTTTTTTCAACCTGAGAAAGGAAGAGCAGTGCAAAGATTGCAAAACATAGAATTGCTAAATTTACCTACTTTGGTCCAATATAAAAAAAAAAAATATGTTTGACATTTCAAAATAACACTTCTTGAGCCATTAATATAAAGATAATTTTTATTAAACACTGCTCACACCCTAACTCCTAACCAATCCATAAAAATCAATATAAAATTATATAAGAAAAATAGTTTCCTTGTGTCCTCGATATATTTGACTTAGTATTGATAACTGTTTTTTTCAAAGGATTAGTAAAAAGGGCATTTTTTTCCCCACCATTAAAAAGGTTGTCCAGGCTTTTACTATTGATGACCTATCTTCAGGATAGGTCATCAATCTCAGATTAGTGAGGGTCCGACACCCAACACCCCTGCTGATCAGCTGTATGAGTAGAAGGTGCGCGCAGCTGAGAACAGGAAGAGAGATGGGAGACGGCACGTGCGTACTGCGCGCACTGTCACCCTATGCAGCTGATTTGTGGGGGTGCCGGGTGTCAGACCTCCGCCGATCTGATATTGATGACCTATCCTGAGGATAGGTCATCAATAGTAAAAACCTAGACAAAAACTGTCTCAGTCTACACAGCAAAGCTGAAAAGTGACCTTCACAAACATGAAATAGCCAATTATGTGTATGTGTTTCAGTGGCCTTTTGGCTTAAACCAAGTGTAGTATCTGTTCTTAGCAGTGGTTAAAGGGGTTGTCCAAGTTATTTTTATTGATGACCTACCCTCAGGATAGGTCATTATTATCAGATAGGCAGGAGCCCAACACCCAGCTGCTTGAAGAGAAGCCACGCGCTGTGCCAGCGCAGCCATCTCTTCATTGTTTCTCTGCTCACTGTCGCAACAGCGGCGGTGAGCAGATGTAATTACACCTAAGACATCCCATTCTTTTTAATGGGACGGCTCGTTCCCATACACTTGAATAGTAATAAGCCATCTTATTCAAGTAAAAGGGATAGCTACTGTTTATTGTTGATCGAGCACCGTAGTGCTCGGGTGCTCGAGCCGAACACATCGTGATATTCAGGTGCTCGACTGAGCACCCAAGTATAATGGAAGTCAAAGGGAGAACCCAAGCATTAAACCAGATACCCCCTGCTATGAAGAGGGGAGGGTGCCTGGTTCATAAGAAAATGTCAGAAATTGTTGGTAACACCACCGAAATGGTCCTGTAACAGCATGGGGAGGATGTATGGATGCATCTTGGACTCGCTGGTTGCTGCTGGGAACTATGTTGTCCAAATAGTGCACCACTTTTACATAATGACAATAATACACACAAAACCAAGGGGGGAAAAAACACTATTTTAGAGGAAAAATTGATAGAAGACTGTCTTTCCTGAATATATAAAGTGCAAGTGCTGCTAAAAATTACAAGGAAGAGGCACTCCGAAACACCCTTAGTTACACCTAAAGGAGGGCATCATACACACCATGATTGGTGGCCTGCTGGTGACCCTCAAAAACATTAGGAGCAAGGGCCTGCTGATCTGACCATTTAAAACATTCACGTCCCCGTGATGGCGACAATCCATTCGGATGTCTGGCCTATCAACTTTCGATGTAATTGTCAGCTCAAAACAATTGTAAACTATGGGTAATGGGAAATCAGTGTTTGATTCCGGAGAGGGAGCCTGAGAAACGGCTAACACATCCAAGGAGGGCAAGCGGGTGTCGCGCAAATCACACACTCCCAACTCGTGGAGGTAGTGACGATAAATAACAATACAGGACTCTTAAGATGCCCTGTTATTGGAATGAGTTTTAAAAAATTACAGGGAATGTGACTGCCATATTTTGAATGAGGAAACGTTATGAGTTGCGGGCCTGCAGGTGAGCTGACCCTGTAAAATATTTTAGTTGCGGGCCTGCTGGTGAGCTGACCCTGTAAAACATTATATGCAAGAGCCTGCAGCTGAGCTGACCCTCTAAAAAATTATATGCGAAGGCCTGCATTTGAGCTGACCCTGTAAAAGATTTGAGTTGCGGTCCTGTATGTGAGCTGATCCAGTAAAAGATTTGAGTTGCGGGCCTGCAGCTGATCTGACCCTGTAAAAGATTTGAGTTGCGGGCCTGCAGGTGAGCTGACCCAGTAAAAGATTTTAGATGCGGGCTTGCTGGTGAGCTGAGGTGGAACCGAGAAGCCTAACTTGATTTTGATGGCTGCATTAATCTGCAGGTGACCATCATACAGCTCTACAGATTTGTTTTCACCTACATCTTTCTCAACAATATGTGGCCTCAGTCTTTTATCCAGACTCTGTCATTGTGCCACTATGTGGCCTCCTCATGCTGCCATCTCCACACCATGTCACCTTGCCACTCATTTTAATTACCATGCTGCTTCTGATGCAGCTTAAAAGGCCTTAAAGTGATCACTAGGCCCACAATTTAATTAAGGTTTTGGAATTGATAAACCCAACTTGCTTTTGTGGGCTGCATCAGTGGCATAGATAGAAATGACTGGGCCCCACAGCAAATTTTTGAATGGGGCTACATCCCACAGTAATTTTTTAGCGACCCCTTCCTTTCATGCCACCCCCATTCCTGTGGCTGTAAAGATTGTTCTCTCAGACCATGGCCGGCAGCTGTTCCAACCATTTTATACACTATCTATACTGTCACTGTATATAATTTTATTGTGCAATACTGTTGAGGGGCCCTGACCTAATATTTTAGTCCTCTTCCTCCTGGATGGGCCCCTTCTGGGTCAGGGTCCCAAAGCAGCAGCTTCCCCTGCTTCCCCTATTGCTGCGGCCCTGGTCTGCATTGTTCTGCAGGTCACCGTAATACAGCTCCACAGATTCTTTTCATCTGCATCTTTCTAAACAATCTGTGGCCTTAGTCTTTTATCCAGACTCAGTCATTGTGCCACTATGTGGCCTCCTCATGCTGCCATCTCCACACCATGTCACCTTGCCACTGATTTTTATCACCATGCTGCTGCTGATGCTGCTTAAAAGGCCTTAAAGTGATCACCATGCCCACAATCTAATTAAGGTTTTACGCACAAAACCAAAGTAAAAAATCGGTTTTATAGGAAAAATCTTTCCTGTATATTTACTTGTATATAAAGTGCAAGTGCTGCCAAAAATTAAAAGGCAGAAGCACTCCGATACAACCTGTATATCACATAAAGGAGGGCCTCATTCACATTGAGTTGCGGGCCTGCAGGTGAGCTGACCCTGTAAAAGATTTGAGTTGCGGGCCTGTAGGTGAACTGACCCTGTAAAAGATTTGAGTTGTGGGCCTGCAGGTGAGCTGACCCTTTAAAATATTTTAGGTTTGGGTCTGCAGGTGAGCAGACCCTGTAAAAGATTTGAATTGCAGGCCTGCAGGTGAACTGACCCTGTAAACATTTTTAGGTTTGGGCCTGAAGGTGAGCAGACCCTGTAAAAGATTTGAGTTGCGGGCCTGCAGGTGAGCGGACCCTGTAAAAAATTAGATGTGAGGGCCTGCTGGTGAGCGGACCCTCCAAAAAATTATATTCGAAGGCCATATATGCAAGGGCATTATATGTGACGAATAAGCAATGCATATAAATGAAGTAATTGGAGGGCACTCAAATATCTGACTACATTCAAGGCAGGATATCAATAATCCTAATTTATTGACATAAAACTAATGTATTGGCATAAAAGTAAAAAAATCTACATACATATAATATATATAATATAATAAGCAATGCGAGAAAAGGAAGATTCAACCATATACCCTTGTTTGTGGTGGAAGGGGTGCATGGGAATACAGTCTATTAACTACATTAAAAACAGCACATGTAAAGTGCCTTTATGTTCATCAGCATTCCTCTGGTGGAGTCGAGAAGTCATGGTCAATACAGGCCTTGTTTATTTTTATATGAGTCAACCTGTCAGCATTTTCAGTTGACAGGTGGATACGCTTATCTGTTATAATGCCACCAGCAGCACTAAATACACGCTCAGACAAAACGCTGGTGGCAGGGCAGGCCAGTGCCTCCAAAGCGTAGAGTGCAAGTTTATGCCACGTATCCAGCTTGGACACCCAGTAGTTGTAAGGCACTGAGGGATCATTGAGGACGCTGACACGTTCGGCTATGCACTCCTGCACTATCTTCCAAAAATTTTCTCGCCCTGTGGCAGTAGGCCGCACATCAAGGTGAGGGTGCTGGCGGGGTGTCATGAAACTGTCCCAGGCTTTGGAGAGTGTTGCCCTGCCTCTGTTTGAACTGCTGTGTGTTTCCCTTGTCTCCCCTCCTTGGTTGGCCAAAGAAGTACAGACTCTGCTACCAGCATTGTCAGATGGAAAATTTTGGAGCAATTTTCCAACAATTATCTTCTGGTATTGCACCATTTTGCTCATCCTCGCCACCAGATGAATGAGAGATGAGAAGTCGAGAAGGGTGAAGAACCCTGGGTGTAGCGGGGGTTGAAGGGTGTAGCGGGGGTCGAGAAGGGTGAACAACCAGTAATCTGCATTGTTTAAAATGCGTATAACGCGCGGGTCGCGGGAAAAGCAGCCTAACATGAAGTCAGCCATGTGTGCCAGAGTACCAACAGGCGGGACTTCGCTGTCGTTATCAGGAGGATCACTCCCAATCTCCTCATCCTCTTCTGCCCACCCACGCAGAACAGATGGAATTAAACTTCCATGGGTACTACCCTCTCTAGCTGATGCAACCGTCTCTTGCTCCTCCTACTCTTCAGCCTCCAATTCGCGCTGAGAAGACGAACCGATGGTGGTGTAGCTATCATCAACTTGTGTAATGTCTTCTCCCATTTCCAACTCTTCCACATGCACAGCGTCATCCTTAATTGTGAACAGCGAGCATTTGAGAAGATACAGAATTGGGATGGTGACACTGATAATAGCTCACTATCTGTGTTGATTCCTCAAAGTTGCGTAAAACCTCACAGAGGTCAGACATCCATGCCCACTCCTCGCTTGTGAATAGCGGAAGCTGACTGGAAAGACGACAACCATGTTGCAGCTGGTATTCCACAACTGCCCTCTGCTGCTCACAAAGCCTGGCCAACATGTGGAATGTGGCGTTCCAGCGCACGCTAGCGTCGCACAACAGCCAGTGAGCTGGCAATTTCAAGCGCTGCTGCAGCGCTGACAGCCCGGCTGTAGCTGTCGGTGACTTGCGGAAATGTGCACAAACGCGGCACACCTTCACCAGTAGCTCATGCAGATTGGGGTATGTTTTTAGAAATGGTTGAACCACAAGATTGAATACTTGGGCAAGGCATGGGATGTGTCTAAGGTTGCCCAGCTCCAACACCGCCACCAAGTTACGGCCATTATCAGACACAACCATGCCTGATTCTAGGTTGAGTGGCGAGAGCCACAGCTCAGTCTGGTCTCTATTCCCCTGCCACAGCTCTGCGGCGGTGTGCTGTTTGTCACTAGGCAGATCAGCTTCAGCACGGCCTGTTGCCGCTTCCCCACTGCAATGCTACACTACTTCCAGCTGCCGACTGATGACTGACTGGTGCTGCACGCAGATAATTCGGAGGTGTAGGTGGAGGAGGAGTGGGGGTTGGAGCCACAAATGTAGGTCCTGGTGGAAACCCTTATGGAAGTAGGGCCTGCAATCCTTTGCGTCGGTAGCTCCTGTGCCATCCCGGCGTACAAGTCACTCCCGATCTCCACAACATTCACCCAGTGTGCCGTCATGGAAATGTAACGTCCCTGGCCGAAAGCACTTGTCCATGTGTCCGTGGTTAAGTGGACCTTTCAAGTAACTGCCTTGGTCAGGGCACGTGTGATGTTAAGGGTCACATGTTGGTGTAAGGCTGGCATGGCACACCTTGAGAAATAATGACGGCTGGGGACTGCGTAACGAGGGACGGCTGCTGACATCAGGCTGTGGAAGGCCTCAGTGTCTACAAGCCTAAATGACAACATTTCCAGGGCCAGTAATTTGTAAAGCTGCGCATTTAGTGCTATGGCCTGTGGGTGGGTGGCTGGGAATTTGCAATTGCGTTCAAATGCCTGGGGTAATGACATTTGGATGCTGTGCTGGGACAGGGAAGTGGATGTGGTTGCTGATGGTGCTTGCAAAGGTCCAGGTGCAGGGTGGGAGGCATCCAAGCCTGCTTCTTGGACAGGGGATTGGGCAGCACTTAACACATGGGAAGAGGAGGCAGTGGTGTGACCCGCAGACACAGATTGTGGACCCAGGCGTTTGGCCCACCTATTAGGGTACTTTGATGCCATGTGGCAGATCATGCTGGTGGTGATGAGGTTGCTAGTATTCATGCCCCGGAACATTTTAGCGTGGCACAGGTTGCAAACTACTATACTTTTGTCGTCTGCACTTTCCTAAAAAAAGCGCCATACTGCCGAACACCTACCCCTTGGCAAGGGAGATTTACGCAAGGTGTGCTCCATAGAACAGTTGCAGGCCTATTTGGTGGTGCACGCCTTCTACTTTTTTCCACCCTACTGCCTCTTCCAGCCTGTTGCAGTGCTGCAGATCCCTCCCCCTCTGTACTGCTCTCCTCACTCGGCTTGTTGCTACCTTCCCAGGTTGGGTCAGTGACCTCGTAGTCCAGCACCTCCTTTTCCACTTCCTCACTCTGATCATCCTCCTGATTTGTTGACCTAACCACAACCTCAGTGATTGACAACTGTGTGTCATCCTCTTTCTCAACCTCTTGAGACAGTAATTGCGGTTGAGTCATTGGCAACTGTGTCTCATCATCATCCACCTCATTACACACCAATTGCCATTTCCCAGCGTCATGTTCTTGTGACTCTGGATGCTCAAGAGGTTGGGAATTGGGGCACAAGATCTCAGGTCCCTCTTCAAGCGTGCTTGGCGAGAGGGCCAAATCACTTAATGGCGATGCAAAGAGGTCCTCGGAATATCCGAGTGTGGGATCACTTGTTTGGCCAGACTGTAAATGGTGGGAGGAAGGAGGATCAGGGTGAGGATTGTGTGGACCAGACTCCTGGCTACTGAGACTGGACTTGGTGGAAGATAGGGTGGTGCTTAACCGACTGGATGCACTATCTGCTGAAATCCAACCGACCACCTGCTCACACTGGGCTGACTTCAAGAGTGGTGTCCTGCACAATTTCACGGCGCCCAAGGACACAGTCTCTGCGTGCACCATCAGCATCACGGCCACTTCCCCATCCCTTAATGCTCGCCTTCTTCATACTAAATGTTATAAGGGACCGTTTATAGGAAAAATGTGGATAAATTATTGAAAAAATATATTTTCTGTCAGTAATATTTTCCCCAATATCTGGCCCCGACATACACACACGCGCTCGCAGCGCAGATGTGGCAATTCACTGCAGACACCGTTTATATGCAAAGTGTGGATAAATTATGGAAAATATATATTTGTTTTCAGTAATAATTTTCACCAATATCTGGCCCTGACACACACACACGCGCTTGCAGCACAGATGTGACAATTTACTACAGACACCATTTTGTAGGCAAAGTGTGGATAAATTATGGAAAAAAATATATATATTTGTTGAAACTTGTCAGTAATATTTTTCCCAATATCTTGGCCTGACACACGCTATTGCAGCGCAGATGTTACAATTCACTGCAGACACTGTTTATAGGCAAAGGTTGAATAAATTATGGAAAAAATATATATTTGTTGTCAGTAATATTTCCAATATCTGGCCCTGTAATATTTCCAATATCTGGCCCTGACACACAGAAGGTATTGCAGCATAGATGTCACAAGTCACTGCAGACACCCTCTATTGAAAAAGTATTGTAAAGTATCGGAAAAAAAAATTTGCTGGCTAAATTTTATTGCTGCCAGCATGCCACCACACACAATAGTCATTAAATAGACTTTTGGGTCTTTGAAATGTTTTTCTTTCTAATATATTGCGATCACACTCCTAAAACTCTCTCTCCCTTCCTAAGCGCAGGTCTCCCTGACTCACAATGAGCCGAACCAACGTCATCAGGTGCTATATAGCTACTGGCATTACAGTGATGGCAGTACTTACCTGCACGTTTATTGGCTGCTTAGTAGCCGCAAAACGTGCGGAGAGGAGACTCAAGCATGAGCTACTGATGAAGGTGTGCCGCCATGTGCCGAGCATAGCGATGCTAGAGCCGATCAGGTATTCGGCCGAGCATGCTCGCTCAACACTACTACTGTTGTAACGGCGAGCAGGGAAACAATGAAGAGAAGGCTTCGCTGGCATGTTGCACACATTCTCTACAACCAGCTGATGGGTGGGGCTGCTGGATCCCAGACCTCGACCGATCTGATAGTGATGACTGATCTTGAGGATAGTACATAAACAAGGATGTCGGCAGCATATCTTCCATGGCTTCCTTTATTAAAAGCATGTCCAATACAGGTGCAAAGTGCAGAAATAGTGCAACATTTCGACTAATCCATAGTCTTTTTCAAGCATAATACAGAGTGAATATTGCAAATATATATAGTACTAGGAAATGCCATTTACTTCTATTAGTGTTCTAAATTTGCAGAGAGAGGATATCCACATAAATTGCTAATTGCTTAGAGAAACTGTATTGCAGGTTGGTCAAAAGAAGAGTTATAGAGTTCAACGGATTGATTTTATCTCAACATATGGAACATACCGTGGGAATATAGGTAGCATTTTGAGGAAAAAATTGTCAATCTTACAAAGGAGATAACCGTCCGTTGCTGAGTTTCAGGTGCCCCCACTGATGTCCAGGTGCCCCCACTGAGGAACGTGAGTTTAAAGGACAAATTGGTGAAGGCAATTTTGTCTAAGTGATAAAAGTGAGAGGCAGGGGTATTTGCCTCTCCTTGAATTTGGAAATTTTCCTTGTTTGGGTTTTTGCAATTGTGGGAGCCTGATTAACCACTTTAACCCCGCTAGCTAAAACCCCCTTAATGACCCGGCCACTCTTTACACTTCTGCACTACACTACTTTCACCGTTTATTGCTCGGTCATGCAACTTACCACCCAAATGAATTTTACCTCCTTTTCTTCTCACTAATAGAGCTTTCATTTGGTGGTATTTCATTGCTGCTGACATTTTTACTTTTTTTGTTATTAATAGAAATTTAACGATTTTTTTGCAAAGAAAAGACATTTTTCACTTTCAGCTGTAAAATTTTGCAAAAAAATGACATCCATATATAAATTTTTCGCTAAATTTATTGTTCTACATGTCTTTGATAAAAAAAAAATGTTTGGGCAAAAAAAAAAAAATGGTTTGGGTAAAAGTTATAGCGTTTACAAACTATGGTACAAAAATGTGAATTTCCGCTTTTTGAAGCAGCTCTGACTTTCTGAGCACCTGTCATGTTTCCTGAGGTTATACAATGCCCAGACAGTAGAAAACCCCCACAAATGACCCCATTTCGGAAAGTAGACACCCCAAGGTATTCGCAGATGGGCATAGTGAGTTCATAGAACTTTTTATTTTTTGTCACAAGTTAGCAGAAATGATGATTTTTTTTTTTCTTATAAAGTCTCATATTCCACTAACTTGCAACAAAAAATAAAAAATTCTAGGAACTCGCCATGCCCCTCACGGAATACCTTGGGGTGTCTTCTTTCCAAAATGGGGTCACTTGTGGTGTAGTTATACTGCCCTGGCAATTTAGGGGCCCATATGTGTGAGAAGTAGTTTGCAATCAAAATCTGTAAAAAATGACCGGTGAAATCTGAAAGGTGCACTTTGGAATGTGGGTCCCTTTGCCCACCTAGGCTGCAAAAAAGTGTCACACATCTGGTATCGTCGTACTCAGGAGAAGTTGGGGAATGTGTTTTGGGGTGTAATTTTACATATAACAATGCTGGGTGAGAGAAATATCTTGGCAAAAGACAACTTTTCCCATTTTTTTATACAAAGTTGGCATTTGACCAAGATATTTCTCTCACCCAGCATGGGTATATGTAAAATGACACCCCAAAACACATTCCCCAACTTCTCCTGAGTACGGCGATACCAGATGTGTGACACTTTCTTGCAGCCAAGGTGGCCAAAGGGGCACATATTCCAAAGTGCACCTTTCGGATTTCGCAGGCCATTTTTTACACATTTTGATTGCAAAGTACTTCTCACACATTTGGGCCCCTAAATTGACAGGGCAGTATAACTACGCCACAAGTGACCCCATTTTGGAAAGAAGACACTTTTCTCACAAAGTCTCACTTTCCGCTAACTTGGGACAAAAATGTAAATCTTTCATAGACTCAATATGCTCCTCAGCGAATACCTTGGGGTGTCTTCTTTCCAAAATGGGGTCAGTTGTGGGGTGTTTGTACTGCCCTGGCATTTGGGGGTCTCCGCAATCATTACATGTATGGCCAGCATTAGGAGTTTCTGCTATTCTCCTTATATTGAGCATACAGGTAATGAGATTTTTTTTTCCGTTCAGCCTCTGGGCTGAAAGAAAAAAATGAACGGCACAGATTTTTTCATTCGCATCGATCAATGTGGATGAAAAAATCTCTGCCAAAAAAAAAAAAGGTGGGGAAAGGCGTCTGCCAGGACATAGGAGCTCCGCCCAACATCCATACCCACTTAGCTCGTATGCCCTGGCAAACCCGATTTCTCCATTCGCATCAATCGATGTGGATGAATAAATCATTGCCGGGATTTTTTTTATTTTTATATATACAAAGTGTTTGCCAAAGCATAGGAACGCCGCCTCCTCCTCAGCTCGTATGCCTTGGCAAACGTATCTTTTACTGCAGAGTAGAAATCTCGTCTTGCAGCGCCGCATACACCGACTTGCGTGTAATCTGACAGCAGCGCAATGCTTCTGTCAGAATGCACATCAGTGCTGCAGCTAGTCGATCGGTTGGTCCACCTGGAAGGTAAAAAAAAAAAAGAAAAAACCAGGCCGCAACGCAATAATTTTATTAACTTTGGAACAGAACATATAAACTTTAACTTTTTGAACTAAACGTTAACCTTTTTGCTTACTGGTGTTTTTTTTTTTTTTTTTTTTTTTTTTTTTACCTTTATAGAGCAAACATCTCCTTCCCCATGGGTCAATGTGCATAACACAAATCGCCCAAAGATATGGCGAAGTGCGTTATGCACTTTGTCCCAGGTGAAAGGATACATTTGCAGCAGCTGTGTGAGTGAATGGGCCCTAATAGCCCTGTGTGTCTGTCCTGGTGAGATGTGATCCCTATGCTAGGTGTACCTGTGTGTGGTACTTTCGGAAACACTCCCCTAAGCATAGGGCAGGGTGGTCAGGACAGTCAGGACAGAAATAGCGGGTGTCACGCCTTATTCCACACCTGCTACAGACACGACATCTTTTTCGGGGTGACAGGTGGGTTGAGGTACCGACAACGACATTGGGGAAATGTCGCTCGTGTAGACGGCTAACTACACTGGTGGATGGGGCCACGGAACCTCCTGGATACAGGAGGTTCTCGATGATCTCTTCCTGAAATTTGAGGAAGGATCGTGTTCTCCCAGCCTTACTGTAGAGAACAAAACTATTGTACATCGCCAATTGAATCAAATATACAGGCACCTTCTTATACCAGCGTCTGGTTCTGCGGGAAACTAAATACGGAGACAACATCTGGTCATTGAAGTCCACCCCTCCCATGTGAAGGTTATAGTCGTGGACTGAGAGGGGCTTTTCAATAGTCGTTGCTCGCTCAATTTGTATTGTCGTGTCTGCGTGAATGGAGGAGAGCATGTAAACGTCACGCTTGTCTCTCCATTTCACCGCGAGCAGTTCTTCGTTACACAATGCGGCCCTCTGCCCTATTGCAAGACGGGTGCTAACGAGCCGTTAGGGGAAGCCTGCGCGACTAGCTCGCGCTGTGCCACAGGCGCCAATCCGTTCTAGAAACAAATGCCTAAAGAGGGCCACACTTGTGTAGAAATTGTCCACATAAAGATGGTACCCTTGCCGAATAAGGGTGACACCAAGTCCCAGACTGTCTTCCCACTGCTCCCCAGGTAGTCAGGGCAACCGACCGGCTCCAGGGTCTGATCTTTTCCCTCATAGACACAAAATTTGTGGGTATAGCCTGTGGCCCTTTCACAGAGCTTATACAATTTGACCCCATACCGGGCGCGCTTGCTTGGGATGTATTGTTTGAAGCCAAGGCGCCCGGTAAAATGTATTAGGGACTCGTCTACGCAGATGTTTTGCTCTGGGGTATACAAATCTGCAAATTTGTGGTTGAAATGGTCTATGAGGGGCGGAATTTTGTGGAGCCGGTCAAAAGCTGGGTGGCCTCTGGGACGGGAGGTGGTGTTTTCGCTAAAGTGCAGGAAACGCAGGATGGTCTCAAATCGTGTCCTGGACATAGCAGCAGAGAACATGGGCATGTGATGAATTGGGTTCGTGGACCAATATGACCGCAATTCATGCTTTTTAGTTAGACCCATGTTGAGGAGAAGGCCCAAAAAAAAATTAATTTCGGAAACTTGGACTGGTTTCCACCGGAAAGGCTGGGCATAAAAGGTTCCCGGGTTTGCGGTTATAAATTGAGTGGCATACCGATTTGTTTCTGCCACAACTAAGTCTAAGAGCTCCGCAGTCAAGAACAGCTCAAAAAATCCCAGGGCCGAACCGATCTGAGCTGTCTCAACCCGAACTCCAGACTGGGCGGTGAAAGGGGGAACTACAGGTGCGGCTGAAGTTGGGGACTGCCAATCAGGGTTTGCCAGCACCTCAGGGATTCTAGGGGCTCTACGGGCACGTCTTTGCGGTGGCTGCGACGGGGTAACTACTGCACGTGCCACCGTAACAGCTTCAACTGCCCTTCTGGTGCTCGCTACTTCACCATGTTCTACGGCAGTGCTGGTACTAGGTCCAGGAAGGGCTGCGCTGCTGGTGTATGCCTCACCACGTAATCCGACAGCATCAGCCCCACTCTGCTGCTCTTGAAGCGGATCCTGCGCAACCTGCGGTCTAGCGACACGGGGCCGGGTACGCCTGGTGCTATCAGGGACCTCAGCCTCCTCGTCCGAACTTTGGGTCAGAGAGCCACTGCTTTCTACAGGTTCGTATTCTGACCCGCTAGATTCATCAGATGAGGGTTCCCATTCCTCATCCGACTGGTTCAGAAGCCTGTAGGCCTCTTCAGAAGAATACCCCCTGTTTGACATTTGGGCAACTAAATTTAGGGGTATTCCCTGAGACTACCCAAGAAAAAAAAGCAAGCCTGTCTTACAAATGGGAGGCTAGCGAAGTACCGGAGGCCGCTGCGGTTAATAAAAAAATATCGAAACTGATTTTTCTATCGCCGCAGCGCGTGAGGTTTTGATCACTTCCAGATACTATAAAAGTACAAATGCTGATTAGCGATATGCTAATCGGCGAATAAGGGACTGCGGTGCGGTGGGCTGGGCGCTAACTGATCCCTAAACTACCTAACCAAGGGACCTAAACTATACTAAAACCTATCAGTCAATACCAGCGGGAAAAAAAAGTGACAGTTTGCACTGATCACTTTTTTCCTTTCACTAGTTATTGACAGGGGCGAACAAAGGGGTGATCAAAGGGTTAATTGGGGTGCAGGGGGGTGATCTGGGGCTAAAGTGTAGTGTTTGGTGTACTCACTGTGAAGCCTGCTCCTCTGCTGGATCCAACCGACGAAAAGGACCAGCAGAGGAGCAGGGCAGTCATATAACAGATCATATTTACTAATATGATCTGCTATGTGGCTTCTGATTTTTTAAAAATCAGCAACCTGCCAGCCGCGATCATTGGCTGGCAGGTTGCTGACGAAATGCTCCTTTAACTTTTGCCGGCCTGCCATGCGCATGCGCGGGCCGGCTGTGACCGAAATCTCGCGTCTCGCGAGATGACGCACGGATGCATCCAGGAGGAATGAATCAACCACCTTCCGGACGCATCCGTGCGTTAGGGGGTCCGGAGGTGGTTAAAGGAGATAAATTTGCAGACCCCTACACAGGATGGGTTTTCCAAATGAGGGAGCGCTACACATGTATATCTAGGGATGTAGTGTATATAATACAATGTCCCTGTAGTCTAATCTACAGTGCATATAAAAAGTCTACACACCCCTGGTAAAATGTCAGGTTTCTGTGTAAAACAATGAGACAAAGAAATCATTCCAGAACTTTTTCCACCATTAATGTGACCTATAAACTGTACCACTTAATTGAAAAGCAAACTGAAATCTTTTTGGTGGAGGGAAGAAAGAAAAAAAACTAAAATAATGTGGTTGCATAAGTGTGCACACCCTCTTATAACTGGGGATGTAGCTGTGTTCAGAATTAAGCAATCATATTCAAAATCATGTTAAATAGGAGTCAGCATACACCTGCCATCATTTAAAGTGTCTCTGATTAACCCCAAATAAAGTTCAGCTGCTCTAGTTGGTCTTTCCTGAAATTTTCTTAGTCGCATCCCACAGCAAAAGCCATGGTCCACAGAGAGCGTCCAAAGCATCAGAGGGATCTCATTGTTAAAAGGTATCAGGCAGGAGAAGGGTACAAAACTATTTACATTGGCATTAGATATACCATGGAACACAGTGAAGACAGTCATCATCAAGTGGAGAAAATATGGCACAACAGTGATATTACCAAGAACTGGACGTCCCTCCAAAATTGATGAAAAGACGAGGTGAAAACTGGTCTGGGAGGCTACAGCAACATGTGACAACAATCTCCCGTATTTTTCATATGTCTGGGCTATGGGGTAGAGTGGCAAGATGAAAGCCTTTTCTTACGAAGAAAAACATCCAAGCCAGGCTACATTTTACAAAAACACATCTGAAGTCTCCCAAAAGCATGTGGGAAAAGGTGTTATGGTCTGATGAAACCAAGGTTGAACTTTTTGGCCATAATTCCAAAAGATATGTTTGGCGCAAAAACAACACTGCACATCACCAAAGAACACCATACCCACAGTGAATCATGGTGGTAGCAGCATCATGCCAAGGGGCTGTCTTCAGCTGGAACTAGGACCTTAGTTAAGTAAGAGGGAATTATGAAATATCAAAAGGTGCTTTAACAAAGTATTAGTTTAAGGGTGTGCACATTTATGCAACCATATTATTTTATTTTAATATTTTTTCTTCCCTCTACCTAAAAGATTTCCGTTTGTTTTTCTATTGAGTTGTACAGTTTATAGGTCACATTAAAAGGTGGAAAAAAATCTGAAATGATTTATCTTTGTCTCACTTTTTTACATCACAGAAATCTTACATTTTAACAGGGGTGTGTAGACTTTTTATATTCACTGTATATAAGGGAGATGACTACAGAGGTCAGAAAGAATTAATAAACATAAAAGTATCACTAGGAAGAACATGATGGATAAACCTGTGGCCAAACACTTTATTGAAGCTGGACATTCAATTAATCAAATCAGATTTAGAGTGATTGATTCAGTAGGAATATTAAAAGAAGGAGGCGATAGGTAGAAAATTTTAAGGAAAGAAGAATTGAAATGGATATTTGTATTAACATCACTACAGCGGCATGGTATGAATATTTAATTCAATGTACAGTGCCTTGCAAAATTATTTACCCCCCTTGACTTTTTTCATATTTTGGTGCCTCACAACCTGGAATTAACATGGATTGTTTGAGAATTTGCATAATTTAATTTACCGAACATATCCACAACTTTGAGGATTTTTTTTATTTTTATTGTATAGCAAACAACAAATAGGACAAAATAACAGAAAAAGTTAATGTGCATAACTATTCACCCCCCTAAAGTCAATACTTTGTAGAGCCACCTTTTGCGGCAATCACAGCTCTAAGTCGCTTTGGATAAGTCTCTATGAGCAGTTGCCACATCGTACCACTGGGATTTATGCCCATTCCTCCTTGCAAAACTGCTCCAGCTCCTTCAATTTGAATGGTTTGCACTTGTGAACAGCAATCTTTAAGTCTGACCACAGACTTTCTATTGGATTGAGATCTGGGTTTTGACTAGGCCATTCCCACACATTTACATGTTTCCCCTTAAACTACTCAAGTGTTGCTTTAGAAGTGTGTTTGGGGTCAATGTCCTGCTGGAAGGTGAATCTCCATCCTAGCCTCAAATCACGCACAGAGTGGTAGAGTGGTACAGGTTTTGCTCAAGAATATCCCTGTATTTAGCACCATCCATCTTTGCCTCAACTCTGACCAGTTTCCCTGTCGCGGCTGCTTAAAAACATGGTGTTCTTTGGGTGATGTGATGTGTTGGGTTTGTGCCAGACTTAGCATTTTCTTTGAAGGCCGAAAAGTTAAATTTTAGTCTCATTAGACCAGAGCACCTTTCTCCATATATTTCGGGAGTCTCCCACATGCCTTTTCGCAAACTCACAACGTGCCTTTTTGTTTTTAGCTGAAAGAAATGTCTTTTTTCAAGCCACTTTGCCATAAAGCCTAACTCTTAGGTGATTCTTCCTGCTGTTTGGTGAGTGTAGGGTTAATTTCCTGACTAGGTGTGGATCAGGGTGTGGTCTCTTGGAGCTATTTAGCCTAGGCTTGTTGCATGGAGGGTAGTTGTGCTCTAGCCTTGCTCTGGGCTGGAAGCTATGCTCCTTTCTGTGGCTATTCCAAACATATCAGACAAGGAACACCAAGCTAGACATTACAACACATCAAATCATAACCCCACACCAAACATACAACACATGTAAGGGAGAGAAGACATCGCTGGAGACCTCGATGTCCCACTAGAAGGCCCTCACTCTGGGAGATGGAACATGAAGACCAGGAGCATAACTCCAACACACACCATGGCTGGAGTACCACTGCATCCTGGCCTCTAGCCACAGGTAAGATGAAGCACCTAGTGACCACGCCCAACAAGGTGGTTAACCCCTCCAGCACAAGAGAGAGGAGGAAACAACTCAAAGGGGAAGTGCACACACCAGCATAAAAAGCTACACGTTGCTGCAGGCACCAACATGCAAGGCAACCATGTCACGGCACACACCACAAAGGCCGTGACACTGCCCCTGCATGCTGAAACAGCAACACATTGTCATGGGCAACAGCAAGCGTGGCATAAGTGTCACAGTGCACACCAAAGGCCTTGACAGTACTGCTTATTGTCGTCCTTTGTACAGATACTCCAGTCTCTGCTGTGGAACTCTGCAGCTCCTCCAGGTTTACCTTAGGTCTCTGTGCTGCCTCTCTGATTAATGCCCTCCTTGCCCGGTCCGTGAGTTTTGGTGGGCAGCGGTCTATTGGCAGGTTTGCTTTTGTGCCATGTTCTTTCCATTTGGTTATGATAGAATTGATGGTGCCCCTGTGGATCATCAAAGATTTAGATATTTTTTTATAACCTAACCCTGACTTGTACTTCTCAACAACCTTGTCCCTTACTTGTCTGGAGAGTTCCTTGGTCTTCATGGCAGTGTTTGGTTAGTGATGCCTCTTGCTTAGGTGTTGCAGGCTCTGGGGCCTTTCAAAAAAGGTGTGTATATGTAATGACAGATCATGTGACGCATGTGACAGACGTGAGAAGGCGCTAGGGACAGCAATAGGAAAAACCTCATTGTGAAAAAACCCCTGAAAAAAGGATTTATAAGTGCAGGGAAAGGATAGGGAGGAATCATTCCATAGCATCTTAGTGCAGGGGGAGATGTTAGAAGGTGCTAGGGACAATGATAGGAAAAACCTTATTGTGAAAAAGTGCAGGTAAAGATTATTTGGGGATCCAAATAGCCATTAGACAGCTCTGTCATTCCAGCAATTTGTTCTTGGGGTGCAAGTGTTATGTTGAAAAGCCTTTAGTGGCCTATTTCAGTACAAAAAAAAATAATATATATATATATATATATATATATATATACGCAGTTCACTTCTGCAGCTAGATGTAGGGAAAGCGATTAGTGACGTATTTCATTACAAATAGAAAAATATATGCGCAGTTCAATGTTGCAGTTATTTGCAATAAAAACGTTTAGTGGCATATTTCAGTACAAAAGAATAATATATACGCAGTTCACTTCTGCAGTTACATGTGGTGAAAGTGTTTAGTAGCGTATTTCAGTACAAGAAGAAAAATATATTCTCAGATCAGTTCTGCAGCTATATATTGTGAATTTGTTTAGTGATGTATTTCAGTAAAAAAATATATACACAGTTCACTTCTGCAGTTATGTGGTGAAAGCATTTAGTGGCATATTTTATTACAAAAAGAAACATATACGCAGTTCACTTCTGCAGTTACTGTATAGGTGGTGAAAGCGTTTAGTGGCGTATTTCAGTACAAAAATAAAAATATATAAGCAGTTCACTTCTGCAGTTATATGTTTTGAAAGCGTTTATTGGCATATTTCAGAACAAGAAGAAAAATATATTCTCAATTCAGTTCTACAGTTATATGTGGTGAAAGTGTTTAGTGGCGTATTTTAGTAAAAAAAAATTATATACATATATACATATATATATATATATATACATATATATATATATATATGTATATATAAATATATACAGTACAGACCAACAGTTTGGACACACCTTCCCATTCAAAGAGTTTTCTTTATTTCCATGACTATGAAAATTGTAGATTCACACTGAAGGCATCAAAACTATGAATTAACACATGTGGAATTATATACTTATCAAAAAAGTATGAAACAACAGAAAATATGTCATATTCTAGGTTCTTCAAAGTAAACACCTTTTGCTTTGATTACTGCTTTGCACACTCTTGGCATTCTCTTGATGAGCTTCAAGAGGTAGTCACCTGAAATGGTTTTCACTTCACAGGTGTGCCCTGTCAGGTTTAATAAGTAGAATTTCTTGCCTTATGAATGGGGTTGGGACCATCAGGTGGATACGCAGCTGATAGTCCTACTGAATAGACTGTTAGAATTTGTATTATGGCAAGAAAAAAGCAGCTAAGTAAAGAAAAACGAGTGGCCATCATTACTTTAAGAAATGAAGGTCAGTCAGTCCGAAAAATTGGGAAAACTTTGAAAGTGTCCCCAAGTGCAGTCACAAAAACTATCAAGCGCTACAAAGAAACTGGCTCACATGCAGTCTGCCCCAGGAAAGGAAGAGCAAGAGTCACCCCTGCTGCGGAGGATAAGTTCATCCGAGTCACCAGCCTCAGAAATCGCAGGTTAACAGCAGCTCAGATTAGTGACCAGGTCAATGCCACACAGAGTTCTAGCAGCAGACACATCTCTAGAACAACTGTTAAGAGGAGACTGTGTGAATCAGGCCTTCATGGTAGAATATCTGTTAGGAAACCACTGCTAAGGACAGGCAACAAGCAGAAGAGACTTGTTTGGGCTAAAGAACACAAGGAATGGACATTAGACCAGTGGAAATCTGTGCTTTGGTCTAATGAGTCCAAATTTGAGATCTTTGGTTCCAACCACCGTGTCTTTGTGCGACGCAGAAAAGGTGAACGGATGGACTCTACATGCCTGGTTCCCACCGTGAAGCATGGAGGAGGAGGTGTGATGGTGTGGGGGTGCTTTGCTGGTGACTCAAAATTGAAGGCATACTGAACCAGCATGGCTACCACAGCATCTTGCAGCGGCATGCTATTCCATCCGGTTTGCGTTTAGTTGGACCATCATTTATTTTTCAACAGGAGAATGACCCCAAACACACCTTCAGGCTGTGTAAGGGATTTTTGACCATGAAGGACAGTGATGGGGTGCTGCGCCAGATGACCTGGCCTCCACAGTCACCGGACCTGAACCCAATCGAGATGGTTTGGGGTGAGCTGGACCGCAGAGTGAAGGTAAAAGAGCCAACAAGTGCTAAGCATCTCTGGGAACTCCTTCAAGACTGTTGGAAGACCATTTCAGGTGACTACCTCTTGAAGCTCATCAAGAGAATGCCAAGAGTGTGCGAAGCAGTAATCAAAGCAAAAGGTGGCTACTTTGAAGAACCTAGAATATGACATATTTTCAGTTGTTTCACACTTTTTTGTTATGTATATAATTCCACATGTGTTAATTCATAGTTTTGATGCCTTCAGTGTGAATCTACAATTTTCATAGTCATGAAAATAAAGAAAACTCTTTGAATGAGAAGGTGTGTCCAAACTTTTGGTCTGTACTGTATATATATATATATATATATATATATACAGTTCACTTCTGCCGCTATATGTGGTGAAAGTGTTTAGTAACGTATTTAATTACAAATAGAAAAATATATCCGCATTTCAATGTTGCAGTTATTTGCCATAAAAACATTTAGTGACGTATTTCAGCACTAAAAGAAAATTATGTACGCAGTTCACTTCTGTAAAAATATGTGGTGAAAGCGTTTAGTGGCGTATTTCATTACAAAAAGAAAAATATATATGCAGTTATATGTGGTAAAAGTGTTTAGTGGAGTATTTCAGTACAAGAAGAAAAATATATTCTCAGTTCACTTCTGCACTTATATGTAGAGAAAGTGTTTAGTGGCGCATTTCAGTACAAATATATATATATATATATATATATATATATATATACGCAGTTCACTTCTGCAGTTTTATGTGGTGAAAGCGTTTAGTGACGTATTTCATTACAAATAGAAAAATATATGCGCAGTTCAATGTTGCAGTTATTTGCAATAAAAACGTTTAGTGGCATATTTCAGTACAAAAGAATAATATATACGCAGTTCACTTCTGCAGTTACATGTGGTGAAAGTGTTTAGTAGCGTATTTCAGTACAAGAAGAAAAATATATTCTCAGATCAGTTCTGCAGCTATATATTGTGAATTTGTTTAGTGATGTATTTCAGTAAAAAAATATATACACAGTTCACTTCTGCAGTTATGTGGTGAAAGCATTTAGTGGCATATTTTATTACAAAAAGAAACATATACGCAGTTCACTTCTGCAGTTACTGTATAGGTGGTGAAAGCGTTTAGTGGCGTATTTCAGTACAAAAATAAAAATATATAAGCAGTTCACTTCTGCAGTTATATGTTTTGAAAGCGTTTATTGGCATATTTCAGAACAAGAAGAAAAATATATTCTCAATTCAGTTCTACAGTTATATGTGGTGAAAGTGTTTAGTGGCGTATTTTAGTAAAAAAAAATTATATACATATATACATATATATATATATATATATATACATATATATATATATATATGTATATATAAATATATACAGTACAGACCAAAAGTTTGGACACACCTTCCCATTCAAAGAGTTTTCTTTATTTCCATGACTATGAAAATTGTAGATTCACACTGAAGGCATCAAAACTATGAATTAACACATGTGGAATTATATACTTATCAAAAAAGTATGAAACAACAGAAAATATGTCATATTCTAGGTTCTTCAAAGTAAACACCTTTTGCTTTGATTACTGCTTTGCACACTCTTGGCATTCTCTTGATGAGCTTCAAGAGGTAGTCACCTGAAATGGTTTTCACTTCACAGGTGTGCCCTGTCAGGTTTAATAAGTAGAATTTCTTGCCTTATGAATGGGGTTGGGACCATCAGGTGGATACGCAGCTGATAGTCCTACTGAATAGACTGTTAGAATTTGTATTATGGCAAGAAAAAAGCAGCTAAGTAAAGAAAAACGAGTGGCCATCATTACTTTAAGAAATGAAGGTCAGTCAGTCCGAAAAATTGGGAAAACTTTGAAAGTGTCCCCAAGTGCAGTCACAAAAACTATCAAGCGCTACAAAGAAACTGGCTCACATGCAGTCTGCCCCAGGAAAGGAAGAGCAAGAGTCACCCCTGCTGCGGAGGATAAGTTCATCCGAGTCACCAGCCTCAGAAATCGCAGGTTAACAGCAGCTCAGATTAGTGACCAGGTCAATGCCACACAGAGTTCTAGCAGCAGACACATCTCTAGAACAACTGTTAAGAGGAGACTGTGTGAATCAGGCCTTCATGGTAGAATATCTGTTAGGAAACCACTGCTAAGGACAGGCAACAAGCAGAAGAGACTTGTTTGGGCTAAAGAACACAAGGAATGGACATTAGACCAGTGGAAATCTGTGCTTTGGTCTAATGAGTCCAAATTTGAGATCTTTGGTTCCAACCACCGTGTCTTTGTGCGACGCAGAAAAGGTGAACGGATGGACTCTACATGCCTGGTTCCCACCGTGAAGCATGGAGGAGGAGGTGTGATGGTGTGGGGGTGCTTTGCTGGTGACTCAAAATTGAAGGCATACTGAACCAGCATGGCTACCACAGCATCTTGCAGCGGCATGCTATTCCATCCGGTTTGCGTTTAGTTGGACCATCATTTATTTTTCAACAGGAGAATGACCCCAAACACACCTTCAGGCTGTGTAAGGGATTTTTGACCATGAAGGACAGTGATGGGGTGCTGCGCCAGATGACCTGGCCTCCACAGTCACCGGACCTGAACCCAATCGAGATGGTTTGGGGTGAGCTGGACCGCAGAGTGAAGGTAAAAGAGCCAACAAGTGCTAAGCATCTCTGGGAACTCCTTCAAGACTGTTGGAAGACCATTTCAGGTGACTACCTCTTGAAGCTCATCAAGAGAATGCCAAGAGTGTGCGAAGCAGTAATCAAAGCAAAAGGTGGCTACTTTGAAGAACCTAGAATATGACATATTTTCAGTTGTTTCACACTTTTTTGTTATGTATATAATTCCACATGTGTTAATTCATAGTTTTGATGCCTTCAGTGTGAATCTACAATTTTCATAGTCATGAAAATAAAGAAAACTCTTTGAATGAGAAGGTGTGTCCAAACTTTTGGTCTGTACTGTATATATATATATATATATATATATATATACAGTTCACTTCTGCCGCTATATGTGGTGAAAGTGTTTAGTAACGTATTTAATTACAAATAGAAAAATATATCCGCATTTCAATGTTGCAGTTATTTGCCATAAAAACATTTAGTGACGTATTTCAGCACTAAAAGAAAATTATGTACGCAGTTCACTTCTGTAAAAATATGTGGTGAAAGCGTTTAGTGGCGTATTTCATTACAAAAAGAAAAATATATATGCAGTTATATGTGGTAAAAGTGTTTAGTGGAGTATTTCAGTACAAGAAGAAAAATATATTCTCAGTTCACTTCTGCACTTATATGTAGAGAAAGTGTTTAGTGGCGCATTTCAGTACAAATATATATATATATATATATATATATACGCAGTTCACTTCTGCAGTTTTATGTGGTGAAAGCGTTTAGTGACGTATTTTAGTACTAAAAGAAAAATATATAGGCAGTGCATTGTTGCATTTATTTGCGGTAAAAGCGTTTAGTTGCCTATTTCAGTACAAGAATAAAAATATATTCTCAGTTCACTGTTGCAGTTATATGTGGTGAAAACGTTTAGTGGCATATTTAAGTACAAAAATAAATATATATTAGGCGCTTTTAGGGGTGTTTAAATTTAATGTTTATTTATTTAGTTCAGCTAACAGTATGTCAGACAGAGAACTACTAGGCCCTATACAGGGGAGTGGCAGAGGCCTAAATGTTTCTGGCACAGGCAGAGGTCGCAGCAGAATGAGGGGGCGTGGCAGCAGGAGTCACAGCGAGAGGCCTGAGCTCCCGGTATCACCTAGCGGTCGTGTCTTGACCAGCAGCCCAGCGGTTCTTGATTGGTTAACTCGGTGATCTACTTCATCCCAAGTGACATCAGACACCCCCAGCCAACAGTTGGTGGGTTCATCAGACACAACTTTTAGTTAGCATGGCCCGGGAGCAGGCCTTGTGCCCTCACCTGTCCTCAACCTGCCTCTGTGCTTTACTGTTCCCTCACCCACAAAAGTATTGTATGATGTGGTCTCAGCTCCACTATATAGCAAGGACGAGCTACTAGACCACAGTCAGCAGCTATTGCCCAGCCAAGATCTGGAGGAGACATCTGCCGCTTCCTCTGCTAGGCGGGAAAGTAGTGATGAGGAGAGTGGAGTGGGAGCTGGTGTTGCGACCTGTCAAGCTCCTGACCCAGAGACAGTTGAGGAGGACATCAGTGAAGTGCAGAAGTACTCAACGATGATGAATCCGATCTCACTTGGGAGCTGGATGAAGAAGGGGTTTCGTCATCATCAGGAGAAGAGGGTGGCAGCTTGCCCATGAGGCAGCAGCTGAGCCAGCAAGTCGCTAGCGTGGCTGGGAGTCAGCAGGGTTGCAGCAGTAAGAGGTCGGAAGCCAAATGGGCACAGGGTAGACAACCCGCTTTGCAGCAGCCTACCTGGCTGGAAAGAAGAGGTGCACGGGTTCACGGAAGCAGCGGTGGTGGCAGTCATCCAGTGCGCAGTGTTGGGGGTAAAATCAGCTACTCGGAGGTGTGGCAGTTTTTTGTGAAGCCGCCGGAGGAGATCAACATGGCCATATGTAGAATATATGGGCAGAAGGTGAAGCGTGGCCAGGGTGCAATGTTGGCACCACGGCCCTGCGTCAACATATGCAGCGTCACCATAAAGTGGCCTGGGAGAACTGTGGCTCCGAAGCAATGGCTACATATCCAAGGTTGCACATCGCACTCAATTTCAGGCAGTCAAGTGTCCACCACCTCAGCCGAAGGGAGCTGTCTGTCGTTCCTATCGTCTGCTGGTCCTGATGCTCCTGCTCCTCCTCGTTAGTCATTCCGTCAGCAATCGATCACCGAGAAAACGTATGCATGCACGCATCCAACGGCGCAGAAGCTGAACGTGCTCCTGTCCAAGTTGCTGCAGTTGTTGGTGGACTCTGCACCTTTCAGAGAACTGATGGCTTGTGCCGAGCCAAGGTGGAGAGTACCAAGCCATAATTTCTTTGCCAAAAAAGGCAGTGCCAGCCATGCACACACATGTAGAACAGAAGTTGGGCCAGTCCTTGAGCCTGTCGGTGTCTGCTAAAGTGCACGGCAGCGCCGATGTGTGGGGCTGTATATACGGTCAGGGACAGTATATGTCCTTTACAGCCCACTGGGTGAATGTGGTTCCTGCACAGCCCCACCAGCAACTTGGCCAGGTGACGCTGCTTCCGCCTCCACATTCTAGCGCCGTTGGTCCAGCGACAATGTCCGCCTCTGCCTCCTCATGCTCCACCATGTCCTCAGCCTCTACTGCAGGGACAAGTCACAGTGCCCCTCCAGCATACCACATGTTCAGGGCACGGCGGTAACACGCTGTTCTGCATCTGGTTTGCCTTGGCGAACAGAGTCACACAGGGGAGCAACTGCTCATTGTGATTTATGAAGAAATCGAATCCTGGCTTTTTCTGTGACAACTCAAAATCGGAACCATGCTGACCAACTAGGGGAAGAACATGGTATCGGCGCTGCGTCAAGGAAGGCTGAGCCATGCGCCCTGCATGGCACACGTGTTCAATCTGGTTGTCAAGCGGTTCCTGAAGTCTTCCACCTATCTGCAAGATATCCTAAAAATGGCCAGGAAACTTTGCATGCAATTCAGCCACTCGTACACTGCAAAGCACACCGTCCTTAAGCTGCAGCAGCAGAACGGCATCCCCCAACATAGGCTGATATGCAACGTTTCCAACCATTGGAATTCCACCCTTCATATGTTGGACCGAATATATACGAACAGAGAAAGGCCATCAATGATTTCTTGATGATGCAAGCAGATAGGGTACTTTGATGTCAGCCAGTGGCAGCTCATGCGTTACACCTGCTGTTTGCTCAGGCCCTTTGAGGACACCATGTTATTTGTCAGTCGCCAGGACTACGGGATGGACGATGTCATTCCACTGCTTCAGGTCCTGGAACAGAAGGTGGTAACAAAGGCTGGTCAGAGGACTGGAGATGTGGTGCCTAGATCTCATAGAAACATAGAAACATAGAATGTGTCGGCAGATAAGAACCATTTGGCTCATCTAGTCTGCCCAATATATCTGAATCCTATGAATAGTCCCTGGCCCTATCTTATATGAAGGATAGCCTTATGCCTATCCCATGCATGCTTAAACTCCTTCACTGTATTTGCCGCTACCACTTCTGCAGGAAGGCTATTCCATGCATCCACTACTCTCTCAGTAAAGTAATACTTCCTTATATTACTTTTAAACCTTTGCCCCTCTAATTTAAAACTGTGTCCTCTTGTGGTAGTTTTTCTTCTTTTAAATATGCTCTCCTCCTTTACCGAGTTGATTCCCTTTATGTATTTAAAAGTTTCTATCATATCCCCTCGGTCTCTTCTTTCTTCCAAGCTATACATATTAAGGTCTTTTAACCTTTCCTGGTAAGTTTTATCCTGCAATCCATGGACCAGTTTAGTAGCTCTTCTCTGAACTCTCTCTAGAGTATCTATATCCTTCTGGAGATATGGCCTCCAGTACTGCGCACAATACTCCAGGTGAGGTCTCACCAGTGTTCTGTACAGCGGCATAAGCACTTCACTCTTTCTACTGCTTATACCTCTCCCTATACATCCAAGCATTCTGCTGGCATTTCGTGCTGCTTTATTACATTGTCTTCCCACCTTTAAGTCTTCTGAAATAATTACTCCTAAATCCCTTTCCTCAGATACTGAGGTCAGGACGGTGTCAAATATTCTATATTCTGCCCTTGGGTTTTTACGCCCCAGGTGCATTATCTTGCACTTATCCACATTAAATTTCAGTTGCCAGAGTTCTGACCATTCTTCTAGTTTTCCTAAATCCTTTTCCATTTGGCGTTTCCCTCCAGGAACATCAACCCTGTTACATATCTTTGTGTCATCAGCAAAAAGACAAACCTTACCATCGAGGCCTTTTGCAATATCACTTATGAAGATATTAAACAAAATTGGTCCCAGTACAGATCCCTGTGGAATCCCACTGGTAACATGACCTTGTTTTGAATGTTCTCCATTGACTACAACCCTCTGTTGTCTGTCACTCAGCCACTGCCTAATCCACTCAACAATATGGGAGTCCATGCTCAATGACTGCAGTTTATTGATAAGTCTTCTATGTGGGACAGTGTCAAAAGCCTTACTAAAATCTAGATATGCGATGTCTACTGCACCTCCACCGTCTATTATTTTAGTCACCCAGTCAAAAAAATATATAAGATTTGTTTGACATGATCTCCCTGAAGTAAACCCATGCTGTTTTTCATCTTGCAATCCATGGGATTTTAGATGTTCCACAATCCTATCCTTTAATAGGGTTTCCATTAATTTGCCTACTATTGATGTCAGACTCACTGGTCTATAGTTGCTCGATTCCTGCTTACTACCTTTCTTGTGAATGGGTACGACATTTGCCAATTTCCAATCTTCCGGGACGACTCCTGTTACTAATGATTGGTTAAATAAATCTGTTAACGGTTTTGCCAGCTCACCACTAAGCTCTTTTAATAATTTTGGGTGTATCTCATCAGGCCCCTGTGACTTATTTGTCTTCACTTTAGACAGCAAACTTAGAACATCTTCCTCTGTAAAGACACATGCATCAAACAATTTAATAGTCATCCTTTCTAGTGGAGGTCCTTCTCCTTCTTTTTCTTTTGTAAAAACTGAACAGAAGTATTCATTAAGGCAGTCGGCTAGCCCTTTATTCTCTTCTACATACCTTCCGTCCTTTATTTTTAATTTAGTTATTCCTTGTTTTAATTTCCTTTTTTCATTTATATATCTGAAGAATGTCTTATCCCCTTTTTTCATAGACTGAGCTAGTTTTTCTTCTGCCTGAGCTTTAGAAGTTCTTATAACTTGCTTGGCCTCTTTCTGCCTAATCTTGTAGATTTCCTTATCTTCATTGCTCTGGTTTTTTTTATAATTACAAAATGCTAGCTTTAGATTTTTTAATGATTTGGGCCACTTCTGCTGAGTACCACAGTGGTCTCTTCCTTTTTTTGCTTTTACTGACAAGTCTAATGCAATTTTCTGTTGCCTTCAATAATGCACCTTTTAAGTAGTCCCATTTCTCCTGGACTCCATGTAATCCGTTCCAGTCTGATAAGGACTCATTTATAACTAATTTCATTTTTGAAAAGTCTGTTTTTCTAAAATCTAAAACTTTTGTTTTTGTGTGGTGGGACTCTTTCCCAGTTCTTATATTAAACCACACTGACTGGTGATCACTAGATCCCAAGGTTTCGCCGACAATGACATCATATACCGAATCCCCATTTGTGAATATCAAATCCAAAATGGCCTCCCTCCGGGTTGGCTCCTCAACCATTTGTTGTAGGGATAACCCCAGTAGGGAATTTAGAATATCTGTACTCCTGGTAGAACTTGCTATTTTGGTTTTCCAGTTTATATCTGGAAGATTGAAATCTCCCATAATGATAACTTCTCCTTTCATTGTCATTTTAGCTATTTCTTCAACTTGTAGATCATCTAGTTCTTTAACTTGATCAGGTGGTCTATATATCACACCTACACGAGTTACTGCATGATTAGCAAACTGCAACGTAACCCAAACTGACTCTATGTTGGCCTCACCAACTTGTATTAGGTTAGATTTAATGCTATCTTTCACATACAGGACCACTCCTCCTCCTTTCTTGCCTTCTCTGTCTCTTCTGTATAAAGAGTACCCTGGTATGGTTATGTCCCAGTCATTTCTTTCATTAAACCATGTCTCCGTAACAGCCACTAAATCTACATTCTCAGATGCCATTATTGACCCAAGTTCATTGATTTTTTTTACCTAAACTGCGAGCATTTGTAGAGAGGACTCGGAGCTTATTTCTTACCCTCTGTGCATCTGACCTGTTCTGGCATTGTTTCGGGGGGCAATTGGACTCTTTTATTTTCACTCTTTTGCCCCCCCCCCCTTCATAGTTTAAATACTCTTTCACAAATTCTTGGAGTTGTTCACTAAGTACATTTGTTCCTTTGAGAGAAAGATGCAAACCATCTTTTTTGTACAGTTCCTTTCTATTCCAAGTAGAGCTATTATGAGAAACAAAGCCAAATCCTTGCTCTTGACACCATTTACCAAGCCATGTGTTGAACTCCTTTATGCGCCTCTGCCTATCATTCTGAACATTATGCACAGGCAGAACTTCAGAAAATGAAATGGTGGATGCAAAATCCTGTACGTCATTACCAAGTGTGATAAAAGATTTTTTCACCTCTGACACTTCATTGCAAGCCAGGTCACAGCCACATGAGCCCTGTGGGGGCTGAACTGGAAGAGGAGGAGGGGGAGGAGGACATTGTAGCACAGATCATCCATGTCGCCTCACCCAAACCTTGAAAAAAGAGAGCGGTTTCTTCTGGCTACTTGCCTCAGCTACTACTCTGATGCTGCCACTACAAGTGCTCGTTCTTTCACCCACCTTCGTCAGCGAGTATTGGTATTGCCACCTACCTCCCCACTCTATCACCGGGTAACTCTGTGGTCTCCTGATGCTGCTGCCATCTCCACACTATGTCACCTTCACACTCTGTGGTCTCCTGATGCTGCTGCTGCCATTTCCACACTATGTCACCTTGCCACTCTGTGGTATCCTGATGCTGCTGTCATCTCCCCAGTATGTCACCTTGCCACTCTGTGGTATCCTGATGCTGCTGCTATCTCCACACTATGTCCCCTTGCCACTCTGTGGTATCCTCCTGATGCTGCTGCTGCCGCCACCTCCACACTCTGTTATTGTACCGCTCTGTGGTCTCCTCATGCTGCCTCCACCTCGAGACTCGGTCATTGTGCCACTCTGTGACCTATTCATGCTGCTGCCATCTCCACACTCTGTCATTGTGCCACTCTGTGGTCTCCTCATGCTGCTGCCAGCCACCCCCACACTTGGTCATTGTGCCACTCTGTGGCCTTCTCCTGATACTGCTGCCACCTTCAGATTCTGTCATTGTGCCGCTCTGTGGTCTCCTCATGCTGCCGCCACCTCCAGACTCATTCATTGGGCTACTTTGTGGTCTCCTCATGCTGATGCCACATCCAGACTCTGTCATTGTGCCACTCGGTGTCCTCCTCATACTGCCGCCACCTCCAGACTCTATTATTGTTTCACTCAGTGGCCTCGTTATACTGCTACCACCTCAAGAGTTTGTCATTGTGCCACTCAGTGGCCACCTCATACTGCTGCCAACTCCAGACTCTGTCATTGTGCCACTCTTTGGCCTTCTCCTGATGCTGCCAACACCAGACTCTGTAATTGTGGCACTCCGTGGCCTCCTCATACTGCTGACAACTCCAGACTCTGTCATTGTGCCACTCTGTGGCCTTCTCATACTGCTTCCATCTCCAGACCATCTCATTGGGCCACTCTGTGGTCTCCTGATGCTGCTTCCACCTCACCACTATATCATAGGTCCACTCTGTGAACTTCTCATGTTGTTCCCACCCTTCCCACTTCATGACTGGTCCACTCTTTTGGCTTTCGGCCTGGCTGACATCATCATTTATTTGACCTTTCTTCTGATCTGTCAGAAGGAAGGAAAAATGAGACACAACGGATCCTGTCTGTGTAGTAGCTGTAAGGCCTGTATGGTCCCATCAGAATTGGCTTATAATTTGGTAACCAAAAGCAGGAGGGGGTTGAACACTATTCTGTTCACGTGTCATCTCTGTTTTAGATCCACTCCTGTTTTTTTTTTGGGCATTAGCAATACTGAAGTATTATTGAGCAAATGCTGACTGAGTGAAGGCATATGCTCCACAGACAGGATCTGTTTTTTGTGGGTTACTGTTCTGACGGATCAGAGGAAGGGCAAATTAATCAGTGACATCAACACAAACTTACTGCTGATACCCTCTCCACTCTGTCCGGGGGCTCTACTTGTATAATCGTGTAATAGAACAGGTTCTGTAGGCATCTATGTGGAATCAGCTGACGAGGGTGTAAAAGGACTGCGCTTCTTCTTGATGCTAACATCGACCTGCAAGGCTGAGTTGATACTTCATTTATTTGATCAGTTTTGGCCCTGATATATATTTCAGTGCACAGGGTTGGACTGGATTTTCTGATGGAACGAGTTATCGGTTGCTATGGCTAACACCTCCAGTTGATGTTTGCACCAGTATTCATATAAGAGTTCATACATTTCTGCTGAAAGACAGCAGAAAAACACAATGTTGTATTTTTACAACTTTTTAACTTTTATTTTTCCAGCACTTTTTACATTCATTTAAAAAATGTTTTTCTTTGATCGAATATTTATTTTATTTTCTTAGCATCATAATGCTGAGGCAAAAGCAACTGCAGGGATTTACTTATAACAAGCCATGTGGACAAGTCCTAAATTAACTCATTGACTTCTGTAATGGAGTTCAAGTAGGAAAGCTAAGTTTATCCACTGGTTCAGTTCCTAAAAAAATCACACATCCGATAAGAGGTTTCTTGTTCTAGCAGCAAAGCAATTTATTAAAACTAATTACAATGTAAGTGATACACATAGCTACTAAACAACATGTTTTTTGCCTGAACTATGCACTTTGTCAAGTTTTAACCTGACAAAGTGTCTACTTCAGACCTGAAACGCGAGAGCTCCATTACTGCTTACCAGACCTGTACAAGGACATCACATTGGTTTGATGGCCTGCAGTCTTTCCACTGAAGTCACTTGCTTTACAAACCATCAAGGGATTGATGCCCTTACATGAAACAAAAAGAGAGCAAAGTACATAGATCCTGTTTGTTATTCCATTTTTGCACAATGGTTATGCACATGAAGTGCTGTCTGCATTTTTATGTTTGAACTATTTCATTGACTTCTGTGGGAGAGTGTTGAGGATATACTTTTTGATATTATGTAAAGGTAACTGTGCAGGGAGAGGAAAAGAAAACCTATGTTACCTACCTCCAATGTTATAATAGAGGTGTGACCTAACATTTTAGCTCTAACCTCTTATAATGATGTGATAACTGTTGACTCCACATCTATGGTACACTGCACAATCTGAAAATTGATTTCTACAAATCAGGAAGTATCAGCTTATTGTGGGCAGAATCATTTTTTATATAATGACATGGAAAATTTGAAAACAAACAATAAATTAACAAAAATACTTACCGTATGTAACATTAAAAAACTTAGTAGGTAGATAAACTAAAGCTATACTGTAAGGTTAACACTAACGTTAATTAAGTCTGTTATTAATAAAGCATAACTAGCCCAGAGTTTCCTTTTATTTGGAGCGTTGACTAACCAAATCATTCCCGTAATCCCCATTTTCTACTGCACTTCGTGTATGAATTGGCATTCATGCAGATATTTTGACTGTCAGACAAGTTTCCATCACTGGCTTGAAATAATATCAACACTGAAATAAATACATTAAAAAAAAAAAAAAAAAATTTAAGGACTAATTAAAAATAAAACACCTATTTACTATATTGATATAAAAATAAACAAAAAAAAATTGTAAACTTTATAAAGGCATAACATTTCCATTTCTTGTACTGTTTGGTTGCAGTGGTAGCTTTGAAATAGAACTTTTACTCCTAAGTAAATAACACTTTTAAATGCCAGTAAAAATGTGTAAAGAGCAGAAGAGGTTGTAGATTTACTTTAACTCGGTACTGTATGTGCTTTAGAATTTCTTTCCAAACATTCCAGTAAGTCATAGAGCAAGAATGATGCTTTTTAAAGATTGTGTGGATGGAACAGGAGCAAAACATGAAAGTAGATTCCAGTAATTGACTGTTTGTCGATTGTGCAGAGTCAGATTTGTACAGAGGTTGAATTTGAGTACATTCCCAAGATAAATAGACGTCTTTGTCTCCTGCTCGAGCCGAGAAAGTCATGAAACTTTTATAAAGTGTAAAAACCGTATTCTACATAAACATACAAATATTTTCAACTTACTGTTTGGCTCAAATAGTATAATAATAACCATAGTAACAACAGTAATAATAATAATAAAATATATGCTTACCCCTTGACAAACAGAGTGTTTTTTATTTTAACGGCCAACGGCTTATTGCAGTGGTTCGATGAGTCTTGCTTTTTATGTTAAAGGGGTTTTCGGGAACTTAGCTATGGATCACATGGATATGGATCGACCCAAAATTTTCTGATCAGAACAAAGGAAAGATGAAGAAGGGTGATCATATGAAATCAGGCAGGCATTTGCTGCCAAAAGCGAAAAATGTTTTGAACCATTGTTTTTAAACGTGTATAACTACAGCGCAGTATATTTTTACAATGTGACATTGTAGGAGCGGACTTCCTCCATATGATATGGACTTGTCCAGAACTCACAAACTACTGGAATAACATCAATAACTGTATTATCTACAAATTAAAAATTCGAATTCCTTTTGAACCACAAGTATTCGTGCTTAATGATCTTTCCAAATTAAAAAATCATAAGTATCAAAAGATCTTCCTGAGTAGAATATTGATGCTGGCTAGAGTACTGATCAGCCGGACCTGGTTTGCCCGTTCCACTCCAGACATCAACACATGGATAAACCTAACCGATAAGGTTAAAAACTACGAGAAAATTTTATATAAACGGAGGGAGGTTGAGGAACAGTGGAACAAGATATGGGATGGCTGGAAGATTGATTGATTAGTCGAGGTCAAGTTGGTTTATTTACGGGGGGCCTGCTTTGACGCACCACAGATTAGGGATTAGGGATTAGGGGGGAGGGAGGGGAGGGTTTTCTAAATGAAAGAAAAGATGAATTGAATATATTATAATTATATATAATTAGTTGGGACACTAAGAATTGAGAGATTGTAAAAATGTCTGTAAAAAATGTTTTGTAGTGTTTTTCCAATAAATTTTTGTTGAAGGAAAAAAAAAAAAAAAAAAAAAAAAAAAAAAGATGCTGTTTGTTACCACCACCAGCCGTGCGCTTACCCATAGCCATATGTCCCTTTCACTTTAGGATGACTAATGCTGTCTTAGCATTAAAGAGCTTGAATGTAGTTGCATGCAGTCCGAGGAGACCCCAGAAGGACATCCACAACTTTGGACCTGAATCAAATTGACATACAGATTCAGCCGAATCGAATCAGAATTTCAAGAAATTCACTAATTGCTACCTGGCACCCCCTGCAATCAGCTAATAGAAGGAGCTGTAGTGGTAGCAAAATGTACTACAAGCTGACATAGTACTGAGCTTACAGTATATTTCTCACCCACCACACTGTACTACTTCGGATGCACCACAGATCCTTCATCAGCTGATCAATGGGGTGCTGGGAGTTTACTCCCACAGATCTCATATTAATAACCTATCCTAGGGAGTATTTAAATCTCAGAAACCCTTTTAAGTTATCCTGACTTTTTTTGTATATTTCTATATGATGTATTAAATCATTTTTCTTTGTTACTAGAGGTAAAGTGTGCAAAAAAAGTTACAAAAACAGTATTTTTATTTATTTCGTTTTTAGAGGGATTGTCCATAGTAAAGGAAATGTTTCTGATCAGCGATGGTCCAACTACTGACCACAAGAATGGGAGCTCTTGTTCCCCTGTTTGAATGCAGTGTCAGACTAACATGCATGCTCGGCACTCTGTTCAACTCTATGGGACTGCCATAGATACAAGCAGTTATCTATCTCCAGCAGCCCCAAAGAGCTGAATGGAGCAGCAGTGCAAATGTGAGTCCGCCGCTCAATTCAAGCAGGGGATGTGGGACCTGTTCTCATGACCACTGGGGGCCCCTTCAGTCAGACCCTTGGTGACCTGACATTTATCCCCTATCCTGTACTTAGGAGATATGTTTTTGTAATGGGACAACCCCTTTAATCGTGGTCTAGGTAAAGAGAAGTACAGTACACTGCATGTATTATGGTACAATGTTTCAGAAAGGTAGTACCAAGCAGTCAGAAAAGCACCTCAAGAATTTCATTTCCCCTAATTGTCTCCACTTAACTCCAATATAACCATCTTATTGACATACAGATGTAGTAGCGTTAACATTTAAACTCTTAGCTCAAATTTCTTAACTCTTTGTGATATTCTGTAACAAAAGCCATTGAAAAGTAATTGAACGTGTCGGCTCAACAGAACTAGTTTAGTTAACGCATCTAGTTAAGCATGTGTGTTAGGGCTGATGTACACGGCCGTTGGTCGGCCATTCCGTGTGTTGGGGACCGCAATTTACCGTCCACAATGCACGGGCAACATCTGTGCAGATTCCGCAACGCAAAAAAAATAGAATATGTTCTATTTTTTTTGCGGTACGGAGGCATGGAGAGAAACCCTACGGAGTGAATCGGTCCGCATCTGTGTCCAGGAGGTGAAAGGGTCTGGGAGGGAGGGTCTGCTGCTGATTGGCTGCAATGTGTCTGCTGACTGTGAGGTACAGGGTCAAAGTTTACTGAATGATGATGTATAGGGGGCGGACCGAACATCGCATATGTTCCCGCCGCGGCGAACGCGAACAAGCTATGTTCGACGGGAACTGTTCGACGGCGAACAGTTCGGGACATCGCTATCTTTGAATTGTTTGGGATCCACGACGTGACAGAATACTGCAGTGATTCTCTAAGAAGCCATGTGAACGCTCCTAAAGTGGTCATCATTATACCGCAGAAAGAGGAATTGCTCTGATAAAAAAGTTTAAAAAAAAAATCGGTCAGGGACGAACAACAAAAACAATTCTTATTGAGGGTCGTCGAGCATCTCAGAAAAGTCGTCACCACACTAATTAAAGAAAAGATTGCATCGTTCAAAGTTGATTAATATAACACATGTTTTGCCTATCATACTACCTATTAACCTTAGTGTCTAGTTTTAATATTATTTTAAGTTTTGTGATTTCTAGTTTTCCCAATAAAAATAACATTAAAAAATCTTATTTTTTGCCTACTTTTACAAAGTGTGCAACCTCTAAACGATATCCAATCTACTTGAAATTTGGCATATATATTTTTTACATCACTTAGACTCGGAGCGCAAGCAAAGGCTTTAAACATTTTAAATTTTTATTATTTTCCATTAAAAAATGAAACACCCTAGGGCACTTGTTACTGGTACAGGATTGGGGAAATCTATGGGGGTACTTGTTACTGGCACATGATTGGGGGCATCTATGGGGGTTCTTGCTTATGGCACATGATTGGGAGGCATCTATGGGGGCACTTGTTACTGGCACATGATTGGGGGGCATCTATGGGGCACTTGTTACTGGCACAATATTGCAGGGCATCCATGGGGGCACATCTTACTGGCAAATTATTGGTGGGCACTGTGGGGGCCTCTATGGGGGCACTTCTTACTGGCACATTATTGGTGGCACTTTTTACGTGCACATTATTGGGTGGCACTATGGGGGCATCTATGGGGGGCACGTCTTTCTGGCACATTATTGGGGGCACTATGGGGGCATCTACTGAGGCCACAAAGAAGGGGTATTTTATATGGGGGAAGGGGGAGAGGAACACTATGGGGGTATTTTAAAATAAGGGGTATTTTATATGGGGGACTCTGTATAGAGGCATTTTATACTGGGGCACATTATGGTGGGTACTATGGGGAAGTGGAGAGAGGAGTACTATGGGCTCATCTATGGGGGGGCACTAAGAAAGGGTATTTTATACTTGCAAATTATGGGGGACACTGAGGGCATCTACCAGGGCACTATATATATGGGGCATTTTATACTAGTACATTATGGGGCCGAAGGAAGAAGGGGGGGGAGGAGCACTATGGGGGGGATTTACTGGGGGCACTATATAGGGTTATTTTATTCTGGCACATTATGGGGGCAAACACAAGGTTATATAAATGCTACACTTGTGGGTGGATGTCCTGTACAATTTGTCTACTGCCTGAATAAAAATTTTAGCTACCAAAAACGTAAGTGCTGGAATTCCTTGCTTTCAAGTATATAAATGCTCATCTGTCTATTGTCATGTAAGCTGTTCAAAGTCTGACTGACTCACCCAGTCAGGAGAGCGATATAAGCAGAGGTTCATTGATAGACTGGCACACTATATCTGGTAACAAGTAGAGGACAGATAATTGATGTTTAAATTAATAGTAGTTTATTCTCCTTATTATCCTTATAATTTAAATTAAGAAATGCAAATTAGCAAGTGAAAAAATATAAAAAACAAGATGGAAATATATGAAAAACAAATATATATAGAAAAATATATAAAAGTGTTAAAAATTGTAAAAAAAAAAAATGGTAAGATGAGTCTTCAAAAATAGGTAAAAGTAATAGTCAATGTTAGTTGATAGTTGATTTGGCCAGACAGTTAAAAATAATAAATAGTCCTGTTTGGCCAGGGAATTAGTGAAACCCAATAGTCCTGTTAACAATTACAGTAGGTCACTGTAAAGAGGGAATATTAATTACCAATATTTATGTAAATATCAATAATTAATATTCATAAATAGGCGTGAACCGTCTATTGATGATTCTGCCTATTTATGCCTTTATAATAATAGTACACTATTCCTTTGCCTTACGCTAATCACTAAGCTAGCTGCAAGCTCCTTACTGAACTAACTACCGCTAATAACCACATGTTACACAGTAGGTACAAATAACATACAATATTTATTAACACCTACAGTACACAACGTACGCAAAGCACTAATAATACAGTACTAATAATACAGTACTAAACTACACTACACAATCCCAAATTCCACCCACAAACTAACTAATACACACACATACACATTAGCAGCCCACCCAACCTGGCTCTAAACTATTCCTATGAATGAAGGGTTAACAGTGGCGCTTCAAGGGTAAATGCAGGCCACAGACACAGGGTTACAGGGGTACTGCAGGGGTTATTGTAGGGGTTAATAGCAGCAGGGATAGGGGTGTAGCAGGGAGTGATGGTGGGATGGAGTATTTGTAGGGGTTAATAGCAGGGATAGGGGTGTAGCAGGGAGTGATGGTGGGATGGCAGGGCAGGGGTTAATGGAAAGCATTGGTGGGATAGTGGATACTCAGCACTCCAAGGGGTTAACAGCTCGTCGTCCAGGGGTTGATTCTTACTTCTTATGCTCGTTTCCAGGGGTCTTCTTTGGGGGGTGGCAGGGGATATTTATATCTGGCGGCCCGCACTGCTGCACCGCCCACAATGTGGCGCGCGGGCATGCGCCACCATCAGGGACATGTGGGCCAGCGCATTGGGGCCGCGCCACTTGCTAACAGGCAGGAGAAGCCTTTGATCTCCCGCCTATAGCACTTTGCATTCCGGGCAGCGCTATGGTAATCGCCATGCCAGAATGCGCATAATGGAAGGAGGGGAGGTTTCTCCCCTCTTTCTATTATGCATAATTATCTCCAGCGGCGCTGGAGATAATTAAAACAAAGGACTCCGATTCTATTGAATCAAAGTTCTTTGAAGCATACAGGATGACCGGTCATGTCCGGTTATTCTGATGCAATTAAACAGATGGCATCAGTGTGAATGCTTGGGGCACATTCACACTGATACCTCTGGTTTTAGGTGACATTTTCCCCATCAATGGGGCCTATGGAAGGGGATATATGTTATAAGGGGACATATATTATAAGGGGATACATATGGGGGCACATATATAGATATATATATTGGACATATGAGGGGGCACATATTTCCCAAAGGGGCCACAATGAGCCCCTGTGGAATATTAAGGACAGATGTGCGCAGAAGTTTGGCACATCTACGCACATCATCCCACAATGTGCCTATCTATGTATGCAATTTTTTATATATATATATATATATATATATATATCATACATGCACGTCGCATACATATATACATACAGTATATACATATGCATATATCTCAACCCTTCCTCAACAGTCACAGTTCTTTTTATTGCTCCTGTGGCGTCCCACAGGGGAGTATTGTACTGCCTCCTATTACCTTACTGACGTCTTTTTGTGTTCACTGGCTCCTTACACGTGGCAGCCAAGTTCAGCGTCCCACCTGGTGTTATGTAAATTCAGTGTACCACGTGATCCTATGCAAAGTCGGCGTGTCACGTGTTTATTCCTCTTTGATGATTTCTGCCGGGGAGGTTGTGATGGAACTGCGGGCTGATAGTAAATGGAAGCGCTTCCTATTTGGTCTTGGACAGGCGGCCATTACAAAAACACCAGAAGCGTTTTAAGGTCTGACCTGACCCCTTCTTCAGTGGTAACACGCTGTTGAATGTGGCACCCTTTTTAACCACCCCTACAATTAGGTTGAATTGAGAGATAATTGACAATCAATCTGTCAAAGCTAGTTTTGATGGTATAATCATAGTAGAGGACTCATTTGTGATTTGATTATTGAGTCTTTCCTTTAACTGGTAAAAAACATCAGAGAAGGGCCAATACTCATTAAGCTGGATGCTTGAATCCAGTAAGGGCGCATATAGAAAATAAATATAAAAAATATAGAAAAATTGTAAAAAAATTAAAAAATATATATAAATATATAAAAGAATATGTATATAAGCGAATTTTTATATACAACATTTTATAGAAAAGTTCTTATAGGAAAAATAATATGTGGCATAATAAATAGAGTACTGGACATAGTAAATAAAGTACTTTTTATATAGAACAACTTGTTTCATCTTTATTTAAGATATGTTTATAAAAGTGTTCTTTATTAGTAGAGTATAGAGGTTATATGGTAGATGGTGTATCTTTTACTAATAGGGATAATTGGTGATACCATTGTGTGCTCTGTTTAGTGGTCACTATGTAGATTTACTAGAGAATCTATAGACATGGAGAGGACAAGTTGATAGTAGACTGGTTGATAGCTGAAAGGGGGGGGGGGCGCCCTAGACCAAGGGGTGCTGCTAAAAGTCATCGGCCCGGGGAACCCGACCCAGAGATTTACAGGTATCCAAATAACTCAAGATCGGCATTCAGGCCATCAGGTAGAAGTGTGTTGAATTCAAAAATAAATCGTGATTCTACACGGGACATTTTTGCAATGTGATCCCCTCCCCTCTAGTTCTTCTCAATTTTCTCAATTGCAGCAAAGGATATACCTCTTGGGTCCTGGTTCTGGCATCTTTTAAAGTGGCTAGATAATGAATGCTTATCGTAGCCTTTCTTGATGTTGTTAATGTGCTCTGCTCTCCGGGTTTTCAAAGACCTCTTTGTTCTACCTACATATTGTTTTTTGCGCAGACATTGAATAATGTAGATAATGTTAGTGCTGGTGCAGGTGAGAAATTCCTTTTTTTCATGTGAAGAAGCTGTTTGTCATAAAACAAATTTTGTCAGTCTTTTTTGGGACGGAGGTGATTTTACAGTATCTGTTGCATCTGTAAAAACCTTTAAGTTTAGACCAACTACTAATTGGGTGTTCTTGTATTTTATTTCTCTGTGGGGGCACTATGGGGACATTATCTCAACTGGGGGCATTAAATGGGTGTATTTTTTGCACTGGCACATTATAAGGAGAATTATTACTACTGGGGGTCTATGGGAAACATGATTAATAGTATGGGCACTATGGGAGCATTATTACTTCTGGGGCACAGTGGGGACATGTTAGGGGCACTGTAACATAGACACATAGAAACATAGATCGTGTCGGCAGATAAGAACCATTTGGCCCATCTAGTCTGCCCAATATACTTAATACTATGAATAGCCCCTGGCCCTATCTTATATGAAGGATGGCCTTATGCCTATACCATGCATGCTTAAACTCTTCCACTGTATTTGCAGCTACCACTTCTGCAGGAAGGCTATTCCATGCATCCACTACTCTCTCAGTAAAGTAATACTTCCTGATATTACTTTTAAGCCTTCGCCCCTCTAATTTAAAACTCTGTCCTCTTGTAGCAGTTTTTCTTCTTTTAAATATTCTCTCCTCTTTTACCTTGTTGATTCTCTTTATGTATTTAAACGTTTCTATCATATCCCCTCTGCCTCGTCTTTCTTCCAAGCTATACATGTTAAGGTCCTTTAATCTTTCCTGGTAAGTTTTATCCTGCAATCCATGTACCAGTTTAGTATCTCTTCTCTGAACTCTCTCCAAAGTATCCATATCCTTCTGGAGATATGGTCTCCAGTACTGAGCACAATACTCCAAATGAGGTCTCACTAGTGCTCTGTAGAGCGGCATGAGCACCTCCCTCTTTCTACTGGTAATGCCTCTCCCTATACACCCAAGCATTCTGCTAGCATTTCCTGCTGCTCTATGACATTGTCTGCCTACCTTTAAGTCTTCTGAAATAATGACCCCTAAATCTCTTTCCTCAGATGGTTAGGACTGTATCACTGATTTTATATTCTGCTCTTAGGTTTTTACACCCCAGGTGCATTATCTTGCAATTATCAACATTAAATTTTAGTTGCTAGATTTTTGACCATTCCTCTAGTTTTCCTAAATCCTTTTCCATTTGGTGTACCCCTCCAGGAACATCAACCTGGTTACAAATCTTTGTGTCATCAGCAAAAAGACACACCTTACCATCGAGGCTTTCTGCAATTTCACTGATAAAGATATTAAACAATAAGGGTCCCAGAACAGATCCCTGAGGTACCCCACTGGTAACAAGACCTTGGTCTGAATATACTCCATTGACTACAACCCTCTGTTGCCTGTCCCTCAGCCACTGCCTAATCCATTCAACAATATGGGGATCCAAGCACAAAGTCTGCAATTTTTTGATAAGCCTTCTATGTGGGACAGTATCAAAAGCCTTACTAAAGTCTAGATAAGCGATGTCTACTGCACCTCCGCCATCTATTATTTTAGTCACCCAATCAAAAAAATCAATAAGATTAGTTTGACATGATCTCCTTGAAGTAAACCCATTCTGTTTTTTATCTTTCAATCCATGGGATTTTAGATGTTCCACAATCCTCTCCTTAAGAATGGTTTCCATTAATTTCCCCACTATTGATGTCAGGCTTACTGGCCTATAGTTGCCCAATTCCTCCCTACTACCTTTCTTGTGAATGGGCACAACATTTGCTAATTTCCAATCTTCTGGGATGACTCCTGTTACCTGTGATTGGTTAAATAAATCTGTTAATGGTTTTGCTAGTTCACCTCTGAGCTCTTTTAATAGCTTTGGGTGTATCCCATCAGGCCCCTGTGACATATTTGTATTAATTTTAGACAGCTGACTTAGAACATCTTCCTCTGTAAAGACACATGCATCAAAAGATTCATTAGTCTTCTTTCCTAACTGAGGTCCTTTTCCTTCATTTTCCTTTGTAAAAACTGACTAGAAGTATTAATTGAGGCAGTCAGCTAGTTCTTTATCTTCTTCCATATACCTTCCTTCTTTTGTTTTTAATTTGTTAATTCCTTGTTTTAGTTTCCTTTTTTATTTTTGTATCTGAAGAATGCCTTATCGCCTTTTTCCCCTGACTGAACTAATTTCTCTTCTGCCTGTGCTTAAGAAGCTCTTATAACTTGTTTGGCCTCTCTCTGCCTAATCCTATAAATTTGCCTGTCATCCTCGTTTTTCTTTTTTTTCTATAATTACTAAATGCTATCTTTTTGTTTTTAATGATTTTGGCCACTTCTGTTGAGTACCACAGTGGTCTCTTTCTTTTTTTTGCTTTTACTGACAAGCCTAATGCAATTTTCTGTTGCCTTCAATAGTGCCACTTTTAAGTAGTCCCATTTCTCCTGGACTCCATTGAAACTGTTCCAATCTGATAGGGTCTCGTATACCTTTAATCTAATTTTAGAAAAATCTGGTTTTCTCAAATCTAAAACTGTATGAGCACTATTACTACCATGTGTGCTCTAGCAGAGAATTATTTCTATTGGTGGGACTTTTGGGAGCACTATTACTGTGGGGGCACCATGGCACAGTATCAGCTTACCACAATTATTTTTTGGGGATGTTATGTTTACACTATTAGGGTTTATGCTCACGACCGTGCCGTTTTTTGCGGTCCGCGAATTGCAGATCCCCAAAAACGGGTGCCGCCCGTGTGCCTTCCGCCTTTGCGGAACGGAACAGGAGGCCCATTATAGAAATGCCTATTCTTGTCCGCAAAACAGACCAGAATAGGACATGCCTCATCATTTTTGCAGGGCCACGGAACAGAGTAACAGATTCGAACAGCACACAGAGTGCTGTCCGCATCTTTTGCGGACCCATTGAAATGAATGGTTCCATATACGGAATCAAAATACGGCCCGTATACAGAATGCCAAAAACTTTTGTGTGCATGAGCCCTTAGTGTCAGGGGCACTATGTGCCAATAATTATTGAAGGGCACTATCTGTATGGTACTATTATTATCAGGGGGAATACCCATACATACACAAAATATCAAATTTTATTAAATAATTATATATACGTTTTTTGATATATCAGACACCTTTTAGGACAATATTGGTACATTAATATTTTCTTTCTTTTTAGGCACTGCTGGTATTTACTAGATGCCTAGTTTAATTTTACATTTTGGGATCTTATACCATGCTGGTCAGCATGTGCGCTGCCATTTGCTACATCACCTGTATTGCTGCTCAATATTTTTTAGATTCATTGTCTTATATGGTCTTGTTATTACGTGTATGTAATTATTTAAGAAAATGTCATATTTTGTGTATGTATGGGTATTCCGTGTGGATTACTATGTGATGACATACATCTTACCAACAGGTTGTTGGTTTAATAGGTTGTACTATTATTATCAGGGGGTTTATCTGTTTCTGCAGTATAGTATTAGGGAGCATAGCGGCACAGTATTGGGTGTGGTAGGACGATTTTTCCAGAAGATGGGAGGATGATGGAAAAGTAGCAAACTAAGATTTTGTTTGTCAAACTGCAGAGACGAGAAATGGCTGAAAAATGGTGGTCTGGTCTGAAGGTCTGAAAGGAGAAGAAAAGGAAAGAGAACATCTACATCAAAGAGACTGGGGGCACTGTGAAGGTCACTGTTAATGGGGGTGCAGTTGATGTCAGTTTTGGGGTGCTGTGATGTCCCTGTTATGGGGGCACCGTGGATGTCACTGTTATGGGGGCACTGTGGATGTCACTGTTATAGGGGCGCTGTGGATGTCACTTTTATGGGGACGCTGTGGATGTCACTTTTATGGGGGCACTGTGGATGTCACTGTTATGGGGGCGCTGTGGATGTCACTGTTATCGGAGCACTGTGGCTGTCACTGTTATGGGGGCGCTGTGGAGGTCACTGTTAATGGGGGTGCAGTGGATGTCAGTTATGGGGGGCACTGTGGATGTCACTGTGATTGGAGCACTGTGGATGTCACTTTTATGGGGGCACTGTGGATGTCGCTGTTATGGAGGCACTGTGGATGTCGCTGTTATGGGGGCACTGTGGATGTCGCTGTTATGGGGGCACTGTGGATGTCGCTGTTATGGGGGCACTGTGGATGTCACTGTTATGGGGGTGCTATTGATTTCACTCTTATGGGGCACTGTGGATGTCACTCTTATGGGGACACTGTGGATGTCACTATTATGGGGGCGCTGTGGATGTCACTGTTATGGGGGCAATGTGAATGTCACTGTTATGGGAGCAATGTGGATGTCACTGTTATGGGGCGCTGAGGATGTCACTGTTATGGGGGCGCTGTGGATGTCACTGCTATGTGCGCTCAGTATGAGTGATAGGGCTCAGGCACACTACTGTATCCGTTTTGCTGTCTGCAGTCGCGTATCCACTAAATAAGGATACTGTCCGTGTGTGATTCACATTTTTTTTGCAGTCCTATTGAGTTATATGGGTTTTTGATCTGCATTTTGAGGACCAGAATAGGACATGTTCTATCTTTCACAGAACTGACATATGGATGTGGAAAGCACAGGAACGTCATCAGTGTACTTTCCATATCTGTATGTCAGTTCCAGAAAAGATAGAACATGTCCTATTCTGGTCCTTAAATTTATAGAACTCAATAGGACTGCAAAAAATGTGGATCGCAAAATGGATTGTGCATAAGGGTTTAGATACACAGCTCAGTCTCGCCCACAACAGGCTGTGTATAAGACACATACAGTACAGACAAAAAGTTTGGACACACTTTCTTATTCAAAGAGTTTTCTTTAGTTTCATGACTATGAAAATTGTAGATTCACACTGAAGGCATCAAAACGATGAATTAACACATGTGGAATTATATACATAACAAAAAAGTGTAAAACAACTGAAAATATGTAATATTCTAGGTTCTTCAAAGTAGCCACCTTTTGCTTTGATTACTGCTTTGCACACTCTTGGCATTCTCTTGATGAGCTTCAAGAGGTAGTCACCTGAAATGGTTTTCACTTCACAGGTGTGCCCTGTCAGGTTTAATAAGTGGGATTTCTTGCCTTATAAATGGGGTTGGGACCATCAGTTGTGTTGTGGAGAAGTCGGGTGGATACACAGCTGATAGTCCTACTGAATAGACTGTTAGAATTTGTATTATGGCAAGAAAAAAGCAGCTAAGTAAAGAAAAACGAGTGGCCATCATTACTTTAAGAAATGAAGGTCAGTCAGTCCGAAAAATTGGGAAAACTTTGAAAGTGTCCCCAAGTGCAGTCACAAAAACCATCAAGTGCTACAAAGAAACTGTCTCACATGCGGCCCGCCCCAGGAAAGGAAGACCAAGAGTTACCTCTGCTGCGGAGGATAAGTTCATCCGAGTCACCAGCAGAAATCACAGGTTAACAGCAGCTCAGATTAGAGACCAGGTCAATGCCACACAGAGTTCTAGCAGCAGACACATCTCTAGAACAACTGTTAAGAGGAGACTGTGTGAATCAGGCCTTCATGGTAGAATATCTGCTAGGAAACCACTGCTAAGGATAGGCAACAAGCAGAAGAGACTTGTTTGGGGTAAAGAACACAAGGAATGGACATTAGACCAGTGGAAATCTGTGCTTTGGTCTGATGAGTCCAAATTTGAGATCTTCGGTTCCAACCACCGTGTCTTTGTGCAACGCAGAAAAGGTGAACGGATGGACTCTACATGCCTGGTTTCCACCGTGAAGCATGGAGGAGGAGGTGTGATGGTGTGGGGGTGCTTTGCTGGTGACACTGTTGGGGATTTATTCAAAATTGAAGGCATACTGAACCAGCATGGCTACCACAGAATCTTGCAGCGGCATGCTATTCCATCCGGTTTGCATTTAGTTGGATCATCATTTATTTTTCAACAGGACAATGACCCCAAACACACCTCCAGGCTGTGTAAGGGCTATTTGACCATGAAGGAGAGTGATGGGGTGCTGCGCCAGATGACCTGGCCTCCACAGTCCCCGGACCTGAACCCAATCAAGATAGTTTGGGGTGAGCTGGACCGCAGAGTGAAGGCAAAAGGGCCAACAATTTGGAAGATCATTTCAGGTGACTACCTCTTGAAGCTCATCAAGAGAATGCCAAGAGTGTGCAAAGCAGTAATCAAAGCAAAAGGTGGCTACTTTGAAGAACCTAGAATATGACATATTTTCAGTTGGTTCACACTTTTTTGTTATGTATATAATTCCACATGTGTTAATTCATCATTTTGATGCCTTCAGTGTGAATCTACAATTTTCATAGTCATGAAAATAAAGAAAACTCTTTGAATGAGAAGGTGTGTCCAAACTTTTGGTCTGTACTGTACATGATAGGATTAGATACAGATGTGTTTGGATACACCAGCTGTTTATTATACTCTGGAGATGGTGAGGGAAGAGCCTGTGGACGGTTAGTGATTGGATTAGATACACAGCTCAGCAGGCTGTATCACACAGGATTAGATACACAATGAGGGCAGAGCCTGTGGACGGTCAGTGATGGGATTTAGACACTGAGTGAGAAGTAGATTCCTGTCTGGGTGTAGAAAGATGAACACATGAGTTGTAGTGTGTGCAGCTTCTGCAGTGTCGGGGGCGTGGCCAGTCTGTGACTCATCTCTGTGCAGTGCAGCCAGGCTTGTGTATCAATAAAGTTATGTATTCAACAAAACAAGAAGGAGAGAAAGTAAACAGATCTGCCAGGATAGTCTAATGTTTTCCAGGGAAAAAAGAAAGCTCAAACATGAAAAACAGGTATTGGGGGCATATGTATGGAAGGTGAGGGGTGTTAGGAGCAAAGAAAAAGAAGTTTGATTTTGGGACAGGACAACCTCTTTAACCCCATAAGGACCCATGACTTACATGTACGTCATATCTGGCCGTGACTTAAGGACCAATGACATACATGTACGTCATGCTGATCGGGCGGATGCAGGAGCTGCACCCACCCGATCAGCATCAGGGGTTCGGCAGTCACTGATAGCGGTCATTAACCTTTGCACTGTCACGGTCAGCGCTGACTGTGGCACGTGCGGGATCCTGCAGGGTGCAGGGTGGCCATAGGGTCCCCGTGCTGCTGTGACGGGGACCTGATGGCAGGGAAGGCAGCATGATGCCTTCCTTAGGCATCGTGGCTGCCTTCTGTGAGAGACTGTGAGATCCAGCCCCCTGGATCTCACAGGAAGCAGGCTGTGAGGCCCCTTGCAGATTACCGTGTCCGGATTTGGTGCGGATGCGTTCAGTGAAAACTGCGCGATTTCGCAAGCAAGTCCATTCAGTTATGTTTGTGATCACGTTCAGTATTATCGAGCGGGTGCAATGCGATTTAATACGTTTTGCACGCGCGTATTAAAAAAACTGAATGTTTACAAACAACATCTCTTAGCAACCATCCTTGCAAAACTCATCACATCCTCGCTTGCGGATGCAATGCGATTTTCACGCAGCTCCAATAACTTCTATGGGGCAAGCGTTGCGTGAAAATTGCAGAATATACAGCATGCTGCGATTTTCATTCAATGCACACGTGAAAACCAACGCACATGTACACAGCCCCATTGAAGGGAATGGGTCAGGATTCCGTATGGGCGCAATGCGTTCGCATCACGCATTGCACCCGCGCAGAATACTCGTGTGAAAGAGGCCTAAGTATATTACAGTGTAATGCACTTACCGCCAATTCATCACAATACAGAAGTATTGTGATGCATTGTAAAGGGGATCAGATCCGCAAAAGTTGAAGTCCCAGAGTGGGACAAAAAATAAAGTGAAAAAGAAGTTAAAAAAAGAAAGTTTCACAAAAAAATGTAAGTTTCAAGTAAAAAAATAAAATAAAATCGTCCTTTTACAACAAAATAAAGTTTAAAAAAAGGAAAAAAATAGGAAAAAAATAAAAATAGACATTAGGTATCGCCACGTCGCGTCCGTATCGACAGACTCTATAAAAATATCACGTGATCTAACCCCTCAGGTGAACACCGTCAAGAAATAAATAAAATAAGAACTGTGCTAAAAAAAACAATTTTTTGTCACCTTACATCAGTAAAAGTGCATCACCAAGTGATCAAAAAGGCGTATGCCCCCCAAAATAGTACCAATCTAACCGTTACCTCATCTCGCAAAAAATTTGCCCCTACCTAAGACACTGTTCCCAAAAATAAAAAATAAATGGCTTTCAGACTATGGAGACAAAAAAAAAGTTTACATATTAGGTATCGCCGAGTCCGTAACATCCTTCCCTATAAAAATACCACATGACCTAACCCCTCAGGTGAACGCTGTAAAAAATAAGGCCATTTTTTGTCACCTTACATGACAAAAAGTGTAATAGCAAGCGATCAAAAAGTAATATGCACCCCAAAATAGTGCCAATAAAACTGGCATCTCATCCCGCAAAAATGATACCCTATCTAAGACAATCGCCCAAAAATTAAAAAAATATATGACTCAGACATGGAGACACTAAAACATGATATTTCTGTTTGGTTTCAAAAATATTATTGTGTAAAACTTAAATAAATAAAAAAGTATACATATTAGGTATTACCATGTCTGTAACGACCAGCTCTATAAAAATATCACATGATCCAACCCCTCAGGTGAACATCGTAAAAAAAGCAAATTTTTTTGCCACCTTACATCACAAAAAGTGTAATACCAAGTGATCAAAAAATCATACTCACCCCAAAATCATACCAATCAAACCGTCTTCTCATCCCGAAAAAAAACTGGACCCTAGCTAAGACAATCGCCCAAAAAATTAATAAAAATATGTCTCTCAGAATATGGAGACACAGAAACATAATTTTTTTCATTTAAAAATTGCTGTTATTGTGTGAAACTTAAATAAACAAAAAAATATACATAATAGGTATCGCCGCATCCGAACCTGCTGTATAAAAATATCACATGAACTAACCCCTCAGGTAAACACCAGAAAAAAATAAAAATAAAAACGGTGTAAAAAAAAAAAGCCACCTCTCTTAACTCATAATGGAATGATATAGTATTTGAATATAGGATTTCTAAAGCAGAAAAAACCCTTTTAGTAGATTTCCATTATTTGTACAGATGCTATAGTAATAAAAATATATAGTGTAGTATCTGTTCTCATCAGTTCTGGAGGTAGGCCAGGCCTCTAAAATTTTGGGTAGAGAACCACACAGCATCCCTAGGGTGTATGGCTTGGGACATTAGTGCCCTATGCTAGGTGACCAAGGGCTCTGCTGGATCTAAGCCAGGGCCTGAGATGCTTGAAAGCCCAAGGTGCAGAAGTGCCCCAGGAGTGGTGACCCTGGGGGTGCCTTAACTCACTGGGGGTGGGAGCCCACTGAGTGATGGCACATTTGCACGCACATAACTTCTCACATTTTAAGCGCACACACCTCTATTCTTTTCCCAGCCGACAGGCCTGGCATAAGGAGGAGAATTTTTTATAATTCCGGCCGGATGTCCGGGCTGAGCTTCAGCACTCATACACTATTTATTTAAATTTTTGTTCACTGTGTATTCACTTTCCATGTTTGTTTATCAGTAGGATTTGGGGGGTGGCCATCCTGGTTCCGCACCCCCCTGCAAAACCCCTTGGGCTCTCCCTCCAGGGAGATTCCAGCCTAATAGTTGAAGCTCCATGCCAACACCTTGGGTGGCAGCCTAGGTGGAAGCCGGAGCACAGACTTGGCGTACCCTTGGCTTCGGCTGAGGGTTGCCTGGGCGTACCCCTGGCTTCGGCTGGGGGTTGCCTGTTTTGTCCCTTGCGAGACACATTTGGCCCAGAGGGACTGGGAAAGGTTTATGGGGGCCCTTCTCCTTTGCACGTTTTAGTGTGGCACGCTGCACGATTTTGTTGCACGGGTGTAGAAAGAACACTCTGGCTGTAACAAAAAAAAATGTTAAAAAAATATATAGTACTTAATGATGTGCAATAGTAATTCAACTCAAAAATGAATGGAAACCCAACTACAATAATAGTAAAAACAATCAAATTTTACAGGAGCAGCAATCTCAGAAAGAACATAGATGAAATCCTAACTTGAACTGTATGTGTGATAACACGCTGTTCTCTTAGATGAAAATAAATGGCTAGTAACAAGATGGTTTGCTGAAGGTTTCCCCGCTCTTTGATAAAGTTAACAAAACCGAGGAACACAATACCAAGAGCGGTGGTTTAATGACCTCCATGCTGCTTTCAGAACGGAGAGAAATGTATTTTTTCTAATTTTGGTGTGAGGAAAGCTTGGAAAAAGCACACTGCTGAATGATCCACCCAGGAGTCCTCTTTATTCTTCTTCTCTCCTCCATCTCTTGGTAAAGGAATAAGCTGTCCTGGTGATTCACACAACATCGAGCGCCATTATCCGATACAAAATAGGCAGATGTTGCAAAAAAAAGAAAAAGAAAATGAAATAAAAAGTTGGGTTTCAGAAAAGATTTGTTTTTGAGAGCTGAATTGCTTGGTGTTCCTGTTGGGTCACTTTAAAGTTATTAGTTATTGGTGCAAAAAGATACTTTAGGGTTTGCTCACATCTGGGCTTTTGTTTCCATAATAGGAACAGAACAGTAAAAATATGGTCCATTAGGTCTCTGTCAAGGAGCCAGATGTTTTACCAGACAAAATAGCAGAGCATGCTAGGATACTTTAGCTTTTTTTGATGCAATGAGCAATGGAGGCTTCTGATGGAGAACATGCTTTAAAGGGTTAGCTTTGGACAATGCTTATTTAAGTTGTAGGTTCCCAATGATAAGCTGATCACAGGGTGTCCTGCTGCCTGGGTTCACTACAACTGTGGGGAAATCAGCAAGGGAAGAACCACTTGAAAGGAAATCAATTATTACACAATTCTCATTAAAATGAATGGACTGTTCTTTTCACACATGGATGTGTTGGTTCCTCCAGATTGCGAGACGGCCTTTGTAGCTACTTTGAACTGTAGCTAATAAATGAAGCATGCTCTAAGTATAACGTTTTTTTTTCTGGTGTTTTTCCAATAGGCTTCTCTACAGGACTTCTGTACGTAACAAATTGAAAAAGTATATTTGTTTATTACAAGACAAAAAATATGAAATGAAAATATGAATATTGCTGCTTTCTTCTACAAACACATAACCTGTCATGCAGGCGGTCTGTGCCTGATGCTGTCTTGCTGGCCTAGGCCGGCGAGGACCTCGCTCTCCTCTCTCTGCGTGTATTGAGACTAGTGCTCAGTGAACTTTTTTTCAGCCCTGCGAGAGCTTATACTTTCCTAGTGCTCCCAGCCTAACTGATAATTAAGAACATAATCAACCTTCCTATTTAGCTAGGCTTCGCATTTACTTCCTGGCCTGAGCTTTGAGGTTGTGTAGTAACCAGCAAAGGTGTGATCTCTTGTCCGACTACTCGTGCACCACACCTTGCCTATCAATTCCGCTCCTTGCTGGCTCCCCCGAGTTTGGATTCGTTATCTGGAGTATGCATGTAATCAGCCTGCCTAGACCTTGGACTGTATTCAGACTATATCCTTTGCCTGATTCCTTGGTGCTTTACACTGGTGTCAATAATTCTTGTGGGTCATCAGCCCACTGCACCAGGACTGATCCAGAAGGTAGCAGCCTGATTGGTTCCCTGTTGTGAAGTCCAGATCCCTGTTAAGTGTTAAAGGATAAAAATCAGGGAACCATCAGGACAACTCCCTTAGGTTTAGTCTAAAGTCACACTGGTTAGTTGGCAAAGTGGGTCCACACCCACTGCCATCACATAATCTTTCTTGTCCATGAGCGGTGCCTGGTATTGTAATTTTCTCCTATTACATGAGAGTAAGGCCTCATGCACACGACCGTTGTTGTGTTCCGTGTCCGTTGTTCCGTTTTCCGTGATTTTCTGCGGACCCATTGACTTTCAATGGGTCCGTGGAAAACTCGGATAATGTACCGTTTGTCATCCGCGTCCGTGATCCGTGTTTCCAGTCCGTGAAAAAAATAGGACCTGTCCTATTTTTTTCACGGACAGCTGTTCGCGGGCCCATTCAAGTCAATGGGTCCGTGAAAAAACACGGAGGCACACAAGATTGTCATCCGCGTCCGTTTTTTTCCTATCATTTGCATGGCAAACTTGACTTAGATTTTTTTTCACTTTACTTCATGTCTGGAGATCCTCCAAAAATCAAGAAAGACCCACGGAAACAAAAACGAAAAACGGATCACGGAACAACGGAACACCGTTTTGCAGACCCTGAAAAAATACTGTCGTGTGGAACTACCCAATATAATTTCTAGTTGATGCCATATATTGTTTGCATTCCAACTCTAATATATTTGATTTGGAAAAGTTTCCATATTGTTTTTTTCTATCTTTTTCTAAAAAAATCTAAATTGTCTGTTAATGTACTATATAATTTTTTTAAAATTAGTTCTAAAAGAGAAGCTATTAGCGCTATTATGTTGTTGATGTTGTTTGATATACCATGCGGATCATAGGTCAAAATAACCTAGTATTTCTGGATATTTATAATGGCCCTGAGAAAAGGTTTATTATAATCTGTGGAGCTTATTTTCATCAATTTTACCATTCGTACTGTTCAAAATATACACTGCATTGGTTCTCAAAGTCTTGACCACATGAATTCAATTTGTTAGAAGTTGAATATCATCTGAGAAAGTGGCCCAGGGATACTCCCTACCATCACTATCTGAATGAGTAGCATTTCTGATACTGAATGTCATTTGTAAGGGACCTACCAGTTCAGCAATACAGGTGAGGTTCCAGCACAACAAAACATAAAACATAATAAACACCTGCCCGTCTGGGCTCTACATAATACATAGTCGATTCTTCTTTCACCTATAGAGTCCTGTTCACACCAGGGAAGTCCAGGCTTCACACAGCTTATGATTAGCCATTTACCAGGCTCTAACCAGACAGGCATAACTCCCTAGACTAACAGCCTGGTATTATCTTTTATTCCCCACTAATGATCCCAGCCCCCTGGACCTGGAATGGAGTAGATGCAGAATAGATGCAATCATTATATATATAGACTAAGCCCTCATTCTGATATAATAAAATCTGAGACTCTTAGCCAATATATTTTGATCAAAACACATCGATGCCCGCCTACCCCCGCCAAGGTGCTCTCAGTCAGGCAGGTCCTACGCTAAACCTACTTATGCCGTTGGGCATCTATGTTCAGGAAAGCAGACTCTGCACATATAGTGCGCCGCTCCTAGTCACATAGAGGTGCATTATTATTAGTTTTCTGTGATTTTTTTCATAAATGTAGCCATGTACATCCGCATATTTATTTATCATATCGTGCAGGATGATTTTATCACAGTTTTTTTTATCTTTTTTTCTGTGATCTTTGTCCAGATGCATAATGATCTGATGCTCAACGACCACAAGTGCCCTCCTGAACTCAAATGTGATACAGTTGAATACTGTGGTTGGGGCGGCAGTATTTTGTGCTGCCCTGTGGTATTTGGTTCTGCTAGGGCGGTTTTCTGTGCTGCACGATGGTATTGCAGGCCCTGTCTACTTCTTTTATCCCTGCCTACTTGTTTTGTCCCGTCTTGTGTCAATTTGGACCCACCTACAACATGCGGCCACTTTAAGTTCCTAATCTGCCCCTGCAACCAGGTGAGGAATCCGGGTGAGATATACATACCTTCCACCACTTTACTGTACACATTACCACACCTTGCTAAGGTGGCCATACACATCAGATTAATGTGTATGCAGGGGTGGGATTCAAATTTTTAACAACAGGTTCCCTACTCAGCGGTGGATACGCAGCGCGTCACGAGTCACGACACATATTTACATACACCGCTCCATGTTCTCACATTGCTTCTCCCCACAGATTCATGGCCCCCTCCATGTTCTCACATTGCTTCTCCCCACAGATTCATGGCCCCTCCATGTTCTCACATTGCTTCTCCCCACAGATTCATGGCCCCTCCATGTTCTCACATTGCTTCTCCCCACATGGCCCCCTCCATGTTCTCACATTGCTTCTCCCCACATGGCCCCCTCCATGTTCTCACATTGCTTCTCCCCACATGGCCCCCTCCATTCTCTCACATTGCTTCTCCCCACAGATTCATGGCCCCTCCATGTTCTCACATTGCTTCTCCCCACAGATTCATGGCCCCCTCCATGTTCTCACATTGCTTCTCCCCACAGATTCATGGCCCCTCCATGTTCTCACATTGCTTCTCCCCACAGATTCATGGCCCCTCCATGTTCTCACATTGCTTCTCCCCACATGGCCCCCTCCATGTTCTCACATTGCTTCTCCCCACATGGCCCCCTCCATGTTCTCACATTGCTTCTCCCCACATGGCCCCCTCCATGTTCTCACATTGCTTCTCCCCACAGATTCATGGCCCCTCCCTGTTCTCACATTGCTTCTCCCCACAGATTCATGGCCCCCTCCATGTTCTCACATTGCTTCTCCCCACAGATTCATGGCCCCTCCATGTTCTCACATTGCTTCTCCCCACAGATTCATGGCCCCTCCATGTTCTCACATTGCTTCTCCCCACATGGCCCCCTCCATGTTCTCACATTGCTTCTCCCCACATGGCCCCCTCCATGTTCTCACATTGCTTCTCCCCACATGGCCCCCTCCATGTTCTCACATTGCTTCTCCCCACAGATTCATGGCCCCCTCCATGTTCTCACATTGCTTCTCCCCACATGGCCCCCTCCATATTCTCACATAGCTTCTCCCCACAGATTCATGGCTCCCTCCATGTTCTCAAACTTCTCATATAGCTTCTCCCCACAGATTCATGGCCCCCTCCATTTTTGTTATGTTGTCACATTTCAATTTCAGCCCCTGGTCGGTGGTCCCCTCCTTAATGCCAACTTGTCAGTGTCACACAAATCACACTCAACCAACCAGGCTGTCCTGAGTCCTGACCTGTCCAGACTCCTTTCTGTTAGGCTAGGGGCCGGCTCTTCAATCTTTCATGGCTGTGTGTGGGGTGTGGACTGTCAGCAACTAGGGCACTCTGCAGACAGTGAGAGGACTCCTCTCTCCTTCTCTGTTCTGGGCTGGCAGCTTCGCGGCGCTGCTCACTCTCAAGACACTCCCATTTTCCTCACTCTCAAGACTGGCTGACACACACACAGCCACGCTCACGCTGACTGACTGTAAGTAACAGCCGCTGGGGCTGCAGCTAACGATTATTTGAATAATCGATTAGTTGCCGATTAATTTCTACGATTAATCGATTAATCGGCAAAAACGACAAAATTACAAAACAGAGAGGTTTATATGATCTTACTTGAAAAAATATGTTCAAAGGCCATATTAAAACAAATTGTGGACGACACTATTATGGGGGATCTGTGGACGACACTTATGGGGGATCTGTGGACGACACTATTATGGGGGATCTGTGGACGGCGCAGTTATGGAGAGGGGGGATCTGTGGACGACACTATTATGGGGGATCTGTGGACGGCGCAGTTATGGAGAGGGGGATCTGTGGACGGCGTAGTTATGGAGAGGGTGATCTGTGGGTGGCGTAGTTATGGAGAGGGGGATCTGTGGACGGCGTAGTTATGGAGAGGGGGATCTGTGGATGGCGCTGTTTTGGAGAGGGGGATCTGTGGGCGGCGCAGTTATAGAGAGGGGGATCTGTGGATGGCGCTGTTATGGAGAGGGATCTGTGGGTGGCGCAGTTATGGAGAGGGGGATCTGTGGGTGGCGCTGTTATGGAGAGGGGGATATGTGCACTGTTATGGGCATAACAGTGCACAGATCCCTTTCCACATAACAGTGCACAGATCCCCCTTCCCATAGCAGTGCCATACACAGATCCCCCCTCCTCCCCATAGCAGTGCTATACACAGACCCCCCTCCCCATAGCAGTGCCATAGACAGATCCTCCCCCCTCCCCATAGAAGTGCCATACACAGACCCCCCTCCCCATAGCAGTGCTATACACAGACCCCCCTCCCCATAGAAGTGCTATACACAGACCCCCCTCCCCATAGCAGTGCCATAGACAGATCCTCCCCATAACAGCCCCGGCCCCGATGCTTATAAGTCGGACTAATCACGTCTGCATCTTTATTTTACCTTTTTACAATGACGCTCCTGTAACAGCCAGGCAGAGCGGACGGCGGCGTAATGTCACTCACGTGACGCACCTGCTCCGCCCACCTCATGAATGAAGGAGGCGGAGCAGGCGTGTCACGTGAGTGAGTGACGTTACGCCGCCGTCCGCTCTGCCTGGCTGTTACAGGAGCGTCATTGTAAAAAGGTAAAATAAAGATGCAGCGACCGCCCGCCCGGATAGCAACGAATCGGCGATTATTCGATAACTGGATTCGTCGACAACGAATCCAGTTATTGAATATAATCGATTACATCGATTAATCGTTGCAGCCCTAACAGCCGCAGGCTGAAAAATACAGGGGTGCAGGCGCAGCTGCAGGACCGGGTCGGGATCCCTGCTTCTCACCGGTCCTGCGAACCGCCTGTAATTTTAACAAATGGTTCGGCAGAACCGGAGAGAACCGGCTGGATCCCATGCCTGTGTGTATGGGTCTTTCCAAACCTTCCCAGACCACACATGCCAGGAAAGAAATAAGGGTTTGAATTGTTCAATGTTAACATACTCTTGTTCTCATGGGAGATAGACCGCCACTTTGTCTGTCTGAGGCTTAGGCCACTCTCCCTATCAATGTGCAGGTCAGCTTTAGACCTTGCAAGCAACAACCACACCTTAAAGAGGACATTTTTAGGAAATGTTTAATAGATATCATGGTGCTTTTTTTTTTCAGATCGGCTGTTCTCAGGGAGCATCACAGCCATGGAGAAGGAAACAGCCCTTGAGAAACACGGCCTATGCTACTAATTAGCATACAGGGTGGCAAAAGTGAACGGGGGGCAGATAAGGGAATGGAGCAGTGCATCTAAAAAAAAAAAAAAAAAGCTCTGATATCTTTCCTACACTGCCAGGTACTAATATTGTAACGTCAGGACCAATGAAAGGTCCTCTTTAACAAAGCTGATCAGACAAGTGGATGTTTTGGCTCTTCAGCTCTCCATATAAGGAAGCAAAAATTAAATATTAATAAAATAAAAAATAAAAAAATATATATATATATATAGAGAAGGAAAGTCCGCAGCACTCCTTTAAGTAAAAAAGTGAAATTTATTCACACATGTCAGACTCACTGACTGTTTGTTTGTCCATTACCTCGGTCATTAAAACAACACTGAGGCTCTGGGCTCTAGTATTAACCTGGTGCACATAGCTCCTGATGAAATGCATCCCCAATGCATGGAAACGCAGCGTTGAGCTGTTGCCAATAAGGGACATGTCAGGGCAACCATTGCTCCTTTAATCCACCTGGAGTGATTGTTATTGCTCTGCCATAGTCCAGCACCTGTGATTATTAGTGCAGTGAGAGTCTGCGCGCTGGCTCTCACTGTTTTGGAGTGGTGTTTGGTGAAATTCCTATACCAATACATCCCCTTGATACCTTTCACCCTGGGATACACATCTTGAACCCTGTGGTTGAATGAGCCCCTTATGCTAGTAGCTTGTGAGACTACACTGGCAATCCAGATGGTGGTGCTATTTGGTATATATCAGTGTTTTCACAATTGTTAAAGTCAGTTTTGCACATTATACTGACGGTTGATACCCCTTATTTCTTAAATCAGACAATTAATAAAGACATTATTATTTTGTTTTAGCGCCTATCCCTATGTTATTTGCTCTATTGTACTTATAGGCGTATATTCAATATATCATTTCAATTTATTCCATTTAATTATTATACAAGGAATGGCAGGCTTTTTATCTAGCGGCATTGACACCGCACAGTGGATGGGAGATCCTAGTGAGGTGTTTTCTGAGCGAGACATATCTTTTGCCTCTCAGACAATTACCATCTCTTCTGCTTTCAAACAAGTCACTAAGATCTACAAAAATTTTGTTAGATCTTGGTGGGAGGTGCAGTCTTTGGAAACGTATATTGGGAATAAAATTGTCCCACGTGGCCTGAGGAATCCTATCACACCATCAGTCCGATTGAGATCTGCGGACTTCCTGAAAAAGTGGGAGAAGGAGTCCGTAGATTCTTCTCTGAGATTGATGAAACTCCTATTGGAGGAGGAAAAGAGTGTTGTGACATCTCTGGAAAGTGACCTGAAGGAAGCTATTGAGGCAACAAAAAAATTCAATAGTCACACTGATTTTAATAAAAAGGAGTCACTCCTCCAAATTTCTGTGGAAAAATACACTGCCCAGTTAAAAGAAAAGAAACACTCCCTTTTCAAACAAAATCTTTGATTATAGCATCAAACATTCGGATGCTCTTGAGTTAGATACCGAAGTCTCTTCCTCAGAGGGTGAAATAGATTCAGACGCTACTGGTGATAAGCGAACAAGGTCCCAGTCTGCTAGAAGACCGTATGGTGGTAGGAATAGAGGTCGGGGTAGTAGAAGAGGACGAGGAGGTAGAGGTCAATACGGTAGGGGGGGTTTTTTAGACGATACCCCGCTGATTTCCCAATACTTACTGAGGAACAAACATTGACATCCCCCTGTACGTCCCAAACTACATCCCTGTTTCCATCTAGATCAGTGAAGGACGAGTTACAAGTTATTAACTTGTCTTCACGGACTCTAACTACCATGGAGACCCATGTTCTACAAAAGGGCCTTTCATTTGTCCCGATGCGCAGGTTTGATTGTTTTGGGTGGGTCAAAGACCTGAATTTATTTGCGCGTAAGCTCAAGTGGCGAAAATTTTTTGTCAATAATGACCGCAGGAAATGCGAAGAGCTAGGAATTGATATATCAGACTTGCCAGATGTCCAAATCTTATCAGATCTTCTTGCTGAGGGACAAAGGGATCCAGGTGATGGTCCGTTCACCAAGCTTAGATTACCCTCAACAAAAATGCCACCTATTGGTGATTGCACCCCAATTGATACTTTTGTGTCCATAGTGTCTAATAAGTTGAGTCAGATTGACATGCATGGACTTAACAGTGACAATTTGAATGACCAAGAAAGAGGGGCCTTGTGGTTATTGCAACAGGACAAAGAAGTGGTGATTAAATCATCAGACAAAGGCGGAAATATTGTTGTCCTTGGGCACGAACAATATCGTAATATGTGTATGAGCGTGCTCAGGGACAAGCTTACATATGAACTACTTCCGTCTGATCCCACGCCAACTTATAAGGTGGAATTGTCCTGTATTTTGAACCAAGCCCTTGAGAAGAAACTCATTGACAAGACTGAATTGGCCTTTTTGTTACCTTCACACCCAGTCACTGCGGCCTTTTATTGTCTCCCCAAAGTTCACAAGGGGTATGAACCTCTAAAGGGGAGGCCGATAGTGTCTGGAAACAATTGTTTGACAGCCAATATCAGTACTTATGTTGACACCATCCTGCGTCCATTTGTTAACAGCTTGCCCTCACATGTAAGGGATACTATGGATGTGCTGGGACGCTTGGATGGTGTCCAATGTGACAGTGGTACCTATCTGGCCAGTTTGGATGTGGAGGCGCTCTACAGCTCAATCCCTCATGGATTGGGCTGTGAAGCGATCCTAACATTCCTTCAGCAGAGGGGTGAACAATACAGGGCCCATAATGCCTTTGTAATGGAATTGTTGAGTTTCATACTCACACACAATGTATTTTTGTTTGATGGCTCTATCTTCCACCAGCTCAGGGGGGTCGCAATGGGCAGTCCCTGTGCCCCGACTTTTGCGAACCTCTGGTGCCCCGACTTTTGCGAACCTCTACCTGGGCTGGTGGGAGAGGGAGGTAGTGTTTTGTGAAGATATGGAGCGATTCACGGATGTTGTCCCCCTCTGGATCAGGTACATCGACGATGTGCTGATCCTGTGGGGGGGCGATAGTGAATTGTTCCGTGAATTTGTTGCGGTCCTCAACAATAACACCGTGGGACTTTTTTTCACCTCAGAAATGGATTTGAAGAACATTTCCTTCCTGGATCTGTCCATTTCATTGTCTGCTGATGGGCATATTAGTACCAACGTTTTCAGAAAGCCCACAGCTACCAATAACCTTTTGAAATGGGACAGTGCGCACCCTGTAGCCCTTAGGAGAGGAATCCCTAAGGGCCAATATTTGAGGGTTAGGAGGAATTGTTCTCATCTCAGTGATTTTAGGGTGGCTGCTAAAGATCTCCAGCAGAGGTTTCAGTGTCGTGGTTATCCTCAGCAGTGTCTAAAGCAGGCTTACCAGCACTCAATGAGTACTAACAGGGATCGGTTGTTGTCTCCGAAAAAGAGGGACAATAGTGAGAATATTGTGAGGATCATTGGGACTTTTGACGGCGCCCATGACGAGGTGCGCCATGTCCTTAACGAGCACTGGGACATTTTGAAATCCGATCCGGATATTGGTGGGATGATTTCAGCCAACCCTTCAGTCACTTATCGCCGCAACAATAATTTACGTGACATGTTGACACATAGTCTGTACATCAGCCCCCGTCCGCAGTCATGGCTGCGAAACCCACTTACAGGTACGTTTCCTTGTGGATCCTGTAAATTTTGTGGGTTCATTAAAAAATCCAAAAGCTTCACTAACAGCACTGCGGATAAAACGTTCTTCATTAAGTCTTTCCACAATTGCAAGTCATTTGGTGTTGTGTATTTATTGACATGTGTATGCAGCATCAAATATGTGGGTAAAACCATCAGAGAGCTAAGAAGACGGATTGGGGAGCATATTTTGGATATTACCAATCTCAAAGATACGCCAATTGCTCGTCATGTTCTTGACCTTCACAGGGGGGATACATCATCGGTCAAATTTCAAGTGATCGACTCTGTGAAGCCGTCACCAAGGGGCGGTGACTATGATCGCATATTGTTGCAAAAAGAGGCGAGATGGATTTTTTCTCTGAATACCATCAAACCATCCGGCCTCAATGATGCGATCTCATACGTCCCGTTCATCTAGTGACCAGGCTGATTTCTTTGTGTTACTGTACAATGCACTATGAGAAGTGGATTCATGTGTGTGATCATTGATACAAGTGGCTACACACATGAATCTATGTGTCTGTCCGTTTTTACACACTTCTCTTGGAGTGACTCTCCTTTACTGTATAATTACAATAAAGATGTCCATGCTGCGATAAATATATAAAGCCGCTTTGTAAATTCCTTGTTTTGTTTATGTGGCGCTTGCTGCGCTTTCCCTGTGACTCACCGTGTTCCTCCTCCCCTCAGCCTTTGGTTTGCCTTGTGCCGTGCCTCCTGGCCGGATTGGCTGATTGACGGAGGCGTGTCTAACAGGGCGGGGCTTCACCCTGTAAAGCTCGGCGTTCTGTGGGCCGCTTTGCGGCCATCACAGTGCCGGATTACATGCACACTAGCACGCAGCACCTCAGCCTAGAGGTTGCTAGCTCAGGCAGGATAGTGACTGTTTGTAAAGCTCCGTACCTCACACTAGAGGAAAACGGTGCTAGGCAGGGATCTCTATCACTGACTGTTTGTTTGTCCATTACCTCGGTCATTAAAACAACACTGAGGCTCTGGGCTCTAGTATTAACCTGGTGCACATAGCTCCTGATGAAATGCATCCCCAATGCATGGAAACGCAGCGTTGAGCTGTTGCCAATAAGGGACATGTCAGGGCAACCATTGCTCCTTTAATCCACCTGGAGTGATTGTTATTGCTCTGCCATAGTCCAGCACCTGTGATTATTAGTGCAGTGAGAGTCTGCGCGCTGGCTCTTACTGTTTTGGAGTGGTGTTTGGTGAAATTCCTATACCAATACATCCCCTTGATACCTTTCACCCTGGGATACACATCTTGAACCCTGTGGTTGAATGAGCCCCTTATGCTAGTAGCTTGTGAGATTACACTGGCAATCCAGATGGTGGTGCTATTTGGTATATATCAGTGTTTTCACAATTGTTAAAGTCAGTTTTGCACATTATACTGACGGTTGATACCCCTTATTTCTTAAATCAGACAATTAATAAAGACATTATTATTTTGTTTTAGCGCCTATCCCTATGTTATTTGCTCTATTTCCATTTTTCCATTATTTATGATTAAATTATACTAGTTTTTCTATTTATTTATTTGTTTATATAATAAGAATTATATTCTAATATTCATGCAATTAAAATTCTGCATACATACCTTACTCATATTAAGCAGTTGACTCAAATATACAGTAGAATGGTGTAGCCTATGTATCAGTCCTGTGTAACCATGGCCTAACTGAAAAAATTGTATCAGTCATGTGACACTCTTCCCATCAGATACAAGACAGCCATTTGATAATTAAATATGGTTTTTATTGTGGTTATTATGCAACTACATTACTATGTGTATTTACATTGCAACATGGCTGCTTGTCTCTAGGTGATGATGTAAAATGGCTGCCTGTCTCTAGGTGATATTGTCATGTTGTTAATAAGGTTTAGTGTAAAAAAAACAAGCAAAACACATATACATCTATATGAGATGCTGCTGCAGGTAATAATACTGTATACCAGTGGTGGCAAAGCGTTTAGAGGCCGAGTGCCCAAACTGCAACCCAAAACCCACTTACAGATGTAGCAGGGTTAGCACTCAAACTCTCAACTCAAATGTATTAAATTATCGTGTTATCTTGAAACAAAAGCTATTGAAAAGCAATTGAAGGTGTTTGCTTAGTTTAGATAACACATCTCAGAAATCTCAGAAAGCATGAGTGTTAGCCCTTGTTCACATAACCGTTTCTCCTTTCCGTTCTCCGGCTCCGTTGAGGAGCTGGAGAACGAAAAGGACGGATTCTGAAGATAACTGAGACCTAACTGAGCGTAACCTAGCCTTAAGACCCCATAGACTATAATGGGGTCCGTTCAGTGTCTGCTCAGAATATGATTTTTGAGCGGATTAGGCAGTGGCTGAGGGACAGACAACAGAGGGTTGTAGTCAATGGAGTATATTCAGACCATGGTCTTGTTACCAGTGGGGTGCCTCAAGGATCTGTTCTGGGACGCATATTGTTTAATATCTTTATCAGTGAAATTGCAGAAGGCCTCGATGGTAAGGTGTGTCTTTTTGCCGATGACACAAAGATTTGTAACAGGGTTGATGTTCCTGGAGGAATACACCAAATGGAAAAGGATTTAGGAAAACTAGAGGAATGGTCAAAAATCTGGCAACTAAAATTTAATGTTGATAAGTGCAAGATAATGCCCCTGGGACGTAAAAACCCAAGAGCAGAATATAAAATCAGTGATACAGTCCTAACCTCAGTATCTGAGGAAAGGGATTTAGGGATCATTATTTCGAAAGACTTAAAGGTAGACAGACAATGTCATAGAGCAGCAGGAAATGCTAGCAGAATGCTTGGGTGTATAGCAAGAGGAATTACCAGTAGAAAGAGGGAGGTGCTCATGTCGCTCTACAGAGAACTAGTGAGACCTCATTTGGAGTATTGTGCTCAGTACTGGAGACCATATCTCCAGAAGGATATTGATACTTTGGAGAGAGTTCAGAGAAGAGCTACTAAACTAGTACATGGATTGCAGGATAAAACTTACCAGGAAAGATTAAAGGACCTTAACATGTATAGCTTGGAAGAAAGACGAGACAGAGGGGATATGATAGAAACTGCTAAATACATAAAGGGAATCAACAAGGTAAAAGAGGAGAGAATATTTAAAAGAAGAAAAACCGCTACAAGAGGACACAGTTTTAAATTAGAGGGGCAAAGGTTTAAAAGTAATATCAGGAAGTATTACTTTACTGAGAGAGTAGTGGATGCATGGAATAGCCTTCCTGCAGAAGTGGCAGCTGCAAATACAGTGAAGGAGTTTAGGCATGCATGGGATAGGCATAAGGCCTATCCTTCATATAAGATAGGGCCAGGGGCTATCCATAGTACTCAGTATATTGGGCAGACTAGATGGGCCAAATGGTTCTTATCTGCCGACACATGTTTCTATCTTTATCATTTAGCTATAATAACCTGTCTGCATTCAGTGCACTGCTTGTGCCGTTCATAGTGTTTCCTGTGCTGATGAAGGGCAAGAAAAGTCTAAGGCATGTTGGTAAGACTTTCCAGGGCGTGGGTGTCCACAGAGAGGGCTCAGGATGCCACTTCTGACACCCGTGCCATAGGTTTCGCGACCGCTGCTGTATACTGTGCTGTACTTCGCTCTTCACTACACCACAATTCACTTGTTAGATATAGTACTTAGGCAACTGAAAGCCAGGTCACATGATACGTGTGCGGGTCACATGATGGCTCAAATAACTGATGCCATGTTTTGTCTTATCCAGCTCTCCTACATTTTACAGGATTAAATGGGCCATAATTTTTTTTTTATTTCTTTAGGGAGAGGCTACTATATTGACAATTGTTCTGCAAGCAAAATTTTTAATAGATATATTAGAAAATTGTTCAACATCCTATTCTCTACATAAATAAATGAAATCATTAAAACCAGAATACCTCTTTAAATTAAGCATAAAAGAGCACTTTAATATAGTCACCTATAACAGTAATAAAATTTAGAAATACAAAGTAATTAAATGGACTCCTAGATTCAACCTAGATTTCTTTGAATAAAAAAATACAAAAACAAAACAAAATTAGCTATGGAAATATTATGCATATCTGCAGTAAAAACAGTAAAAATATTTTTACACATATTCAACGTCTAATTTATTTGACTAACTAACTTGGGAATTTTCGGGTTCTCTAACATTTTATAAATTCTGTACGGAGAAATGGTCGCTCTCAATCGTGTAGCTGTAACTATGGTTACTGTGTGTTGATCCACAATGACAAGTGGAGTGTAGAAAGTCTCAGATCTGCAGTGTGATATTTTTCTTGGACTGACCGTGAGTGATATGCGTACAATGTGGAATTCTTCAGGGATAAGAAAACATTTCGTATGTGTTCCCATCTTGTCACTGAGACAATTTGTTCTTGCTGACTTAAGCGGTTGGCTTCATTTGAAGGTTTACTGAACAATCCCACTGAATGTTGGTTGAGGCATCTGGTTGAGGCACATCTCCCACAGCGAAATCATTTATATTCCAGCATGTGGTAAAAATCATTTAGTAAGCACAAGTAGTGACCAAAACATTCCCTGAGGCTGTGCAGATTTCATACATAACCCATGTTAATCTAAATGGAAGAGATATGAACCAATCTCAATCACTTGGGTGGCCATAACCAATCCTGGACACCACCTACACTGTGGTAACAGCTGGTTGCCACCACATTGGCAACTGTTACCTACCTGTGGTTCACCCCCAGCTTGCTTGATACGCATGCTAGATTTTCTTGAATGCAACATAGTATTATAAAAGTCTTATGAGAAGAGGGGCTCAGTGATCAGCACTGTTCTTTGGGTTCAGGGTTTGGATGGGACCAAAGACGCCATCTCCATGGAGTTTGTAAGTTCCCTTGTGGGGTGTCACAAACATTCTGAAAGATTGCAAGTCCATTTGGGCTGAGACACTATATAAGAAATGGGAAAAATTAATTAGAACAATGTACATTGTAAGCTTTGTTGCAATGTGTTTATTTCATATGTATTGAGGGTTTTTCCAGTAACAATGACTTTTAATCTAATTCCCCTTAGCCTGCATCCTGAAAATCCATACTTACCTTCTCGCCGCTGCTCCATTCCTCCTCACTGCCTCCACTGTCTCCATCTTCTGGACCCTGAAGTGTTTACATTTGGTGCTCCATGGGCATGGTAACATTCTCCACTGGCTTCAGTGCTGAAGTGGCTACAAGCAGCACGTCACTGCTGAAGCCAGCCATTGGCTGCAGTGGGCATGTGCCCATGCAAAGCTAGAGGTGAGCACTCTGGAGACCAGAATATGGACACAGTAGGGGCAGCATGGAGGATCGGAGTGGCAGGGAGGTGGTAAGTATGAATTTTCTGTTTCAGGCTGCGGGCATTAGATTAAAAGTAATTATTACTAAAAAAAAAACCTTAAAGAGTAAATATGTTGTCCCTAATCCCCTAAATAAAATTTTTCTAATATACTTTGTTTATTATTTTCTGTTTTTACTGTACTTTTACATCCCTAAAGCGCACTCTGAATTCAGCGTGCGCTTAAAACCCTGTTCTTCCTACACTGCTGGCAACTCAGTGGAGTACGGAGTACTCATTTTATGAATGGGGCCGCAGCAGTGCAGGGAGTACGGGCAGGGGCGCTCATTGCTGCTCCTGCCCATACGCCCTGGACAATGACTAACTCTTGGCATAGTACATCTCTTAGCTTAGCGGAGCAGGCACAGGCAGGAGCCCGCTCCGCTCAGCTAAACCTGGCATAGTACATGGGTACAGGGTACCCATGTACTATGCAAAGAGTTAGTAATTGTCCACTGAGCAAGGGAAGGAGCAGCAATGAGCACTCCTGCCTGTACTCCCTGCGCTCCTGTGGCCCCAGTCATAAAATGAGTACTCCGTACACCGCTGAGCTGCCAGCGGTGTAGGGAGAACAGAGTTTTAAGCGCACACTGAATGGTGCGCTTTAGGGGTGAAAAAGTACAGTAAAAACAGAAAATAATAAAGTATATTAGAAAATTTTATTTAGGTGATTAGGGACAAAATATTAAAATTATTATAAAAGTTTAGTTACTCTTTAAAGGGGATTTCCAAAGTAATTTTATTTAAAAAATGTTGGGATGGGTTAAAAATAAAAAAATAATTATTACTCACCTCAACAATCCCTTAACTCTGCCATTCCAACACTGCTCTGGTACCCGCTGAGCCACACTTCCAGCTCCTAGACTCAACATATAAGAAATGGCTTGGATTTCTCATTTAGCTAACCATGGACTGACTGAGTGTGCAGTCCAAGCCATTGCTTTTGAGTCGAAGCCAGTTGCTGAAAGTGGAAAGCAGTGAAGACTACAGCAGCGGTGGACAATGTGGTTATATGATCCTTTTTCATTTTTATCCCATTGAGACCTTTTTTTCTTTTAAAAATTAATTATTCCCTTAGAAAACAGTTAATTTATCACAGTCCATTCTCTTTCTGGCAAGAATAGTGCTGGGGACAGCAGGATTAGGCCGATGAGTTAGGCTTCGTTCACATCACCGTTCAGCCTTTCCGTTCTCCTGCTCTGTTTAGGAGCGGGAGAACAGAAAGGACGGAGAAGGCACATAACTGCGGGAGGGGCTCACTAAACTAAAACTTTGCCCGGGGTCGCAGAAAGCCTAGCACCATCTCTGAGAAAATGTATAGCAAAAAGTACATTGCTTTGGCATACGTCTGGCAGTTTTAAGCCTTGATACCTTTCTGCATCTGTAGTAAAACATAGGCCGCCATGCTTTCCAAAACAGCAACCTACCAAAAATGTATATTTTAGGGAATATGTTTTTTTCATAGTACAGATGGATCAAATTGGAATATATTTGCACATATTTGTACAGTAAAAATTTTAATCTGTTAAGAAGGTAATCAACACTCCCCAGGCAGGAATTATCATAAAATAATAAAAGAACATAAACTCACCTATTTTAGACCGCCCTGTTTCTAGCACCTTCAGTCCCCCATATTGATCCTGGAATTATGTAATATTCTTGGCTGCAGTGGTGATGTGCCTGTAAACCTGAGATAATGCTCCAGACAATCACTGTCCTCAGTGGTATATAGCACATGACCTCTGAGTCCAGTGGGTGGCTGCAGTGGTCACTTGGTATATATGGACACATCATTGATGTAGCCAGACAAAGGCCAGAGGGGAGGATCAGAGCAACAGGGCTGGAACTGAGGGAGGGGGTTGAAACAGAATAAGAGATATTTTTGCATACATTTAGTTGTATTAGAACCCTTAATTAACTATTAACTATGATTTTTTTTACAAGTTAAAGAAATTATTTATTAAAAAATGTAATACAATCAAAAGTGAGCAAATGAAGTAATTAACTTCTGCCTGTCCCTTTACCTGCTATTACTTCACAGCCATTGTGCAACCAAGTGCCACTGCTGCTGGCACGAGTAGAGCTGTAAAATGGAGCTAAACTTTCACTGAAACTGCTGGATCACCGAAAAAAAAAAAGTACAAAAAACATTAACATTAAACAAAACAAATTCTAAAGATGTTTTTATTTTATAACACAATGGCCACAAGGATAACAAAATGTACAATGGATAAATGTGCATTTATATACTCCAAAATGGTATCTGAATAAACCAAAATGTGTCTTTAGAAAAAAAAACCTCTGTATCACACTAATAAATCTGTGGATTGCTGCACAGATACAATAATAATAAAGTTATTACTTATGTAAAGTTAAAACGGAGTAGTAGGGAGCAAGTCAGTATGATTTTTTTTAACAGACACATCAGGCTGGGAAAGACAGTTAACCCCTTCAGGACCCTGCCATTTTTCACCTTAAGGACCAGGCCCTTTTTAGTAAATCTGACATGTGTCACTTTATGTGGTGATAACTTTAAAACACTTTTACTTATCCAGGCCATTCTGAGATTGTTTTCTCGTCGCGTATTGTACTTCATGACAGTGTTAAATCAAAATATTTCATTTTTATTTATAAAAAAATACCAAATTTAGAAAAAATGTAGAAAAAATTTCACATTTCAATATCTCTACTTTTAAGATAGTTAGTAATGCCTCCAAAAATAGTTATTACTTTACATTTCCCATATGTCTACTTCATGTTTTGGATCATTTTGAAAATGACATTTAATTTTTTGGGGACATTAGAAGGCTTAAAAGTTTAGAAGCAAATCTTAAAATCTTTAAGAAAATTTCCAAAACCCAATGTTTTCAGGACCAGTTCAGTTATAAAGTCACTTTCTGGGGCTTAAATAATAGAAACCACCCACAAATCACCACATTTTAGAAACTACACCCCTCAAGCTATTCAAAACTGATTTTACAAACTTTGTTAACCCTTTAGGTGTCCCACGAGAATTACCCCTTAAGGACTCAGCCCTATTTCACCTTAAGGACTTGGCCATTTTTTGCAAATCTGACCAGTGTCACTTTAAAGGGCTTCTGTCAGCCCACTAAACCCTTTTTTTTTTCCCCCGTTAATATTAATCCCTACAGTGCAAGCTCCCTGTACATATGCTAAATATTCATTTTCGTTCAGTAGATATTGTTAAAAATCAAGTTTTATAATATGTAAATTACCTTGCTACCAGCAAGTAGGACGGCTACTTGCTGGTAGCAGCCGCATCCTCCTCTCATCATGACGCCCCCTCCGCCGTTTGATTGACAGGGCCAGGGTACGGGTTCGTTCTCTGCTGGCCCTGTTCGAATTCAAAATATCGCGCCTGCGCCGTACCTTTCTTTAATCGGTGCAGGCGCACTGAGAGGCGACCTCTCTACCGGCCGCTCCATCCTCAATGCCCCTGCGCCGGGTGTGGATGTGACGTCATCGGCGCAGGCGCACTGAGAGGCGGCCGCTCTCCCGGCCGCTCCATCCTCAATGCGCCTGCGCCGATAACGTCACATCTACACCCGGCGCAGGCGCATTGAGGATGGAGCGGCCGGGAGAGCGGCCGCCTCTCAGTGCGCCTGCACCGATTAAAGAAAGGTACGGCGCAGGCGCAATATCTTGAATTCGAACAGGGCCAGCAGAGAACGAACCCGTTCCCTGGCCCTGTCAATCAAACGGCGGAGGGGGCGTCATGATGAGAGGAGGATGCGGCTGCTACCAGCAAGTAGCCGCCCCACTTGCTGGTAGCAAGGTAATTTACATATTATAAAACTTGATTTTTAACAATATCTACTGAACGAAAATGAATATTTAGCATAGTTATTACTTTACATTCCCCATATGTCTACTTCATGGGAATGATATTTTATTTTTTGGGGGACGTTACAAGGCTTAGAAGTTTAGAAGCAAATCTTGAAATTTTTCAGAAATTTTCAAAAACCCAATTTTTAAGGACCAGTTCAGGTCTGAAGTCACTTTGCGAGGCTTACATAATAGAAACCACCCCAAAATGACCCAATTCTATAAACTACACCCCTCAAGGTATTCAAAACTGATTTTACAAACGTCGTTAACCCTTTAGGTGTTCCACAAGAATTAATGAAAATAGAGATACAATTTCAAAATTTCACTTTTCTGGCAGATTTTCCATTTTAATAATTTTTTTCCAGTTACAAAGCAAGGGTTAACAGCCACACCAAACTCAATATTTATGGCCCTGATTCTTTAGTTTACAGAAACACCCCATATGTGGTCGTAAACCGCTGTACGGGCACACGGCAGGGAGCAGAAGGAAAGGAATGCCATATGGTTTTTGGAAGGCAGGTTTTGCCGGACTGTTTTTTTTTACACCCATGTCCCATTTGAAGCCCCCTGATGCACCCCTAGAGTAGAAACTCCATAAAAGTGACCCCATCTAAGAAACTACACCCCTCAAGGTATTCAAAACCGATTTTACAAACATCGATAACCCTTTAGGTGTTCCACAAGAGTTATTGGCAAATGGAGATGAAATTTCAGAATTAAAATTTTTGGGAAAATTTTCAATTTTTAACCATTTTTCCCCAATAACAAAGCAAGGGTTAACAGCAAAACAAAACTCAATATTTATGGCCCTGATTCTGTAGTTTACAGAAACACACAATATGTGGTCTTAAACAGCTGTACGGGCACACGGCAGGGCGTAGAAGGAAGGGAATGCCATACGGTTTTTAGAAGGCAGATTTTGCCAGACTGTTTTTTTTTTTACACCATGTCCCATTTGAAGCCCCCCTGATGCACCCCTAGAGTAGAAACTCCAAAAAAGTGACCCCATTTTAGAGCTACGGGATAGGGTGGCAGTATTGTTGGTACTAGTTTAGGGTACATATGATTTTTGGTTGCTCTATATTACACTTTTTGTGAGGCAAGAAATAGCTGTTTTTTTTTTTGTTATTTACAACATTCAACTGACAGGTTATATCATGTGATGTTTTTATAGACCAGGTTGTCACGGATGCAGCGATACCTAATATGTATACTTTTTATTTATTTATGTAAGTTTTACACAATGATTTCATTTTTGAAGCAAAAAAAATAATGCTTTAGTGTCTCCATATTCTGAGAGCCATAGTTTTTTCAGTTTTTGGGTGATTATCTTAGGTAGGGTCTAAGTTTTTTGTGGTATGAGATGACGGTTTGATTGACACTATTTTGGGGTGCATATGACTTTTTGATCGCTTGCTATTACACTTTTTGTGATGTAAGGTGACAAAAAATGGTTTATTTAGCACAGTTTTTATTTTTTACGGTGTTCATCTGAGGGGTTAGGTCATGTGATATTTTTATAGAGCCGGTCGATACGAACGCGGCGATACCAAATATGTATACTCTTTTTATTTGTGTAAGTTTTACACAATAACAGCTTTTTTAAAACAAAAAAAAATGATGTTTTAGTGTCTCCATATTCTTAGCCATAGTTTTTTTTTATTTTTTGAGCGATTGTCTCAGGTAGGGGCTAATTTTTTGAGGGATGAGGTGACGGTTAGATTGGTACTATTTTGGTGGGCAAACGCCTTTTTGATCGCTTGCTGTTGTACTTTTTGTGATGTAAGGTGACAAAAAAATTGTTTATTTAGCACAGTTTATATTTTTTATTCTTTACAGTGTTCATCTGAGGGGTTAGGTCATGTGATATGTTTATAGAGCCGGTCAATACAGACGCGGCAATACCTAATATGTATACTTTTCTTTTCTCCCTATTTTTTACAATTTTTTTTACTTTATTTGGGGAAAATGCAGTTTTTGTTTATTTTTACTTGAAACTTTAAATTTTTTTGGGGAAACTATTTTTTAAACTTTTATTTTCACTTTATTTTTTGTCTCACTTTGGGACTTGAACTTTGGGGGGTATATTCCTTTACAATGCATTCCAATACTTCTGTATTGGAATGCATTGGCTGTATGAGTAATACTGTGTGTATTACTCATACAGCTTCCGGGGCCTGTGAGATTCAGGGGGCTGGATCTCACAGGCTCTTCACCGGAAGGCATCGCGCTGCCTTCCATGCCATCAGGTCCCCCCCACAGCCCCATGGGGACCCGATGGCACCGCCGACCACCGCCGCCGCAATATTGAATTGCCGCAAACCGCAGGTCTGAATGGACCTGCGGTTTGCGGCGATCGCCGACATGGGGGGGTCACGGTCACTGGTATGGGGGTCGCGGTTGTGGTACCTCATACGGGAGCAGGGGAGCTGGTGTTAGTGTGAATGGAGGTCAGTACAAGGACGTCACTCTTGTCCTTGTACTTAACCACCAGCATGTTCTCGTGTAGGAGAGCACTACTTTCACCCATTCTGAGTTGTTGCCCTACCAGGGATCTAGGGAGGCCTCTCTAAAAGAGTTTGTTTGTTAACCCTGCTACATCTGTACCTCTGGCAGTTAGAGACATGAATAGGGGTATGCTGGTATAATAGTTGGTAACCCTTATCCAGAAGCGGATGCAGTAAGTCCTACACAGTCTTCCCACTAACTCCTAGGATAGGTGGGCATTCTGGGGGATTCTATCCATAAATCTTTCCCTTTGTAAATGCTGAACTTGTGGGTGTACCCGGAGCTACTCTCACAAAGTTTGTATATCTTTGTGCAATACCTTGCCTGTTTGCCAGGCAGGTACTGGCGGAATCTAATCCTTACTTTGAAAAATAATAGGGACTCATCTACACAGACATTTTTATGAGGGTTGTACACCTCAGCAACCTTGGTGTTAAAGTGGTCAATGACAGGCCTAACCTTGAGGCCAAATGTTGGGTCGTTTTGGGGTGGGCACTGTGCATTGTTGTTGCAGTGTAGGAATTTCTAAATTGATTCAAATCACTTCCAGGGTCATGGTCTTACTGTAAATTGGAGTCTGGTAGAAAATGTCCGATATTGTCTAACGTTTGGCTTCTTTACAACGCCCACATGCCGCAGGAGTCCCCAAAACTTCATCATCTGTGCTGCACTTACTGGGGTCCAACCTAGGGGTTTGGCATAAGCCGATGTAGGGTTCTGATCAATGAATTGTTGGATGTATAAATTGGTTTGGGCCACCATTAAATTTACAAAATCTTCAGAGAAGAAGATTTCGAAAAAATCTAGTTCAGTGAAGCCCGCACAATCTATCTGTATTCCGGAGCTGCCCTAAAAATCTGGAATTTGGGGCTGATTTGGGAAAGGGATGGAGGGTGGTTTAGGGATCTGGAACAGCTGCAAATAAAATAAAAATCGGCGCAGCAATTCCAGATGTTCTTCTTTTCAGCAGAAAAAGCTCAAATCGCAGTAGTGGTGCACCACAAGTCCCAGCAAGCCAACAAGCAGCACAGAGAAGCACAGAACCTCTCTGCATGCAGTCACCAGCTAGAATAACTGCCTGCAGAGAGGTTCGGCCCTTTCCTGTGCAGCTATAGCGCTGCAATTGGCTGGAGTGTTGTTCCAGCCAATCGCAGCGCTGGCAGGGGACACCAAACTCTATCCTGACCTGGGAGGTCAGCACTGGTCATCTCCCCATGACCCCCCCACCCCGCAGCTTCCTTCTGCTTCCAGTGCTGCGATGTGCTGGTCTTCATTGACCAGCCAATTGCAGCGCTTTGAGCTGCAGGGGGGCAGAAAGACATCATGCACCCCTATACCCAGGATGGATGCCTGCCGGTAAGAGCAAAAAATGGGGTAAGCAGCACTCCAGGTCCCAGTTTGGGGACAAACGCCGATAATAAAAATATGGTGAGATGGTGCCCGCGAAAGGGGATCCTGGCTGAGGGTCCTGTTTAGTAGCAAGATATAGAGAAATCCACAGCACACTTCAATTCAGGTGAAAAATCCGGTTACTTTATTAGTAACAGCAGCATACAGATAGCAACGTTTCAACCATCTCTGGTTTTTCTCAAGCTTGGGCAATCTGAGGGCAAGTGTGTCATAGGATACCACATGGAACCTGTATGCCTCCATACCCATATCTCATCTTGTATCCAGTGTAGCAGTGGCCCAAGTCCTAGAGCCTCCGTTCAATTCTACAGTTTTTAAAGGGCTTCTGTCACCTCCCAAAAAGGTAAGAGCACTATATATTGAATAATCGCACTATAAGGATTTTAATTAGGCTAAAAATTAAAAATAACTTTTGGGGGGTGACAGAAGCCCTTTAACAAAAAACTTTACCTTTTACTCTAGTATTGTAATTACCTACATGCTGTATGTCATGATTACAATCACACATAGAAGGTTTCATTCCATTTATACAACTCCTTCTTGGTGCATTATTTTTTGTCAATGAGTGCATTTCGCATCCTTTTTATCCCCCTCTTATTTCCCATTTATATCTTTGAATGTGTTTTCATTTGTTTATATTCTTTATATATTTTAGTTTACTACTATTATTTCCTACCTTTTACTAAAGAAACTAGTTCAGGACCCAAAAGGACAATGATTGATTTGAATCATTGTGTAGAAATTTTTTAAAATTCAATTAAAGTCCGATTCTTATGTGTCATGCCCCACCCCTCATGTCCCACACTAGGCTTATCACAGTCTATCAGTTTAAAGTATATTTATTATCCAAAGACCTCATCCAAACTAATACACATTTATAGTAGAGATGAGCGAAGTTATGAAAAATAAGATTCAGCCGTTTCGCCGAATTTCACAAAGAAATTTGATTTGTGACTAATTACTTTGTCACAAAGCGCATTCCTTTGTATGTAGTGGGCGCAATGAGGGCGATTAGCGATTGCGCTGCACCCCCGTCATTGAACCCCTCAGATGCCACGTTCATTGCTGATCTTGGCATCTGAGGCTACAATTTAGGCCTTTCAGAGGGTTAAATAGGGTATACTCCACTTATCCATTTGCATGTTTAGAGGACGTCGCGGCCATCTTGTTTAAAGACACCGTGTGAAATCTCGTGTGGAGACCTGATGACATCATCACGCTGTCTGGGAGTGGTGACGTCATCACTGATGATGTCACCACGCCTAGCCAGCGCTCTGGCCTGGTTTTTTCGTAAGTCACCCCATGCAAGATTTTGCACGGTTTCTCCTATCAAGATGCCCATGATGACCTCTTTGCGCGCAAATGGATGAGGTAAGTATGTATTTTTTTTTAACCGCCATTTCACGAAAAATATATTTGTTCCGACAAAGCATAAGGAAATTCGGCTTTGCAGCGAATTGCAGTAAATTCCTGAAATTTGGATTGAAGTCCACTTCGTTAACCTCAACACTAATTTATAGTATACAAGTATTATTTTCTTTTTTTTCTACAGTATATTGAATAAAATACATAAACTCTGATTTGATTTCCATTATTCATAATTAAAACAAGTATCGTATATAAAAACAAACCTGAAATATTCTTTTAGTATCTCCGAAGCTTCCAGGTATCTAAGAGGTGTAGAAATGGACTCTGAAATAAACAGATTCAATGGACTGCAACCTTTGAATGTCAATCTTTGGCATCGTAATGGCTATCAATTGACCACACAGCTCCTGAATTGTACAGATAGGCTTGGAGAATTGAGTACTGTCACACATCAATGCTTAACATCTAGCAAAAGGACACACCATCACACTTATTCTTCCAGTACAGGAGGAAACTTTTAAGAAACATTTTATGTTGTTAAGCAGTAAACTTCCAAGAAAAGTGTACGAAGTAATATCCAAAATGCATTTCACCATTTTTTCCATTGTAAATTGGTTGAGTCATTAGTATTGTTTTTATATATTTGATTTGTGTTTTGTGTTTTTGATACTACTGTGAGAAGCTTTGAAGATGCTATGCAGTGTCAGATGATTACTCTTTGATTAACAGCTTATATGAATGGAAAAAATAGCACATGCACTTTACAGACATTCTCTTAGATTCTGGGAATCATTCGGACTCTTTCTAAGGGCTCATGCACACGACCGTTGTTGCTTTGCGGTCCGTTTTTCACGAATCCGTTGTTCCGTATCAGAGTTTTTTTTTTCTCTGATTTAAGTCCTCTTCCGTTCCGTTATTCCACAAAACATATCCATATGGTTTCCATATGCGATCCGTTTTTTGCGGATCGGAAACAGTAACTTATTAATCACCAAACACATGAGCAATATGGGCTAAGCATAGCATTTCTACAGTATGGATCCACAAAATACGGATGACATACGGATGTGTTCCGTGTGCATTCCGTATTTTTTGCGGACCCTTTGACTTGAATGGGGCCTCAGACCGTAATTTGCGGACAATAATAGAACATGCGCTCCTTTTTTGCCGAACAGAAATATGTAAATACGGAAACGGAATCTACACGGAGTACCTTCCGTTGTTTTTGCAGACCCACTGAAGCGAACGGTTTTGCATACCGTTCGCAAAATAAACCGGAACGGAAGCGCAAAGAAAATACATTTGTGTGCATGAGCCCTTAGGCCTAGCTGTCCCGTGCCCCTACCTCATATGCAGCTGTCCCGTAGCTGTCCCGTGCCCCTACCTCATATGCAGATCCGTAATACACGTGTGCCGTTCCATGGGCATTCCGCATCACGGATGCAGGCCCATTCACTTCAATGGGTCCGCAAATCCGGAAATGCAGAATGGTGCGGAATGGAAGCACGGAACTGAACCCTACGGAAGCACTACAGAGTGCTTCCATGGGGTTTCGTCCCGTACTTCCGTTCAGCAAAAAGATAGAACATGTCCTATCTTTTTGCAGAACGGGCAGATCCGCTGCGGTTGCCCCACGGTCAGTGTTCGTGCATTGCGTCCCACAATTCGCCGGCCTTAGTTAGAATGCCTAACTCTGCCCAGTGGCTCTGTAAAGTGATTTTGAAAATTGTGCATAAATATTGCATCCTATACTTAAAGATAATTTGTGCTGTTTATGGGAACTTTCTGAATTTAGAATGTTTAGGGCCTTAGGCTGGGTTCACACGGGCGAGATTTCCGCATGGGTGCAATGCGTGAGGTGAACGCATAGCACCCGCACTGAATCTGGACCCATTCACTTCTATGGGGCTGTGCACATATGCAGTGATTTTCACGCAACACTTGTGCGTTTATCACGCAACGCAGGCCCCATAGAAGTGAATGGGGCTGCGTGAAAATTGCAAGCATCCGCAAGCAAGTGCGGATGCGGTGCGATTTTTACGCATGGTTGCTAAGATAACAGTCTATTCACTGTATTATTTTCCCTTATAACATGGTTATAAGGGAAAATAATAGCATTCTTTAATACAGAATGCTTAGTAGAAGGTCAATTGAGGGTTAAAAAATAAATAAAAATTAACTCACCTCCTCCTCTTGATCGCGTAGTTGCCGATCTCTTCTTACTTCTTTAATCATGAGCTGCCGGCTAAAGGACCTGTGGTGACGTCACATCACATGGTCCAATCACATGATCTATCACCGTGGTGATGGACCATGTGATTGGACCATGTGATGAGCTCAGTGACATCACCACAGGTCCTTTGACAGGTCCTGAAGAAAGAACAGGAGACCGGCAGCTACGCGACCAATTGGAGGAGGCGAGTTAATTTTATTTTATTTTTTTAACCCTCAATTGACCTTGTACGAAGCATTCTGTATTAAAGAATGCTATTATTTTCCCTTATAACCATGTTATAAGGGAAAATAATTACATCTACACAACCTTAAACCCAAACCTGAACTTCAGTGAAGAAGTTCGGGTCTGGGTACCACGTTCAGTTTTTTATCACGTGTGTGCAAAACGCAATGCACCCGGGACGCATCCTGAGCCAAAACGTGATTAAAATCTTGTGAAACACATTTAATATGAGAATGCCATTATTTTTACAGATTGCAGCCTAATATTGTCATACATACAAATGGGCATTTTAATTTATTTCAGTAAACTAATTATTTTCAAAAATGTAAATGAAACAGCTGGACTGGTCTCTTGTCAAATCTTGCTACTTATGCAGCAATATGAGGATGGTGTATATATTACCAGGCAGCTCTCACATTTAAGTGAAATGCTCTTAAAGCTGTTCAAAGAGAAACTCCAGGAGATGGATTCATCACCACCACTCGCCTTAGCTAACCCATATTATAACTCTGTTCCTCTTTTTTTATTGTTTATTTTTCTGTTCTTCTGATGGTTTCGAAGAACGGAAAACTAAACTATGATGTGAACCTGGCCTTACTTGTTTTCCCTCTTTATACTCTGTGTAGTTTCTGGATTAACCCCTTGTCTGCTGTGTTGGCTTCTACTGATTCTCCTAGTGATCTGACCATGGCTATTTTCTGCTGTTTGGACTCTATCTGTCTCTCCTGGTTTATGAGCCGAAGTTATTGCTTCGCGAAGCCTCGCGAGACTTCGCATGATAACTTCATAAATTAATTTTTACTGTAAAAAAAATTTCCCGAACTCGGGTTCGGTTTCAAGCGGTACCTTGGAACCATACCCGAGTTTGGGAAATGTTTTTTTACAGTGGAAAAACTACATACATACAAAATGAGCTTTCACACAGCTCTGTAGATGTAAAAAAGTTATGTTGGTCTGAATATGGCAATGAAAAGAAAAAATACAAGAAAGAAAACATATAAATGTAGTATGGTTGTAATCGTACTGACCCAGAAAATGAAGGGAACAAGTTAGTTTTACCACAAAGGGAACGCTGTAAAAACGAAACCCATAAAACTACGGTGGAATTGCATTTTTTTTTCAATTGCATCACATTTGGCATTTTTTTTCCACCTTCCCATTACATTATATGCAACATTAAATTATGCCATTAGAGAATGCAACTTGGTCTGCAAAGAAAAATCAAAACCTCATACGGCTATATGAACAGAAAAATATAAAATATTATGGCTTTGGGAAGGCAAGCAGTAAAAAATGAAAATTCAAAAATGGAAAATCGCCATGTCAGGAAGGGATTAAACATTTCTACTGAAAAGAGACCTACATAATGTAGCCTGTTGGAAATGGGAATTACTTAAGGTGTATCAACATGAAATAGTATTCTAGTGTAAAGTAAGCCAACTCATATACATAAGGGGTAATGTAGAAAATGTAAATCGCTACAGAAGGTGCACCACAATGATATGCAACTGACAACAGTGGTTAATCCCTCAGACTGATGTTAAGAACTGAGACTTTAGCCAATGTATTACAGTCAGGAACACAACGGAGCGCTTTTGCGCTACTGTCAAGGTATCTCGGTGTGAAAAGGGTTCCTACCACTAGACTACCTATGGTGCCATTGCGCAATGCTGGTAACATTCTATTGCACCTGGTAGCCTGTGTCACATGGCCTGTTATAGGTGGGGCTTTCAGTCCTATTCCTTCTCCCACTGCACGAGTGATCTCACTATGGAGGTATGTGGGAGCTTGGCTTGGGACAAGTGGAGTGATTTTTCCTTGTTTTGTTGGTGAACTAGGCATTTGCTCCAAATTTATGACATATCTGCACCATTTTTATTGTAGTTTGCTCCACACCCATGTGACACAGTGAAGGAGTTGTGTCTGGCAAGGCAGGTATTTACCTCCCTGCAGGTGCGGCTGGGTTGGTTTCCAGCCAGGTGAGGTCAAATACCGGACTGGAGTTTAAGTGCTCCAAACTAAGCATACACTCAAAAAAGAACAAAAAGTGGCATATTGATACATTACCCCCTTTGATTAGACAGTTTAGATATGTCAGATTTAAATTCCAGCTTTAGCCAATGTATTAAAGGGGTTATCCAATCCTTTAAAATGCCCCCCATAAGCCGGGACCCTCACATTGAGTATACTTACCTGGCTTCCCGCTCCCTGCTGCGCTCCTGGTCCCCGCACCGCCGCTGCTGCTTCTTCCCAAGCTTGTATAAAAACATCCGGTGTCAGGGGGAGCAAACAATGGCAGACGGGGACGAGCCTCCCTAGCCTTGCGGGTGACACTAGGGAGGCTCGTCCCCGTCACCGCCTGCCATTCGCTGCTCCCCACGACACCGGATGGTTTCATCCGCACACGGGGAGAAGCAGCAGTGGTGGTGTGGGTACCAGGAGATGTGCAGGGAGCGGGGAGCCAGGTAAGTAAGTATATTCAATATGAGGAGCCCGGTATATGGGGGACATTTTATAGGATTAGATAACCCCTTTAATTCGGCACTACTCTTTTTGGAGTGTATGCTTGGTTTGAAGCCAGTTTTTTGTGACAATAACGTTATAAATAAATAAAAAAATCATTTGTCGTTTACCGTATTTTACGCCCCATAAGACGCATCCCCCCCCCCCAAAAGTAGGCCGAATACTAAGGAAGCGCTCATTAGTACCGGGGGACCAGGAAGCGGTGAAGGCTCTGGACTCATCGCTTCCTGGTCCTCGGCTGTCGGCTGTGCAGTGGCTGCGCAGAGCATGCGCGCCAGTTCACAGCACAGCCGGCGGCAGGAAGAAGCGGATTGCGGGTGGAGAGGAGCGGCGGCATCCAGGAACAGGAGAGGCAAGTGGGTTTTTTATTTTATAAAACATGGCAATATGGGGCTGATATTTGGCAATATGGGGCTGATCTTTTGCAATATGGGGCTGATCTTTTGCAATATGGGGCTGATCTTTTGCAATATGGGGCTGATCTTTGGCAATATGGGGCTGATGTGAGGCAATATGGGGCTAATGTGGGGCAATATGGGGCTGATGTGAGGCAATATGGGGCTGTGTGCAGGAGGCTGATGTGAGGCAATATGAGGCAATATGTGGCTGGTCTGAGGCAACATAGGGGCTGCTGGGGACTGATCTGAGGCAATGGGGGCTAATATGAGAGGTAATGGGGGGCTGCTGGGGGCTAATATAAGAGGCAATGGGGGCTGCTGGGGCTGATATGAGGCAATGAGAGCTTTTATCTGAGGTCTCATTGGGGGTCATTCACATTGGGGTCTGAGCTGAGGTCTGATTGGTGGTCTGACCCGAGTTCTATTCAAAAATATATTTTTTCTTATTGTCCCCCTCCAAAACATAGGTGCTTCTTATAGACAAAAAATACAGTAATAACTATGGGGGTAATTTATTAAGACTGGCGTTTTAGACATAGGCATATTTATGGATAATAAATTACTCCCTATTGCAATTTTGACATTTGTGCTCGGGTTATGTAAGAATTCCATAATGGATTCCATTACCACGGACCATAACTGAATTCTATGACGGCATGCAACACGGAAGCCTATATGAGCCAGCATAGACTTCTATTATGATGGAATGCAACACTATTTCCTATGTATTTTCAGTCTAATGTCTCTTTAGTTGTATTTATTTCACAGGTTCTATCACTTTGTATGCCCCATGGAGCTGGGGTACATTTTAGACTTTTTTGCAAAAAGTCAAAGTGATAAATCTGTCAAAAAATTTTGCTCCCACCCACAAAACATCTATCTCCCCCTTATTAAACGCAAACTGCCAGGCATGGCACAAACCATCATGGCACAAAGTGTCATATATTTTCCACAAATACCTATTCCACCAACAAAACAGGCAAAATCAAATTTTCTGGCACTATGCACATAGTACATTTTTCCCTTAAAGGGGTTGTCCCATCATAGACAATGGAGACATATCCCTAGGATATGCCCCCATTGTCTGATAGGTGCGGGTCCCATCTCTGCCCAGCAGTCATCCATTCATTTCTATCGGGCTTCCGAAAATAGCCAAGCACTAGCTGTAATTGATGCTCAAGGCCACATGACAATTTTTTGTGACACTGCCATTTTATGTGGGGTATACCCAGCACTGGTGTTGGCTTTTGTATCAATAAATAGTTTGAGATGATGAAATCACCATTGCTGCTTCTACTTAAATGCCCTACCTTCATGATAAAATATCACTGTAGCATGAACGCTTTGCGCTTTCCATAAATTTCACCTGAAAGCCAAATATCCCTAACTTTTTGTGAGTAGTGTATATTGTTTCCAGTAAAACCTGTCCTGAAAAAAATATTAAATCAATGAAAAAATAGAAAAAATTAAAAAGTCACGCTTCATGGAAGACTAAAAAAAAATGGTGTCCTCTAGGCCCAAAAATAGCTGTATCCCCAAGGGGTTAAAAATATATTTTTTAATAATGTTAAATTTTGTAAAGAAAAACACTTGCAGACACTGGAAAATTTCCCACATTTTTTCATTTGTCAATTACCTTTTATTATCCCCTATTTTAACCCCAAATTTTGCTTTTGTAAAGTATTCATGCAGAATGTATCCACGCAGAATGTTCAAATATTGAAGGAATGGAAAAAAGCTTTCTGTGTTACCATGTTGCAATGTTATTGATAGGATAATTATTATTTTCTTTGGTGTAATTTAAGTTTGAGTCATTGCTTTTCTACGTGCTCTAACTTTGCTCCACAGACCATTTGTTACAATCACATCCTCCGTTTCTACTGTCATAGGATTACTCAGAATAAATTAACTTCACTGAGCTTCTAAAGTTCATGTTTTTTAACATTAGTGAAATTTCAGCAGCAATTCTTTGGAATGATTCCAATGGAATCCCATTATTAGTCCAGGTGGAGGTGGATACTGTTGTATTTTTTTCCCTAAATAAAATTCTGAGTGAGCCGAATCTTGAGTTGTACAGACCAACTGTTCAATAGATTCCATGAATAATACACTTATAATTGTCTAACTATATAGTTTCCAATGACAGATAACTAATTGATACATGAATGAGTTGTTTCATGCTGTTTGGGCCTTTGGGAGTCATTTACAAAACTAATAATAATAATTTTTTAACAGCCCTAACATGTCCATGTTAAGACCAATGGCAGTCTATTGGGTTAGGCCTCCTGCACATGAACGTGTGTGCCCCGTGGCCGTATTGTGGACCGCATTTGCGGATACGCAATACATGGGCGCCATTCTGTACACATTCTGCATCACGGAGATGCGGAATGGTGCGGAACGGAAGCACGGAACTTGCTTTTGTGATGTTTCGTCCCATACTTCCGTTCCACAAAAAGATAGAACATGTCCTATCTTTTTGCGTAATGGGCAGATCGTGGACCCTTTAAAGTGAATGGGTCCGCGATCCGTTGCAGCTGCCCCACGGTCAGTGTTCGTGCAGCACGGCCACGGGGCGCACACGTTCGTGTGTAGGAGGCCTCATTTACACTGCAGTTCTTTTGACAACCAGTGAATAATGGACATAAAAAAAAAATAGAACATGTTCCATCTTGTCTATTTTTCACTGAACGACAGCCCCCAATATAATTGAATGGGTCCGTTTTTAATGTCAGAAAGGCATCAGTGAAAAAAAATCTGTTAAAAATGGAGTTTATCAATCTTTAACATGGATCACTATGATGGTGATGATGATTAGTGTTGAGCGAAGCACGCTTCGGTCAAAACTTTGTTTGAATGCTGTACGGAGATCTGTCTCCGTACCGCATTCAAATGTATGGGCTCCGGTGAGGTGAAATCCATTATCGCCAAAGTCTCGAGAGACCACGGTGAATAACTTTGGACTTCTATTTTAAAATTAGCATATATTTTTTTAAACCTGAATCCGAAGTCGGCTTCGGTACCAAGGAAGCAGCCTGAACCAAAGCCGACTTTGGAATTAAGTTTTAAAAAAGTTTTCAAGTTTAAAAATTGATGGCCAAAGTTAGACTTTGGTGGTAACAAATTTATTCTCGATGGAGCCCATACATTTGAAAGCTTTATGGTGGCAGATCTCCATGCAGTATTCTAACAAAGTTTTGACTGAAGCGACATTGGATCTATGATCCGAAGCTGCCTTCGCTCAACCCTAATGATCATGATGATAATAATAATATTATTTTACAAAATGCGGGACACATAGAAACAAATTGGATAAGATTTATTATGACTGACATTTCGTGTGCCATTCTTAGGGAGTAATGTATTGACATGAAACTTTTTGCTGTCATATTTTTGGAGTGTCCGTTAGAGATGGGCACATTTTTAAAAAATTCGATGGTTCGCCGAATATTTCTGAAAAACTTCTGTTCAAATAGAATTCATTTGCAGCAAATTATGTTAAAAAACGGCTATTTCCTGGCTGCAGAGAGCCTTTATAGTGGTGTAGAACACTATGCCCTGCAGTAACACCCATAGGGAGTCTGCTTTTTTAGTAAAATGATACTGTGAGTCCGTATGACACGCAGATGACAGGTGTTGCTCTTAGAATCACTGCACACTTTACTTATTTGGCCAGTCATGGGCCAAAACTGACCAAACAACTCAAGTATGATGTTAGCGCCAAGAAGAAGCGCACTCTTTTTACACCCTTGTCATCTGATTCCACATAGATGTCTACAGAACCTGTTCTATTAAACCCTTGAAAAAGCTGTACGCGAAACGTGCGTTGGGGAGTGGACCGGTGGTACTGCTGCACGATACATTCAAATCAATTGGTCAGTATATATATATCTTTTCCATCATGTGTCAAATACAATTGTGATTATTGTTATTGCCTCAGCTTTGACAAACTTGGTGTATATCTTTACACCGGCTTGTGGCAAACTTTGACATATATACAATGTGGATATCTTTAGTATCCAGTAGCTACAGCTTGTGGATACTATATGCCCACTATTGATGACCAATTGGGTACAATTATGCACTTGCACTTTACCTTGGAGATATGTATTGGCAGCCCACCATCGGTTCACTTGGTTTTTAATATGTACTGTAACCTGTGTGTATTGTCTTATTTGTGACCAGTGCTGATCATGTGTCTTTTTTGTGATTTTCATAATAAAATTGAGTTATTTTTGTACTACTGTAGTATATATTCTTTGAATTAAAATATACTTTATTCATCTTACTCCTTCAATTGGTTATAACTATTAAACGCTTATACAAGTAGAGCCACTCAACAGAGTGGAGAGGGTGTCAGCAGTAAGTTTGCATTGATGTCCCTGATTAATTTGCCCATCCTCTTATCCGTCAGAACAATAACCCACAAAAAACAGATTCTTTCTGTGGAGCATACGCCTTCACTCGGTCAGCATTTGGTAAAAAATCCATCAGTATTGCTAATGCCCAAAATAACGTGAATGGAATATTTGCATTTCTTCTATGTTTTGTACCCACTTCTGCTTTTGGCTACCAAATCATAAGCCAATTCCGATGGGACCATACAGGCCTTACAGCTGCTACACAGACAGGATCCATTGTGCATCTAATTTTTCCTTCCTTCTGACAGATCAGAAGAAAGTTCAAATAAATGATGATGTCAGCCAGGCCAAAAGCCAAAATAGTGGATCAGTCATGAAGTGGAAAGGGTGGAAACAGCATGAGAAGTCCACAGAGTGGACCTATGACATAGTAGTGAGGTGGAAGAAGCATGAGGAGACCACAAAGTGGCCCAATGACAGAGTCTGGAGGTGACGGCAGCATCAGGAGGCCACAGAGTAGCAAAATGACAAGAAATTGTGGAGGTGGCAGCAGCATGAGGAGGCCACAGAGTAGCAAGACAACAAGAGATTGTGGAGGTGGCAGCAGCATGAGGAGGCCACAGAGTTGCACGACAACGAGAGATTGTGGAGGTGGCAGCAGCATGAGGAGGCCACAGAGTGGCACGACGACGAGATATTGTAGAGGTGGCAGCAGCATGAGGAGGCCATGAAGTGGCACGACAACGAGAGATTGTGGAGGTGGCAGCAGCATGAGGAGGCCAGAGAAGCAAGATGATGAGAGATTGTGGAGGTGGCAGCAGAATGAGGAGGCCACAGAGTGGCACGACTACGAGATATTGTGGAGGTGGCAGCAGCATGAGGAGGCCATGGAGTGCTACCACGACGAGAGATTGTGCAAGTGGCAGCAGCATGAGGAGGCCAGAGAAGCACGATGACGAGAGATTGTGAAGGTGGCAGCAGCATGAGGAGGCCACTTCGGCTCTGCACAATTTAAAAATACACGTTCTCCGGCACAAAAGGATTGGCGAATTGATTGTTTGGGAATTTCCATCGAAGATTGGGATAATATATTGGCAAATTTAAGTTTAGTTTCTAATAATTTTAATCAAGTTTTGGTTCCATTTAATAATAAATATTTAATTAAAAAAATTGTGTTGCCTAAGAAAGGAGAAAGCATTCCAAAAAACAATATCTCTCTACCTGGAGACGAATCCTGTCAAGATTGATGGAGTTGCGGTATCGGCTGCTCATCGAGCCAAATACTTCTGGGGAACCTGCCTGGCATGAACAGGCCTCTAGTAGCTACAGACAATGAAAAGACAAAGCTTCAAGATTGCTTGGAGCCTGGAAGAGTCGTGAAGTTCATCAAGATTCAAACTATAACTACCAGTCCCTGGTCTCTTCATCAGGGAAAACATCACGAGTTCCCAGTCATAATGGATGGGAAGGAGGACATCATGTGGTGCACGGAGATGGAGAGGGTCTTCGGATTCCCCCCGCACTATACGGACGTCTCAGAAATGATCCGCTGCTCCCAACAGAAGCTCCTGAGAAGGTCATAGAGTGTCCAGGTCATCCTGCATCTATTCGCCCTGCTGAAGGATTATTTTGAAAGTGTGCAGAAGCCCCCAGGCTGAAGATTTATCATGGAGACACTGGATTTTATAATATCACATTATTATATGAAGACAAAAAAAAATATGAAACCCCTTCGTCACCCAGCTCCCAATTGCGATCAGCTAAATCATCATCATCGAGTACTGTCTGTACGTCACTGATGTCCTCCTCAACTGCCTCTGGGCCAGGAACCTGACTGCTCGCAACATCAGCTCCCACGCCACTCTCCTCATCACTACTTGACTGCCTAGTGGAGGAGAGGACAGAGGCAAGTTTAGGACAGGTGAGGGCACAGGGCCTGATCCCGGGCCATGCCATATAATGGTTGTGTCTGGGGAACCCACTGACTGTTGGCTGGGTGTGTCTGATGTCACTTGGGATCAAGTGGATGACCAAATTAACCAATCAATAACCGCTGGGTTGCTGGTCAAGACACGACCGCTAGATGACACTGGGAGCGCAGGCCTCTCACTGAGAATCCTGCTACCACGCCCCAATACTATGCTGCGACCTCTGCCTGCACCAGAAACATTTAGGCTTCTGCCACTCCTCTGTGCATGACCTGGCACTTCTCTGTCTGACATACTTTTAGCTAAACTAAATACATTAAAACACCCCTAAAAGCGCCAAATATATATATAAACACTTTCACCACAAATAACTGCAACAGTAAAGTGCATATATATTTTTCTCTTTGTACTGAAATAGGCCACTAAACGCTTTTAACACATAACTGCAGAAATGAACTGATAATATATTTTTATTTTTGTACTGAAATAGGCCTTTAAACGCTTTCACCACAAATAACTGCAACAGTGAATGTGCGTATATATTTTTCTTTCTGTACTGAAATAGGCCACTAAATGCTTTCACCACAAATAACTGCAACAGTGAAGTGCGTATATATTTTTCTTTCTGTACTGAAATAGGCCACTAAATGCTTTCAACACATATAACTGCAGAGGTGAACTGAGAATATATTTTTATTTCTGTACTGAAATAGACCATTAAATGCTTTTGCCACCATTAACTGCAACAGTAAAGTGCGTATATATTTTTCTTTCTGTACTTTCAACACATATAACTGCAGAAGTGAACTGAGAATATATTTTTATTTCTGTACTGAAATAGGCCACTAAAAGCTTTTACCATAAATAACTGCAACAGTAAATTGCGTATATATTTTAACTTCTTGTACTGAAATAGGCCACTAAACGCTTTCAACACATATAACTGCAGAAGTGAACTGAGAATATATTTATCTTTTTGTACTGAAATAGGCCACTAAACGTTTTCACCACAAATAACTGCAACAGTGAAATGTGTATATATGCTTCTTTTTGTACTGAAATAGGCCACTCAAAGCTTTTGTCACAAATAACTGCAAAAGTGAAGTGTGTATATACTTTTCTTTCTGTACTGAAATAGGCCACTAAACGCTTTCAACACATATAACTGCAGAAGTGAACTGAGAATATATATTTATTTCTGTACTGAAATAGGCCACTAAACGCTTTCACCACAAATAAATGCAACAGTGAAATGCGTATATATTTTTATTTCTGTACTGAAATTGGCCACTAAACTCTTTCACCACAAATAACTGCAACAGTGAAGTGCGTATATATTTTTCTTTTTGTACTGAAATAGGCCACTAAAGGCTTTTCAACATTGCACTTGCACTCAAATAACAAGAACAAATTGCTGGAATGACAGAGCTGTATAATGGCTATTTGGATCCCCAAATAATTTTCCTTGCACTTGTAAATTGCTTTTCTAGCACTGTCCCTAGCACCTTCTGACTTCTCTCCCTGCACTAAGATGCTGTGAAATGATTCCTTCCTATCCTTTCCCTGCACTTATAAATCTTAAAAAAAAAAAATCATAATGAGGTTTTTCCAATTGCTGTCTCTAGCGCCTTCTCACTTCTGTCCCTGCACTCAGAATGCTGGAAAATGTCTGACTCTAAGATGGCTGCCGTATTTATAGGGCTGTAACATCACAGGGCTGGCTGGCTGCTGATTGGCTGCACTCATGTCAGTCTGGGTAATCCTCCCTTCCAAGACTTCCTTTCTCCATATCCTCACACCTGCAGCAGCCATTTTAGGAAAAATGCGATTCGTTACCACGAAGAGCGAGGAAATTTGTATTCATTGCAAATCGAAATTTTTCAGGATTTTGGATTGAATTCAACTTCATCAGGTTCGATTCGCTCATCTCTAGTGTCCGTCATTGGTCACACTTTTTTGTGACTAATTAAAAAATTGTTGCACACCATTTATTAGATGTATCAGTCTAAAATCTAATCCTATTTACAACAAAGCATCCGTCAGTTGGAAAGCCGCCACCACAGGACTGGTGTACACTTGCAACTTTTTAGTGAATTATTGCAACAAGCTACAATAATAAATGTGGCTGAAATGGTAGCCCCATCCACAAAATATCAGGCCACCCCTTAGTAAATGCGAACTGATAGGCATGGCGCAAACCACCCTAAAACGATTCACATGCATCAAAATTTGCTCCATCGGCAAATATACTAAATCTCTCCACTTTTCTGGCGCAGCACATTTGATACATTACCTCTAGTGATGGACAAACATCTGCCGGGACGGTTCGCGAACGCGATCAAATGTTCACGAATCACAAGTTCGCGGCAGGCCCCATTCACTTTAATGGCAGGCGAACCGGAAAAACCTTCAGCTCATATTTGCAGCCACCAAATACTTAGTAGAAGTGTACAAATAGTGCCACAACATGGACAGTGACATACTAGAGGGGGATCAATTACACAAATTTCAACAAACAATATGGATCTTAATCAGAGGACATTTTTATGCGTCTTAAAGGGAAATTCTCTGAAATGTGCCCTGTTGGAGCCTAGAACAATTTTATTTTAGGCCGCGGGAGTACAGGCTTTAAGAATTAGGCATTCATCTGACATAAAAGAAATTCTGATTATGTGGCATGAGGTACATTATGCGGTCAATGGATAAAAATTGTACTGTAGGCCACTGGACTACAGGCCCCAAACATTAGGCATTCACCAGACAGAAAAGATCAAGTGATTATGTGGCTTGAGGTATATTACACGGTGAATGAATATCAATTTTACTGCAGGCCAGTACAAATACATGTCAAATACATATGTTTAAAAGAACTAAAAATATAAAATTGGATTCAAAACATGGCTAACGAAATCCCCCCTCTTGAAAAATAGTTAAATGATAATAGTTAAAATTCGATAACACAAATGCTGCACTACCCAAATGCACCATATAGAAAGTATATTATTGGTTTATCACACCCCTGCCTCAATCAGTTTTTTTTTTTTGGGGGGGGGGGGGGCAACTGGTATATCACACCAGTTGAAATGATTTGTTCCAATAGCATTTGTCACTCTGTGTAGCTGCGGTAGTGCAGCAAAACTGCAAACCAATGCTGCACTACCCAAATGCTCTATATAGAAAGAAAATAATAGCTGATCTTAAGGAGACCAGCTAAAGAAAATGCAGTGGAGCCTCATTTAAGAGTCTCAACACAGCAGTCCAAAATGCAAAGCTCCCTGGGAAACAGTAATATGCAAAATAACTGTGGAGCCCCAATTATGGGTCTTCAACACAGAGAAACCCAGATATCCTTCAAAGGAAGGAAAACCAAGCAAAGGGGTGTCTCCATTACAGCGATCACCAGATCCACCATATTAAGTGGCCCCTATGTCAAGATCCCGCCCCGAAACAGCTGTCTGTGGATGGATAACCGGCTTAGGTCTTCCCCGTCACATTCTTAAAGCTTGTAAAAGAGTGGGATCTTGACATAGGGGCCACTTAATATGGTGGATCTGGTGATCTCTGTAACACCCCTTTACTTGGTTTTCCTTCCTTTGAAGGATGTCTGGCTTTCTCTGTGTTGAAGTATATAATTGGTATATAACACCCCTGCTTCAATACATTTTGGGGGGGGGCAATTGGTACATCACACTAGTAGAAATTATTTGTTCCAATGGCGTTTGTCACTATCTGTAGCTGAGGTAACGCAACAAAACCGCAAACAAATGCTGCACTACCTAAATGCACTATATAGAAAGTATATTATTGGTATATCACATCCCTGCTTCAATCAGTTTTTTTGGTGGGCAACTGGTAAAATCGCACCAGTAGAAATTATTTGTTCTAATAGCGTTTGTCCCTCTGTCTAGCTGCGGTATCGCAGCAGAGCCGCACACAACTTCTGCAGAATTCAAATGCACTATAATATACTTTCTATTTTAGAAAGTAAATTATGAGTATATTACACCCTTTAGAAAGTCACACCTATCGATAGCACACCTATACCAGTCCTTAAAATGACTTTTGTGGCCCTATTAGCTAGCGTTTGGTGTCCCTAACAGCCTGTCCCTGCTCCACACAGCAACCTCTCCCTCAGATCAGGTTTATTTATAAGGTTGGGGGTATGCTGAAACGTCTCAATTGGCTGTCCTGTACCACCTGATGGATGTGTCATGGGTCAAAGTTCTTAACAATGTAAAAGAATATGGTGCCGGCGGACATCGCCATATGATCGCCCGTTCGGCGAACCGCGAACGATCAAAGTTCGCCGCAAAGCGACTCCTGGGCGAACCACAAGGCCATCCCTAATTACCTCTTTAAACTTAAGTCTGATACAGCATGAGTCCCCAATTTTATTAAGAGGAGCACACTTCTTAACAAATCTGTCGTGTCCTTGCGCTAAGGATGGAAAATGTAATATAACTGGGAAGATGTATAAAGAATGTTGCAAAAAAGTGGAGCAGTTGCTTATGGTATCCAATCAGATTTCTCCACCAATCTTTTAGAGACCTTTGGAGAAATGAAATCAGTGACTTGATTGGTTGCCAAAAGCAGCGACTTCAATTTTCGTTTGGACCAGTGTTAACACATCTCCACTATTAGATTAATCATTTTCCCCCATTGTCCTAGTTCTTTCATGAATTAAATCCTCCTTGGGTAGAATATTTCATGAATGTAATTCAAAAACAGCAGTGGCCAACAATCGACAAATGAGAATTGTTCTACCATACAACTATATCTTTAAAGTGATTGTTCAACTTTTAGCCATTATGGGGGACATTTACTATGCTAAAATATGCCTAAGCTAGGGGTATTTCAGGCTATCTGTGCCTCACCCCGCTCATGTCGGGTCTAAAATTGTGGATGCAGCATGGGCATGTAAGTGGACGGGCCAGTCAACATTTTCTACGCCTGTTTTAGGCATAGAAAAGGGTCTAAATGTAAGACAGCTCGAAAGCTTTAAATTTCCAACCGCCACCAACTATGTCTTCTGTTAGAAGCTGTGGCAGTTACACAGAAAGAGCTACAGCATAAAGGACCCACCTCCTATCCAGCTAGCTTGAAATAACTCTAGCAGAACAAGGGATGGTTCTAGCTTTACTAGGTAATGTCATGTACTATATGATGTCTGATTTTAGGTTTTTACATCAATCATGGCAAATACCCTTTTAACAGGTTGTCCAGTTTCATGACATTAATGATCTATCTTCAGGGCAGGTCATCAATATTGGATGTGTGGGGGCCTGAATCCCATTCATGGAGCTTGTGTGAAAAATGTGTCCTCTTCAGTATTCTCCTGCAGGTCATCTATTTTGTAGTGATGGTGCAACTGTTTGTTCCGTTCATCCGAAAATTAGAAGCTGTAATTATACTGCATTGCCACTACAAAGTAGATGGCATGTAGATAAAGGATGCAGCCAAAGGCTAGGTCACCAATATCATGAAACTCAACCAGTGGCGTACACACAATCCATGGGGCCCCGGTGCAAAACTGATCCATTGGGCCCCCTCCCAACCTGCCTTCACCCCCCACCCCTCCCACTACCTCCCATACCAGTGGTGTAACTAGAGTGTTATGGGCCACAGTGCAAACATTTTTACAAAGAAGCGGCAGATTTTCTTACTAAGGGCTCTTTCTATGCGGGTAATCCGCTGCGTGACTGAGTGCCAAGCCCCATTCTGGACAGCAGAGACGCGGAGCAGTAACATGATTGACTGTGATATTTTTACTACAACTTTATCTCACTGTGATTTTGTAGTAAAAAGATCAGAGAGCCACGGAGCATTATCACTTATGTTAATGCTCCATGTCTCTGCTGTCCGGAACGGGGCTTGGCTCTCTTTCACGCAGCAGATTCCACGCACAGGATCTGCTCGCGTGAAAGAGCCCTAAGCCCAATGCATGGATACACTCACCCAGTCCTAATAAAATCTCGTCCTACCTCATCCAGGGTGTCACTGGCGTCGGCGTGATGTCCGCTGGATCCAGAACAAGGTCCCTGTGGTGAGAAAAAAAGAATAATCACATAAGGAAGGGATGGTCACTGCCCCTGTGAAATCACCAGCTGGGGGCGCTGTGCTGGCCTGTAAGACTGAGCCATGCCAATGTATAGCAGGGTAATTTGTGGCATTTCCCCCTAAGTGCAACCACACAGTACTAATGCCCACCTTGTAGCCCCTCACAGTAGTTATGTCCAGATATGTGCCCCATCATAGTAGTTATGCCAAATATGTGTCCCCTTACAGTAATTATGCCCAGATATGTGCCTCCTTCACAGTAGTAGTGCCAGATGATGTGTCCCCTCAAGTAGTAATGCCAAATATGTGCCCCTTCACAGTAGTAATGCCCAGATTATGTGTCCCCTCACAGTAGTAATGCCAAATATGTGCCCCTTCACAGTAGTAATGCCCAGATTATGTGTCCCCTCACATTAGTAATGCCAAATTATGTGCCCCCTCACAGTAGTTATGCCAGATTATGTGCCCTCACAGTAGTAATGCAAGAGTATGTGCCCCTTCACAGTATGTATGCCCAGTTATGTACCCCCTCAAAGTAGATATGCCCAGATATGTGCCCCCTCAGAGTGGTTATGCCAGATTATGTGTCCCCTCACAGTAGTAATGCCAGATTATGTGCCCCTTCATAGTATTTTTGCTCGGTTATGTGCCCCCTCAAAGTAGATATGCCCAGATATGTGCCCCATCAATTATGTGTCCCCTCACGGTAGTAATGCCAGATTATATGCCCCTCACAGTAGTAATGCCAGATTATGTGACCCTCACAGTAGTTATGGCAGATTATGTGCCCCTTCACATTATTTATGCCCAGTTATGTGCCCCCTCAGAGTGGTTGTGCTAGATTATGTGCCCCTCACATTAGATAGGGGCACATATGTGGGCATATCTAATGTGAGGGGCACATAATCTAGCACAACCACTCTGAGGGGGCACATAACTGGGCATAAATACTGTGAAGGGGCACATAATCTGCCATAACTACTGTGGTTATGCCAGATTACGTGCCCCCACACAGCATTTATGCCTTCATATATGCCCCCCTCACAGTAGTTATGCCAGATTAGGTGCCCCCTCAAATTAGGTATGGCAGATTAGGTGCCCCTCAGTAGAGATGCCCACTTTTGTGCCCCCTCACTCTAGTTGTGCCCATCAACCCCCCCCCCCCTGCCCCCAGTCTGCAGCATTAGAAAAAAAAAACACATACTTACCTTCTTCCCTGATAATCATAACAGGAGGCAGACTGCCGGGCTTTCAGGTCTCCTCCCACAGCCAGCAGCGCGATGTGGGGCCAGAAGATCAGTGAAGCAGAGAGGAGAGAGGTTTCCCTGCTTCACTATGAAAACGGAACTGCCTGGCCGGGAGTGAGTAAGTGCGCTTCCCCCCCCCCCATATTATACATGTAATGGAGGCATGGAGCGCTCTGATGGGGCCCGAAATTGCCACTGTAATTCATGCTGGGCCCCATCAGAGCGCTCTACAGGCGGCCGGGCCCTCTGGAGTGCCGGGCCCGGTTGCAACTGCGACCCCTGCGACCCCTGCATGTACGCCAGTGAACTCAACAACCCTTTTAAGATTTGGTGGTGTAATCTCTACTTAAAATGAGTTTATACACTATGGGGAGGATTTATCATGAGGGGAAAATTTTAAGTCAGTTTTGCTTTAAGCCTCATTCATATGTCCGTGTCCATGCTCAAATCCGTGAGCAGGTGGTCAGTGATGCATCTGTGAAGCTATCCGTGAAGAATCCCTGTTGGGTCCGTGTGTCTGTTTTTTGCTGTATGTGTTGCATCCATGTTTCACTGACACTGAACAGCTGATTTTTTTTTTTTTAAAGAATCTCTTCTTAATGATCCGTTAAATGGCATCCGTGGTTTTCACAGACCCATAGACTATAATGGGCTTGATGGATCCATGAACACGGACAAAATAGAGCACGCATCCATGCAAAAAAAATGATCCACAGACCGTGCTAAAATACTGATGTGTGAATACACACATTAAAAATGAATAGGGACGTGAACTGTCCGTGGAGCACACGTCCGTGAAACTCTGATGTGTGAATGAGGCTTTAATCTGTGTTGGAGTACTTTATGCCTTGATAAATTTGTCTTATCCTTAGGCCTCTTGCACACGAATGTTGTGCATCCGTTCCGTGCTTTGGGGACCGCAATCGCAAAAATATCCGTCCGCATCGCAAAAATATAGAAATATACAAGTTCTATTTTTTTTTTATGGTGCGGAGGCAAGGACAGAAACACCACAGAAGCACTCTGTAGTTCTTCCATGGTGTTCCGATACGTGCTTCCGTTCCGCATCTCCGTGATTGCAGACCCATTCAAGTGAATGGGTCCACATCCATGATGTGGAGTGCACACGGGCCAGTGCCCCTGTATTGCGGACCCCCCTTATGCGGGCTGTAATACGGCCACGAGCACAGAACGTTGGTGTGCATGAGGCCTTAGACCTAACACTTTTGTCTAGAGAAACTACTCCAGTTTTCCAACTCCACCCTCCTCCTGGAGTAATACTTAAAAAAAAGTCTCAATGATAAATCTGGAGTGAAACTCATTAACATAGCTAACTACACCCACTTTTCCACCCACATTGCAAAATCTTGCACAATAAATTAAATTTTGCGCAATTGAGTGCAAAAAGCCCTATTTTTGTGACTTTTTTAAGCCAGAATTCTGGGGTGAAGGTAAGATAAATCAGGATCTAAATATTTTTTTACCAATTAAAACCAGTGAATGATACACATTATTTTTTTTCCATTTACTGTACATGATTATGGGGGCAGCCATCTTGCCTGAGATTCTGTTAATAACATCGGCCACATAGACCATAGGCATGATATACTGGAAGTTTTTATTGACTTCTATGGGAGCATTATTTTGGGAGAAAGAGTAGAAAAGCAGTAGCATCACCTATTGTGAATGGTGGATCCTGTGTTATCTATACAGGGTTTTTATATGTCATTGTAATCCTGCATGTGATGATAATTAGAGATGAGCGTTTTGCACCGAATCTGAATTTCCTCACGATTCTTGTTAACGAATCGCATTTTTTTCTAAAATGGTTTCTGCACGTGTGAGGACATGGATTAAAGAACTCTAGGGACAAGGGATCACCCACAATGCCATGCATGCAGCCAATCAGCAGCCAGCCAGCCCTGTGATGTCACAGCCCTATAAATAGCCTCAGCTATCTTGGATTCAGCCATTTTCCAGTGTACTTAGTGCAGGGAGAGATGTCAGCAGGCGCTAGGGACAGTGATAGGAAAAACTTTATTGTGCTGAACAATTTACAAGTTCAGGGAAAAATTATTAAAGGCGTAGGGAAAGGATAGGGAGGCATCATCTACACTATAAAAGGAGAACTGGGTGCAATAGGAGAGTGTACAGCCTGGGTAATAGGAGTGATTCTATTACACCTTGCTGCACTAATTGGGGATCTAAATTGCAGTTATACTAATCAGTGACATCAAAACAAACTTACTGCTGACACCCTCTCCAATCTGTCAGGGGGGGCTCTATTTGTATAAGCGTTTAATAGAACAGGTTCTGTAGACATCTATGTGGAATTAGCTGACGACGGTGTAAAAGGAGTGCGCTTCTTCTTAATGCTAACATCGTCCTGTAAGGATGAGTTTATACTTAAGTTATTTGGTTAGTGTTGGCCCCGTGACTGCCCTAATAAGTAAAGTGTAAGAGCGATGCCTGTCATCTGCATGTCATACGGACTCACAATATTGTTTCACTACCAAAGCAGACTCCCTATGCGTGTTACTGCAAGGCACAGTGTCCTACACCACTATACAGTCATGGCCAAAAGTTTTAAAAATTATATAAATATTGGAAATTGGAAAAGTTGCTGCTTAAGTTTTTATAATAGCAATTTGCATATACTCCAGAATGTTATGAAGAGTGATCAGATGAATTGCATAGTCCTTCTTTGCCATGAAAATTAACTTAATCCCCAAAAAAAATTTCCACTGCATTTTATTGCTGTCATTAAAGGACCTGCTGAGACCATTTCAGTAATTGTCTTGTTAACTCAGGTGAGACTGTTGACGAGCACAAGGCTGGAGATCATTATGTCAGGCTGATTGGGTTAAAATGGCAGACTTGACCTTTTAAAAGGAGGGTGATGCTTGAAATCATTGTTCTTCGATTGTTAACCATGGTGACCTGCAAAGAAACGCGTGCAGCCATTATTGCGTTGCATAAAAATGGCTTCACAGGCAAGGATATTGTGGCTACTAAAATTGCACCTCAATCAACAATTTATAGGATCATCAATAACTTCAAGGAAAGAGGTTCAATTCTTGTTAAGAAGGCTTTAGGGAGTCCAAGAAAGTCCAGCAAGCGCTAGGATCGTCTCCTAAAGAGGATTCAGCTGCGGGATCGGAGTGCCACCAGTGCAGAGCTTGCTCAGGAATGGCAGCAGGCAGGTGTGAGCGCATCTGCACGCACAGTGAGGCGAAGACTTTTGGAAGATGGCCTGGTGTCAAGAAGGGCAGCAAAGAAGCCACTTCTCTCAAAAAAACCCCATCAGGGACAGATTGATCTTCTGCAGAAAATATGGTGAATGGACTGCTGAGGATTGGGGCAAAGTCATATTCTCCGATGAAGCCTCTTTCCGATTGTTTGGGGCATCAGGAAAAAGGCTTGTCCGGAGAAGAAAAGGTGAGCGCTACCATCAGTCCTGTGTCATGCCAACAGTAAAGCATCCTGAGACCATTCATGTGTGGGGTTGCTTCTCATCCAAGGGAGTGGGCTCACTAACAATTTTGCCCAAAAACACAGCCATGAATAAAGAATTGTACCAAAACACCTTCCAACAGCAACTTCTTCCAACAATCCAACAACAGTTTGGTGAAGAACAATGCATTTTCCAGCACGATGGAGCACCGTGCCATAAGGCAAAAGTGATAACTAAGTGGCTCGGGGACCAAAACATTGACATTTTGGGTCCATGGCCTGGAAACTTCCCAGATCTTAATCCCATTGAGAACTTGTTGTCAATCCTCAAGAGGCAGGTGGACAAACAAAAACCCACTAATTCTGACAAACTTCAAGAAGTGATTATGAAAGAATGGGTTGCTATCAGTCAGGAATTGGCCCAGAAGTTGATCCAGATCATGCCCAGTCGAATTGCAGAGGTCCTGAAAAAGAAGAGCCAACACTGCAAATACTGACTCTTTACATAAATGTCATGTAATTGTCGATAAAAGCCTTTGAAACGTATAAAGTGCGCGTAATTATATTTCACTACATCACAGAAACAACTGCAACAAAGTTCTAAAAGCAGTTTAGCAGCAAACTTTGTGAAAACTAATATTTGTGTTATTCTCAAAACTTTTGGCCACGACTGTACAGGCTCTCTGCAGCCAGGAAATAGCAGTTTTTAACGCGATTCACCACAAATAAATTTGGATTAAATCAAATCTTTTCTGAAAATTTGGCAAACAGACCAAATTGAATTTGTGAGAAATTTGCTCATCTCTAATGATAATGAAATGACTGCTGACAAGTAATCCCTATATAATATACAGGATATGGTGGCTCTCTAACGCCTGTAACTATGAATGGGTGCTACTAAGCCTTTTTGACTCACCCAGTCAAAAAGGGAAAATGCAATGTAGATAGAAAGGCTGAGCACTCTCCCAATTGACCACACAAGGACTATTCAAAAATAGATTAAATTAATTACACCAATATATAGATCCAAACAATAAAAATATATAAAAAATACACAATAAAATTAGCAATAAAATTTTCAATGTAAAATCATTCAAATTGAGAGCATAAATGTCTAGATATGCAATGGCGTGCAAAACGACATACTTTGTGCAACTTGGATAGGAGAATATGTCCTGATTAAATGTAAAATCGATGGCAATTCGATGTTAAGATAATCGGCAGTATAAGAATAAATCGAATAAATCTTCGAATAATTGTCCAGACTGGAATTCGATATTTGCTTTCGATTATTTTATCGATTATAACAATATTCGGTCAATATCCCCTGTATGGCAAAGCAAAAAAGATACACTTGCAATTGCCGTCTGACTATAGCATACGGTGGCGTCCCACATGGCTGATGGAGTCAGATTCGGCTGTACCTGTTAGTGACGGTTTCAGCAGGAGCAGTGTGAACAATGTAGCCCTCCGTGTAGAGTTTCTTCGATGTAGAAGTTTTGAATGTAACTCTCTCAGTGTAAGGGTCAGAAGTATTCGCTATATGCCAAGAAAATTTGTCAGGGTAAAAGCATCGATTTAAGTTGTTAAAGTCGGAACTTCCATCAGCTGATGTGCTGGTCTTTTGAAACCAGACTTTTCCTAGCCCCTTCCTCCACCACTGAGGAAGAGGCTAGGAAAAGACCCCGAAACGCGTCTGGTTTCAAAAGACCCGCACATCAGCTGATGGAAGTTCAGACTTTAACAACTTAAATCGATTTTCTATGCCTGGTTAAATGTAAGACAGCAAGGAAGCTGGCTTGCATTTAGTCTGGCAGTAGATGCGGCGAAGTTATGTAGATGCCAGCAGCTCTTCATAACTCCAGCAGATCCACCGCCAGGTATAGGGAATATTAAGACCGGCATCTAAAGTTTCGGTCCTCATAAACCACCCGCTATGTGTTTAAAGGGGTTGGCCACTATATAAGTACTTTCCATTATATAGTGGGAGGTAGGGTAAAAAAAATTCCTAATATACTTTATTAAAAAAATCCAAATGTAATGTGTTTATAATGAGCCCCGCCCCCCTCAGCCCCGCACTGCGTGCAGCCAGCTCGTCCATGGCTGCACGCGACATGGAGGAGCTTTAGAGAAAGCTCGTCCATGGCTTTATTCTAACTGCACATGTGCTGCTTTTCGTAATAAGAGCAACGCTTGCCCAGTCTGCCCCTGCCACTGGCGCGCTCCCTGCTCCGACTCTGTCTCTACAACCGGCTTATTTTTCCTGTCAGAGTTCGGAGCGGGAAGAAAGTAAGAGCGTGTCTGGGATCAGACGCACTCTAACTTTTCTTCCCGCTCCTGCTTCTTCACTCCAGATTTATCATTATCAAAACATTACCATTCCGATTTTTTAAATAAAGTATATTAGGAAACTCTTTTTTACCCTACCTCACACTATATAGTGGAAAGTACTTATATAGTGGCCAAGCCCTTTAACATAAAAAACTTGATTTAACCCCTTAACCACTTGCCATCTGGGCCATTTGCCCCCTTCCTGACCAGGCCTAATTTTGCAAAACTGACATATCTCATTTTATGTGGTAATAACTTTGGAACGCCTTTACTTATCCAAGTCATTCAGAGATTGTTTTCTCGTGACACATTGTACTTCATGATAGTCATAAATTTGAGTCAATATATTTCACCTTTATTTATGAAAAAATCCCAAATTAACCAAAAGTTTTGAAAAATTTTAAATTTTCTAAATTTCTATTTCTCTGCTTTTAAAACAGAAAGTGATACCTCATAAAATGTTTATTACTTAACATTCCCCATATGTCTACTTTATGTTGGCATCATTTTGGAAATGTCATTTTATTTTTTTAGGACATTAGAAGGCTTAGAAGTTTAGAAGCAATTCTTCTAATTTTTAAGAAAATTGCCAAAACCCACTTTTTACGGACTAGTTCAGGTCTGAAGTCACTTTGTGGGGCCCACATAGTGGATACTACCATAAATGACCCCATTGTAGAAACTACACCCCTTAAGTTACTAAAAAAAACGATTTTATAAACTTTGTTAACTTTCACTTTTTGGGCAGATTTTTCATTTTAATCCAATTTTTTCTTTAACACATCGATCATTAACAGCCAAACAAAACTCAATATTTATTACCCAGATTCTGCGGTTTACATAAACACCCCACATGTGGTCATAAACTGCTGTATGGGCACACGGCAGGGCGCAGAAGAAAAGGAACTCCACATGGTTTTTAAATGCCATGTCCCATTTGAAGCCCCCCTGATGCACCCTTACAGTAGAAACTCCCAAGAAGTGATCCCATTTTGGAAACTAGGGGATAAGGTGGCAGTTTTTTATTGGTACTATTTTTGGGTACATATGATTTTTTGATCATTCATTATAACTCTTTATGCGGCAAGGTGACCAAAAAATTGGTTGTTTTAGCACAGTTTTTATTTATTTATTTTTACAGCGTTCACCTGAGGGGTTCAGTCAAGTGACATTTTTATAGAGCAGATTGTTACGGACGTGGCGATACCTAATATGTATACTTTTTCTTATTTATTAAAGTTTTACACAATAATAGCATTTTTGAAACAAAAAAATGATGTTTTAATGTGTCCATGTTCTGAGATCTATAGTTTTTTATTTTTTTAAAGGATTTTCTTATGTAGGGCCTCATTTCTTGCGGGATGAGGTGACGGTTTTATTGGTACCATTTTGTGGGACGTATGCCTTTTTGATCACTTGGTGTTACACTTTTTGCAATGTAAGGTGACAAAAATTGCTTGTTTTGACACAGTTTTTTTTTACGGTGTTCACCCGAGGGGTTAGGTCATGTGATATTTTTATAGAGCTGTTTTTTTACGGACGCGGCAATACCTAATATGTATACTTTTTTTTATTTATTTCACTTTAACACAATAATAGCATTTTTGAAACAAAAAAAATTATGTTTTAGTGTCTCCATGTTCTAAGAGCTATAGTTTTTTTATTTTTTGAGAGATTTTCTTATGTAGGGGCTCATTTTTTGCGTGATGAGGTGACGGTTTTATTGGTACTCAGGTGGCTCTCAGAATATGGAGACACTGAAATATGATTTTATTTTGTTTCAAAAATACTTTTATTGTGTGAAACTTAAGAAATAAGTATACATATTAGGTATTGCCGCGTCCGTCAGAACCTGCTGTATAAAAATATCACATAAACTAATCCCTCAGATGAACACCGTAAACAAAATAAAATGAAAACTGTTTAAAAAAAGCAATTTTTTTTTGTCACCTTACATCACTAAAGAAGTCATGTGCACACTAAAATAGTACCAATCAAACTGTCATCTTATATTAAAAAAGACAGTCACTCAAAAAATAAAAAATAAACTATGACTTTCCGAATATAGAGACACTAAAAAACTGACCACCAAAAAAAAGTCATATTTGGTATTTTCGCGTCCATAACAACCTGCTCTATAAAAAAAACACATTATCTAACCTGTCAGATGAACATTGTAAATAACAAAAAATAAAAACAGTGGCAAAACTGTTTTTTTTTGTTACCTTGCCCCACAAAAAGTGTAATATAGAGCAACCAAAAATCATATGTACCCTAAAATAATACCCAAAAAAACTGCCACCTTATCCCGTAGTTTCCAAAATGGGTAATTTTTTGGGAGTTTCTACTCTAGGGTTGCAAATGTGACATGGTAACTTAAAATTATCCCAGTGAAATCTGCCTTCCAAAAAATCATAAAGCGCTCCTTTCCTTCTGCTCCCTGCCATGTGCCCGTACATAGAAACATAGAATGTGTCGGCAGATAAGAACCATTTGGCCCATCTAGTCTGCCCAATATATCTGAATCCTATGAATAGTCCCTGGCCCTATCTTATATGAAGGATAGCCTTATGCCTATCCCATGCATGCTTAAACTCCTTCACTGTATTTGCAGCTACCACTTCTGCAGGAAGGCTATTCCATGCATTCACTACTCTCTCAGTAAAGTAATACTTCCTTATATTACTTTTAAACCTTTGCCCCTCTAATTTAAAACTGTGTCCTCTTGTGGTAGTTTTTCTTCTTTTAAATATGCTCTCCTCCTTTACCGAGTTGATTCCCTTTATGTATTTAAAAGTTTCTATCATATCCCCTCTGTCTCTTCTTTCTTCCAAGCTATACATATTAAGGTCCTTTAACCTTTCCTGGTAAGTTTTATCCTGCAATCCATGTACTAGTTTAGTAGCTCTTCTCTGAACTCTCTCTAGAGTATCTATATCCTTCTGGAGATATGGCCTCCAGTACTGCGCACAATACTCCAAGTGAGGTCTCACCAGTGTTCTGTACAGCGGCATAAGCACTTCACTCTTTCTACTGCTTATACCTCTCCCTATACATCCAAGCATTCTGCTGGCATTTCGTGCTGCTCTATTACATTGTCTTCCCACCTTTAAGTCTTCTGAAATAATTACTCCTAAATCCCTTTCCTCAGATACTGAGGTCAGGACTGTGTCAAATATTCTATATTCTGCCCTTGGGTTTTTACGCCCCAGGTGCATTATCTTGCACTTATCCACATTAAATTTCAGTTGCCAGAGTTCTGACCATTCTTCTAGTTTTCCTAAATCCTTTTCCATTTGGCTTTTCCCTCCAGGAACATCAACCCTGTTACATATCTTTGTGTCATCAGCAAAAAGACAAACCTTACCATCGAGGCCTTTTGCAATATCACTTATGAAGATATTAAACAAAATTGGTCCCAGTACAGATCCCTGTGGAACCCCACTGGTAACATGACCTTGTTTTCAATGTTCTCCATTGACTACAACCCTCTGTTGTCTGTCACTCAGCCACTGCCTAATCCACTCAACAATATGGGAGTCCATGCTCAATGACTGCAGTTTATTGATAAGTCTTCTATGTGGGACAGTGTCAAAAGCCTTACTAAAATCTAGATATGCGATGTCTACTGCACCTCCACCGTCTATTATTTTACAGAAGTTTACGACCACATACCGTATGAGGGGTTTCTGTAAACTACAGAATTAGGGTAATAAATATTGAGTTTTTTTGGCTGTTAACCCTTGCTTTATTAGCAAAAAAAATTTATTAAAATGGAAAATCTGCCCAAAAAGTGAAATTCTGACATTTCATCTCCATTTTCCATTAATTCTTCTACAAAGTTTGTAAAATCGGTTTTGAATACATTGAAGGGTGTAGTTTCTAAAATGGGGCCATATATGGGTATTTTCTATTATGTAAGCCCCACAAAGTGACTTCAGACCTTAACTGGTCCTTACATTTTTTTTTCTCTTAAAAATGTTAAGATTTGCTTCTAAATATCTAAGCCTTCTAACGTCCCAAAAAAAGAAAATGTAATTTACAAAATGATCCAAACATGAAGTAGACATATGGGAAATGTAAAGTGATAACTATTTTAGGAGGTATCACTTTCTGTTTTAAAAGCAGAGAAACAGAAATTTTGAAAATTATTGGTAAATTTGGCATTTTTTATAAAAAATAAATAAATATTTTGACTCAAATTTACCACTGTCATGAAGTACAATATGCTATGAGAAAACAATCTCAGACTGGCTTGGATAAGTAAAAGCGCTTTTAAGTTATCACCACATAAATTGTCACATGTCAGATTTGAAAAAAATTGCCTGGTCCTTATGGTGAAAAATGCCAGGGTCCTGAAGGGGTTAAACAATAGATCATTGTCTGATGACACATTCCCTTTTAATTACACCTACATTTGCCAATCTGCACCAGTCTTGCTGAATTTAACATTAGCTGTATAACAAGAAATCTTTTCTACGGGGTATGCACAAATCTTGTAATAGAGTGGCGACAAAGACACCGTTTTCATTATGCCAGATACGCTCCTATAACATCATTATCCGCTATACTAAGCTGTTCTTTGCTCCAGAAGCTTGGTGATAATAATTTATTATAAGAACGTCTAATCATTTCAAGAGAAAATTGTAATGCAAAGTTTGTCGGGTCTGTAATGATGGCAATATCGTGACATCATTAATCTTATTGTGCATAATTTTACCTGCTCGCAATTTCTTTTTTTTTCACAGCTGAGTTACTAAAAACGTAGGAATTAAGGATTCCTAAAGGCATATGTGGACATTTTGTCAGAGAGCGATAATTACAAATTTAATAGTTCTTATTAGTTTTTCTAAGTCTTATATATTATCATCACATTAATCCCTTAAGGACTGCACCAATTTTCATTTTCAACTCCCTCGCTTTCAAGACCCATAACTTCTTTACGTTTCTGTTCATATAGCCTTATGAGAGCTTACTGTTTGCAGGACATGTTGTATTTTATAAAGGCACCAATTATTTCTCCTAATGAAAAATAGGAAAAAAACATTTCCATCGATTTTTGGTGTTTAGTTTTTATGGCATTCACTATACACTAAAAATGACAACACTAGCTTATTTTGCTGGCCAGTAAAGTCACAGTGATACCAAATTCATAAAGTTTTGTTTTACTTCTTTAAAAAAAAGAAAAAACTTTTGAAACATTTTTTAATTTTCTTTGCATTGTTATGTTCTGACAATTCCTTTTTACCTACAGAGCTTGTTTTTTGTGGGGTGAACTCTAGGTGGTCTCTAGTTTTTATTACTATAGTTTTGCGGTACATATGACTTTTTGATCACTTTTTATTACATTTTTTGGTGGGGCAAAGTGATCAAAAATATGAAACCACGCGTTATGGGGCACTTTTATTAAGAACAGCGTTTTAGATGCCAATCTTTAAAAAACCCTAAGCTGGCGGTGGATCTGCCAAAGTTATGACCTTCAGCACCCAGCTCCAGTTTTAAATGTAAGACTGCTTCTTAGCTGTCTCACATTTAGACCTTTTTCTACTCCTGTCCCCTTCCCTGGCCATAATTTTAGACCTGGTGTGAGCGGCGCGAAGTCGCAAATAGCAGAGCAACTAACCCTTAGGCTCCTTGCAGATGAGTGTGAGCGGATTAGGTCCGGATGCATTGTGGATGCATCCAGTTTTGTATGCGATCGCGTTCAGTTTTGCGGGTGCAATTCGATTTAATGCATTTTGCACGCACGTGATAAAAAACTTAAGGTATACAAAACACATCTCTTAGCAACCATCCGTGAAAAACACATTGCATCCGCACTTGCTTGCAGAAGGGATGTGATTTTCATGCAGCCTCATTCACTGTTATGGGGTCAGCGTTGTGTGAAAAAAGCATTGTTTTACGTGATGCGCGAAAAACAATGCTCATGTACACAGCCCCACTGAAATGAATGGGTTCGGATTCAGTGCTGGCGCAATGCGTTCGCATCACGCATTGCACCAGCGTGGAATACTCGTCTGCAGGGAGTCTTATAGGAATATTTCAGTATAATAAATTACCCCCTTTGTTTTCTTGTAAGAGATTCACCATGCAGAAAAAACATTATCATAGTTTGGAAATTTTTTGACACAGCTGCATTTATTATACTTGTTTATTATTTATTTTTTATATGGAAAATTGGGAAAGTTGGTGATTTGAATTCTTATATATATAGACTCACCTAAAGAATTATTAGGAACACCATACTAATACAGTGTTGGACCCCCTTTTGCCTTCAGAACTGCCTTAATTCTACGTGGCATTGATTCAACAAGGTGCTGATAGCATTCTTTAGAAATGTTGGCCCATCTGATAGGATAGCATCTTGCAGTTGATGGAGATTTGAGGGATGCACATCCAGGGCACGAAGCTCCCGTTCCACCACGTCCCAAAGATGCAATATTGGGTTGAGATCTGGTGACTGTGGGGGCCATTTTAGTACAGTGAACTCATTGTCATGTTCAAGAAACCAATTTGGAATGATTCGAGCTTTGTGACATGGTGCATTATCCTGCTGGAAGTAGCCATCAGAGGATGGGTACATGGTGGTCATGAAGGGATGGACATGGTCAGAAACAATGCTTAGGTAGCCGTGGCATTTAAACGATGGCAAATTGGCACTAAGGGGCCTAAAGTGTGCCCAGAAAACATCCCCCACACCATTACACCACCAGCAGCAGCCTGCACAGTGGTAACAAGGCATGATGGATACATGTTCTCATTCTGTTTACGCCAAATTCGGACTCTATCATTTGAATGTCTCGACAGACATCGAGACTCATCAGACCAGGCAACATTTTTCCAGTCTTTAACAGTCCAATTTTGGTGAGCTTGTGCAAATTGTAGCCTTTCTTTTCCTATTTGTAGTGGAGATGAGTGGTACCCGGTGGGGTCTTCTGCTGTTGTAGCCCACCTTTCTTTCCCGTTCTGACATTCAGTTTGGAGTTCAGGAGATTGTCTTGACCAGGACCACAACCCTACATGCATTGAAACAACTGCCATGTGATTGGTGGACTAGATAATCACATTAATGAGAAATAGAACAGGTGTTCCTAATAATTCTTTAGGTGAGTGTATATATATATATATATATATATATATATATATATATAGTTATTTTTTCACTGTAATTTTTAGTACCTTCATGGGACTTATACTTGCAGTCTTCTGAATGCTTATACCATAGATTGCAGTGAGACTACTATTGGAGTTGGGATTTTCATTGGCTGCATGTCAAGCCATGCCAGAGGCACAGGTTTGCGGGCAGTTCACTAAGACAGGTTTTTACAAGGCTCCAGTCTGTCATAGCAACTGATCAGAGCCCCGAGAATTTTTCCATGGGAGCATAGACTGGAGGACAAAGGGAACCCCCCTCCCTCTGTCTAACCACTCAGATGCTGCAGTCACTATTGACTGCAGCATCTACATTGTTAATTTATTAGGATTATAATTAACTCTGATCTTGGTCATTGTGCTGGTTGTATTACACAGCTATAACCCACCATGCATGGAGAGGGATCCGCTGATGACTCCACTACATACAGCTCTCACACCCTGCTGACTTACTATTACAACAGGGGTCGTGAAGGGGATTTCCAAAATTATGGGAATTTTTACCAAGCCCCCAGAGTGTGTGCTACCTGTTGAAAAACTCATATTCACTTGCTGCTCACCACTCCATGCGTCCTGACTCAATTTGGCGATCTTTCAGTCCCTAGTCTGTTCCCTAGTCATGCATGTTACAGTTGCTCTCTTGCACTTAACCAATGGGCCAGACCCGCCTTCAGCTGTACTTTCCCGATTGGGCCCGGTCACCAGGTCTGCTCTGTTCCCTTTCACAGGCTATGGCCTGCTTGCCAGCCAGGCCTCTTTTCCTGCACCATAAGGCACATGCATTTCCTCCAGTTCTTAAAGGTCCAGCATCCATGCATTCCAATCTTCACCAGCCAATGGCTTGCAAATGTTCCCCAGTATGAGGGTCCCTAAGCAGTAATGTTCATTAGCTTGCTAAGTTCCTTGTGAAGGTGTACTGTTCTGTTGTTTGCCTGTGTACTGACCTATGCCTGTATCCTACACTGCCTGCCCTGAGCTCAGAGCTGTTTCCACATTGCATGTCCTCTGCCTGCTCTGACTTCAGCCTGATAGTGACTATGAATTTTATCTGTTCCCTTCAGTGTCTTGATCCATGTGGGTCAGCAGCCAACCACAAGGAGACTACTCCAAGAGGTAGTATTCCCTATAATGAAGTCCAGATTCCTGTATAACAACCAGGATAATTCCCTAAGGTTTAGCCCTAAGTCAAATCTGTTGGTTTGCACACAGTTTCCACACCCACTTCTGTAGCAGTGCACTGCTGCAGCCAGTGACTGGCCTCAGTTGTGATTTTTCCCCAAACAGCACATGACCCAGTCATTGGCTGCATCAGTGCACATGAGCATGTCTGTACCTGTGGACTGGAATATTGCCAGAGTTATGGCACTGACATTGAGTGGCAGTGAACACGTCAGTATGAGTTTTTCAACACACTATGGAGTATAAGTTATAAAAAAAGCCCATAATCTTGACAATACCCTTTAAAGTTTTTGATGTTAAGTCTAAGTTTTTTTTTTATTGGAGTTTTGTGAAAATTAGGTTCTGAATAAATGTGACAGTATTTGAAAAGAGAAAACCACAAGGCTACATTTTCTGCATATGAACTTCTGTCAAAAATGTGATTATGCAAAACCTTTTTGTGTTAGCCCTATTATGTATTTGCAGATTTTTTTATGGATTTTTCTGCAGATTTTCCGTACCATATAAACCACAGCGTAATCTTCAGCATTAAAAGTCCACACTATGGCTCAATTTCCACTGCAGTGTGTGGGTAAGGTTTTGTAAAATCCACTTGGCTGGTACTGTAATATGCTGAAGACTTTCTGACTGCAATTCTGCAGTCTTTGCTAAAATCCCTGCAGAACTGGTGAAATTTTTCAGGGCAGGTCCTGCATGACCACTTAATGGACAATGTATGTGGATGTGGTTTGAAAATCTTACCCATACATAGTGGGGGGGGGGGGGGGGTGAATTTCATGGCACACTGTGAAATTTCATTATTGTAGCAATAACATTATCTTTATTTATTGGAAATCATATTCCATAATATATGTATAGACAAAATCAGACATAATCTAATTAACGAGAGAAACCAGGGTCCACTCATGAGAGCTTTCAATCTATGAAGAAATAGAGATTAAACAAAAAGTAAAAGTGCTTAATTTGTCCAACGTTCTTTCATCTGTTTAAAACATAAAAAATTCACACACATAGAGCTGCCACCTAGTATTTTAGTATGTACAGATGCAAAATGGAAATGAGAGCATGAAGTGTTGAGGGAAGAGGTGAGGTTTTGAGTAGTGTTGAATGAATCGAAGTTTAGAAAAAATTTGATTCGCTGTGAAGCCAAATTTCCTCGTGTTTCGTGGAAACAAATTGATTTTCCATGAAATGGCGATAAAAAATCATACTCACCTCATCCATTTGAACCCAAAGATGCCGCAGCCACCATCTTGCTTGAAGATCCTGCGTAAAATCTCATGCGCAGTGACCTACGATGTCACCACACCGGCCAATGTGATGACGTCATCACGTGCTGCTCGAGATTTCGCACTGGATTTTCAAGCTGTAGCCTCTTCGCGATCAAACGGATGAGGTGAGTATAATTCATTTTTTTAATTAATTTTTTTATTTGCAAACAGTAAAATGCTTTAATATGGATCACAGATGCCATGATTATAGATGAACGTGGCATCTGAGGGATTCAATGATAATTGCCATTTCATGTCATTGCACCCGCTATTTACAAAGAAATGAGCTTTGTGGCGAAGTAATTCACCACCTGGAAGCAAATCCTTTTGTAAAATTTTTGCAAAGCAGACGAATCGAAATTTGGAGAACTTCACTAATTTATTTCTGAGGAATAATGCAGATGGGGAGGGTGAAAAGAAAGGCGCTAGAATAAAACAAATGTGCCAGGCCACCATAAAAGAGGTGTTTTTAGGACCTGCATAAAGATGTGAATATTTGGAATGAATCAGATTTTCCAGGGTACTGCATTCCAGACAACTGGTAAAGCACAATAAAAGTCTTGAAAGTGAAAGGTTCAGATTATGGAGGATGTTAATCCGAGATCATTGGCAGAGCGTAAAGTAATAATAGGGTGGTAGACAAAAATGAGTGAGGAGATGCAGTGCAGTGCAAGGCTGTTTAATAAACTGAACAAGCAACCAGTACATTGACTGGCACAGGGTAGGGATCGGTGTAGCAGTTGGACATGTAAATATAAAAGAATAGTTAGCAGTGAGGAAAATCTTTGGTTGTAGTTGGGCCTGTTGTTAGAAGCAGTGACCCTGAGATCCAACAAGGTGGTTACGGACTGCTCTTTGGACATGCTCTGGACTTCTTTTAATGATTGCACCTTTTGGAGTGAGCCCTCACTCTGGTAACAGATGACACCCTGGATATCGCAAATGGTTCTGGAACATTTCTTTTTTTTTTTTTTTTTTTTTTTTTTATTTACATAAAAGACATACATGTGAAAAAAACACGTAACATTACAGGTACAATATCCCATGCACACAGTACATTTAAGAATACACGGTAAGGTAAAGACGTTTTCATTGATACACTACATAGGTAGTATTATAAAACCAGATATGGAGATGACAGTTCAATGCATCAAAGTTGACCCACTTAGTAAACAAAAAGAAAAGGGGGGGAGGAAAAGAGAAGGGGAGGGGTGGGTGGGAGGAAAAGACAAGAAGATAGGCAAGGGGGCATCACTACGACTTGGTGTGTCATAAGTTTGGTTGAAAGACATTATGAGAAGTGTCTGAATTCTCTCCATGGTTTCCAGATATTTAGAAAAACTGATCTTGTTCTCAGTTCCCAATGAGAGATTTCTTCCATTCTATATATTTGATCTATCTTTGCATACCAACTTTCAAGGCTGGGGGTATCTTGAGTAAGCCATAGTTTGGGGAGAAGTAGTCTAGCAGCGCTTAACATGAGTAAGAAGAGAGAAGCCTTATATTTAGGAATTTTTTGGACCCCCAGGGAGAGAAGGGTTAGTTCCGGGGTACAGGGGATATTAGTCTGGCAGATTTTGTTAATGGTTTTTAATATCTCCTCCCACCAACTCCTTATCACACCACAAGACCACCATATGTGGAAATAAGAGCCTTTTTCCGATCGACACCTCCAACAGAGATCCGAGGAGTCCCTGGTGTAGTAGCAGGTTTTGTCTGGGGTTTTGTACCAGCGGGATAGGATCTTGTAGCTATTTTCTTGTGCTCAAGTACATCTAGATATTTTATGCGGGGAAATCAGTATAAAGGCAATCTCAGCATCTGATAGAGGACGTTGTAGATCCCTCTCCCACAGGCCGATCATAGCAGGTTTAGGGTCAGAAATTGAGCTTTTTAGATACCTATATATTGTGGAGATGGTCTTGGGTGGGTATAGTTTAGTGTTCAAAAGTTTTTCAAACCAAGAGAGTTCAGTATGGGCTGGCATGTTTTTGAGTGAAGAGAGAGCTTCTTTTTTCAGAAAACTCAGTGGGATGGGATTACCAAGCTTAGTTTTTAGGAGGTTGCTTAACTTTTGGTCGGGTAGTAGAGTTCCCTCAGAGTCTACTAGTATCTCAATAGGGGATTCAGAGGTACGCAGAGAGGGGGGAAGCTATCCCTAAGCTCTTTCAGGGCAAGGGAGATAATATCCTTAATAAGTAGCAGAGGGGAGCGGAGGGACATGGAGCCTTTTTTAGCTGAAAACCAATTCCAAGTTTTTAGAGTATTCCTAATCATAGGATTCGGAATAAGGCGTAGACTAGGAAGAGGTTTTCCTGATAGTAAGAGGGCCCTTAAAGGAATGTTTAGAAATGAGTTTTCCAGCGTAATCCACGTTTTGGAGGGGGGAGACCTAATCCAATCCATAATCCTAGACAAAAGAATAGATCTCATGTATATTTCAGGATCTGGTAGCCCAATCCCTCCAACTTTTTTCAGTTTAGAAAGAGTAGAGAAGGAGATACGAGGGGCCTTGCCTTGCCAAATAAATTTTCGTATTATGTTTGTTCAGAAGTAAAAAGAATGATCTGGGTAATTCTATTGGGAGAGTCTGCATTAGATATGTAAGCCTTGGCATAATCAAAGACATAAGAAGGTTTTTTCATCCAAACCAGGATAGAAAGGGGAAATTAAGTGAGTCCAGTTGGGCAATAATGGATGACAGTAAGGGTTTAAAGTTTAAGGCATAAAGGTCAGGTAAAAAGGGGGAGAGTTTAACACCTAAGTATGTTAGTTGCTGGGTATCCCAATTAAAGGGGGTAGAAGCTTTGAGAAAGGAGAGAGTCGCACGGGGCAAACCCATATGTATTACCTGGGATTTAGTGGGATTGACTTTAAAGTTGGATATGGATCCAAACTGGCTCATAAGTGAGAGAATAATGGGCATGGATTTCAAGGGGTTAGATGTAATTATTAAGAGGTCGTCTGCAAAGGCGGCCAGCTTAAATTCCAGACCCCCAACATAAAGGCCTCGGATGTCTCTCTCCTGCCTCAAAGCCTGCAGAAGTGTTTCCATTATTAGGACAAAAATAACAGGGGAAAGAGGGCGTCCCTGTCTGGTCCCGTTACTAATTAGGAAGTTAGAAGAGAGGATTCCGTTGACCGACACGGACGCCGAGGAGTGGGTATACATCGAGAAGACTGAGTTGATAAAAGAGTCTGGTAATTGAAATTTTTGTAGTGTGAGACGGATATATGACCAGTCCACCCTATCAAATGCCTTCTCAGCGTCCGTGCCGATCAAGGTCAATGGTGAAGACTTATAGGAGGCATAAAAAAGGGAATTCAGTACTTTGGTAGTATTATCCTTACCCTCTCGTCCCTTAACAAAACCTACCTGGTCTGGGTGGATCAATAAGGGAAGGAAGTTATTCAAGTGAAGGGCAAGCATTTTAGCCAAAAGCTTTAAATCTACGTTGAGTAGAGAAATGGGGCGGTAGTTGGAACAGGATGAGGGGTCCTTCCCGTCTTTAGGGATTATAGTTATGGTGGCCCTAGTCATGTCAGAAGATACTGGTTTTCCTTCCAAGGAGGAATTATACATTGGGAGAAGGTAGGGGATCAGGATGTTTTTGAAAGAGGAGTAATATGTAATCGGGAGGCCATCTGGGCCTGGACATTTCCCATTTGGGGTAGCTTTTATGGCTGACTCCAATTCTAGGGCCGAGAAAGGCCTGGTGAGAGACTCTTTCTGGGAGGGGGTCAGTGTGGGGAGAGTGAGGGATTCCAGAAAGTGATTGATACGGGGTATTTTTTCTTCAGGGGAGTATTTTAGCTCCTGGGAGGGGAGATTATTTAGTGACTCATAAAAGAGTTTGAATTGGTCGGCAATTTCTTCCGATTTAAACAGGGATGAGCCCTGGGGAGTTTTAATGCATTGAACGAATCGGGACTCCCTTCTCTGCTTAATCCTCCTCATCATGTATTTAGAAGCTTTGTCGCCATGAGCGTAAAACTTATTTTGAGAAGATAGAAAGTATTTAGCAGAACGTTCATTCAGGAGGTTCTTGAGCTCAGATCTAAGAGAAAGGAGTTCCGACAGATGCAAGGCAAGGTGAGATTGTTTGTGTTTCTTCTCGATGGTATGGATCTGTGTCAGAAGATGATTAACATTTTTTCTCATTCTTTTTCTTGAGGAATGAGCAGAGACTTATGAACTTGCACCTGATATAGGGCTTGTGAGCATCCCATAATGTCTGGGGGGATATGTCCGGAGTGTTATTTATAGAGAAATACTCCTCAAGGTGGGAGGTTATCTGGGCTTTGTGGGTAGTGTTGTTAAGTAGCGACTCATTGAATCGCCAGTTTGGGGTTCTAGGGGGGTAAGGTAAAAAATGCAATTCGCAAGAGATTGGGGCATGATCAGATAATGTGATGTCGCCAATCTTGGCAATTTTGCACAATTGTAATTTTTCTTTAGGTAGGAAAATGTAGTCAATCCTAGTATATGTGTCATTTGCTGCAGAGTAATAGGAGAACTCCAGTTCATTTGGGTGTAAACATCTCCAAACATCTACTAGGACCAAATTAAATAGTTTGACCTGCAGAGAGCTGAGACTTCTGTGAGAGATTGAGGACTTTTTTGAGGAGGAGTCCAGGAGTGGATTTAGGGTAAGGTTAAGATCCCCTCCTAAGATTAGGGTGCCTTCCACATGCTTCTCAAGCAAATTCAAGAGGGAGAGAAGCCAATTCACTTGACCTGAGTTAGGGGCATAGACATTCACTAAAGTGAAAGTTTGTTGGCCAATTGTGCCCTTCAGGATAAGGTATCTGCCTTCTGGGTCTAGGGTTTGTGAAAGGAATGTAAAGGGAAAGTTTTTGCGGAATCCTATGCTCACACCCCTTGCGGCAACACCACCGGCCCCACTATGAAACCAGGTGGGATATTTAGCATAAGAGAGGTTGGGATAGTGGCCATGTTTGAAGTGGGTCTCTTGGAGGAAAATTATAGAGCCATTTGCTTTTTTCAGTAGTGAGAATATTCTACATCTCTTGGAGGGAGATCTCAGTCCCTTGACATTGTAGGAAATCAAATGGACATCCGCCATTATTTTATATAAGGTATGGTGTGAAGGAGATTAAAGGGACGCCAATCTGATTCCCCCAACCAAGGTGTTGCCTGGCAGGGTGAGAGACAGAGGACAAGCAAATAAAACAAAATAGACCTGTTTGATGAAGAGGAGAGGTTGAGTGGGTATAGTAGTGATCTGACATCTTGCGTCTACAGGGTAGCGCTGGGTTATCTCACGGTTGGAGAAGGTGTACCTGTCACGAAAAGGTAAGAACAGATAACAAAAAAACAAACAAGAGCTTGAATTCAAGCTCAAACATGAGGTTACAGTTAAGTCCTAATAAAGCTGGAGACAATAGCCTTAACACTGACAATGACGTCAAGGGGGGAGATAGACAAAACGTCATGTAAATGTGTAGAAAACACCCTTAAAGGGCCAACACTACTGGAGAGCAAGGTAATAGGGGTAAAAGTAGGTAATCATTTATCTGGTAGGGAGAGTCTCTTAGGGGTAGAGGCAGGGTAGCTTTTCTTGGTTTTCTGCGATCTTGGGGTGCGCAGGGTCTCCCAGGAGGGAATCGCAGGTAGCGAAGTTGATGGCAGAAGGCTCTGGACTACCTCCCAGTTTTCTATAGCCAGAGGGGGAATTTTCAGATGGGCATAAGCCTTTTCCAAGTCCCCATATGAAGAGATGGTGAGATGCCGACCTTCGTATGCAAAGGACAAACCAAACGGAAAGGTCCATCTGTATATGGTGTTATGATGACGAAGCCACTCTGTTAATGGCTTCAGGAATCGGCGCTTCTTCAGAGTGGACTGCGATAGATCTTGAAAAACCGAAATAGGTTTGTTCTCCCATCTCAGGGGATCCGCTTGTCTGGCCCCGGATAATATGGCTTCCTTGACAGGAAAGTGCAGAAATTTGCATATAACATCCCGGGGTGGATCTGAGGCCTGCGGCTTGGGGCGTAGGGCTCTGTGCGCTCTTTCTATAATAACTTCATGGGCCGAGTCCAGGCCCAGGATTTGCAGGCAGATTTGGATCACTGTGTGCGGGACATCCACTGGGGACACCGACTCAGGTATTCCACGGAAGCGCAAGTTGTTTCTTCTCCCCCTGTTCTCTTGGTCTTCAACAGCTGCGTACAGGGAGTTGAGGTGCTTCTGGCATTCCATGAGGCTATTACCTGCCTCCCATTGGTGATTGATGATGGTCGCCTGACTTTCTTCTAGGCCTTCCACCCTTCTGCCTATGTGGCGGACGTCCTCCTTGATAGAGGCTAAATCTAGGCTGATGGGGCCCAGGGCGTCTAGTAGGGCCTCTTTAAGGTAAGAGCGGGATATGGCGAGGTTGTCGGGGTCAGGAGAATCATCCCTTACCCCCTCCAATTCAGCCGTTTCTCTGGCTGACCTGCTGTTGCTGCTCTTAGGAGTGCCGGGCGCCATCTTGGGATCTCTATTCAACGCAGCAGCCGCTGCCTTTCTGATGAAACGATCCATATCGCCGGGCTGACTGGAGGAACGGGCTTGATCTGCTTGGTCAGTAGGTTTCTGGCCACCTATCTTGACCATTTTAGCAACCAGTAAAGCGAATAATCCAGGCTTTCAGGGTGTATCTGCAGGAGAGCAGCGCTTCACATGTCCGCTCTGTTTCGGCGCTCGGTTCTGGAACATTTCTGACCCCCTTTAAAGGTATATACAATTATTTAGCAAAATAATGATTGCTGCAAAACTTGGCATGCAGTTATTTCTCAGGAAGTGTCATAAATAATGGGGAGGGGAAGGAAACCAGAATTAAAACAGAAGGGAAAAGACAAAAAAAAACTAGAACTGGCCCTAACTCCTGTCAGTATGCATAGACTCTGAAGGTGGAAAAATACATACGCTGTAACCTAAACCCTAGGATCCCTAAAATGCCCTAGAGGTAGTGTCAGGGAATGAGTCTACTGGTTCCTTATCAGGTGAACGAACCAGCCTCTCTCTGAGGCCCAGTAACAACAAGCACAAGGGAACAACCAAATACAAAGAGCAGTACAACTTATCTTATAGAAAATGGATGAGCATGAACACAGTAAAGGTCCACACACCAACTCTTTCAAATCCAAACAGAGAATATCAACCGCATGGTATGAAGTGTGAGACCAAACTAAATAGGGAAGCAGTAATGACCACAAACTGCACCTGACAAAAGGTGTGGTCATTACTAGGGATGAGCGAACCCGAACTGTATAGTTCGGGTTCGTACCGAATTTTGGGGTGTCCGTGACACGGACCCGAACATTTTCGTAAAAGTCCGGGTTCGGGTTCGGTGTTCGTCGCTTTCTTGGCGCTTTTTGAAAGGCTGCAAAGCAGCCAATCAACAAGCGTCATACTACTTGCCCCAAGAGGCCGTCACAGCCATGCCTACTATTGGCATGGCTGTGATTGGGCAGTGCAGCATGTGACCCAGCCTCTATTTAAGCTGGAGTCACGTAGCGCCGCACGTCACTCTGCTCTAATCAGTGTAGCGAGAGGTAGCAGCTGCGACGTTAGGGCGAGATTAGGCAGTGATTAACTCCTCCAAAAGACTTCATTCAGTGATCGATCTGCAGCTGTGGATCATTGAACTGCTGCTATTCAATTGCTCACAGTTTTTAGGCTGCCCAGAGCGTTTTTCATTCACTTTTTTCTGGGGTGATCGGTGGCCATTTTGTGTCTTGTGGTGCGCCAGCACAAGCTGCCGACCAAGTACATTTAACCCTCAATAGTGTGGTTGTTTTTTGGCTATATCCTACATCGGTCAAGCTGTCACACCAAGTGCATTTAACCATCAATAGTGTGGTTATTTTTTGGCCATATACTACATCAGGGGCAAGCTGAGCCTGTCACCAAGTGCATTTAACCCTCAAAAGTGTGGTTGTTTTTTGGCTTTATCCTACATCAGGGTCAAGCTGTCACACCAAGTGCATTTAACCCTCAATAGTGTGGTTATTTTTTGGCCATATACTACATCAGGGGCAAGCTGAGCCTGTCACCAAGTGCATTTAACCCTCAATAGTGTGGTTGTTTTTTGGCTATATCCTACATCAGGGTCAAGCTGTCACACCAAGTGCATTTAACCATCAATAGTGTGGTTATTTTTTTGCCATATACTACATCAGGGGCAAGCTGAGCCTGTCACCAAGTGCATTTAACCCTCAATAGTGTGGTTGTTTTTTGGCTATATCCTACATCAGGGTCAAGCTGTCACACCAAGTGCATTTAACCAATAATAGTGTGGTTATTTTTTGGCCATATACTACATCAGGGGCAAGCTGAGCCTGTCACCAAGTGCATTTAACCCTCAATAGTGTGGTTGTTTTTTGGCTATATCCTACATCAGGGTCAAGCTGTCACAACAAGTGCATTTAACCATCAATAGTGTGGTTATTTTTTTGCCATATACTACATCAGGGGCAAGCTGAGCCTGTCACCAAGTGCATTTAACCCTCAATAGTGTGGTTGTTTTTTGGCTATATCCTACATCAGGGTCAAGCTGTCACACCAAGTGCATTTAACCATCAATAGTGTGGTTATTTTTTGGCCATATACTACATCAGGGGCAAGCTGAGCCTGTCACCAAGTGCATTTAACCCTCAATAGTGTAGTTGTTTTTTGGCTTTATCCTACATCAGGGTCAAGCTGTCACACCAAGTGCATTTAACCATCAATAGTGTGGTTATTTTTTGGCTATATCCTACATCAGGGGCTTGGCTGTGCTTGCTATTTTATTGAGGGGTGAAATACAATTGCCAAAATAGCAGTACCCTAAATCTGGTGTTTCAGCTGTGGCCAGCCAATTGTAATACTGTCTGCTGTCTGGCAAAGGATATATTTTTGTTCAGGGTTATACAATTCACAACTTAGCAATTTCCTAAATTAGTGGTTTCTGCTGTATCAGACCTACTTTAGATCTATCCCTAAAAGGGTATATAAGATTCAAGGTGCACATAGGGTCATTCTCAATAACTTCACACACACGCTACTGTGCATTTCCAAGTCTAATTCTGTCTGTAAATGTATACCTTTCACCCAGCGCCTAAATACTAGGCCTCAAATTTACATCCATCTAAATCTGTGGTTATTGCTGTGGCTGGTCAAGTTATTTAGTGTCCGTCAAAGCACAGTTTTGGTACTGGGTTGAAATACAATTCCCAATTTAGCAATTTCCTAATTTAGTGGTTTCTGCTGTATCAGGCCTACTTTAAATCTATCCCTAAAAGGGTATATAAGATTCAAGGTGCAGATAGGGTCATTCTCAATAACTTCACACACACGCTACTGTGCATTTTCAAGTCTAATTCTGTCTGTAAATGTATACCTTTCACCCAGCGCCTAAATACTAGGCCTCAAATTTACATCCATCTAAATCTGTGGTTATTGCTGTGGCTGGTCAAGTTATTTAGTGTCCGTCAAAGCACAGTTTTTTTTCTGGGTTGAAATACAATTCCCAATTTAGCAATTTCCTAATTTAGTGGTTTCTGCTGTATCAGACCTACTTTAAATCTATCCCTAAAAGGGTATATTAGATTCAAGGTGCTGATAGGGTCATCCACAATAACTTCACACGCTACCGTGCATTTCCAAGTCTAATTCTGTCTGTAACCCTATACCTGTCATCCAGCGCCTAAATACTAGGCCTCAAATTTATATTCAGCTAAATCTGTCGTTACTGCTGTGCCTTTATTAGTGTAATACGGTACCTAAATAGATAGCCAGATAGTTTTAGGTGTCTGTAAAAAAAGGCCTGAATTTGAATTTAATACATTGGGCCAAATAATATTTTTCTTATTGTGGTGAACGGTAACAATGAGGAAAACATCTAGTAAGGGACGCGGACACGGACATGGTCGTGGTGGTGTTAGTGGACACTCTGGTGCTGGGAGAGGACGTGGCCGTTCTGCCACAGCCACACGTCCTAGTGTACCAACTACCTCAGGTCCCAGTAGCCGCCATAATTTACAGCGATATTTGGTGGGGCCCAATGCCATTCTAAGGATGGTAAGGCCTGAGCAGGTACAGGCATTAGTCAATTGGGTGGCCGACAGTGGATCCAGCACGTTCACATTATCTCCCACCCAGTCCTCTGCAGAAAGCGCACAGATGGCGCCTGAAAACCAAGCCCATCAGTCTGTCACATCACCCCCATGCATACCAGGGAAACTGTCTGAGCCTCAAGTTATGCAGCAGTCTCTTATGCTGTTTGAAGACTCCGCTGGCAGGGTTTCCCAAGGGCATCCACCTAGCCCTTACCCAGCGGTGGAAGACATAGAATGCACTGACGCACAACCACTTATGTTTCCTGATGATGAGGACATGAGAATAACACCTCAGCATGTCTCTGATGATGACGAAACACAGGTGCCAACTGCTGCGTCTTTCTGCAGTGTGCAGACTGAACAGGAGGTCAGGGATCAAGACTGGGTGGAAGACGATGCAGGGGACGATGAGGTCCTAGACCCCACATGGAATGAAGGTCGTGCCACTGACTTTCACAGTTCGGAGGAAGAGGCAGTGGTGAGACCGAGCCAACAGCGTAGCAAAAGAGGGAGCAGTGGGCAAAAGCAGAACACCCGCCGCCAAGAGACTCCGCCTGCTACTGACCGCCGCCATCTGGGACCGAGCACCCCAAAGGCAGCTTCAAGGAGTTCCCTGGCATGGCACTTCTTCAAACAATGTGCTGACGACAAGACCCGAGTGGTTTGCACGCTGTGCCATCAGAGCCTGAAGCGAGGCATTAACGTTCTGAACCTTAGCACAACCTGCATGACCAGGCACCTGCATGCAAAGCATGAACTGCAGTGGAGTAAACACCCTAAAAACAAGGAAGTCACTCAGGCTCCCCCTGCTACCTCTTCTGCTGCTGCCGCCTCGGCCTCTTCTGCTGCTGCCGCCTCGGCCTCTTCCTCCGCCTCTGGAGGAACGTTGGCACCTGCCGCCCAGAAAACAGGGGATGTACCACCAACACCACCACCTCTGTCACCAAGCATCTCAACCAAGTCACACGGCAGCGTTCAGCTCTCCATCTCACAAACATTTGAGAGAAAGCGTAAATTCCCACCTAGCCACCCTCGATCCCTGGCCCTGAATGCCAGCATTTCTAAACTGCTGGCCTATGAAATGCTGTCATTTAGGCTGGTGGACACAGACAGCTTTAAACAGCTCATGTCGCTTGCTGTCCCACAGTATGTTGTTCCCAGCCGGCACTACTTCTCCAAGAGAGCCGTGCCCTCCCTGCACAACCAAGTATTTGATAAAATCAAGTGTGCACTGCGCAACGCCATCTGTGGCAAGGTCCACCTGACCACAGATATGTGGACCAGTAAGCACGGCCAGGGACGCTATATCTCCCTAACTGCACACTGGGTAAATGTAGTGGCGGCTGAGCCCCAGGCGGAGAGCTGTTTGGCGCACGTCCTTCCGCCGCCAAGGATCGCAGGGCAACATTCTTTGCCTCCTGTTGCCACCTCCTCCTACTCAGTTTCCTCCTCCTCTTCTTCCACCTGCTCATCCAGTCAGCCACACACCTTCACCACCAACTTCAGCACAGCCCAGGGTAAACGTCAGCAGGCCATTCTGAAACTCATATGTTTGGGGGACAGGCCCCACACCACACAGGAGTTGTGGCGGGGTATAGAACAACAGACCGACGAGTGGTTGCTGCCGGTCAGCCTCAAGCCCGGCCTGGTGGTGTGCGATAATGGGCGAAATCTCGTTGCAGCTCTGGGACTAGCCGGTTTGACGCACATCCCTTGCCTGGCGCATGTGCTGAATTTGGTGGTGCAGAAGTTCATTCACAACTACCCCGACATGTCAGAGCTGCTGCATAAAGTGCGGGCCGTCTGTTCGCGCTTCCGGTGTTCACATCCTGCCGCTGCTCGCCTGTCTGCGCTACAGCGTAACTTCGGCCTTCCCGCTCACCGCCTCATATGCGACGTGCCCACCAGGTGGAACTCCACCTTGCACATGCTGGACAGACTGTGCGAGCAGCAGCAGGCCATAGTGGAGTTTCAACGAGTCAGTCGCACTGCGGAACGGCACCACTTCACCACCAATGACTGGGCCTCCATGCGAGACCTGTGTGCCCTGTTGCGCTGTTTCGAGTACTCCACCAACATGGCCAGTGGCGATGACGCCATTATCAGCGTTACAATACCACTTCTATGTCTCCTTGAGAAAACACTTAGGGCGATGATGGAAGAGGAGGTGGCCCAGGAGGAGGAGGAGGAAGAGGGGTCATTTTTAGCACTTTCAGGCCAGTCTCTTAGAAGTGACTCAGAGGGAGGTTTTTTGCAACAGCAGAGGCCAGGTACAAATGTGGCCAGCCAGGGCCCACTACTGGAGGACGAGGAGGACGAGGATGAGGAGGAGGTGGAGGAGGATGAGGATGAAGCATGGTCACAGCGGGGTGGCACCCAAGGCAGCTCCGGCCTATCACTGGTGCGTGGCTGGGGGGAAACGCAGGACGATGACGATACGCCTCCCACAGAGGACAGCTTGTCCTTACCTCTGGGCAGCCTGGCACACATGAGCGACTACATGCTGCAGTGCCTGCGCAACGACAGCAGAGTTGCCCACATTTTAACGTGTGCGGACTACTGGGTTGCCACCCTGCTGGATCCACGGTACAAAGACAATGTGCCCACCTTACTTCCTGCACTGGAGCGTGATAGGAAGATGCGCGAGTACAAGCGCACGTTGGTAGACGTGCTACTGAGAGCATTCCCAAATGTCACAGGGGAACAAGTGGAAGCCCAAGGCCAAGGCAGAGGAGAAGCAAGAGGTCGCCAAGGCAGCTGTGTCACGGCCAGCTCCTCTGAGGGCAGGGTTAGCATGGCAGAGATGTGGAAAAGGTTTGTCAACACGCCACAGCTAACTGCACCACCACCTGATACGCAACGTGTTAGCAGGAGGCAACATTTCACTAACATGGTGGAACAGTACGTGTGCACACCCCTCCACGTACTGACTGATGGTTCGGCCCCATTCAACTTCTGGGTCTCTAAATTGTCCACGTGGCCAGAGCTAGCCTTTTATGCCTTGGAGGTGCTGGCCTGCCCGGCGGCCAGCGTTTTGTCTGAACGTGTATTCAGCACGGCAGGGGGCGTCATTACAGACAAATGCAGCCGCCTGTCTACAGCCAATGTGGACAAGCTGACGTTCATAAAAATGAACCAGGCATGGATCCCACAGGACCTGTCCATCCCTTGTGCAGATTAGACATTAACTACCTCCCCTTAACCATATATTATTGTACTCCAGGGCACTTCCTCATTCAATTTTATTTTTATTTTACCATTATATTGCGAGGCTACCCAAAGTTGAATGAACCTCTCCTCTGCCTGGGTGCCGGGGCCTAAATATAAGCCAATGGACTGTTCCAATGTTGGGTGACGTGAAGCCTGATTCTCTGCTATGACATGCAGACTGATTCTCTGCTGACATAAAGCCAGATTCTCTGTTATGGGACCTCTCTCCTCTGCCTGGGTGCCACTGCCTGGGCCTAAATATCTGACAATGGACTGTTCCAGTGTTGGGTGACGTAAAGCATGATTCTCTGCTATGACATGAAGATTGATTCTCTGCTGACATGAAGCCAGATTCTCTGTTACGGGACCTCTCTCCTCTGCCTGGGTGCCTGGGCCTAAATATCTGACAATGGACTGTTCCAGTGTTGGGTGACGTGAAGCCTGATTCTCTGCTATGACATGAAGACTGATTCTCTGCTGACATGAAGCCAGATTCTCTGTTACGGGACCTCTCTCCTCTGCCTGGGTGCCACTGCCTGGGCCTAAATATCTGACAATGGACTGTTCCAGTGTTGGGTGACGTGAAGCATGATTCTCTGCTATGATATGAAGACTGATTCTCTGCTGACATGAAGCCAGATTCTCTGTTACGGGACCTCTCTCCTCTGCCTGGGTGTCTGGGCCTAAATATCTGACAATGGACTGTTGCAGTGTTGGGTGACGTGAAGCCTGATTCTCTGCTATGACATAAAGACTGATTCTCTGCTGACATGAAGCCAGATTCTCTGTTACTGGACCTTTCTCCTCTGCCTAGGTGCCACTGCCTGGGCCTAAATATCTGACAATGGACTGTTCCAGTGTTGGGTGACGTGAAGCATGATTCTCTGCTATGATATGAAGACTGATTCTCTGCTGACATGAAGCCAGATTCTCTGTTACGGGACCTCTCTCCTCTGCCTGGGTGCCTGGGCCTAAATATATGACAATGGACTGTTACAGTGGTGGGTGACGTGAAGCATGATTCTCTGCTATGGGACCTCTCTCCAATTGATATTGGTTAATTTTTATTTATTTTATTTTTATTTTTATTCATTTTCCTATCCACATTTGTTTGCAGGGTATTTACCTACATGTTGCTGCCTTTTGCAGCCCTCTAGCCCTTTCCTGGGCTGTTTTACAGCCTTTTTAGTGACGAAAAGTTCGGGTCCCCATTGACTTCAATGGGGTTCGGGACGAAGTTCGGGTCGGGTTCGGATGCCGAACCCGAACATTTCCGGGAAGTTCGGCCGAAACTTCTCGAACCCGAACATCCAGGTGTTCGCTCAACTCTAGTCATTACCAAACTAACACTGAGATTCAAGAGACTGTCAATTAACCTCACGTGCAGTCAGTCTCTCATATCTTCTAACCTCTGTCACAGGAGGTACCGTGAGAGGAATATATGTAAATGTTTACAGCTGTGATCTGATTAGACACTGGGTCTTATCACAAGTAAAAGTGCTTCCCCCAATGACCTCTAAAAAGGCTTTCAGAGGCTACTTTTGGGTACAAAAACTCTTTGTTAGAGATTGTTGACTGCTAGACATGCCTCTACTCTGAGCATGAAGAAATTTTGACCAGTTGACAGACTTTAAGAGGGAGAACATTACTGGACTAAAAGAAGTAGGATGGTCATTTTGACAAATTGCCTACAATCTAGACCATTCTGACACCGCTATCAGGTAGTGTTGGAAGCAGTGGTTGTACAAGGGCAAACAAGCATGGCTAACAGGCTCTGGAAGGCCCAGACAGACTATCAGTAGGAATGATCATTTGGTCCACTGACTGGACCATTTCCAGGCACTTAGAAGAAAATTTGGTGTCACTGCACCCATTATGTGTCCTGCACTTGACAGTCATCCACTGTCCCCTTCATTTGCGGAATAGTTGTAAACAACCAATCTGGACTGCTACAGACTGGGGCTGTATCATCTTTACCAACAATTCGAGGTTCTGTTTGCAATCCAACAACATTGCGTTTGAGTTTGGAGGCCTTGTGGGGAATGCTTCAATCCTGTCTCTGTTGAGGTCATTCTGCCCCAACTACTGGTGTGATGATCTGGGAAGACATCGCCTATGACAGTCGATCATCCGTAATAGTGATAAAAGGGACACTAACAGCTCAACGATATTCGCAGGACATCCTGTGGCCACATGTGTTGCTTCTTATGGCAAGGCTTCCAAATGGCATTTTTCAGCAGGATAATGCTCACCCACACACAGTAAGGGTTTCGCAGGAATGTCTTGGCTAGATTCCAACACTTCCTTCACATAACTGGTCACCAGTAGTGTTGAGCGCGAATATTCTAATCGAGAATTTTTATCGCAAATATCGGCACTTCGAGAATTTGCGAAAATGCAAAATATAGTGCTATATATTCGTAATCGCGAATATTCTATATATTTTTTTACATTAGTAACCTCCCTTCTTGTTTGTCGGCCAATGAGAAGGCTGCACTATCTTTGTCAGAGCTTAGCAACATCCCTAGCAACCAATAGGGAAGTTGCCTACCCCTTTAATATATAACAAACTCCCCAGAAGCCATTTTCTGCTGTTTTTTTGCAGTTGTGAGAGGGAGAGCAGTGACATTGCTGTGCTCTGTGCTTTGCTGAGACATCTGGACCCTTATTTAATTACATTAGATAGTTAGCTCATATACCGTATATAATACAGATATTTAGTGGGAGATAGTCAGTGTAGGTTAGATAGTGATATATAGCGTAGCTGATAGGTTCCAGTGCAGGGTGTTAGGTAGTGTGATAGGAATTACTGTGCACACATATGTGTTACATACATGCTACAGACATAGTGCTGTGATGTGTTTTAGAAAAATTTGTAGATGAAATCCGCTCGCATCAGATTTTGTGCAAGGAAAGGCAAATCTCTCAACCGCTGTCAGACAAAGGTGTTACCATTTTGAATTCTTGACTCCTCCACAGTCTTCTCACCTTTTTATTTAGTCACAGTAACAATAGAAAAGGGGCTGGCCAGTCACCCGACCACTTACTCCATGTAACAAAGATATAGGAAGTGATGACACAGGAAGATGAGATAGTTCAGGTACATGTCAAAGGACAGGGGATTGCATCAACATGGCCGAACAGTGCAATGCACACACCTCATCCCTGTATAAGGAAGGATGAGTCATGTCCATTGTCTGATCAGCCAGGTGGCCGCCCATCCCCCATCACTGTCAGCATAGACCCCATTCAGTACTGCTCAAAGTGACCAGTATCTAGTGAAGATCATTCTACTGGTTCTTATAGGTTTGAGATTATCTGTGAGACATTGCTACGGCTATTGTCAGTATATGGTACGAGTATACCGACAAGGCAGATATGCATGTATTAAAAGCCGATATGTATCCATAAAGGGATAGCGAAGCCGCAGCAGAGGTATAATATGTATCTCTCGATATGCAGACTTCACTTATCTAATGTGTATAGACATTTGAAGTGAAGAAGCCCAGTGCTTGCACTTAGTGCTCACAAACCGGCAAAGCCCCCTACACACTGAGAACACGTCTCCAAGCCCATGAGAAGGTTTTCATACTGACGGTTTTATCACTGGTCCCGATTCAACCCAAGTACCCTCTGCTAGAGCGTTCTTCGGTTAAATCTGACACAGGGAGACAGATGACAATCTATAAAAACACACACACATCATAAGATAAAATGTCCTCATAAGAAAATTTCCACCACAGTTGTCACAACAATTCTTAGTGCACCAATCAGTAATATCTACTCAGACCTGATAAAATGTGAAGTTGCATGTATTGCGCCAAAAATATGCGCATCATTAGTGTTGATTTGCGCAATCACAAATATATTGGAGCACTCTATCAGGAGTTCTACCTCACTTTTGCGAAAGTTGCTGCCAACCATTTTCTCCGGTCTCAGGAAACTTCTAGCACCATGACAAATGTAGCAAAAGTGAGCCATGCCTGTATTGCACGCGAAATACGCGCATATTACATTGCCGATTGTCGCAATCAAGAAAATAATGACTGGAAATCACGAATTTGCGAATTTATGCCGAATATTAGGCCAAAAATTTGCAAAATATCGCAAAAACTAAGTCACTAGTCACCAGATTTATCGGCAATCGAAGATATATGGGACCAGCTGTGATGCCAGCTTCGGGAACCTTTGAGTGCGCTAGATTTACAGGCCCAGCTACAACATCTGTGGGCAAATGTGCCGCAGAAGACCATATGGAACCCGTATGCCTCCATGTCCAACCATACCTCATCTTGTATCCAGGCTAGGGGAGGCCCAAAAATATCCTAGAGCCTCCTTTCTATTGTACAGTTTTGCCAAATAAATACATAGAAGGTTCCATTCCATCATCCTCTTCTTGGTGTGTTATTTTTAGTGATGGCCAAACATCAAATGTTCGCGAACCTCGCTTTCGTGGCGGGCCCCATTCATTGTAATGGCAGGCGAACCTGAAAAACCTTCAGGTCATATTTGCAGCCAGAAAACACTTACTAGAAGTACACAAATAGTTCCACAACTTGGACATTGATATACCAGAGGGGGATCATTGGCAAAAATTCCCACACAAAAATATGTCTTTTAATCAGGGGCCATTTTTATGCGTCTTAAAGGGAAACTCTCAAAAATGTGCCCTGCTGGAGCCTAGAAAATGTTTATTTCCTATCGGTTTGATGTATAGAAATGTGCAGCACTCCACTTTTTTGTATCCTGCAGAGTCCATAAAAAAATGCATACGTTAACTTAATTTTTTTTTCTACCATGGAACTGTATGGTGAAAGGATGCCACTATACGGCATCAGTCTGAAGCATATGTTAACGCATACATTTTTGGTATGCATTAATTGGATGGCAAAAATAGGATGTTAACACAGCCCTAGTGTCAGAATAAGCATCAGTACACAGCGGAGCAGCGTGGCGGAGAGGGGAGGCTGCCATGTACTGACAGAGCGCTAACTGGTCCTGGTGGTCAGGGATGATGACTGTGTTTCCCAAGGATAATTTTTTACTGGGAAATACAGGGTACAGTATAATAAACTAGAATCTATATAATATAAAGATATTAGCCCTACCCCCGAATAATAATACAATTAGGTAGTCCGTTATCATATAGTAATACGTCTATGATAGGCGTATTTCTGACACAGATTGTGGCGCAAAGGTCCTTAGCACCGCAATCTGCATATTTTTCCTGCTCATGCCAGGTCTAAAAAAGGATGGCTTGGGCAGGAAAAGAGATACAGTTATGGCCATCCAGTTATTGGATACCACCGCTATACATTGACAGGATAACACCTCTGTACACTGCCATACCGTGATGGGATAAAAGGGTATAAGAGGGCACAGTACAGAGAATGACTAGGGGCACAGCACAGGGTGTGGTAAGAGCGCACAATGCAGGGTATAAGGGGGCACAGTACGGGGTGAGGGGCACAGTACAGGGTGGGGGGCACAGTCGCATGACCCTGTGACATTAGAAGGTCGTTATGGTGAATGCGGTTCATACGCCATCATAATGAGAGGCAGAGGAGTGAGACAAGGGTGTGATTATGTGGCTAGAGATAAAAAAAATTAACTGCCGGCCAGTACAGGCCCCAAAAATTAGGCAATAGGCATTTACCTGACAACAAAAATCTTTGGATTCTGTGGCTGGAGGTACATTAGGCGGTCACAGGATAAATATGTAACTGTCGGCCAGTACAGGTCCCAAAAATAAGTCTTTCACCTGACAGCACAGAACTTTGGATTCTGTGGCTGGAGGTACATTAGGCGGTCACAGGATAAAAAGGTAACTGTCGGCCAGTACAGGCCCCAAAAATTAAGCAATAGTCATTCATCTGACAGCAAAGAACTTAGAATTCTGTGGCTGGAGGTACATTAGTCGGTCACACGATAAATATGTAACTGTCGGCCAGTACAGGCTCCAAAAATTTGGCAAAAGGAATTCACCTGACAGCAAAGAACTTTGGATTCTGTGGCTGGAGGTACATTAGGCGGTCACAGGATAAATATGTAACTGTCCGCCAGTACAGGCCCCAAAAATTAGGCATTCACCCGACATAAAAGACCTTTTATGTTGCTGTATATACATAAGGCAAGGACCCTTCTTTCTTCTGGGTGGTGGCGGATATGTGTGGGCTGGCATGAGGAAATTCAATTACACTTGGTCATCACAGGTGTTAAATTCCTCCGAGATCCATGCCTCATTAATTTTCAGAAATGTGAGGTAGTCCACACTCTCGTGAGCTAGGCGAGTGCGCTTATCGGTCACGATCCCCCCTGCTGCGCTGAAGGTCTTTTCGGACAGGAAACTCGACGAGGGGCAAGCCAAGAATTCCATGTCAAATTGTGTCAGCTCTGGCCATAGGTCAAGCCTGCACACCCAGTAGTCAAGGGGTTTCTCACTTCTCAGAGCGTCCACATCAGCCGTTAACCCGATGTAGTCAGACACCTGTCGGTCTAGGCGTTCCCTGAGGCTGGATCTGGAGGGCGGCTGTCGATGGGTTGGCTGCAAGAATTATCTCATATCCGAAGTGAACAACACATCTTCAAACCGCCCTCTTTTTGCAGGTGCGGTACGATGGGTACCCGCAACTGCTTCGCTGTGGGTGGAAATTCTGCCAGTGCCCGCAACAGAAGAATGCAGCATCTATCGCAGCAATGCCTGGAAATGCTGCATTCTGACAGCCCTCTGTGATGCTGGTAACTAGTGATGAGCGGCAGGGGCAATATTCGAATTTGTGATATTTCACGAATATTCGCCATATATTCGAGAATTCGTTATCTCAGTAATTATTTTCTTGATTGCGTAAATCGGCAATTGAAAAATTCACTATAAAAATTTGCAGTACAAAAATTCGCAATCAACACTACTCCTAAAGTCAAAGATATTGCAGCCTTCTCATTGGCCCACAAGATAGAAGCAGGAAAAGATCATGTGTACTGTTTTAAAAAAAAATCTTGAATATTCAAAATTACAAATATATATCACTATATTCAAAATATTCGCAAATTCTCGAAGTGCCGATATTCGCAATAAAAATTCACAATTCGAATATTCGTGATCAACACTACTGGTAACATGTCCACCAATTTGTGTTTGTACAGGGGGTCTAAGTACATTGCCACCCAGTACTGGTCCTTGACCCTTATGCTTTTTATACAGGGGTCCTTGTTAAAAAAAAACTGGAGCATGAAGGCCCCCATTTACACTAAATTAGAATGGGTGGAGCGCCCTGGCTCCTGCTCATCGCCCAGGAGAATGTCGTCCTCGGTATCCTCCCCCCAGCCACGGGCAACACCAGGGATCCCCAAAAAGTTTAAAGCCTGCTCTTCTTGCTTATCCTCCTCATCCTCCCCCCAGCCACCATCCTCCTCTGACTCCTCTTCAGACTCCTGTTGACTTGTCTCAGATGGAGTAGCCCCCCTGTAAATTCCTCCAGCATTGCGACTTCCTCGTCTTCCAGCTCCTGCTCCGCGATGGCTTGATCAATGACACAATGCAATGCATGCTCCAGAAAGAAGGCGTAAGCTACGATGTCACTGATGGCCCTCTGGTTGCGATAGACCAGTTTGGTGATCTCATCAAATGGCCGCAGAAGTCGTGCATAAGCAGCCACTGGTGCGGTGAAAATAAACTAAGCTCCCCGGAACCTTTCCTGCCACAGAGTTCTTACAGGTAGTCGTTAACGACATGTTTCTGCTGGAGCAGCCTATCAAGCATATACAAGTTGAAGTTCCAGCGCGTCGGGCTGTCACAAATCAGATGTCTGACGGGCAAGTTGTGTCGCTGCTTAACGTCAGCAAGGCGAGCCATGACCGTGTAAGATCTAAAATGGCCAGAGATTTTCCTTGCCTGCCGCAAGACGTCCTGGACCCCGGGGTATTTGGCAACAAATCGCTGCACGACTAAGTTCAGGACGTGTGCCATGTGTGTCATTATGCTCTGTTTCAGCACGCTCAGCAGATTGGCACCGTTGTCGCACACCACTTTACCAACTGTCAAATTGAGCAGGGTTAGCCACTGATTGGCCTGTGACCGCAGAGCTGAAATCAATGCACGAACCGGTGTGGCTCTTGGCTTCCAGGCACAACAGCCGCAGCACAGGATTGCAACGTCTCACCTGGCACGCCGAATAGGTTCTGGGGAGCCTGGGGTGTACAGCGGTAGAGGCGGTAGCAGTGGAAAAGGAGGAGTCAGCCGAGGAGTCGACGTAGGATGGAGTAGGAGGAGGAGAAGAAGAGGCCGGCCTGCGTGCAATCCGTGGCGGTAACACCTAAAGGCCTCAGAGTCCACCAATTTATATGGCAGTAGTTGGCGGGCTAGCAGTTCCGACAAGCCAGCTGTCAGACGTTGGGCAAGAGGATTATCCGGCGTCATCAAGTTTTTACGCTCGAACATTTGGGCCACGGAAGCCTGCCTGAACGCCACGACGGCATGGTGGAAGGTGGAGGACAAATAAGAGGAGAGAGGAGAAGAGGCAGGACGTGGAGCACCGGAAGTGTGACTTTGTGGGTTCTTACGGCGTTGCTCCTAGTGGGCTCGGTGATGGGAGGCCAGGTGCCTTCTTAAGGCGGTTGTCCCTAGGTGAGTATTGGGATTACCGCAACTTATCCGTGTACAGCACAGGCTGCAGATGGCAACACTATTGTCAGCAGCAGACACGTTAAAAAAAGCCCACACTGCAGAGCCATGTGCCAGCTTCCTGGGAGTGCAAGATGTGACCGTGCATGGTGGATGGCTCGCTCCAGATACATTTGTAGTCTGCATTTTGCCTCCTGTGCACTGCGAGTTCTGTCTGCTTCTTCTCCTTCTCCTCCTTAGCTGCTGCTCCGTCTCTCCCTCTGAACTCCCCTCCTCTTGCTCTCTTGTGGGCAACCACGTGACGTCTATCGATGCATCGTCATCGTCACCTTCACCACAACTGACATTAGAGATCTTGGAGTAGGCAGCAACAGCAGGGACCACTTTCCTTGGGCTGATCTGGGTTCTGTCGTCAGACCGCTGGGTGGCGGCCGTTACTACCTTCTCTTACTCGAGTGGAGGGGCTATGGTGGTGGTGGTGTATTTGGGGGTGCACACAGCAGAGAGTGAGGAGGGTGCAGATACAGAGGATGAGGAGGGTGCAGAAGCAGAAGGCTGAGTGAGCTACTCAACCAACTCTGGTGCGACCTTTGACTTAATCGCATGCACCTTCTGCAATTTCCCACTTAGGCTCCGGCCTGGTGCTCCTGCCCGACCCCTACCACCCCTGAGGAACGGCCTGCCTCTTCCTCTGCCTGTCATTTTAAAAATTACCCTGTACCAAAGTCCCTAGAGAAGAGCAGCATTTGTGGAAGCTGATATATGGCAAACCTCAATCAGTTGTTAGTTGAAGCTGGTCTATCACCCTCAAGCAGTAATTTTTTGGACGCAGGTATATGAAAAACCTCTACCACTATTTTGTGGAAGCTGATATATGGCAGGCCTCAATCAGTTGTTAGTTGAAGCTGATATATCACCCTCAAGCAGTAATTTTGTGGATGCAGATATATGGAAAACCTCTATCACTATTTTGTGAAAGCTGAAATATGGCAGGCCTTAATCAGTAGTTAGTTGAAGCTGGTATATCAAATCCCACAATCTGTATTTTGTGGACGCAGGTATAGGGAAAAGCTCTATCACTATTTTGTAGAAGCTGATATATGGCAGCCCTCAATCAGTTGTTAGTTGAAGCTGGTATATCACCCTCAAGCAGTAATTTTGTGGACGCAGGTATATGGAAAACCTCTCTCACTATTTTGTGGAAGCTGATATACCAGCTTCAACTAACAAGTGATCGAGGCCTGCCATATATTACCCTCAAGCAGTAATTTTGTGGACGCAGGTATATGGAAAACCTCTATCACTATTTTGTGGAAGCTGATATATGGCAGGCCTCAATCAGTTGTTAGTTGAAGCTGGTATATTACCATCAAGCATTAATTTTGTGACTGCAGGTATATGGAAAACCTCAATCACTATTTTGTTGAAGCTGATAGATCGCAGCCCTTAATCTGGAAGCATACAAAAGCACTATAATATACTTTCTATCTTAAAAAGTATTTTATAAGCATATCACATCCCTCTGTGTATCACACCTATCGATAGCACAACGTTACCAGTCCTTAAAAGGACTTTTGTGGCCCTATTAGCTAGCCTTTGGTGTCCCTAAGTTCCTAACAGCCTGTCCCTGCTCCAAAATGTAGCCTCTCCCTACACTGGCAAAACACATAATGTAAAATGGCTGGGGGTTGGGGGTGTGTCTATGTGCTGATACGTCTCAATTAGCTGTCCTGTCCTGTCCCACCTGATGGATGTGTCATGGGTCAAAGTTCGGTGCAATGCAAAAGAATATGGCGCGCGCGGACATCACCATATGTTCGCATGATCGGCGAGGCCATCACTAGTTATTTTATTTCTTTTTTGTCAAGGAGTATACTTCTAGGGATGCTGTAGTATGGCTTTACACCTCAAAGGTTGCATGGAGCTGTAATACAGCTCTGTACTTCAACAACAAATACAATGAGAACTGCAAGATGCTGGACTCACAGACAAGTAAAAGGAATTAATCTGGACAATTCATTTAATTTGTGAGAACATTCTAAGAGCTTACAGGGCACAAACTATTTTTATGGATTAAATTTACACTGAAGTCCCCATATTACACCCAGAAAATAATGCAAGTTTTTTCTCTTCTTCAGCAGCTAGAGAAATGCTAAATTCTCTAAAAATTTCAGATACGCTCTTTGTCTGTACCTCATAACTTATTTTAAATAGTGCAAAGCTCACCAATTAAAGATTTTGACGCGAGTCCTCAGGGGACAGAGCAGAGCGGCTTTGGAGGGTTTTGCATAGCTAAACGTACTGCTCAGTGATATATGCAGTAAAGTTAATTAGCTAATTACAGTTAATTAGATATTTCTTAAAATGCTGGCATGCCAGAGGATGGTGTGGGAAAGCCAAATATTAATCACTTATCTTGCTATGCATATTAATTTGTGTAGCATTGGTGTTTGGATCATCTCACATCTGCTATCTGCTGCCCATGTCCTGCCCACTAGGTCTCATTGATATCACTTATAATTACAGTGTCCCGCTGCTGCTTAATGATACTCTGTCAGCTCTCTTTTAGTGAATATATATATTCCACATAGCAATTCTGGAGCTTCTTTTCTTAGAACCCATTGTGCCTGGAAAAGAAAAGCCGGACTGAGGGCTATAGCCTTGGGGGAGGGGGGGGGGGGGCGACCATGACGTGGGTGGTGGTTTAAGGAGACCCAGGGTTGGGATTGGTGAATTTGTAGGGGATCGGGGAGGAGTTATGGGGTTTATGAGAAGAGTGCGGCCGGTAAGAGAGGCCATTTTGTTGAGGAGAAACATCTGAGATCACCGGAGATGGAGGCCTTGCCGGCAGAGTTACGGGCGGCAGCAGCGGAGCGTGGTGAGGGATGGCTCCAGGAGCGTGTGCAGGAGCTGCTGAGAGGGGCGGCGGAGGTGCCTGCCTTGCCTCCGCCCACGGCGTCCCGGCCGTGGCGGTCTATCCCGCCGGCGCGCCTTAGCCCGGATAGCGGACCCCCTCGGGCTCGGCGCCGGAGCCCCAGTAGGGACCCTCCACGCCTGCAGGCGGCGGGCCCCGTTCCTCCCAGTATGGGGCCCCTCGGCGCGCACGGGGAGGATAAGATGGTGGAGCTGCTGCGGGCCAAGGGGCAGGAGGCAGAAGGCTCTTGACCAGGACCACAGGGATGCAAGAGGGGGTTGGCTCCGCCTCCCCTGAAGATGCAGGTGAAGACAGGCCGGCTGACGTCCCTGGCTGCAACCTAGCCAGGGGACTCACAGGAGATGACTGTCCAGGAGGATCTGCGCAGAGGACCGGTCAGGAAGCAGGATCTGCGACTGGTGGGGTCACAGCACCCATGCAGCCAGGTGAGCAGCAGTGGGGACCTTTAGTGCAGTGGGGTGCTAGTTTAGCTGCGGGGGGAGGGGGTCCCCAGACAGAACCGAGTAAAGGTTTGGGTCAGTTGTTGGGGGGGTTAGCCGGTTTGGTAGAAGGATAGGGCATGGGGGGGCGTCCCCGTTACCGGCGTGGGGTGTTGGGCTGGGCTCTGGTGGCGTTGTGGGCGCTGGGCCGGCGGTGTCGGTTCAGACGCAGGCGGGCTGCTCAGGGCAGGAAGATGCGATGCGGTTGGAAGACAGGGCGAAAGGGGAGGTATATGTATGTTTTGAGGGTCCCCTGGGGGCGCATCTTAAGCAGGAGGTGAGGGAAAAAATATGGAAAGGGGAGTACGCAGATATTTTTTCCTTGCTCCCTTTGGAGAAATTTTACTTAGATAAAGTTCAGAAGGACGGGAGCAAGAAGGAGGATGAGGAAATGGCAGGCACGGGTTTATACCGAGGTCGTTTGCAAACTGGTTACAGGCGTTTGCGAAACTGGCGAGCGTAATAGGGGAAAAAGAGCCGGAATGTTGCTCCGCTCTTTTTTGCTACCTGGATGCCATTGGGGAAGCGTATAGGGTGTAACGGATCTCCTAGCACCCTGACCGGGAACCTTTATTGATGGATGTTCCCAGTGCTTCCCGAGGACTCCAAGCACTCCGCTCTACACCAAAACCACCACAGGAGCCAGGAACAGCTCTTACAAGAGCTAGTAGTGATAGCCAGAGGAGTATAGCAAATCTTCAGCCTATAGCAATCCCCACACACATGAGACGAGGCTCTATGTTGAATGCAAAACAGCAACTCTTTAATGGGTTATTTTTCAGCATTTTATGCAGATCTCCTAGCAAGGGACACTCCCCCTGGGGCCCTTGTAGAAGACTGTGACAGTTTATATTTTAGCCAATCGCATGCATTTAGATACTCCGAGCAATTGTACACAAAACCCCCTTCCCTCTGTCTGTAACGCAATCAACAAAATACAATGAGCATTGTCTTTGACGCAATTAACTAACACACTGGCATTGTCTGAGACGCAATTAACTAACACACTGGCATTGTCTGAGACGCAATCAACAAACTGCAATTACCAAGCATAATGGGCTAACTTAATCACTACCAGACAGAACACACACATTTTTCCCAACACACAGAAAACACCTCAAAACCCCACACATCCCCATAATGTATACATCCATGGATAGCTTTTATCTGGGTGAACAACATATCCAAAAATCACCCAGATCCGAGCAGGGATTCCCGAATTCCATTGAAGTCACATTTGGCCGGCCGCAAGCATGGCTTTCCTGCCCAAAACAGTTCCACAGATTTAAGCTGTGCGGCCGGTCTGTCTTCTCCTTCAAAGTTAGTATGGGCCATAATCCTGGGGCAAGAGGCTGGCAACCAGGCCCCTCCAAAACCCAGTGGAGAGGTTGGTTTCGCCACATAGGGTATATGGGGGTTTAGCGTGGCTGCGATATGATTAGTGATGAGCGGGAGGTGCCATATTCGATTTCGCGATATTTCACGAATACTCGATTGAATATTCGTGTTATATTCATCGAAATCGAATATTCGTAATTTTTCAAATTATCGCGAATAATATGCGATTTAATTAATCGTGTATTGCGATTTTTCTTTTGATAGTATAAGGCAGGGGTGCACAACGTTTCCTGGTTGGGGGCCACATTGCCAGACTGAATCAATGACGAGGGCCAAAATTAAAATTTTAAGGTGTATTAACAACTGAATTATTGTACTTATAGCATATTGAACACACATTATATAACATTAATGTCTAGTTACACTTCCAGGGCTCCCATCTAATGGGAGAAATACATGAAAAATACATGTGAGCAGCCACAAGACATAGGCATACATGTCTGTTACCAGATGGTTGGGGGCCGCACAGAATGGTATCAAGGGCCGCATGTGGCCCCCGGGCCGCAGGTTGTGCACCCCTGGTATAAGGCAACGTTCCTATGACTAATTGACTATGGCTAAGCTAATATGTGTATTTTACGAAATTTCGTAATATTGCTCTAACTTCGTCTTTTAGAATATTACGAATATTCTAAAAGACGAAGTTAGAGCAATATTAAGAATATACGTAAAAAGTTGAAATCGCAATTCGATTATTATAACTTGAATTAATCGAATTGCGATTTCAACTTAACACTGCTATATTCCATATTAGACTAGAATTAACGAATATGGAATATAGCAGTACTAAGTTGAAATCGCAATTCGATTATCATAACTTGAATTAATCGGATTGCGATTTCAACTTAGCACTGCTATATTCCATATTAGGCTAGAATTAACGAATATGGAATATAGCAGTGTTAAGTTGAAATTGCAATTCGATTATTATAACTTGAATTAATCGAATTGCGATTTCAACGTAATTCTCAAATCCGACAGTACATTCTAGTATATGGAGACGTTCCCATGGTGATGGGGACGCTCCATGAGCACGGAAGTGGGCAGAAGCGGCAACGGGCACTGACTGGAGCAGCCAGGAAGCCAGGAATCCAAAGGACAGGTAAGAACAACTTTAGGGAAGTGGGAAAGAAAAAAATATAACAATAAAAAAAAAAAGAATATTCGATTTCGCGAATATATAGAACTATATTCTAAATATTTGCGAAATCTCGAAGTTGCGATATTCGAGAAAAAAATTTGCAATTCGAATATTCGCGCTCAACACTAGATATGATGAACAATTCAGGCAGCGGAAGGCAGTGCTTCTGGGTATCAGATGGGATCACAAGCATATTGCCTTGTGGTTAAAAGTGACGGCCCCGGTTAGATCAGGGCAGTCCTTTCGGGGGGAGGCCGGGGGCGGAGGGCAGTCGGGTTTGTGCTTCCTGTTAAATGAGGGTGGATGTAAGTTTGGGGCCAAGTGCAAGTTTAGGCATGAGTGCTCCAACTGTGGGGGCTTGCACGGGGTGGCACGGTGTTTTAGGAGCGGCAGGCAAAAAGGCTGGGGAGGGGTCTGGAAAAGGGGAAGACGCCGGTTTGTCTGGAAAAGATGGAGCCGTATCTCGATAGGTATCCTGACAGGAAGGCCGCGGAGATGCTAGGGGAGGGATTTGCGTTGGGTTTTCAGATCCCGTTTGTTCCGTCTGGCGCTAGGTTAGTTACCAAAAATTTGCGTTCGGCAATTGAGCACCCGGGGGTGGTTACGGAAAAGTTGGAAAAGGAGGTTAGACTAGGTAGGATGGCTGGCCCTTTTGCGGGGCCACCCTTGTTGGATTTGCGTGTGTCCCTGTTGGGGGTGGTCCCAAAAAAGGAGGTCAATAAATTCTGGTTGATTCACCACCTGTCCTTCCCTAAAGAAACGTCGTTAATGACGGCATTGAACCGACCTTATGCTTGGTGGTCTATACGTCGTTTGACGCGGCAGTGGCATTGGTGAGGCGGTTCGGTCGTGGAGCGCTAATGGCAAAGACCGATATCGAGACAGCGTTTAAGCTTTTGCAGGTACATCCTGCACCTATTGGGCTGTTTTTAGAATGTTTTTTTTTTGTGGGTGTGATTCTGTTATCCACTACCTGGACGATTTTCGAGTCGAGGGTTTTGTTGCATACGTTAGAGGGGTTGTTTGGGGTTCCTTTAGCTAGGGAAAAGACGGTGGGCCCTATGACTAAATTGAGCTTTCTCGGGATAGAAATTGATTCTGAGCGCATGGAATGTAGGCTTCCTCTGGATAAGTTAGTGGACTTGAAACAGGAGGTAGCACGGGCAGAGCGGTTACAAAAAAATTCAGTTGCGGGAGCTTCAGTCGCTTCTGGGAAAGCTTAATTTTGCGTGTCGAATTATGCCCATGGGCAGGATTTTCAGCATACGGTTGGCGGGGGCGACAGCAGGGGTTTAGGTGCCCCATCATTTCATTAGGCTGGGGCGGGAGCTGAAGGGGGACTTGTTGGTTTGGGGTGCATTTCTGGACAAATATAATGGTCATTCCTTGTTCATGGACAAGATGGTGGATTCGTTTGATTTCGACCTGTTTTCAGATGCGGCGGGGGGTTGTGGTTTTGGGGTTTATTGTGCGGGGGAATGGTGTGCAGGGAGGTGGCCGAACAGTTGGTTTCGGAGGGGTTGGGTTAAAAATTTGGTGTTGTTAGAACTTTTCCCGATCGTGGTGGCAGTGATGTTGTGGGGGCAGGTTTTTAGGAATAAGAAAATCCGGTTCCACTGCGACAACCTGGGGGTAGTGCAGGCGATTAATGGTTTGTCAGCCTCATCGACATTGGTAGTTCGGCTGTTGCAGAAGTTGGTGTTGGAGTGTTTGTCAATTAACGCATGGATAGTGGCGGTTCATGTGCCTGGGGTTGACAACTGCATTGCTGATGCTTTCTCTCGTTCGCAGTGGGACCCTTTCCGTCAGCTTGCTCTGGGGGCAGCGGAAGTTGTGGCTGGAGTGTCCAACCTGTCTTTGGGAAGTGCTGGAGTTACAGTAACGGGTCTTATCCGGTCTTCACTGGCGCCTGGTACGTGGGAGCTGTATTCGAAAGCTTGGCATCGGTGGGAAGAGTGGACAGGTAATTTAGGGGCTGGGAGGGAGATTTGGAGATTGCTCTGCTGTTGTTTATAGGCCACTGTAGGGATGAGGGCTGGTCTGTTGCGAAAATGAATGGCTGTATGGAGGGGTTAGCATTTGGTTTTCAGGTCACAAAGATGATGGATTTAACGAAGTCGTTCTTGGTAGCGAGGGCTCTAAAGGGTTGGCGCCGGGAAAAGGGGGGAGGTGATGATCGGCGGCCTGTATCTTTCACATTACTGTTAGGTGAGCAGTTAGACGGGGTCTGTAGTTCACTGAGGGAGGCGCGGTTATTTTGCTTGGCTTTCTCGTTGGCGTTTTTTGGGGCGTTGCGGTTGTGGGAGTTAGTTTGTCCTTCTGTTCATAGAGCAGGAGGTTTATTGAGAGATGTTGATATTTTTTCGGACAGGGTAGAATTCGTTATTAGACGATCCAAAACGGATGTGGAAGGGAGAGGTCGCAGAGTAGTGTTGTTTGAGATCCCGGACTGTTTAATGTGTCCGGTGCATTGCATGAGGGCCTATTGTCCGGACGAGTGAACGGTGATGTCTCCGTTGTTGGTTCATCAGGATGGGTCGTTTCTTTCGCGTTATCAGTTTACAGCTGTGTTTAGACGGTGCTTAGCTCAAATAGGAATGGGGTGGAAGAGGTACTCGGGTAATTTGTTAAGAATAGGGGCGGCAACTGAGGCTGCCAGATGGGGTTTGGGGGACGACGTTATCAGGAGGATAGGGAGGTGGAAATCTGCACGGTTCCGTTCGTACGTCCGGCCAGAGAGGTTGTGAGGTCGGGGAGTGATGTTACGGTTGATCATATATGTTTATTTATTTATGGTGGTGGCGTGCGGGATTACTCCTGGTATTCTTCTGTGTTTTCTCGTTTCAGGTTCGGAGCCGGCGTTGATTTGGGTTCTTGGGCACTCATATGTATTTTGGGATCCTCTCAGTGCAGCGGTCAGGCCAGATGGTCAGCAGCTTGGTTTTGCTCGGGAGGTGGCGGTGGTGAGATGGATAGGTTGGCGGGGCATGATATGGAGCGGGGTTTTACCGGAATTTCACAGGTAAGTCAAGCAAGATAGGGCCCCGGGCATATTAGTCCTGCATGTCGAAGGTAATAATTTGGCTGCCCGGCCGTTTAGGGAGCTAGTACGGGACGTGAAATTTGACTTGCTGCGTTTATAGACGATGTTTCCAAAAATGGTAACGGTCCGGTCAGACATCGTTCCGAGAATGGTGTGGCGAGGGGCGCGTTCAGTTGACGATATCAACAAGGCCAGAGTTAAAGTTAATAAGGCTTTTAGGTTTATGTCTATTAGATTTGACACATGGAGCTTGAGAAAGGGGTTGGGGGTTTTGGCGTAGTGACGGGGTACATCTCAATGCTCTGGGTTTGGACATGTGGTGCTTAGCGTTGCAGGAGGGAATGGAGATTGCTGTGCGTGTGTGGAGGGACGCACAGGCTTAAGGGGTCAAGCCGGTGGGAGGTCCTTGGAGTCAGTGAGTTTATCAGGTGATGAGGGTGGGGGCTGGACTCCCATTGGTTAGTGGGCGGCTGTGGCTGAATTGTTGGGGTGAGCTGGCAGGGGTGCCTCCGAGCCTGCGGTCAACGGCTGGAGGTAAATTGGCTCACCCCGATATGGTTATTCGGTGGTTTTGGGGCTTCAAGGACCTCCCCCTCGGTGACTGAACATTTGGTACAGGTTAATAATGTTGGTATTAAAGGGAACCTGTCACCATGATTTTGCGCATAGAGCTGGGGACATGGGCTGCTAGATGGCCACTAGCACATCTGCAGTACCCAGGTCCCATAGCTCTCTGCGCTTTTATTGTGTTAAAAAACAGTTTTGAGTAATATGCAAATGACCTGATATGAGTCCTGTAGCCGGAGATGAGTCAAGCGGAAAGGAGCCCAGCACCGCCCCGCGTCCTCCGAATCTCCTCCTTGCCGGCTGACGTCACAGAGCTGGAGCGTCGAAATCTCGCGATGCGCGAGCTAGCGCATGCGTAGTTCGTTCCCTGTGCTGATGCCAGTACAGGGAATGAACATGATGCCGACACAGCGCATGCGCTAGCTCGCGCATCGCGAGATTTCGGCACTGCAGCTCTATGACGTCAGCCGGTAAGGAGGAGATTCGGAGGACGCGGGGCGGTGCTGGGCTCCTTTCCGCTTGACTCATCTCCGGCTACAGGACTCATATCAGGTCATTTGCATATTACTCAAAACTGTTTTTTAACACAATAAAAGCGCAGAGAGCTATGGGACCTGGGTACTGCAGATGTGCTAGTGGCCATCTAGCAGCCCATGTCCCCAGCTCTATGCGCAAAATCATGGTGACAGGTTCCCTTTAAGAAAAAGGTTATTTTTGTATGTTTGTTAATAAAAGGCTGCTGTGGCCAAATTAATCCAAAATGTGGTGTCTGTGTCATTATTGAATTAAGGTGGGAACCTAGGAAGGTAAGGGGGTGGGTGAGTTAGGGTTAATGGGGGAGAAGGGTCGAGTGAACATAACCAGTACCCCCGTCATGTATAAATAAGTTGATAACTGGATGTTCCCATTTTCCTTCTAAAATATATGGAGAAATGATAATGCCACAAAATTTGTGTCCCTGAAAATAATGGAGTGCCACACACACATTGACTTCAGTATCCTTGAAAATACTAGTACTCAGTGGCATATCTTCAATGGAGACAGACCTCACAACTGCTATGGGGCCCGGGGCAGAGGAGGGGCCAAGCTGAACTTCTTCTCATTCTAAAATGAAAGCACTGCATTTGCATGCAGCTTCCGCTAGGGGGAGCTCAGTGTCAAGAGATTATTATAGTTTAAATTCCTATGTACTGAGCTCCCCCTAGTGGTGGCTGCAAGCAGCGAGCTTTGTAATATACTATGTGAAGAGAAGCACTGATTTATAAGCATTGATTAATCAACGTATTTATGCGAGTTGTCGGTTGTCTCAGTCAGGTAAAGTGGGCGAGGCTCAAGGTGACTTGTTTTTATAAAAAAAATTTTTTTACTGCTCCTGCTTAATAAAAAGAAAAACATAAATCTGGGGCATTGCACTTTGTGCTCTGCATTGTCTGGAAGTGTTTGATGCATGCATACTGGGAAACTGGGTGGCACTGGGAGGTCCATGCCAAATAAAGTCCCATGTGATTTGTGTATGCTGCTGATAGTAGTACTCACACACTGCTCCCAAAACTGATAATGTTGCTTACTGTACAGAGGTAAAAATATACAGTGCCACGTTCAATACCATGCCACTTTCCTGTCCACTCAATTCATAGGACCTGGACAGATGACAATTAGGAATGGATGCCTGGCCCTGTCAATAAACTGTGGATGGGAGGCTAGCAAACCAGAGCGGATAAGCTATAGTGTGCCAAGTAGCTTCAAGCCATCCTCAGTGCACCTTAGACCTCATTTGCACATTAAGAAAAAGTGCTGTATTTTTTTAATGCTGCAAGAAATCAGGATAAAACAAGTATTGATGTAATGGGCTCATATAGCCCAACTAAGCATTGTCCCTGCTTTCATACTGTTGTGTCTAGTGATAGTCTCCCTTGAAGGGGCAGAGTAGTGTTTCTGCTGTACCTTTACTTGTTCAACAAAGATATTGTTGCCCTTTAATCTTCATATCTCAAGAATTTCTTGCAGAATAGATCATATCTACTGTACATATTGCTACAGATTGAGGGGGACATATAGAGAGAAAACAATTAAGCTGTACCATGATTTGTAGAAGAAAGTGTTATTCCTACTACCTTCTATATTGTGTTTCAAATAACTCCAAATAAAAAATAGTCAGATTAACTAAAACAATAAAAACATATTTTCCGTTATTCTGAAGGACGGAAAAAACGACATAAGGAAATTATATTTTAACACTACTCCATTCGTAAAATTACACTTTCTATGTCGACTATTGTACTGAAGTCTTGGCAGTAGCCATTGTAGACAGCAACAAGAGTCTCTCTCCATGGATACCTCTGTAATCTTACCCAGTACAATTCTCTGGGTAACAGCATTTTCCAGGCTCGTAGTCCAGTCTTTGAATATAAACCAAATATCTGAATTATGGTTAAAGGCTAATAACAGAAGTGATATATAAGCAGCTGACTCCTGATATAAAATGATCATAGTGAAGAATTATTAACTTTTTTGCTGCTGCTTTGGTGCAACATTAAAATATTAATGTTGGGGATAACCCTCCAGGAAAAGGATATAATGTCACATGTCCATACCATAATTCACTGTGTGGAAACTAGGAAAATCTATTTCCCTACTTCTGTCTACTTCCGATTGCCTGTTTCTGCAAATATTAGGGGCATTAGTTTTTTAGTTTACTGAAACCTAACATACTCATGCCCTTTTTCAGGCGGGCAGGTCCGAAAGTCTTAAATTAATAAGGAAGCTTCACTCACTTCGACTGATTCCCCACTGCTGATGTTTCTGCTCTGGTCACTGTTACTTTTCAATTCGTGCTCTACAAGCCACACATGCCAGGAGAGGACTATTTACTCTGTATTACAAAGCACCAAAGCCATTGCATTGACATAGAGTTAAATAATAAAATGCTAAGTACCTGCAGTCTCCAATAGAGGGAGCTAAAGAGCTTACTGCATACTGCTTATACATTGAAGTATGCAGTGGGCTCATAAGCTCCCGCTAGTGGTGGCTGTCGGAATCGTGAACCTTACAATTTAACTCTATGGAGGGGGGGGGGGACTTCATTAACCTTTTTACACCAGTTTAGTCTTTTTCGTGTTGCATTTTTCCTATAACTTTTTAAAAGTGATTAGAGAGGTGGCTGAGTTTTAGCAGAAAGAAATTGACTCCCATTATAAGGCAGATTTATTGTAATTGACATCAGAGTTTGGCATAAATTGTGGAGCAAATCTATGCCTGCAAGGATAGATTTGCTTTTCTTGCAAATGGACACTGCACAGATACACCAAATTCATTAATAGGACGCCTATTAATAAATTAGGCGCATCTTACAGAAACCATAAAATGTTGGAACTAAAAAGAGCATTTACCATTGCGACCTGAATTTTAGTGTAATTGTGCCAAAATTTGCACCAAAATCTGTAGTTTGCTTCATAAATAGATTTACTATTCAAATACCGTTATATATATATACAGTGTAATATTTTAGTGATCTAGGTACTGAAGAGGACCAATGCCAACGTTCATGAATTCTTGATGAACTATTGTATTGAAGACACCAGTCATACATTCCCTGGTTTGTACTGTTGGGGGTTCATTAAAAAATCCCTGGTGGTCTACAGCAAGGAAAGGTGGTCTAGTCTGGTAAAGGGATTGATAGTAGCTAGAGTTTACTGGCATACTCACCTTCCAAGGCTCCAGACATATCTGCTTTTGTACAGGAAATTAAACATAGTGACTCACATTTACTAATGTAAGTGCTAGGGTTGAGTGAAGCACACTTCGGATCATAGATCCTAAGTCACTTCGTTCAAACTTTGAATGCTGTAGGGAGATCCGTCTCTGTACAGCAGTCAAATGTATGGGCTTCGCCGAGGTAAAATTTGTTAGGTGTAAGTCTCGCGAGACTTCAGTGAAGAAATTCGGCATTTGATTTGACAACTTAGACAGCATTTTAAAAGTCCAATCCGAAGTAGGATTTGGTACTGAGGTACCAGTCAGTACCGAAGCCAACTTTGGATTGCAGTTTTAAAATGTTTTCAAAGTTGAAGAATTGAAGGTTGAAGTTCTCAATCTTCACCATGGTCTCCGAAGTTTTGAATGAAGTTTTGAACAAAGTGACTTCGGATCTATGATCTGAAGCGCACTTCGATCAACCCTAGTATGTGCATCTAGTTGCTGTTGTAAATTGCTCCAAAAGTTGCATCAGATTGAAGCATTTTTGATTAAATTTGACAAAAATCCACTGCATCTAGCTCACTTTGGGGGTCATAGCTTTATGGAAAAGGGGCATGGCATACGGTACATTGCGTCTTAATTGCCAATGCAATTCTAGTTTAAAGACAAACCATATGTCACGGCTGAGGATGGGGAAAACCCTCAGCCGTGTGATGCCAGAAGATGGATGGTCGATGCAAGGCCAGGACAGGAATCAGGGAACAGGTCACCTCCTATCAATCCCTAATTCTGACCCTGTCTCCTAGCCGTATGAGCCGACCCTGATGGTAGGAGGGCTCATACTCCGGAAACCTAATATTCCTACTAGCCCTCAGGGTGGCCCTGGACTAGGAGCAGGGTAAGACGACCTGTTCCTCCTAGACACATAGGAACAGAAGTCTCACTGGCCAAACGACATAAAAAGGGAAACATGAACAGCTTATGGCAATGGCAGGTAAATGCAACAAGTAACACCTACCTACAGACACAAAGCCTGGAACCCCTGCAGAAGCGCTGCTGTCCACAAGATATGGTGGACACAGCACACACCACACATCACATAGGAACCCAGGACGATAAGCTGCAATAACAAGGACACCAAACACACACCTTCATAACACTATGTAACATAACTTATGACCACAAGGGTGGCTCCACTGGCATATGGTATATCACAGGAGGATGACTCCAGCTAGCCATGGCTGAAGTACCTCTCAGACTACGGATCACAGCAGAGGCTAAATAGCCCATGTAGCCACACTCACACACCCAGTGCACACACACTAGGAAGGAAGTTAACCCTTCCAACACAAGGCAAGGGAAGACAGCCACTTAAAGGGGAAGTACACACATAAAGATCACACTCCACCTGTTACCTTGGGCAACGGCATGCGTGGCAACCATGTCCTGGGGATCAGCCAGAAGGCTGAGAAACTGCTACCACATGCACACAACACCAAACGTAGTCACGGGCAACCAAGTGAAGGAAAATGTCACTAAGCACACCATAGGCCGTGACACCATAATGGCATAAAGTTAGACAAAAGTATCTATCCGTGCACCAAATTTAATATCCAGTCTGAGCTAGGCATTTGTCTAGACAGGCTAAGTTTACACCATCTACAGATGAGTAAATTTGCCCCAATCTGCTTATCACATCTATTTTCCTGTCACTCCTCTGCATTCATAATGAAGATGACATTGGGGTAAAACAGAAGATGCCGTGGCTGTGACTGAACATCTGCAGGTTTCTATCCGTGCTCCAGTAATTATTAACTCCAGCAATAAATTTGTGGCATCAATTAGTGAGGTACCAATCACTCACTGGCCAGGTGGCATCTCTTGTTGTGGCCTATTAAGAGGTAAGAAAGGATCTTTTAGGCCCTTGAGTGGTATTAATGGCTCCCCATTCTAGGATAGGAAAAAAGTAGGCATAGATATATTTAACAAGATCAATGGATTTTACTGTTCACATTTGAGGCAACAATAACTATGGTTGCAGGGTTTTCATAAGAGGCAACAAGCCTGATGGTTACAGTCTCAGGTTGGGCAACCAGTGTATGGTTATAGTCTCCCAATGATTGCACAGTCTAAGCAAGAAACAGGTTAAATGCAAATTTTGTCCTTTTAAGTGGCAACAGCTTACTCTCTTCTTTGGCTTGAGGTGCACCCAGCTTCCATGGGTGTTAACTAGTGATGAGCGGCATAGGCAATATTTGTTTTCGCAATATTTCGCACATTTTTTGCATAATATTCACAATAAATTTGCGAATTCTAGAATTCGTGATATCCAGTCATTATTTTCACGATTGCACAATTTCGGGACTGATGATGCACATAATTTTTGCTCAATACATGCAACTTCACATTTTATCAGGTCTGAGTAGATATTACTGATTGGTGCACTAAGTATTGTTGTGACATTACAGCACTGTGTCTGTAGCATGTATGTATGGACAGCGGAACCTATCATACTACCTAACACCCTGCCCTACACTATATCACTGTCTAACCTACACTGACTATCTCCAACTAACTATCTATAATATATATATATATATATATATATATATATATATATATATAAAAGCTTACTAACTATCTAATGTAATTAAACAGTAAAGCACAGAGCACAGCAATGACACTGCTCTCTCTCTCACAATTGCAAAAAAAAACTACAGAAAATGGCTGCTGGGGAGGTTCTTATATAGTAAGGGGTAGGCAACTTTCCTATTGGTTGCTAGTGATGTTGCTAAACTCAGACAAAGACATTGCAGCCTTCTCATTGGCCCACAAGCAAGAAGGGAGGTTACTGATGAAAAAAAAAAAAAATTTGAATATTCACGATTACGAATATATAGCACTATATTCTACATCTTCATGAATTCTCTATGTGCCAATATTCGCGATAAAAATTTGCAATAAGAATATTCGCGATCAACACTAGTGTTAACACTCTGGCTGGAGTCTTCTCAAAGTGGCAGCGATAAAGATGGTTAAACTGCAGTTGGTACCACAATATCTCTTCCACCTGCTGCAGTCTCACACAATGTGAACAGGCGCATACTCTACACTGTCTCTCCTCAGTCATGGTATCCTTCTCATCGTGACTAGCCATTGCTAGTGATGAGCGAAGTATTCACAAATTCGATTCGGCCGCTCCCTGTCATTGCACCCAGAAATGACATAGTAACATAGCAATTCGTTACGAAGCGGATTTTTGTATAAAATTCAACGAAGCGGCCGAATCGAATTTGTGAATACTTCGCTCATCACTAATTGTAACACACAGTAGTGTTTCCCAGTCAGTTGGCTGGTCTTTATCACAGGCCTGTCTCATACGCAGGCCACGACTGCTATTAGGATGTGGTGGCATTCTTCTATGCCTCTTCCCCAGCCTCTACTCCTCTGCAGTTCTCAGCTGAATCTTTGCTCTCTGTAGGCCCTGAGGTGGTATACCTTTATGGCCGGTGCCACTAACCTCCACAGCTAGATGACTACACACAGGTTTTTACAGCACCTTCCAGCTCATTCTAGTGTAATGACTCCTTCTCTCACAGTGGCTCTCCTATGTCTAACTATGAGGAGCCATAACTTTTTTTTTATGTTCACATAGCTGTATGATGGCTTATTTTATTTTATTTTTGTCCGGAACGTTGTACTTTCTAATGGCATCATTTTATATTGCACACCATGTAGTGATAAGCTTGAGTAAATTCCAAATTGAATGGAATTGGAAATACATTCCCTATATGGTAAAACTGACCAGTTACCTTCATTCTTCGGGTCCATGCGATTTCAGCAATACCACATTTATATAGTTTTTCTTGTGTTTCAATACTTAAAAAAACTAAAAAGTTTTTGGGGCTTGCATTGCCATATTCTGACCCCACAACTTTTTTATATTTATGTCTACCAAGCTGTGTAAGGGTTCATATATTTTGCAGGGTGATCTGTAGCTTTTATTGATACCATTTTGCAGCATGTATGACTTTTTATCCAAATTTTTCTAGGAGGTGAAGCAATGAAAAAAATGCCAAATTGGTCTTTTTTTTCATTCCAGCATTCTCCTTTAGAGATGGCCTTGCGGTTCGCCCGGCGGTTGTTTCACGGCAAACTTTTCTTGTTCGTGGTTCGCCGAATGGGTGAACTCATGGCGCCATATTCTTTTACATTGTGAAGAACTTTGACCCATGACACATCTATCAGGTGGGCCAGGACAGCACATGGACATACCCCCAACCTTATAAATAAACCCGAGACCATCCATGACTACATTGAGGGAAAATTGAAGGTGCAGATTCCTTTTACTGCTGAATGTTGGGTATTAGGTGATCTGTTGAAGATAATGTTCCTGGCTAGACTCCTGGTAGCTCGTTTTTGGTTTGCGCGGGATGCCCCCAGTGTGAAGGCATGGTTAAACCTGACAAATATTAATAAGAGATATGAATACATATTGTACAAGCAAAGAAAGAAGGAGATAAAATGGTTTAGAATCTGGGGAGATTGGAATCCCTAGAGCTTCCCCTGTTTTCTCCAGCCTTCTCCATCTCTCCTCTGTTTGGCTATGGGGGGGAGGTGGTGAAGAGAGGACACATCATAGAAGGGGTGGGGGAGGGTGTGGGTGGGGACTTTGTAAAATTGTAAAGATTTATATGGTGTCTTTTTTTAAATTGATTGTTAATATTGATCTTTAAATAAAGAAAGTGAATTTAAAAATAAATAAATAAACCTGATCTGGCCGCCATTATACATTCAGTGTTTTGCCAGTGTACGGAGAGGTTGCTGTGTGGAGCAGGGACAGACTTTTAGGGACACCAAACGCTAGCTAATAGGGCCACAAAAGTCCTTTTAAGGACTGGTATAGGTGTGCTATCGATAGGTGTGACTTACTGAGGGGTGTAATATACTTATAATATACTTTCTAACATAGAAAGTATATTATAGTGCATTTGCATTGTGCGGCAGTTGTGTGCGGTTCTGCTGCGATACAGCAGCTACACAAAGGGACAAACGCTGTTGGAACAAGTAATTTCTACTGGTGTGATTTACCAGTTGCCCCCCAAAAAAAGTGATTGAAGCAGGGCTGTTATATACCAATAATATACTTTCTATATAGTGCATTTGGGTAGTGCAGCATTTGTTTGCGTTTTTCCTGCGTTAGTCAGCTACACACAGTGACAAACGCTATTGGAACAAATAATTTCTACTGGTGTGATATACCAGTTGCCCCCCAAAAAAACTGATTGAAGCACTTCTTCCACAAATACTTTCCTTATCTATAGGGACTTTGTCACAGGGTCATTTTGAAAATGACAGGCAGAGGAATAGACATGCCATTCCGCAGGTGTGGTAGGGGTCAGGCAGGTGCACAAGGCCGGAGCCTAAGTGGGAAGTTGCAGAAGGTGCGTGCGATTACGTCAAAGGATGCACCAGACTTGGTTGAGTGGCTCACTCACCCTTCTGCTTCTGCACCCTCCTCATCCTCTCTATCTGCACCCTCTTTACTCTCTGCTGTGTGCACCCCCAAAGACTCCACCACCACCACCATATCCCCTCCGCTCGAGTCAGAGGAATTATTTTCCCATCCATTACAAGACCTTACCAATGCGCAGCCATTCTTGGCATCGGATCAGGAAGAGGAGGTATTAACGGTTGCCACCCAGCAGTCTGACGACAGTACCCAAATCAGCACAAGGAGGGTGGTCCCCATTGTTGCTGCCTACTCCGAGATCTCTAATGTCAGTGGTGGTGAAGGTGATGAATCCAATAATGACGTGTCGATGGAGGTCACATGGGTGCCCACAAGAAAGGAAGAGGAGGGGAGTTCAGAGGGAGAGACAGAGCAGCAGATAGGGAGGAGAAGGAGGAGAAGCAGGCAGAACTTACAGTGCACAGGAGGCAAAAAGCAGACTGCTAATGTATCTGGAACGAGCCATCCACCATGCACTGTCACATCTGGCGCTCCCAGGACGCCGACACATGTCTCCGCAGTGTGGGCTTTTTGTAACGTGTCCGCTGCTGACAATAGTTGCTGTCAACGCATAAGTCGCGGTAAGCCCAACACTCACCTAGGGATGACTGCCTTAAGAAGGCACCTGGCCTCCCATCATTGAGCCCAGTGGGAGCAACAGCGTCAGAACCCACAAAGGCAGTATTCATGTGCACCTTTGCCCTACCTATCTAATAGGAAACCTTGATTAAGGTGGTAGAAATAGTTGCGTGTGCTTCTCCTCCCACCGGTTGCTGCTGCACATTAAGGTAACTAGGAGCAATACACTATATGTGTTGAGTCTGCGCTCCTGAACATAAATGCATAACGGCATAGGCAGGTTTAGCGTAGGACCCACCTGAACTGAAACCACCTTGTCGCTTGGTAGGTGGGCTTAGATGTGTTTTAATCAAAATGTATTGACCAAGTGTCTCAGATTTTTTCAATAGAGTGATGGCTTAGTCCATATGTTATGCTTGCATCTATTATTATAGTGCATTTTTTTCTGTGACTGCCCGTACTCCCGTGGCCTAAAATAATTTTTTTCTAGGCTCCAACAGGGCACATTTCATTGAATTTCCCTTTAAGACATAAACATGTCCCCTGATTAAGATACATATTTTTTGTTGGAATTTTTGTAATTGATCCCCCTGTAGTATGTCACTGTCCATGTTGTGGGACTATTTGTACATTTCATAAAAGAACAAAAAAAATTACTTCCCAAAAGGAGTTATACATTAAACGACTCAGCTTTACAACCTACAAAAATATACGAGTCTACATGTAATGAACTATATCAACACAATATACGTATCAAAAGGGTATTTTATTAGTACATCAATTCAAAATTTATATTCACATGATTGACAATACACAACAATTAAAATGAAGGTAAAAACAAAAATGACTGGTGGTGCATGACTGTTAACAGGATAATAAAGTTCTAGTGCAAATTATCACGGTCAGTAAATAAGCTACTCACTACAAATTCATATGGCTAGCTAAAAAAGTGCTGTAAGATTTTAATATCTCCAGCCCAATTTGATACTTGATATTTGTACACTTCTACTAAGTATTTGGTGGCTGCAAATATAAGCTGAAGGTTTTTCAGGTTCGATTGCCATTAAAGTGAATAGGGCCCGCCGCGAACTTGCGGTTCGTGAACAATTTCGTCCATCACTATTCACCTTATTGAATTAATACATTTATATTTTAATAGGTCGGCATTTTGGCACACAGTGATGCTTAAGATGTTTATTTTTTTGTTGTTTATTAATTTTAATTTTTAATATGTTTTCACGTATTTTAAGTCCTCTTGGGGGACTTTAGCATGTGATCATCATGAATTACCATTGCATTCTATGGGAGATTCAATATGTTCCTATGGAGCCCTGTCACAGACAGCCCGAGGCTGCCATAGCAACTGAATGTCTCCCTTGATCTCGGCTTGGGTAAGCTGTTTGGGCCCTGGGAGCATAGCATTACTGAGATTTCAACACTCAGATGATGTGGTCACAATTGGCTATGTCATCTGAACAGTTAAAAGTCTGTGATTGGCATTATCGTTGATCACAGACAATGCCTCTATGTGTGTAAGACAGAGGCACTCATCAGCTTTTGAGCAGGGGTCATGTTTAAAGTGTGGACTTCGTCCAAGCATGTATGGCAGAGTGTCACGGTGGAGAGTGGGGGAAACTCCCCACCATATTATACGAGTTGATACTAAACCTGGACATAGGGAAAAGGCACAGGTCGCCTCCTATAGCCGCCCTTATCCTTACCCTCATCTCCTGACCGTATGAGCGCCCCTAAAGGTGGGAGGGCTCATACACTGGAACCTGTATACTACTGATTCTAACGGTCTTTTGGGGTCAGGAATAGGAGACAACCAGTTCCTCATTGACACAGATGAACCGAAATCTCCAGTGGCCTAGTAACAGATGGAAGAAAGATAGATAGAGCAGCAACTGAACTGCAGGTAAGCACCAGGTAAAACAACAACACACCAGAACAACAAACACTTACCTGCCGCAGCAAAGATGTAACAACCACAACCAAACAACCTGGAACCTCCTGCGAACACCGGATGCAAGCTGGCTCCAGGCAAGGCTGCTCCTAAACTTTAGGTTCACCCCTCCGGTAAACCAATGGGGCCCCCTTCCGGAGGGCAGGGGATAGACAGACAGGGGGGTGTCTAGCAACCATTCCAGACATAGTACACCAAACAAGACATCACCACACACCTATAACATAAACTCACACCAAACACAACAACAGGTAAGGGTAGGGGATAGAACATAGAAACAAGGGGGTGACATTGATGTTCAACTAGAATGGCCCAAAGACTGGACAGATGGAATCCAGGAACATCAACACTCCAACACACACACCAAGGCTGGAGACAAAACTAGATCTCAGGCTCAAGACACAAGGATTAAGGCTAGGTCTACATGATGACATTTGTCGCGCGACAATTTTTATAATGGCAGTCTATGGTGTCGCACTGCAACATGCAACATGCTGCGACTGCGACGCAACAGTCGCAGATAATCCATTTGAGATGGATTTTTCTGCGACTGTTGCGTCGCAGTCGCAGCATATCGCATGTTGCAGTGCAACACCATAGACTGCCATTATACAAATTGTCGCGCGAGATTAGTGCAACAAAATGTCGTGCAACAAATGTTGCGCCCTATCTGTCACGCGACTTGTTGTCGCGCGACAAATGTCGTCGTGTAGACCTAGCCAAATAGAGCCTAGAGACCACACCCAGTTCCACACCAAGGAAGATATTAACCTCACGACCACCAGACAGAAGGAGGAAACAACTTAAAGGGGTAGTGCACACACAATCATAAAAAACAACACGTTGCTGCAGGCAACAGCATGCGTGGCAACCATGTCACAGCACACACCAAAGGCTGTGACACAGAGGTCCCTAAGGGCTCAACCCTTCATTGCAACCAATAAACATACTTTAAAGCATTCCTTACTCTAACTAATGTGGTACATAAGAATTTCTGGTGCTGGAACCTCACCTAGTGACGTTATAACTGGAAAGATCATCTGTACTGTTTGGGCTTGGAAAGCCCTTGTTTGAGAAGTCTGTCTTTGCCGACCCCCTGTGAGAGAGCGATCCCTTGAATCTGGTACAGATATGCTGCTCTAGGATCGGTCCCCGCTGTTTAAATCCCCTGCCATTTGCTGTGAACACGCATTCAATCAGAGATTGCAACTTGATTTCTGGCCCTATGAGATATACCTATGGTCCTAATGGAAGCTTTCTGACCCTGGTAAAGTCCATTCTCACTGTTCACAAGCACACATGTAATTGATTTCACACACCCTCACTCACAGTTTAAGGGTCCATTCAGACGACCGTATTTGTGGGTCTGCATCTGTTCCACAATTTTTTGCCAAATGGGTGCGGACCCATTCATTTCAATAGTTCTGTTCCACGGACCTGCAAAAAAGATAGAGCATGTCCTATTCTTATCTGCACTCGTGGACAAGAATAGGCATTTCCATCATATGGCTTCAAAACCGTAATGTAAATGGACCCTAATAGGAACGGAGACCAATCCTAACTGTCCTGGCTCCTCGACTCTAGACATTGCAGGCTAAATGAGATAGGCTCGCTGGCTCTTACTAAGGTTTTTTCTATGTGCTTCACCACAGTAGTGGGTCATCAGGAGCAGAACAGAGTGAATACAAGGAGCAATATGCTGCCAGCCACCTCTAGTGCAGGGTGGCGGCTTGACTGGCACTAGTATGGCTATGAAGCAGCCGCAGGATGTGAGTGCAGCTCCTCCTCTGTTGTGGAACCAAGCCCATGCCTTAATGAATCGGAATGAGTGAGGCGCAGATAACCCACAATGTCACTCCCCCATTCAGAACGCCGTGCCTCCAGCTGTGGGACCTCCGAACTACAGTGTAAACACACTTTCAAATAATTCAGGGGCCTCAAGGTGGAAACCAGCTTATGAGAAACTGGTAGGGGGACAATATGTTGGCATTATGAAAGTGATTATATGATAAGATATAAAGAATTGCTTGGTGTCAGATGAGAAATTATAGACAGGCTGTGATGAGACCATTGAAAATACAGTGACTATAGCACAACCATATAATATCCGGGTTGTAGAGAAGCCTGTAAAAATACAGCGGTTATATAAGACAACCATGTAATATGTGGCTGTATCTTTGTGGAAAAAATGTATACCCAGTCTGTTATCTGGACCTTTAAAGATTTTTAGATCCAGAAAAGTGATGTGGGTGGTGTTGATTTCTGACATAAAGAAAAGTCTTAAACTATTAATGTAGTCAGAATGAACACATTGACAATATAACATAACCACAAACCGATATGTGGTGACCATGCTTGCATGCTTTCGCCGAACATGACCTCTTGTTCCTACCAGCCCAGGTAGAGGTTGGCATAGGATGGGGCACATGGACTCCCCATCGCTCTCCCCTGAGCTGGTGGTACATACGATGATCGAAAAGGGTCATGTTGTGTTCCAATGTAAACCTCAGAAAGACGTTGAACTCTGGGAACAGATCGAGGCTGAACAACCCAGATTTTGCCCACAAGGAACTTGTCCTCCAACAAACTATTGAGCTTACAGCTTAATTGAAAGACATTACTGATTTTAAGGAGAGACGCGTGTTTAATAGTGATGAGCGGCTGGGGTAATATTCGAATTCGCAATATTTCACGAATATTTGGGAAAATATTCGTCATATATTTGCGAATTCGAGAATTCCCGATTATTTTCTTGATTTAAAAAAAATCAGCAATGTAATATGCGCGTATTGTGTGGGTCACATTTGCTACATTTTTAAAGCTGCTAAAAGTTTCCTGAGACTGGAGAAAATGGTTGGCAAGGCAGAACATTACAATAGCTTTATATGCAGATAGAGTGCTCCAATATATTCGTGAGTGCGCAAATCAGCAATTAATGATGCGCATATTTTGGTGCAAGACGTGAAACTTCACATTTTAGCAGGTCTGACCACATATTACTGATTGGTGCACTAAGTATTGTTGTGACATCACAGCACTATGTCTGTAGCATGTATGTATGGAGAGCAGAACCTATCAAACTACCTAACACCCTGCACTGTGTAACATCCCGAAGTATGTTACTAAACTCTCTTTCCCTGCTACAACATGTTAAGTGTAATTTTATTGTTCGTCTATATAAGTATATTGTCATTAATGTCATTTAATGTATTTCTAGGCCTGTTATATATTTTGCTGTAATTTCCCTGTACACCAGCAGGTGGCAACAATGTGTTCAGCAGATCTTAGCCAGTTTAGTATTGCTAGACTGGAATAGTTCCTTCCAGTTTTAGCTCCCCCTCCTCTGTGAGCAGAAGTGGGCTGGTCCCATGTCCTGTCTCATGGGGAGGAGAAGGAAGTTCTAGTTAGTGTACCAGCTACCCCCGCTTGGGGTAGGCTGTGTTAGTAGGAGCTCCCAGAAACAGGGATCCCAAGACAGGATCTTGGCTCGGCTGAGGCCAAAGATCACTCTTCCCAGCCTGAGCCATTAGCTTCAGCTGGTTGACAAGCAGGCAGCCATCTCCAGCCTCCAGGAAGAAGCATTCCCTGTGAGCCAAGCTGTGAGTACATGTCCACAGCTTCCTCCTCAGCTGGTCAGGCCCATTACAAGCAGAAGACAGACAGAGCAGAAGATAAATACCTGCCAGATTCTCCAGGCACATAGTATAGAAGCAGAAGAGATACTGATCCCTGCCATACATTGCCTATACCTGCTGGGGCCCAAGACTATTGCTGTAACTTGTATGGATTTAAAGCTGCCATTCAGTAAAGACAAGTTGTATTATGTTTCAAGTTTGGATCTCATTTACTGCTACCAAAGTTCCTCAGTTACTCCTATTAACAACACTCATTTTATTGCAAGTGAGCCAGGATCCAGGAGTCCAGCCGTACCAAGGTAGGAGACACCATTGACACTACCATATCTGCTATACAGAGACATTATCCCCCTCTGGCATTCCTCACCTGGTACGTGAGTTATAACATCTTAAAGGGCCCTGCTACAGTACCTGCGCAAGCTGCAATTGGCATCACAAACTACTCACAAATATATATATACATATCCTGACCCACTGCATCATTGGCCACCATACCAGTGTCCTGCTAATTGCAACTGGAACCTACCAGCTACACTGTATCACTATCTAACCTATACTGACTATCTTCCACTAACTATCTGTATTATATATATATATAAGCTAACTAACTAACTAATGTAATTAAACAGTAAAGCACAGAGCACAGCAATGTCACTGCTCTCTCTCACAGAACTCGATAAAACAGCAAAAAATGGCTGCTGGGGAGGTCCTTATATATTAAGGGGGAGGCAACTTTCCTATTGGTTGCTAGGGATGTTGCTAAGCTCAGACAAAGACATTGCAGCCTTCTCATTGGCCCACAAGCAACAAGGGAGGTTACTGATAAAAAAAATCTAGAATATTCCCGAATACGAATATATAGCACTATATTCGTAATTATATTTGCAATTAAAATTCGTGATACGAATATTCACGCCCAACACTAATCATCTTTTTTTTCCATTTTTCAAATCCGTTAGAAGAACAGCAAAATAAAATAAAAACTCCAAAGACATAGTGATAGGGACCTTAGATTGTGAGCCTCATTGGGGAGAGTGTGATGCTAATATCTGTAAAGCGCTGCAGAATCTATCAGCGCTATATAAATGCATTTTTTTAGACATTTATATTCCAGACTTCTTCTCACGCTTTAGGGCCCCTAAAATACCAGGGCAGTATAAATACCCCACATGTGACCCCATTTCGGAAAGAAGACACCCCAAGGTATTCCATGAGGGGCATATTGAGTCCATGAAAGATTTAAATTTTTGTCCCAAGTTAGCGGAAAGGGAGACTTTGTGAGAAAAAACAAAAAGAAAATCAATTTCCGCAAACTTGTGCCCAAAAAAAATATTCAATGAACTCGCCATGCCCCTCATTGAATACCTTGGGGTGTCTTCTTTCCAAAATGGGGTCACATGTGGGGTATTTATACTGCCCTGGCTTTTTAGGGGCCCTAAAGCGTGAGAAGAAGTCTGGGATCCAAATGTCTAAAAATGCCCTCCTAAAAGGAATTTGGGCCGCTTTGCGCATCTAGGCTGCAAAAAAGTGTCACACATGTGGTATCGCCGTACTCAGGAGAAGTTGGCGAATGTGTTTTGGGGTGTCATTTTACATATACCCATGCTGGATGAGAGAAATATCTTGGTCAAGTGCCAACTTTGTATAAAAAAATGGGAAAAGTTGTCTTTTGCCAAGATATTTCTCTCACCCAGCATGGGTATATGTAAAATTACACCCCAAAACACATTCCCCAACTTCTCCTGAGTATGGCAATACCACATGTGTGACACTTTTTTGCCGCCTAGGTGGGCAAAGGGGCACACATTCCAAAGAGCACCTTTAGGATTTCACAGGTCATATTTTACACATATTGATTTCAAACTACTCACCACACATTAGGGCCCCTAGAATACCAGGGCAGTATAACTACCCCACAAGTAACCCCATTTTGGAAAGAAGACACCCCAAGGTATTCCGTGAGGGGCATGGCGAGTTCCTAGAATTTTTTATTTTTTTGTCACAAGTTAGCGGAAAATGATGATTTTTTTTTCTTTTTTTTTTTCTTACAAAGTCTCATATTCCACTAATTTGTGACAAAAAATAAAAAAATTCTAGGAACTCGCCATGCCCCTCACGGAATACCTTGGGGTGTCTTCTTTCCAAAATGGGATCACTTGTGGGGTAGTTATACTGCCCTGGCATTTTAGGGGCCCATATGCGTGAGAAGTAGTTTGCAATCAAAATGTGTAAAAAAATGGCCTGTGAAATCCGAAAGGTGCTCTTTGGAATGTGGGCCCCTTTGCTCACCTTGGCTGCAAAAAAGTGTCACACATGTGGTATCGCCGTACTCAGGAGAAGTTGGGGAATATGTTTTGGGGTGTCATTTTACATATACCCATGCTGGGTGAGATAAATATCTTGGTCAAATGCCAACTTTGTATAAAAAAATTGGAAATGTTGTCTTTTGCCAAGATATTTCTCTCACCCAGCATTGGTATATGTAAAATGACACTTTTTTGCAGCCTAGGTGGGCAAAGGGGCACACATTCCAAAGAGCACCTTTCGGATTTCACCGGTCATTTTTTACAGATTTTTATTTCAAACTTCTTCTCACGCATCTGGGCCCCTAAAATGCCAGGGCAATATAACTACCCCACAAGTGACCCAATTTTGGAAAGAAGACACCCCAAGGTATTCCGTGAGGGGCATGGCAAGTTCCTAGAATTTTTTATTTTTTGTCACAAGTTAGTGGAATATGAGACTTTGTAAGAAAAAAATAAAATAAAAATAAATCATCATTTTCCGCTAACTTGTGAGAAAAAATAAAAAGTTCTATGAACTCACTATGCCCATCAGCAAATACCTTAGGGTGTCTACTTTCCGAAATGAGGTCATTTGTGGGGTTTTTCTACTGTTTGGGCATTGTAGAACCTCAGGAAACATGACAGGTGCTCAGAAAGTCAGAGCTGCTTCAAAAAGCGGAAATTCACATTTTTGTACCATAGTTTGTAAACGCTATAACTTTTACCCAAACCATTTTTTTCCCCAAACATTTTTTTTATCAAAGACATGTAGAACATTACATTTAGATAAAAATTTATATATAGATGTCGTTTTTTTTGCAAAATTTTACAACTGAAAGTGAAAAATGTCATTTTTTTGCAAAAAAATCGTTAAATTTCGATTAATGACAAAAAAAGTAAAAATGTCAGCAGCAATGAAATACCACAATGAAAGTTCTATTAGTGAGAAGAAAAGGAGGTAAAATTCATTTGGGTGGTAAGTTGCATGACCGAGCGATAAACGGTGAAAGTAGTGTAGTGCAGAATTGTAAAAAGTGGCCTGGTCATTAAGGGTGTTTCAGCTAGGGGGGGTTGAAGTGGTTAAGCCCCACAAACCTAACATGCTCAAAAAAGGATTTTCATTTGTTCCCACTCATGCTTTTAATCTATTTCAGTGGGTTAAAGACCTCAATCTTTTCATTCACAGACTCAAATGAAGGAAACTCCTTGCCACCCACGATAGGCACCAATGCGCCGAATTAGGGATCAAACAGGAAGATCTTCCTGATGTCAGGCTATTGACAAGCACAAAAGAGGAAGGTGAAAGCAAATTGGGTAAAGGCCCATTCCTTGATTCAGACTCCACTCACATAAGAATCCACACAGTGATGATAATTTCTGTACATAGCTGTGGAATAATTTAATGCTGTGAAAGCAAAACGGAAATAAATGAGGGCTACATAATTAGGTCAAAGTCATTGATAAAGTAGCCACAATACCCATTGTGTGTGTATTGGCTAAGCGAGGGTCCTCTGCAGTAAGTCTCATGCTAATCATCACTAATAAATGTGATTGAAATCTTAAATTGTTTAATTGTAAGGCAATTCCCACTGTTACCTATCATTGATCACTCATAGTGAACAGCCGTGTGCTGCTGATTTTATAGACAGTTTACATCAGTCAGTATGTCCTTTAAGATCTCTTTCGGACATTTGTATCCCTGTATTCCTCAATATGTAATCAGGTACAAGTGAAAAAATTCCAAGGTCACAAGACGTTAAAAATGAGTTCCACACCAAGATCAGTCGCAGTCGCTCTCCCTTTGAACAAAAAGGTTTGAGCGTCTTACAATAAGGTTAATATTGCTGTTAATTGTGACTCAGGATGATGTCACACCGGTGATAAATTATAACCCAGGGTTCTCATGCCAAATGAAATATTGTATACATTCTTTACTCTCTCCGTTCAGCTCATATTTAGGAAATCGGGATACTGAGGATGTTCTCTGTGGTCAGCCAATCAATTTGGAAAGCAATAAAATGTTTCAGCTGCTATTTAACAAATGTCGGAATGATTTACAGTGATTTCATTCTTGTGGCCAAGAATATAATGAGAAAAGGAAACGGTGCAACATAGACCCGTTCTCTTACACATAGGATTAGGAGGCTCAGAAGTGGTAACTTTCTATTTGTATCATTTAAAATGCATTCTAATGTTTGTATTTTATAGGGAAAACTACTGATAAACCAGGCGCTATGTCTTGTAGGGCGAGCTCAGCTAAATGTAGTGAAACCTCTCGCTTAGTAATGGAAGGAACCAGAACTGACCTATTGAATTATTGACATGTTTCTACTATTCAAGTCGCCATCTTTCAGAAACAAATTTTTGTTGAATTTGACAATTAAGGTGTTTGTGTAAAAAAATACACTTTTACATGATGTCAGCAAAATGTATCTCAGGAAGTTACTGTGGAGTATCGCTGGATGTGGCAAGTCACAGAGTCATTTCTACTATCCAGACCCTCTTGCTCTCACATACCTTCCCTGGATTGCTGATATTAGCACACACTATGCATGCCCAGGAGACATTGGCTGAGGCCAGAATCCCGGGTGCGGAACGAGGTTTTCTGCGTCTGCACAATATTTCGTGCTAAAATCAGGAAGCCTGGGGATGGTCTGTGAGAGCCAGATGGGGGTTAGAAGAGATGACTCTGTCTCGCCTCATCCAGCGATACACTCTAGTGACTCCCTAAGTTATGTTTTGATTACATCAGGTACACTTTAGGCCTCTTTCACACTTGCGTTGTCCAGATCCGTCGTGTACTCCACTTGCCGGAATTACACGCCGGATCCGGAAAAACGCAAGTGAACTGAAAGCATTTGAAGACGGATCCGTCTTCAAAATGCGTTCAGTGTTACTATGGCACCCAGGATGCTATTAAAGTCCTGGTTGCCATAGTAGTAGTGGGGAGCGGGGGAGCGGTATACTTACAGTCCGTGCGGCTCCCGGGGCGCTCCAGAATGACGTCAGAGCGCCCCATGCGCATGGATGACGTGCCATGCAATCACGTCATCCATGCGCGTGGGGCGCCCTGACGTCACTCTGAAGCGCCCCGGGAGCCAGTATACTTACGGACGGTAAGTATACTGCTCCCCCGCTCCCCACTACACTTTACCATGGCTGCCAGGACTTTAGCGTCCCGGCAGCCATGGTAACCATTCAGAAAAAGCTAAACGTCGGATCCGGCAATGCGCCGAAACGACGTTTAGCTTAAGGCCGGATCAATGCCTTTCAATGGGCATTCATTCCGGATCCGGCCTTGCGGCAAGTCTTCAGGATTTTTGGCCGGAGAAAAAAGCGCAGCATGCTGCGGTATTTTCTCCGGCCAAAAAACGTTCCGGTCCTGAACTGAAGACATCCTGATGCATCCTGAACGGATTTCACTCCATTCAGAATGCATTAGGATAAAACTGATCAGGATTCTTCCGGCATAGAGCCCCGACGACGGAACTCTATGCCGGAAGAAAAGAACGCAGGTGTGAAAGAGCCCTTAAAGGGCTTCTGTCACCCCCCCAAAAGTCATTTTTCATTTTTGGGCTAATTAAAATCCTTATAGTGCGATTATTCACTGTATATTGCTCTTACCTTTTTCTGTGGCTTAGTTTCTTTAAAAACCGCACTTTTATAATATGTTAATTACCTCGCTACCGGCAAGTAGGGCGGTTACTTGCTGGTAGCCGCCGCATCCTCCTTTCAAAAAAATGCCCCCTCCTCCTGTTGATTGACAAGGCCAGCGAGCGCTCTCCTCCTCCGGCTGGCCCTGTCTGCGTTCCAAATCTTGCGCCGTACCGGTCTTCAGTGAGCGCAGGCGCACTGAGAGGAGGACGCTCGCTCGGCCGCTCCTTCCTCAGTGCGCCTGCGCCAGGTTTATCAAAATCTTCTGCTCTTCACTATGTGGTTATCCAGTGACAATCTAATATTCAGACACCACCGTTGTAGAGTTTGAGCTTGGATTTTGTTTTTTGTCTACTTTCACTTGGTCAAAGTGCATGCCATGAATATTTTGAGTAAACTTTCCCTCTTTATTTATTTACTTTTTACCCTCTTGAAAAAATTCCTGTGGATGCCTCATGTATGTTATTTAATATATGAGCCGATGCAAAAATAAAGCTGCACCAGTCTGAAATTTAAATCATGGATTCCACACAACCTCCTGGGTGGATATTTTTCTCAACAGATATAAAATATAGAAGATTTCAGCCTCTGTTTTCTTCTGCAGTGTTCAAAATGTAACACCACCGTGGACTAATATATACACATCGAACAAAGTAACGCAGAGCCAATTAATCCTTCCAATTCTAGTCAAATTATTCTTTGTTAATAAGCCTCTGAAGTGTACTTAGGAAAAACACAGGAAATCAGCAGATTCTGAAAAAATGGACTTTTGTGGAGTTTTTCCACAACTAGACAAAACACCTGGTTAAGGATGCTTGCTGTGAGCAGCTCAGATGTGAATTCTTACTTCACCACAAATAGTTTAAGCAGTGACTCTAGTGAGTATTTTTAGCGCTCAGTTGGAGTCGACTAAATCATAAAAATAATAGGCAAAAATAATAGCATACGTTTACACAGAAAAATGCCGTGGACTCCAACATATGCACATTAGCACATGTACTGTATCATATCCCCATGTACATATAAGCATATACTGTAGTCAGAATGTGGAAGAGATAAGCAGACACCACACTGACAAGGCAGCCACTAAATAAAACATATAGTACTGTCACTTTGGAACACAGTTCTGAATAAGAGATAACATGGATAGGGATAGGTTTATGTGGCTGGTAAATTCAACAAATAAAGTTTTAACATCCGCAGTCTGGAGCTGGAACATCTCTATCCTCCTGGTGGGAATGTCCGCTGACTCACTCCATCAGAACTTGCTCCATTTCCAGTGGTCCATGCCCGCCTTTGTCCTGTGGCATCCTCGAGCTCCCATTAGGCCTTTTGGTATATTGCCTTTGCTGAAGCCTTTCCTAGGGGATGGGCTTGTGTATCCTCTGACCGTTTAATTGGCAATTGCGTGCACACCTGCTTCAGCATATGACAGCTTTCCCCAGTATTAGGGTGCCTGAGCAATAGGTTCTAGTTAGAGATTAGTGAATCAATTCTACCAATTCAGATTTCATCCTGAACTTCCCAAAAAGTTAATAGAAAAGTAAGGAGAGAAAAAAGAGTAAGAGAGAAAGGAAGAAAAGCTAATTGGAATATCTTTCCCAGAAACCCAAAGGTGTGTAAATTAGCTTTCCTTCCTTCCCCCCCAAAATTTTTTAAAAGAACACTATGCCTATCTGACACCAGCAGATGTACCATGCTAAAATCTGCATACATTTTACCAGCAAGGAAGAACAGCGTTGGCTGGACTATAATACTCCTCATGCATACTTGTTTATCTCCCTAATGAGAAAGAGCAACCCCAAGAGTACCCCCCCTAAGGCCACTCTGTTAACCATGGTAATTTTTCCTTAAGACACCTAGTACTTTTGTCCATTTGTAAGGAGAAGTGGATTGCACATCTCATTTCCAGTGGAGTATAACATGTGGGTCTCTTTTGTGTTCTAGAACTCATTTATTCTCTGGATCTTTTCAGAAAAAAATTATGACTGGAGACTGTTATACAACAATTTTCAGTGCAATTAATGCATATTTATTTTGGGTCTGAATTGCATTTTTTTTTAACTGGACACAAAATTAATTTCCAAAAACTGGCTCATCTCTAATTCTAGTAGCTAGATTTCCTTGACAAATAAAGCCAATGGACTGAGATTCAAGACCGAAACAGACTTGAAACAAACTGGAAAGAGATTTAATAAATTGTGATAAACAGGCACAGAAACTAAATGTATTTAAAGGTCTAACAATGAAATTTCCCTTTCCTTTGCATACACAAATTTTTTCCCATCAAAAATAACTGTTCTCTGACCGAATTGACAAAAACATGCAAAATGAGCAAAATGGATGCTCAAAAATTATTTATTTATTTTATGCATTTAAATGGCGCTGATATATTCTGCAGCGCTTTACAGATATTAGCATCACTCTCTCCCCAATGAGGCTCACAATTCAAGGTCCCTATCACTAGGTCTTTGGAGTTTTTTATTTTATTTTGCTGTTCTTCTAACGGATTTGAAAAACGGGAAAAAAATGGTGATTAGTGTTGGGCGTGAATATTCGTATCACGAATTTTAATTGCAAATATAATTACGAATATAGTGCTATATATTCGTATTCGTGAATATTCTAGATTTTTTTTTTATCAGTAACCTCCCTTGTTGCTTGTGGGCCAATGAGAAGGCTGCAATGTCTTTGTCTGAGCTTAGCAACATCGGTAGCAACCAATAGGAAAGTTGCCTACCCCTTACTATATAAGAACCTCCCCAGCAGCCATTTTCTGCAGTTTTATGGAGTTCTGAGAGAGAGAGCAGTGACATTGCTGTGCTCTGTGCTTTACTGTTTAATTACATTAGATAGTTAGTTAGCTTATATATATATAATACAGATAGTTAGTGGGAGATAGTCAGTGTAGGTTAGATTGTGATATAGTGTAGCTGATAGGTTCCAGTGCAGGGTGTTAGGTAGTGTGATAGGTTCTGCTGTCCATACATACATGCTACAGACATAGTGCTGTGATGTCACAACAATCCTTAGTGCACCAATCACTAATATGTAGTCAGACCTGCTAAAATGTGAAGTTGCATGTATTGCGCAAAAATATGCTCATCATTAATTGCCGATTTGCGCAATCACAAATATATTGGAGCACTCTCTCTGCATATAAAGCTATTGTAATGTTCTGCCGTGCCAACCATTTTCTCCAGTCTGTGTGCTCAGTCCTCTCTAGCTACAGGCAATGTTTCATATCATAACTAGGGATGAGCGAACTCGAACTGTATAGTTCGGGTTCGTACCGAATTTTGGGGTGTCCGTGACACGGACCCGAACCCGGACATTTTCGTAAAAGTCCGGGTTCGGGTTCGGTGTTCGTCGCTTTCTTCGCGCTTTTGTGACGCTTTCTTGGCGCTTTTTGAAAGGCTGCAAAGCAGCCAATCAACAAGCGTCATACTACTTGCCCCAAGAGGCCATCACAGCCATGCCTACTATTGGCATGGCTGTGATTGGCCAGAGCACCATGTGACCCAGCCTCTATTTAAGCTGGAGTCACATAGCGCCGCCCGTCACTCTGCTCTGATTAGCGTAGGGAGAGGTTGCGGCTGCGACAGTAGGGCGAGATTAGGCAGATTAACTCCTCCAAAGGACTTCATTAACTGATCGATCTGCAGCTGTGGATCATTGAGCTGCTGATCCTCAATTGCTCACTGTTTTTAGGCTGCACAGACCGTTTGTCAGTCACATTTTTCTGGGGTGATCGGCGGCCATTTTGTGTCTTGTGGTGCGCCAGCACAAGCTGCGACCAAGTGCATTTAACCCTCAATGGTGTGGTTGTTTTTTGGCTAAAGCCTACATCAGGGTGAAGCTGTCACACCAAGTGCATTTAACCAGCAATAGTCTGTTCATTTTTTGGCCATATACAAAATCAGGGGCAAGCTGCGCCTGTCACCAAGTGCATTTAACCCTCAATGGTGTGGTTGTTTTTTGGCTAAAGCCTACATCAGGGTGAAGCTGTCACACCAAGTGCATTTAACCAGCAATAGTCTGTTCATTTTTTGGCCATATACTAAATCAGGGGCAAGCTGCGCCTGTCACCAAGTGCATTTAACCCTCAATGGTGTGGTTGTTTTTTGGCTAAAGCCTACATCAGGGTGAAGCTGTCACACCAAGTGCATTTAACCAGCAATAGTCTGTTTATTTTTTGGCCATATCCCAGTCTAATTCTGTCACTAAATCCATACCGGTCACCCAGCGCCTAAATACTAGGCCTCAAATTTATATCCAGCTAAATATGTCCCTAGTGCTGTAGCTGGGCGAGTTATTTAGTGTCCGTTCAAGCACATTTCTTGTTCTGGGTTGAAATACAATTCCCAATTTAGCAATTTCATAATTTAGTGGTTTCTGCTATATCAGAGCTATTTGAAATCTATCCCTAAAAGGGTATATAATATTCAAGGTGCACATTGGGTCATTCAGAATAACTTCACACACACCCGCTACTGTGTATTTCCAAGTCTAATTCTGTCACTAAACCCATACCTGTCACGCAGCGCCTAAATACTAGGCCTCAAATTTATATCCAGCTAAATCTGTCCCTAGTGCTGTAGCTGGGCGAGTTATTTAGTGTCCGTTCAAGCACATTTCTTGTTCTGGGTTGAAATACAATTCCCAATTTAGCAATTTCATAATTTAGTGGTTTCTGCTATATCAGAGCTATTTGAAATCTATCCCTAAAAGGGTATATAATATTCAAGGTGCACATTGGGTCATTCAGAATAACTTCACACACACCCGCTACTGTGTATTTCCAAGTCTAATTCTGGCACTAAACCCATACCTGTCACCCAGCGCCTAAATACTAGGCCTCAAATTTATATCCCGCTAAATCTGTCCTTAGTGCTGTAGCTGGGCGAGTTATTTAGTGTCCGTTCAAGCACATTTCTTGTTCTGGGTTGAAATACAATTCCCAATTTAGCAATTTCATAATTTAGTGGTTTCTGCTATATCAGAGCTATTTGAAATCTATCCCTAAAAGGGTATATAATATTCAAGGTGCACATTGGGTCATTCAGAATAACTTCACACACACCCGCTACTGTGTATTTCCAAGTCTAATTCTGGCACTAAACCCATACCTGTCACCCAGCGCCTAAATACTAGGCCTCAAATTTATATCCCGCTAAATCTGTCCTTAGTGCTGTAGCTGGGCGAGTTATTTAGTGTCCGTTCAAGCACATTTCTTGTTCTGGGTTGAAATACAATTCCCAATTTAGCAATTTCATAATTTAGTGGTTTCTGCTATATCAGAGCTATTTGAAATCTATCCCTAAAAGGGTATATAATATTCAAGGTGCACATTGGGTCATTCAGAATAACTTCACACACACCCGCTACTGTGTATTTCCAAGTCTAATTCTGGCACTAAACCCATACCTGTCACCCAGCGCCTAAATACTAGGCCTCAAATTTATATCCCGCTAAATCTGTCCCTAGTGCTGTAGCTGGGCGAGTTATTTAGTGTCCGTTCAAGCACATTTCTTGTTCTGGGTTGAAATACAATTCCCAATTTAGCAATTTCATAATTTAGTGGTTTCTGCTATATCAGAGCTATTTGAAATCTATCCCTAAAAGGGTATATAATATTCAAGGTGCACATTGGGTCATTCAGAATAACTTCACACACACCCGCTACTGTGTATTTCCAAGTCTAATTCTGGCACTAAACCCATACCTGTCACCCAGCGCCTAAATACTAGGCCTCAAATTTATATCCCGCTAAATCTGTCCTTAGTGCTGTAGCTGGGCGAGTTATTTAGTGTCCGTTCAAGCACATTTCTTGTTCTGGGTTGAAATACAATTCCCAATTTAGCAATTTCATAATTTAGTGGTTTCTGCTATATCAGAGCTATTTGAAATCTATCCCTAAAAGGGTATATAATATTCAAGGTGCACATTGGGTCATTCAGAATAACTTCACACACACCCGCTACTGTGTATTTCCAAGTCTAATTCTGGCACTAAACCCATACCTGTCACCCAGCGCCTAAATACTAGGCCTCAAATTTATATCCCGCTAAATCTGTCCTTAGTGCTGTAGCTGGGCGAGTTATTTAGTGTCCGTTCAAGCACATTTCTTGTTCTGGGTTGAAATACAATTCCCAATTTAGCAATTTCATAATTTAGTGGTTTCTGCTATATCAGAGCTATTTGAAATCTATCCCTAAAAGGGTATATAATATTCAAGGTGCACATTGGGTCATTCAGAATAACTTCACACACACCCGCTACTGTGTATTTCCAAGTCTAATTCTGGCACTAAACCCATACCTGTCACCCAGCGCCTAAATACTAGGCCTCAAATTTATATCCCGCTAAATCTGTCCTTAGTGCTGTAGCTGGGCGAGTTATTTAGTGTCCGTTCAAGCACATTTCTTGTTCTGGGTTGAAATACAATTCCCAATTTAGCAATTTCATAATTTAGTGGTTTCTGCTATATCAGAGCTATTTGAAATCTATCCCTAAAAGGGTATATAATATTCAAGGTGCACATAGGGTCATTCAGAATAACTTCACACACACCGCTACTGTGCATTTCCAAGTCTAATTCTGTCACTAAATCCATACCTGTCACCCAGCGCCTAAATACTAGGCCTCAAATTTATATCCAGCTAAATCTGTCCCTAGTGCTGTAGCTGGGCGAGTTATTTAGTGTCCGTTCAAGCACATTTCTTGTTCTGGGTTGAAATACAATTCCCAATTTAGCAATTTCATAATTTAGTGGTTTCTGCTATATCAGAGCTATTTGAAATCTATCCCTAAAAGGGTATATAATATTCAAGGTGCACATTGGGTCATTCAGAATAACTTCACACACACCCGCTACTGTGTATTTCCAAGTCTAATTCTGGCACTAAACCCATACCTGTCACCCAGCGCCTAAATACTAGGCCTCAAATTTATATCCCGCTAAATCTGTCCTTAGTGCTGTAGCTGGGCGAGTTATTTAGTGTCCGTTCAAGCACATTTCTTGTTCTGGGTTGAAATACAATTCCCAATTTAGCAATTTCATAATTTAGTGGTTTCTGCTATATCAGAGCTATTTGAAATCTATCCCTAAAAGGGTATATAATATTCAAGGTGCACATAGGGTCATTCAGAATAACTTCACACACCCGCTACTGTGCATTTCCAAATCTAATTCTGTCACTAAACCCATACCTGTCACCCAGCGCCTAAATACTAGGCCTCAAATTTATATCCCGCTAAATCTCTCGTTACCGCTGTCCTGTTGTGGCTGGGAAAGTTATTTAGTGTCCGTCAAAGCACATTTTTTGTTCTGGGTTGAAATACAATTCCCAATTTAGCAATTTCATAATTTAGTCGTTTCTGCTATATCAGAGCTATTTGAAATCTATCCCTAAAAGGGTAGATCATATTGAAGGTGCACATAGGGTCATTCAGAATAACTTCACACACACGCTTCTGTGCATTTCCAAGTCTAATTCTGTCACTAAATCCATACCGGTCACCCAGCGCCTAAATACTAGGCCTCAAATTTATATCCCGCTGAATTTGAATACAATACATTGGGCCAAATAATATATTTGTTGTTGTGGTGAACCATAACAATGAGAAAAACATCTAGTAAGGGACGCGGACGTGGACATGGTCGTGGTGGTGTTAGTGGACCCTCTGGTGCTGGGAGAGGACGTGGCCGTTCTGCCACATCCACACGTCCTAGTGTACCAACTACCTCAGGTCCCAGTAGCCGCCAGAATTTACAGCGATATATGGTGGGGCCCAATGCCGTTCTAAGGATGGTAAGGCCTGAGCAGGTACAGGCATTAGTCAATTGGGTGGCCGACAGTGGATCCAGCACGTTCACATTATCTCCCACCCAGTCTTCTGCAGAAAGCGCACAGATGGCGCCTGAAAACCAACCCCATCAGTCTGTCACATCACCCCCATGCATACCAGGGAAACTGTCTCAGCCTCAAGTTATGCAGCAGTCTCTTATGCTGTTTGAAGACTCCGCTGGCAGGGTTTCCCAAGGGCATCCACCTAGCCCTTCCCCAGCGGTGAAAGACATAGAATGCACTGACGCACAACCACTTATGTTTCCTGATGATGAGGACATGGGAATACCACCTCAGCATGTCTCTGATGATGACGAAACACAGGTGCCAACTGCTGCGTCTTTCTGCAGTGTGCAGACTGAACAGGAGGTCAGGGATCAAGACTGGGTGGAAGACGATGCAGGGGACGATGAGGTCCTAGACCCCACATGGAATGAAGGTCGTGCCACTGACTTTCACAGTTCGGAGGAAGAGGCAGTGGTGAGACCGAGCCAACAGCGTAGCAAAAGAGGGAGCAGTGGGCAAAAGCAGAACACCCGCCGCCAAGAGACTCCGCCTGCTACTGACCGCCGCCATCTGGGACCGAGCACCCCAAAGGCAGCTTCAAGGAGTTCCCTGGCATGGCACTTCTTCAAACAATGTGCTGACGACAAGACCCGAGTGGTTTGCACGCTGTGCCATCAGAGCCTGAAGCGAGGCATTAACGTTCTGAACCTGAGCACAACCTGCATGACCAGGCACCTGCATGCAAAGCATGAACTGCAGTGGAGTAAACACCTTAAAACCAAGGAAGTCACTCAGGCTCCCCCTGCTACCTCTTCTGCTGCTGCCGCCTCGGCCTATTCTGCTGCTGCCGCCTCGGCCTCTTCCTCCGCCTCTGGAGGAACGTTGGCACCTGCCGCCCAGCAAACAGGGGATGTACCACCAACACCACCACCACCACCTCCGTCACCAAGCGTCTCAACCATGTCACACGCCAGCGTTCAGCTCTCCATCTCACAAACATTTGATAGAAAGCGTAAATTCCCACCTAGCCACCCTCGATCCCTGGCCCTGAATGCCAGCATTTCTAAACTACTGGCCTATGAAATGCTGTCATTTAGGCTGGTGGACACAGACAGCTTCAAACAGCTCATGTCGCTTGCTGTCCCACAGTATGTTGTTCCCAGCCGGCACTACTTCTCCAAGAGAGCCGTGCCTTCCCTGCACAACCAAGTATCCGATAAAATCAAGTGTGCACTGCGCAACGCCATCTGTGGCAAGGTCCACCTAACCACAGATACGTGGACCAGTAAGCACGGCCAGGGACGCTATATCTCCCTAACTGCACACTGGGTAAATGTAGTGGCAGCTGGGCCCCAGGCGGAGAGCTGTTTGGCGCACGTCCTTCCGCCGCCAAGGATCGCAGGGCAACATTCTTTGCCTCCTGTTGCCACCTCCTCCTTCTCGGCTTCCTCCTCCTCTTCTTCCACCTGCTCATCCAGTCAGCCACACACCTTCACCACCAACTTCAGCACAGCCCGGGGTAAACGTCAGCAGGCCATTCTGAAACTCATATGTTTGGGGGACAGGCCCCACACCGCACAGGAGTTGTGGCGGGGTATAGAACAACAGACCGACGAGTGGTTGCTGCCGGTGAGCCTCAAGCCCGGCCTGGTGGTGTGTGATAATGGGCGAAATCTCGTTGCAGCTCTGGGACTAGCCAATTTGACGCACATCCCTTGCTTGGCGCATGTGCTGAATTTGGTGGTGCAGAAGTTCATTCACAACTACCCCGACATGTCAGAGCTGCTGCATAAAGTGCGGGCCGTCTGTTCGCGCTTCCGGCGTTCACATCCTGCTGCTGCTCGCCTGTCTGCGCTACAGCGTAACTTCGGCCTTCCCGCTCACCGCCTCATATGCGACGTGCCCACCAGGTGGAACTCCACCTTGCACATGCTGGACAGACTGTGCGAGCAGCAGCAGGCCATAGTGGAGTTTCAGCTGCAGCACGCACGGGTCAGTCGCACTACAGAACAGCACCACTTCACCACCAATGACTGGGCCTCCATGCGAGACCTGTGTGCCCTGTTGCGCTGTTTCGAGTACTCCACCAACATGGCCAGTGGCGATGACACCGTTATCAGCGTTACAATACCACTTCTATGTCTCCTTGAGAAAACACTTAGGGCGATGATGGAAGAGGAGGTGGCCCAGGAGGAGGAGGAGGAGGAGGAGGAAGAGGGGTCATTTTTAGCACTTTCAGGCCAGTCTCTTCGAAGTGACTCAGAGGGAGGTTTTTGGCAACAGCAGAGGCCAGGTACAAATGTGGCCAGCCAGGGCCCACTACTGGAGGACGAGGAGGACGAGGATGAGGAGGAGGTGGAGGAGGATGAGGATGAAGCATGGTCACAGCGGGGTGGCACCCAACGCAGCTCGGGTCCATCACTGGTGCGTGGCTGGGGGGAAAGGCAGGACGATGACGATACGCCTCCCACAGAGGACAGCTTGTCCTTATCCCTGGGCAGCCTGGCACACATGAGCGACTACATGCTGCAGTGCCTGCGCAACGACAGCAGAGTTGCCCACATTTTAACCTGTGCGGACTACTGGGTTGCCACCCTGCTGGATCCACGCTACAAAGACAATGTGCCCACCTTACTTCCTGCACTGGAGCGTGATAGGAAGATGCGCGAGTACAAGCGCACGTTGGTAGACGCGCTACTGAGAGCATTCCCAAATGTCACAGGGGAACAAGTGGAAGCCCAAGGCCAAGGCAGAGGAGGAGCAAGAGGTCGCCAAGGCAGCTGTGTCACGGCCAGCTCCTCTGAGGGCAGGGTTAGCATGGCAGAGATGTGGAAAACTTTTGTCAACACGCCACAGCTAACTGCACCACCACCTGATACGCAACGTGTTAGCAGGAGGCAACATTTCACTAACATGGTGGAACAGTACGTGTGCACACCCCTCCACGTACTGACTGATGGTTCGGCCCCATTCAACTTCTGGGTCTCTAAATTGTCCACGTGGCCAGAGCTAGCCTTTTATGCCTTGGAGGTGCTGGCCTGCCCGGCAGCCAGCGTTTTGTCTGAACGTGTATTCAGCACGGCAGGGGGCGTCATTACAGACAAACGCAGCCGCCTGTCTACAGCCAATGTGGACAAGCTGACGTTCATAAAAATGAACCAGGCATGGATCCCACAGGACCTGTCCGTCCCTTGTCCAGATTAGACATTAACTACCTCCCCATAACCATATATTATTGGACTCCAGGGCACTTCCTCATTCAATCCTATTTTTATTTTCATTTTACCATTATATTGCGATGCTACCCAAAGTTGAATGAACCTCTCCTCTGCCTGTGTGCTAGGCCTAAATATATGCCAATGGACTGTTGCAGTGGTGGCTGACATGAAGCCTGATTCTCTGCTATGACATGCAGACTAATTCTCTGCTGACATGAAGCCAGATTGTCTGTTACGGGACCTCTCTCCTCTGCCTGGGTGCTGGGCCTAAATTTATGACAATGGACTGTTGCAGTGGTGGCTGACGTGAAGCCTCATTCTCTGCTATGACATGCAGACTGATTCTCTGCTGACATGAAGCCAGATTGTCTGTTACGGGACCTCTCTCCTCTGCCTGTGTGCTAGGCCTAAATATATGCCAATGGACTGTTGCAGTGGTGGCTGACGTGAAGCCTGATTCTCTGCTATGACATGCAGACTGATTCTCTGCTGACATGAAGCCAGATCCTCTGTTACGGGACCTCTCTCCTCTGCCTGTGTGTGTGCTGGGCCTAAATATATGCCAATGGACTGTTGCAGTGGTGGCTGACGTGAAGCCTCATTCTCTGCTATGACATGCAGACTAATTCTCTGCTGACATGAAGACAGATTCTCTGTTACGGGACCTCCCTCCTCTGCCTGGGTGCTGGGCCTAAATATATGCCAATGGACTGTTGCAGTGGTGGGTGACGTGAAGCCTCATTCTCTGCTATGACATGCAGACTAATTCTCTGCTGACATGAAGCCAGATTGTCTGTTACGGGACCTCTCTCCTCTGCCTGTGTGTGTGCTGGGCCTAAATATATGCCAATGGACTGTTGCAGTGGTGGCTGACGTGAAGCCTCATTCTCTGCTATGACATGCAGACTAATTCTCTGCTGACATGAAGACAGATTCTCTGTTACGGGACCTCTCTCCTCTGCCTGTGTGTGTGCTGGGCCTAAATATATGCCAATGGACTGTTGCAGTGGTGGCTGACGTGAAGCCTCATTCTCTGCTATGACATGCAGACTAATTCTCTGCTGACATGAAGACAGATTCTCTGTTACGGGACCTCCCTCCTCTGCCTGGGTGCTGGGCCTAAATATATGCCAATGGACTGTTGCAGTGGTGGGTGACGTGAAGCCTGATTCTCTGCTATGACATGCAGACTAATTCTCTGCTGACATGAAGACAGATTCTCTGTTACGGGACCTCTCTCCTCTGCCTGTGTGTGTGCTGGGCCTAAATATATGCCAATGGACTGTTGCAGTGGTGGCTGACGTGAAGCCTCATTCTCTGCTATGACATGCAGACTAATTCTCTGCTGACATGAAGACAGATTCTCTGTTACGGGACCTCCCTCCTCTGCCTGGGTGCTGGGCCTAAATATATGCCAATGGACTGTTGCAGTGGTGGCTGACGTGAAGCCTCATTCTCTGCTATGACATGCAGACTGATTCTCTGCTGACATGAAGCCAGATCGTCTGTTACGGGACCTCTCTGCTCTGCCTGTGTGCTAGGCCTAAATATATGCCAATGGACTGTTGCAGTGGTGGGTGACGTGAAGCCTCATTCTCTGCTATGACATGCAGACTGATTCTCTGCTGTCATGAAGCCAGATTGTCTGTTACGGGACCTCTCTGCTCTGCCTGTGTGCTAGGCCTAAATATATGCCAATGGACTGTTGCAGTGGTGGGTGACGTGAAGCCTCATTCTCTGCTATGACATGCAGACTAATTCTCTGCTGACATGAAGACAGATTCTCTGTTACGGGACCTCCCTCCTCTGCCTGGGTGCTGGGCCTAAATATATGCCAATGGACTGTTGCAGTGGTGGGTGACGTGAAGCCTCATTCTCTGCTATGACATGCAGACTAATTCTCTGCTGACATGAAGCCAGATTGTCTGTTACGGGACCTCTCTCCTCTGCCTGTGTGTGTGCTGGGCCTAAATATATGCCAATGGACTGTTGCAGTGGTGGCTGACGTGAAGCCTCATTCTCTGCTATGACATGCAGACTAATTCTCTGCTGACATGAAGACAGATTCTCTGTTACGGGACCTCTCTCCTCTGCCTGTGTGTGTGCTGGGCCTAAATATATGCCAATGGACTGTTGCAGTGGTGGCTGACGTGAAGCCTCATTCTCTGCTATGACATGCAGACTAATTCTCTGCTGACATGAAGACAGATTCTCTGTTACGGGACCTCCCTCCTCTGCCTGGGTGCTGGGCCTAAATATATGCCAATGGACTGTTGCAGTGGTGGCTGACGTGAAGCCTGATTCTCTGCTATGACATGCAGACTAATTCTCTGCTGACATGAAGACAGATTCTCTGTTACGGGACCTCTCTCCTCTGCCTGTGTGTGTGCTGGGCCTAAATATATGCCAATGGACTGTTGCAGTGGTGGCTGACGTGAAGCCTCATTCTCTGCTATGACATGCAGACTAATTCTCTGCTGACATGAAGACAGATTCTCTGTTACGGGACCTCCCTCCTCTGCCTGGGTGCTGGGCCTAAATATATGCCAATGGACTGTTGCAGTGGTGGCTGACGTGAAGCCTCATTCTCTGCTATGACATGCAGACTGATTCTCTGCTGACATGAAGCCAGATCGTCTGTTACGGGACCTCTCTGCTCTGCCTGTGTGCTAGGCCTAAATATATGCCAATGGACTGTTGCAGTGGTGGGTGACGTGAAGCCTCATTCTCTGCTATGACATGCAGACTGATTCTCTGCTGTCATGAAGCCAGATTGTCTGTTACGGGACCTCTCTGCTCTGCCTGTGTGCTAGGCCTAAATATATGCCAATGGACTGTTGCAGTGGTGGGTGACGTGAAGCCTCATTCTCTGCTATGACATGCAGACTGATTCTCTGCTGTCATGAAGCCAGATTGTCTGTTACGGGACCTCTCTGCTCTGCCTGTGTGCTAGGCCTAAATATATGCCAATGGACTGTTGCAGTGGTGGGTGACGTGAAGCCTCATTCTCTGCTATGACATGCAGACTGATTCTCTGCTGACATGAAGCCAGATTGTCTGTTACGGGACCTCTCTCCTCTGCCTGTGTGCTAGGCCTAAATATATGCCAATGGACTGTTGCAGTGGTGGCTGACGTGAAGCCTCATTCTCTGCTATGACATGCAGACTAATTCTCTGCTGACATGAAGCCAGATTGTCTGTTACGGGACCTCTCTCCTCTGCCTGGGTGCTGGGCCTAAATTTATGACAATGGACTGTTGCAGTGGTGGCTGACGTGAAGCCTGATTCTCTGCTATGACATGCAGACTGATTCTCTGCTGACATGAAGCCAGATCCTCTGTTACGGGACCTCTCTCCTCTGCCTGTGTGTGTGCTGGGCCTAAATATATGCCAATGGACTGTTGCAGTGGTGGCTGACGTGAAGCCTCATTCTCTGCTATGACATGCAGACTGATTCTCTGCTGACATGAAGCCAGATTCTCTGTTACGGGACCTCTCTCCTCTGCCTGTGTGTGTGCTGGGCCTAAATATATGCCAATGGACTGTTGCAGTGGTGGCTGACGTGAAGCCTCATTCTCTGCTATGACATGCAGACTAATTCTCTGCTGACATGAAGACAGATTCTCTGTTACGGGACCTCCCTCCTCTGCCTGGGTGCTGGGCCTAAATATATGCCAATGGACTGTTGCAGTGGTGGCTGACGTGAAGCCTCATTCTCTGCTATGACATGCAGACTAATTCTCTGCTGACATGAAGACAGATTCTCTGTTACGGGACCTCTCTCCTCTGCCTGGGTGCCGGGGCCTAAATATCTGAGAATGGACTGTTCCAGTGGTGGGTGACGGGAAGCCAGATTCTCTGCTATGGAACCTCTCTCCAATTGATTTTGGTTAATTTTTATTTATTTAATTTTTAATTTAATTCATTTCCCTATCCACATTTGTTTGCAGGGGATTTACCTACATGTTGCTGCCTTTTGCAGCCCTCTAGCTCTTTCCTGGGCTGTTTTACAGCCTTTTTAGTGCCGAAAAGTTCGGGTCCCCATTGACTTCAATGGGGTTCGGGTTCGGGACGAAGTTCGGATCGGGTTCGGATCCCGAACCCGAACATTTCCGGGATGTTCGGCCGAACTTCTCGAACCCGAACATCCAGGTGTTCGCTCAACTCTAATCATAACCTGTTTAAATTTCCAACTTTTTAGTAATCAAGAGACCAAGGATTGTTTGCCAGTTGACTGAAAAAGTAAATTCATAGATTGTATTTCATCTGTGCCATGTCATCACTATCAGAAAGTCCAAAATGAAAGCAGAAAAGTCTAATGTCTGTAACTGGATGTACTATCAGTGTTTTCCATCTCATTAGATAGCTGTAGTACAAAGGACTTTCTATGAAATATGTCATGTCGAATTTCTCTTCTGCACAATGCTAACATTGTATCCATATGCACTAATTAGAGCTTAGTCTATTGTAGATCTTACCTTGGAAGTGGCAGTTTAATCAAGTTTGGACTTCATACAGTGTAATAACTTGCTGCAGAAATGAAATACAGTCAAACAAAGCAAAATCTGTTCAATTTGAAGGAGCAAAGAAAGTGAAAAAAAAAAAGAAAGTAAGTTTTTCCTCAAGGCAAATTCTGAATAGAAATGTTAAATGAAGATAATGTCAGTAGGTAAGAACAGGGTCGTAATGAGGAATCAGTGAGAGGACAAAGGATGAGACCCAGGCAGGAAGAATTAATAAGGAGATGGGATATAGAAAGAAGAATATGTCACCAGGATATTCACTGTTTAACCAGACGCAATGTAGGGCTAGCTCAACTGAATGTAATGATACCTTTCACTTAGTGACGGAGAAAAAGTAATTTTAAAGGGGTTGTCCGGGTTCAGATTTGAACCCGGACATACCTATATTTTCACCCTGTGATGTTAGCATCAGAGCATGTCTTCAATGCTCTCCTTTGCCCTGCGCTGGATTGCACTTTTTTTTACAATAATACACTACCGGGCGGAGGCTTCCACCCAGCAGTGTGTACGGTGATGTCACCGGCTCTGATGGGCAGGCTTTAGCGCTGCCCTAGCCATTTTACAGGCTAGGGCAGGGCTAAAGCCGGCCCATCAGTGCCAGTGACGTCACCGGCAGCCCCATGGAGAGCCCGGTTCATGACTGGAACTCCAAAAAATGCTCAAGTCAGGGGGGGGGGGGTGCCTGGGTGAAAATGGGGATATGTCCGGGTTCAGCTCTGAACCCGGACAACCCCTTCAACTATGTCAATTCCAATTAGGTCTTAAGGTAAAAGTATGCACAGTGCTAAAGTACATGGTAACCAAATATAATAGGGAACCGGGTCCCCTGATGTATAGACCAAACTTATCAAGTTGCCAGTGAGAGATTAGGGAAAAAGGATGGAAGATGTATTGAGCTGGTAGACATGTGTATCCACACCATGAGTAACGCTAGAGAGCATAGGAAGATGTCCACTATTTATGATGTCAGAAGCAGTAAGTGTTGTCAAGATAGGAAGTACTTTGCGTTCCAGCGTGGAACGCATGGATAGTAGTTAGAAAACAGACTCTATCTCTGTAGCTGTGCTGCATTTATGTAATGATGGAAGAAGGGAGTGTATGAGGGGTAGCTGCAGTGTGCAATAATAGGTTGGAATGGCACTGCATTGGTGGAAGAACGAGAGAGAGAGAAAGAAATAAAAAATGTATACAAATGTAGTCCGAGGAGACCTCAGACTGTTCAGGCCAAACTGGAGCAGACCTGAATTGAATCAATCGGTTGGTGCTGGCCAGGTTTTTAAAGATGGAGCCCTCTCCTGTTTCATACAGCAGACACCCTCGGCTCATGTCCGCAACTGGCAATAATGCCGGTCCAAACATTTAACATGCCAGATGCCGTGGTCAAATTGACCTTGGCATCTAAAAATTTGAAATGCAGTGAAGATCTTTGAGACAACCAGTCAAAAATGCAGTGAAGAATGGTCTTCTAGAGGAGTGGTCCTCTTAAAGAATAGGAACAGTATATATTATACACAGAAATTGAAAATCCATCAAAGAATAAACTAGCCTAGGTCAGGGATGATCGTCTCACAGAGGTTGTCTCCTGGATAGTTTTTTCATTGCAGTAATTTCCCCATCACCATTATAAACATCAAGTATGTAAAAAACATGGATAGATATAAAATGAGCCCTATTATAAAGGCTCATTCACAAGGTAGAGCCTAGTGAATGGAGTCTGTACTGTGGTCCATGGAGGCTGTGCAGATCCGTACTCAGGACCTATGCAGGCCTCATGCATTGCCATGCAGTCTTCATTGGACTTGGCATGTACAAAGTAGCCTAGTTTCTAGTGGAAAAGACGTCTACCCATTTAGAACCTAGAGTAACATGCCAGGAGAAGCCTCAGTGTGATTCTGTGTTAAATCGGAGACATACAGAGGTACAGTCAGTGGCGTACATAGAGAAGTAAGGGCCCATAGCAAGGATCAAACCAGGCCCCCCACACAGGACAGAAGGGTTTCTGCCTAAACCTCTTTCAATGACCCTTGGGTTATTTTTTCCACTTCCTCATTTGCTAAAAATTGTTCCTTTAGAGTAGGGTTTCTGAACTCTAGTCCTCGGGACCCACCTACCTGTCATGTTTTCAGGATCTCCTTAGTATTAAGCAGGTGATATAATTAGTGTCCAGGCATCAGGATTAGTGAAGATCGGCAGGGGCAATATTCGAATTTGCGATATTTCGCGAATATTTGGGCGAATATTCGCCATATATTCGAGAATTCACGAATTTGTGATCTCCAGGCATTATTTTCTTGATTGCGAAAATTCGCATTAAATTTCGCATTAAAAAAATCACATAGAAATTCGCATAAACTGGTATTTTTAAAAAAAATAACGAATATTCGCGATTACGAATATAGTTTGCGATATTCTAAATATTCGCAAATTCTCAAAGTGCCGATATTCGTGATTAAAAATCGCAATTCGAATATTCGTGATCAACACTAGTCAGGACTTACCACAGGTGTTTATTTGGAATATTCTCAAATCCTGACCGGTAGGTGGGTCCCGAGGATCGGAGTTGAGACACCCTGCTTTAGAGGGTAGAGTCCTGATTAAGTTTTAACCTCCAATAGAAGAGCAGATAAACCCAACTAAGACTGGGCCCCATCTTGCCCTGAGCTCCATAGCAGTCGCATGGTCTGCCGCTATGGTAGTTACGCCCCTGGGTAGAGTAGAGGACTCCTGTACCCCTGTGTACATGAGTTTGAATGCCATGCCCTGTGGCTTTCTTTCACCTGCATCTTCAGCTTTAGGATGGATGTGGATTAGAAGATATCAGCAGATATCAGAGTCTCTCTATAGAAGCAGAATGCACAGCATTATTTTTTATAAACTGCTTCTGAGCATACAGAGACATCCTGGTGAGAGACCCCAGAAAAGTCCTTATTCGACACCTGACTGCTAAATCAGGAGCTTTTGTAGGTGTTGTAGACTAACACAGCACGTTCTATAATATCATCGCTATATTGTGTATAAATTAATTAGTTAAAGGGGTTGTCTCACTTCAGCAAATGGCATTTATCATGTAGAGAAAGTTAATACAAGCCACTTACTAATGTATTGTGATTGTCCATATTGCTCCATTTGCTGGATGGATTCATTTTTCCATCACATTATACACTGCTCGTTTTCAAGATTACAACCGCCCTGCAATCCAGCATCTGTGGCTGTGCTTGCACACTACAGGAAAAATCACTGGCTTCTCTGGTGGCCAGAACCATAGAAGTGCATATAGGCCAGCTCTTTTCCTATAGCATGCCAACGTGGCTACCGAAGCTGAATTGAATGGTGGTCGTAACCATGGAAACAAGAAGTGTATAATGTGATGTGAAAATGAATCCAGCCAGCAAAGGAAGGAATATTGACAATCACAATACATTAGTAAGTGACTTGTATTAACTTTTTCTACTTGATAAATGCTATTTACTGTAGTGAGATGACCCCTTTAACCTCTACAGGACCGCCGCATGCAGGGATGCGTCTTTGCGGCGGCCCTGTAATTCCTCCTGGACGCGCCGGCGCGTCATCTCGCGAGACGCGAGATTTCCTGTGAACGCGCGCACACGTTTTGATAACAGCGTCTAATATACCTGCTACCTGGTCCTCTGGTGGTCCCTTTTACTTGGATCGACCACCAGAGGACACAGGCAGCTCTGTAAAGTGGCACCAAACACCACTACACTACACCCCCCCTGTCACTTATTAACCCCTTATTAAACCCCTGATCACCCCATATAGACTCCCTGATCACCACCCTGTCATTGATCACCCCCCTGTCATTGATTACCCCCCTGGAAGGCTCCATTCAGATGTCCGTATGTGTTTTGCGGATCCGCAGTGTCCGTGTTTTGCGGATCCATGGATCCGTGGATCCGCAAAACACATACGGACGTCTGAATGGAGCCTTACAGGGGGGTGATCAATGACAGGGGGGTGATCACCCCATATAGACTCCCTGATCACCCCCCTGTCATTGATGACCCCCCTGTAAGGCTCCATTCAGAGGTCCGTATGTGTTTTGCGGATCCATGGATCGGATCCGCAAAACACATACGGATGTCTGAATGGAGCCTTACAGGGGGTGATCAATGACAGGGGGGTGATCAGGGAGTCTATATGGGGTGATCACCCCCCTGTCATTGATCACCCCCCTGTAAGGCTCCATTCAGATGTCCGTATGTGTTTTGCGGATCCGTGTATCCGCAAAACATGGACACCGCGGATCCGCAAAACACGGACACCGGCAATGTGCTTTCCGCATTTTGCGGATCCGCACATTGCCAGAACTATATAGAAAATGCCTTTTCTTGTCCGCAATTGCGGACAAGAATAGGACATGTTCTATAGGCTCTACAAAAAACGCAGTGTTCGCCCGATCAGGCCTGATCTTGTGCGCACACTTGCGTTCAGTCCGCCCCACCGCAATGACAGAAATACTCCGTAAAATCGCTGCGGCGCTATAAAAAGATCACTTTTGAGGGGCATGGCGAGTTCATAGAAGATTTTTTTTTTGGGCACAAATTAGCGGAAATTGATTTTATTTTTTTTGTTTTTTCTTACTTAGGGCTCATTCAGACGGCCGTATGCTGTCCGCAAAAATACTGAATGCTATCCGTTTTTTTGCGGATCCGCAAAAAAACGTATAGCATTCAGTATTTTTGCTGACCCATAGACTTCAATAGGGCCATGTCCTGATTTTCACGGACAAGTATAGGACATGTTTCATTTATTTTGCGGAACCTTGGAATAGAAAAGGGCCCCATAGAAGTGAATAGGTCAGCATCTAATCCGCAAAAAAACGGATCCGCATTTTTGCGGATAGCATACGGCCGTCTGAATGAGCCCAAAGTCTCATTTTTCACTAACTTACTAACCAAATGAGTAAGATTTTTTTAGACATTTATATTCCAGACTTCTTCTCACGCTTTAGGGCCTCTAAAATGCCAGGGCAGTATAAATACCCCACATGTGACCCCATTTCGGAAAGAAGACACCCCAAGGTATTTGCTCAGGGGCATATTGAGTCCATTAAAGATTGAACTTTTTGTCACAAGTTAGCGGAAAGGGAGACTTTGTGAGAAAAAACAAAAAGAAATCAATTTCCGCTAACTTGTGCCAAAAAAAAATAATACTTCTATGAACTCTCCATGCCCCTCACGGAATACCTTGGGGTGTCTTCTTTCCAAAATGGGGTCACTTGTGGGGTATTTATACTGCCCTGGCATTTTAGGGGCCCTAATGCGTGAGAAGTAGTTTGAAATCCAAAAGTGTTAAAAATGCCCTGTGAAATCCTAAAGGTGCTCTTTAGAATTTGGGCCCCTTTGCCCACCTAAGCTGCAAAAAAGTGTCACACATGTGGTATTACCGTACTCAGGAGAAGTAGGGCTATGTGTTTTGGGGTGTGTTTTTACATATAACCATGCTGGGTGAGATAAATATCTCTGTCAAATGACAACTTTGTATAAAAAAAATGGGAAAAGTTGTCTTTTAGAGAGATATTTCTCTCACCCAGCATGGGTATATGTAAAAAGACACCCCAAAACACAATGCCCAACTTCTCCTGAGTACGGCGATACCACATGTGTGACACTTTTTTGCAGCCTAGGTGGCAAAGGGGCCCAAATTCTAAAGAGCACCTTTAGTATTTGTATTTCACAGGACATTTTTTACACATTTGAATTTCAAACTACTTCTCACGCATTAGGGCCCCTAAAATGCCAGGGCAGTATAACTACCCCACAAGTGACCCCATTTTGGAAAGAAGACACCCCAAGGTATTTTGTGATGGGCATAGTGAGTTCATGGAAGTTTTCATTTTTTGTCACAAGTTAGTGGAATATGAGACTTTGTAAGAAAAAAAAAAAAAAAAACATTTTCCACTAACTTGTGACAAAAAATATAAAGTTCTATGAACTCACTATGCCCATCAGTGAATACCTTAGGGTGTCTACTTTCCGAAATGGGGTCATTTGTGGGGTTTTTCTACTGTCTGGCCATTGTAGAACCTCAGGAAACATGACAGGTTCTCAGAAAGTCAGAGCTGCTTCAAAATGCGGAAATTCACATTTTTGTACCATAGTTTGTAAACGCTATAACTTTTACCCAAACCAATAAATATACACTTATTGCATTTTTTTTTATAAAAGACATGTAGAACAATAAATTTAGAGAAAAATTTATATAGAAATGTATTTTTTATTTTTTTATTTTACAACTGAAAGTGAAAAATGAATTTTTTGCAAAAATTTAGGTCAATTTCAATTAATAAAAAAAGTAAAAATGTCAGCAGCAATGAAATAGCACCAAATGAAAGCTCTATTAGTCAGAAGAAAAGGAGGTAAAATTCATTTGGGTGGTAAGTTGTATGACCGAGCAATAAACGGTGAAAGTAGTGTAGTGCAGAATTGTAAAAAGTGGTCTGGTCATTAAGGGTGTTTAAGCTAGGGGAGCTGAGGTGGTTAAAAAGAACCACACAGAATTTCCCTGGCAACACAACCTGATTTTTCTATACATAATATTTGGCTCGAATCAGACATGCAGTCGGTGGTACAGTTTTTGATGTGTTCTTTTGAGCCAAAGCTAGGAGTGGATCCCACAGGAAGGTAAAGTGTAAGTCCTTTTGTCATGAACCAGTGGGAGTGAACCCACTGTGCCACGTGTCCTACCTCCTCTAAGGGCATTGTCTAAGTGAACCCCTTGATCTTCACAGTACCCCTGATGGTGGGGATAGACTTTCCAGAGGGGAACACCAGGTTGCTACCTCTTGAAGAGAATTGGCACCCGAGGCAGCTGGTCCAGGAGGTACCAGAGGTACAGATGTAGTCAGCAGGCCGAGTCATAACCAGGAGCAATAGTGCAGGACCGAAGGATGAGGCAGAGGCAAAATCAAACAAGTAATAGGTCAGGGCAGGCGGCACAGGTACAGGTCAGGCATTCCAGGTCGGCAACAAGAGAGTCAAGGCAAGTAGGCTGGGATCAAACAGGTAGCAGAGTCCAGAAACACAAGCACGAGTCAGGTACACAGGACCACAAGCAGAAATAACAGCAACCTTAGCAGGACATAAGGACCTTGACGCTGAGGCATCTGGGAAGGGGGCTGAGCCACTTATATATGTGCAGGAGGTCTAGGATTGGTCAGCGAGGTCACATGATCTAACCCATAAAGCACAGGAAGTGATGCATGCGGCCCCTTAAGGAAGTGCTGCAGGTTGCAAGCAGCAAGCATACAGGGGCCAGGGCTGAAAGGAAACTGTGGAGCGGATCCCAGAACAAACAGTCTGCAAGGACAGAGCCCAGGACTGCACCGGTGAATGGGGAAGCACTAGCAGCAGATCACTGCTGAACACGGCGTCCAGGACCCGGGCGGTAAGCAGGAGAACAGCGGCGCACAGCAGCCGCTGTTACACCTTTCTTATATTTTTGATTCCTTCTGAATCCTCCTGGTCTTCACTAAAACCTTTAGCATAAAAACTACATGTGGGATTCTTGTCTTAGCAATCTAATGATATGGTGCAATTTTTTAAATATATATTTTGTTTACTTTTATCTCATTGGTTCATATGGTGGTACAGGGATATTCCTTTGATCTACAGGGACATTCCTCGAGCCTCGTCTATGAGCCAGAGAAGCCTTCATGTAATTTCACTTCTATCTATCTATCTATCTATCTCATATCTATCTATCTATCTATCTATCTATCTCATATCTATCTATCTGACTAATATATATCTAATATATTTTTACCTACCTGTCTAATTATCTATCTATCTAAAGTACAAATCTGGCACACTAGACTAGACTATTCAGATTTTTGTATAGAGATGGCTCACTCCTTGAACAGTGGATAGGATGGGTGCACCTACAAGGAAGATTACACCCAATCTTCAGAAAATATGGTAATGTAGAAAAGATAGTAGGGCACACCTACAATTGGATACACATAGGAGATTTAATATACATTTATTCATACATTTATGTATAATATCACATAAAAATCAATTAAACAAATATTAGCATGCTATAACTTCACAGATAAAATAAATAAAAAAAATCGCTAAAATGCACAAAAACACTGAATAGAGTAGTCCTAAATAGAGGGATCCTTCAACTGTGTATTTGTCTGTAATGTAATGCTAATATTGCAAGTCTGATTTCTCAGAACGTGCAGAGCAAAGTTCCCAGAACACTTTCGATGTAGTCAAATGAAGGTAAGTAGTTTTGTCACTTGTATTTCTTTTGTTTGATTCACTTTCTATGCATGCATTGGTTCAGCATTGGTTTATCTACTCACGATTATGCCGGCTGTGTTGCGGTTTAGCGTGGCGTCCCACGTGTGTTCCGCTTGCAGTCAGCGGTATAGCTTCCTGAGTGTGGATCCAGGGATCTTCGGTAGTCAGTTGCAGGGGTGCTGTAGTTAAAAATTTGTAGGTGGAAATTACTGCCAGGTGCTCGAGTCAAGCGGCAGGTTGGTTTTTACTCCGGCAATCAGTTTTTGATTTCTCCTGCCAATTGTTTGTACCGATCCCTCTCCTTGTAGTTGATTTAAAGCGCTTCAATATTCCGGCTGTATATCCAGTCTCATGGGATCCTCTTTCACCAAACGCGTTTCGGAGTTGGCTACTGAGGAAGGAGTCGTAGCCAACTCCGAAACGCGTTTGGTGAAAGAGGATCCCATGAGACTGGATATACAGCCGGAATATTGAAGCGCTTTAAATCAACTACAAGGAGAGGGATCGGTACAAACAATTGGCAGGAGAAATCAAAAACTGATTGCTGGAGTAAAAACCATCCTGCCGCTTGACTCGAGCACCTGGCAGTAATTTCCACCTACAAATTTTTAACTACGGCACCCCTGCAACTGACTACCGAAGATCCCTGGATCCACACTCAGGAAGCTATACCACTGACTGCAAGCGGAACACACGTGGGACGCCACGCTAAACCGCAACACAGCCGGCATAATCGTGAGTAGATAAACCAATGCTGAACCAATGCATGCATAGAAAGTGAATCAAACAAAAGAAATACAAGTGACAAAACTACTTACCTTCATTTGACTACATCGAAAGTGTTCTGGGAACTTTGCTCTGCACGTTCTGAGAAATCAGACTTGCAATATTAGCATTACATTACGGACAAATACACAGTTGAAGGATCCCTCTATTTAGGACTACTCTATTCAGTGTTTTTGTGCATTTTAGCGATTTTATTTATTTATTTTATCTGTGAAGTTATAGCATGCTAATATTTGTTTAATTGATTTTTATGTGATATTATACATAAATGTATGAATAAATGTATATTAAATCTCCTATGTGTATCCAATTGTAGGTGTGCCCTACTATCTTTTCTACATAGACTAGACTATTACCCAGTATACAAAATAGCAAAAAAGCAGCACTCCAAAATCACTAAAAATGAAAAAATACTTTTATTCACCCATGTGGATACACAACGTTTCAGCTTAACCCTAGAGGCTTTCTCAAGCAGTTACATATGGTATATGAGCATATATGTGAGCAGATGAGATATATATTTACAAAATGCATGTGCAATGAATCATGAATCAATATACATAATTAGACATAAAATACAGAAATAGTGTCATAAAAAGTGCATAGTGCCATAGTACATCATGATGTATTCATACAATTGTACCCTGATTATCATATCCCCACACATAATACAGTGAGTGAACCAAATCATATAATCCCACGATTAATATACATTACAAAACATGATTGCACCTGTAGACTTCATATGCAAATGATTATTCAATGAATAGATCAAAAGATTAGGCTCACCAGGCAACAGACAGCATTTATGCACGACAATATTGGCGTTCACCAAGCCACTCAGGAATGGGCGTCACCCATCTTTAAATGGGGAAAACTAGAGGGCTAATCGCTCTATAGTCAGTGATCACTGACATGCACCCTAGCTGTTATTGGGGTGCGACCAGCCTATGAAAAAGGGCAAAAGTGCCTGTAGAGCAATAACAAAGGGCTGGCATATATTTAAGTAATCTTAATACAGGAAAGAGACAAGTGTGTAAAATAATACTGGATACTTAGGTTCTTAAGTCAACCAGAAACAGAGGGGTCTCCCCATTTAAGTAGTAATGGTGTGTAAATAACATGGCATTGCTGGAAAAGTGAAGAAAGGGGTCATCACTCCAAAACTAGAGTGGCGGCCCCTAACTGTCAGGAAACCACATGGTTGGACAACCCCACAAGTGTGGAGCGACCCCCCATGTAGGGTCCCTTGTAGACACTCATACCTAGCTTTCACCACAATATCACACCACCCATAGACCGAATACATAAAGATATGCGGCTCCACTGACAATGAATAGACATATCCTCAGTCACCTCAAAACAAAAAACAAGGTATACAAAAGCAATAAAATGTTGTCCGTCCCCCTGGCGAGTCGAATGTTGTCAAGGCGCATCTAGAAGAAAAAAAAAGAAAAGAAAAAAGGAAAAAAAATTATATTAATCATGGATATATGAAAAAAAAATGAACTTAACTTAAAATTATAATAGATATACTGCAAAAAACTTGCTATCACATTAGTGCTGATTGAGAGAGCACCAGGAGCGGAGGGCAAGCCATCCACCGTACGTTTACAGTGATTAGAGATCAGCGTCTTATTGTATTCAATTTGAAATCTACATTGAGTCCTGTGGGTTTCAACGTGTTTAATCTAAAGATCTATTGGAGTTCTTTTTTATTGAAAATATCAGCTCTATTGCCATTCCTCCTCAATGGGGGGACATGGTCAATTATCTGAAGCTGCAGCTGATGTTCACTATGTTTGTGTTCAGAGAAATGTTTGGGCACGGGTAAATCCTGACGCTTCTTGCGAATAGTGTAACGACGTTGATTAAGTCGAGTTTTCAGGTCATTAGTAGTCTCACCCACATAAAGTAAATTACAGGGGCAAGATAGTACATAAATGACGTGATCACTGTCACAAGTAAAAAAATGTTTAATAGAGAATGTCTCTCCCGTGTCTGGGTGTGTAAAACGGTCGCCTTTGATCATCAGGCGGCAGTTGACACATCTCAAGGAAGAGAAGCAACCAGATTTCCATGTGGACCTCAAAGTCTGTGTAGGACTCACATTGTGTGATACATCAGCAGATACCAGTTGGTCCCTAAGATTCCTGGATCTGCGAAAAGAGAATAAGGGTCCATTCACACGTCCACAAGTGTTTTGCAGATCCGTAAAACAGGGACACCGACCATGTGCGTTTCGCATTTTGCGGACCGCACATGGCCGGCACTTTAATAGAAATGCCTTTTCTTGTCCGTTTCTGCAGACAAGAATAGGACATGTTCTATTTTTTGCGGAACGGAAGTGCGGATGTGGAACAGAAGTGCGGATGCGGGCAGCACACTGTGTGCTGTCCGCATCTTTTCTTGCTCCATTGAAAAAGACTGGGTCCGGATCTGTTCCGCAGGCCTGTGAATGGACCATAAAGGAGGAATTCAGGAACACCCTTTATACACCCAGAGAGCATAGGCCAATGGCTTTTGATGATAGAATTAATGCGCAAACAAAAATAAAAGGAATCCTGGATCCAGAGGGGGTCTGACTGCCCTCTGCAATGTTTGTTGTCTGTCAAGAGTGAGTTCCTTGGTTTTCTGTGGTTGTAATATTGAATTGGGGTAACCCCTATTCCGAAATTTGTGAACCATATTATCAAGGGTACTTATAAGGATCGTGTCATCAGAAGCAATTTGTTTCACACGTAAGAATTGACTGTATGGCAGATGTCACATTTCTAGGGTGACAACTTTCATAGAACTAAGCAAAGAATTCTTATCAGTAGGTTTAGTAAACAATCAGTTTGTAATCTGCCATTCAGTATATTTACAGTCGTGTCGAGAAATTCTATGTGACTGGAGGAATATACAACAGTAGACTTAACCCCAGGACCGATGTCATTGAGAAAAGCACGAAGAGAAAGTAAAGATTCAGGAGTCCCCAACCTGAGCCTAATCTTTTGATCTATTCATTGAATAATCATTTGCATATGAAGTCTACAGGTGCAATCATGTTTTGTAATGAATATTAATCATGGGATTATGTAATTTGGTGCACTCACTGTATTATGTGTAGGGATATGATAATCATGTGTACAATTGTATGAATACATCATGATGTACTATGGCACTATGCACTTTTTGCACTTTATTTTAGAATTTTATGTAGAATTATGTATATTGATTCATGATTTATTGCACATGCACTTTGTATATATATACACTCACCTAATGAATTATTAGAAACACCTGTTCTATTTCTCATTAATGCGATTATCTAGTCAACTAATCACATGGCAGTTGCTTCAATGCATGTAGGGTTGTGGTCCTCGTCAAGACAATCTCCTGAACTCCAAACTGAATGTCAGAATGGGAAAGAAAGGTGGGCTACAACAGCAGAAGACCCCACCGGGTACCACTCATCTCCACTACAAATAGGAAAAAGAGGCTACAATTTGCACAAGCTCACCAAAATTGGACTGTTGAAGACTGGAAAAATGTTGCCTGGTCTGATGAGTCTCGATTTCTGTTGAGACATTCAAATGGTAGAGTCCGAATTTGGCGTAAACAGAATGAGAACATGTATCCATCATGCCTTGTTACCACTGTGCAGGCTGCTGGTGGTGGTGTAATGGTGGGGGGGATGTTTTCTGGGCACACTTTAGGCCCCTTAGTGCCAATTGGCCATCGTTTAAATGCCACGAGCTACCTGAGCATTGTTTCTGACCATGTCCATCCCTTCATGACCACCATGTACCCATCCTCTGATGGCTACTTCCAGCAGGATAATGCACCATGTCACAAAGCTCGAATCATTTCAAATTGGTTTCTTGAACATGACAATGAGTTCACTGTACTAAAATGGCCCCCACAGTCACCAGATCTCAACCCAATAGAGCATCTTTGGTATGTGGTGGAACGGGAACTTCGTGCCCTGGATGTGCATCCCTCAAATCTCCATCAACTGCAAGATGCTATCCTATCAATATGGGCCAACATTTCTAAAGAATGCTATCAGCACCTTGTTGAATCAATGCCATGTAGAATTAAGGCAGTTCTGAAGGCAAAAGGGGGTCCAACACCGTATTAGTATGGTGTTCCTAATAATTCTTTAGGTGAGTGTATATATGGAACCTTTTTCAGGCAGAGAAAAAGGTTCCATGGAGTGAACCAAAACGCCGCATTTTTGGTGAATAAAGCACATGTCACTTTAATGGACGTGCTGCGGTATTCTTATTCTTATCGATGCATGGGTGTTAGGATCACCTCCCCAACCGGTGGCACTCCGTCCGTACTTTGGTCTGGTGGTGCTGCCCAAAAGTTTTTATTTTTCCTATATATATATCTGATCTGCTCACATATATAACTGCTTGAGAAAAACTCTAGGGTTGAGCTGAAATGTTGCGTATTCACATGGGTGAATAAAAGTGTATATATATATATATTTTTTTTTCATTTTTACTGATTTTGGAGTGCTTAATCTATCTATCTATCTATCTATCTATCTATCTATCTATCTATCTATCTATCTATCTACCTACCTACCTATCTATCTAATTAATATCTATCTATCTGACTAATATCTATCTATCTATCTATCTATCTAATATCCATCTATCTAACCATATTACTTATCATCCAGCTCTCCTGGAAACGCATATAACTTACGTAAACAAAAATAGGCTGACCAGACTATGAAATTATATCTATGATCATCTTAGAGACAGTAAACATCTTTCTTTAGGGGGAAGTGCTGCATAAAAAAAGACAGAAATTCCCTTTGTGTCTGTGACGCGGTGGTATTTTATAGAAGCTTCCTACCTGCTCTTTATAGCCTGACCAGTGGGGTTCAGATATTGCATCCTAATTATGCAGCTGAATCCGTCTGGAGACTGAGGTAGGTCAACACTGATGAGACAGTCTTTCATCCTTCCCTGCATGAGACTTCTCCACTTCGCGTGTGTGTGTTGGCAGTCTCTTAGAAAGTGACTCTGTGGACTGGTATGTCAGGACTTAAAGACACTCATTGTCTGCCCTGTAATTCCTGAATCCCACTTGAGAAGTATTGAAACTCAAGAGCACATTTGAGAAGTCCATCAGAGGTTATGTTTTTTGCAGAACAACTACCATATAAATAATCATTTAATGGATTTTCATGTCTTCGGTGAACCCGCATTCACTTACAGCCAGTGTATCTTATTCTTCATAATTTATAATAACAATTGAAGTGGTATTTATCTTACAATTAGAGGGGTTGTCTTCTCTTGACCAGCACTTTTTATATCTTCTATTAGGGCATATTCGGTTTATTACAATATTGTGCTGTGAACCAGAACTGAAACCTACTACAAAGACTAGCTGTTACCCTGAAGAACCTAATGCATTTGCAATACTCCAGATGGGGTACTTGTGTATCTGCAATTGTTTGTTATATTTTGTTATTTTGTATTAATGTTCATTTTTTTATATATATCTGCCGTATACGGTATGTTTGACATTAGGAATGGAACTTTCCATTCCACTCCTACCTTTTTGGTGGAAGTGAGCTGGAAGTGCCAGGAGGGGGAGCTCTAGAGAGTTCTTGGAAGAGTCCACTACTCCAGGGAGACTTCTGGGTCTCAGACCACCAGAAGAACTGCAAGGTGCACCGTTTACAGGCAGTAGAGTGATCCACATTATCTCTATACAGTCTCTGCTGTAGGTGAGGGGATAGCAAGTTAAGACACCCATCACCACAGTTCAGGGCAGGCACATACAAAAGCCTGCATCACACAAGTGGACACCTATAGCCACAAGTGCCAGTTTATTGATGTTAGCAAAGGGAAATCAGGAGAGAGAGAAGGACTACTCTAGAGTGCTATTGTCTGCCATCTTGTCTGCAACCGTACTGCATCATCTGGAGACAGAGACATTGCATTTTGTACAGACGACAGCTGGATGTACTGTATTTTATCTTTTCCACTCAGTAAAGAAAAATGTTTGTTGTTCTTCTACATCTATAATGTCATTACATTCCATCAGGGTGACTATCACTCCCATCTTCTGCATCGGATCCTCAGGGGATCGCTGCAAATCCTATATTTCAGCTTCTCAGGCTAAATTGTGACTTTATGTTCTGCAGGGGCTGATTTGCTAAGGGGTTCTTTGTACTTATTCCCAATCACTGTCCCATCACATGGCACCGATGACCCATCAAAAAAGTTCATCTTCATTTGCCAGGTGATTACATCTTATATGTGCCACCAAAAATCATCATTTGCTGGAAACTGTATGAGGACAAATTATTGTATCACTGATCCTATGTCTTGATACTACCAATAATTGTTGTGGCACTTAAAGGGGGCCCTCAGAATTTCTATATTGATGGCCTATCCTTAGGAGAGTTTATCATTATTAAATAGGCAGGGGCCCAATTCCTGGAACATTTGCCGATCAGCTAGTTACAGTAGTTCCTATTCAAGTATTTTGACCACTACACAGTGGATAGAGGTGTGTAGTTCAGCCACTGAATCTACAGTAGAACAGCCGATAGGGTGTCAGACCCCTTTAATCTGATATTGATGGCCTGTCCTACAGATAGGCCATCAATATAATATTCCCAACAAATCCTTTTAACAGGTGATTATTGAAATGCTGTATCAGTGCTCATTAAAGGACCAGAAGGGTGCTGCCATGTGTCATGGCTGTGCTCCATTTTTGTTTGCCAAAAAAACACCCACAAAAAAGCATGTGGTTTTTGCAACAACATACCTGCAAAACTGAACTACCATATTTTTCGCTCCACTAGATTCCCTTTTTTTCCACCAGAAATGAGGGAAAATGGCAGTCTGTCTTATGGAGAGAATACTAGTGAGAACTTCCATTATGGATGCACACACTAATAAACAGTATAACCGGGGAGCAGAAGTGCTGGTTGTACTCACCTTTCCCTGGTCTTCTCTGTACACCACTCGTCACTGTCCTGACTGCATACAGCGTCGAAACGTAGTTCGCCCGCTATGTCCTGATGCTTTGTGACATCAGGTCACAGGGCAGTGAGGCGCCTGAAGACCAGGGAGCGGTGAGTGCGGGAAGAGCTGCTGGATGTGAAGAGTGGCAGCGCCATCCAGAGCAGGAGAGGTAATTTCATTTATTGATTATATGTCTGAAGGAGGTCTGATCTGAGGTCTGATGAGGAACGGGGGTCTTATCTCAGGTCTGATGGGGGTCTGATTGGAGGTATATTAACCACTTCAGCCCCCATAGCTTAAACACCATTAATGACCAGACCACTTTTTACACTTCTGCACTACACTACTTTTACCGTTTATTGCTCGGTCATGCAACTTACCACCCAAATGAATTTTAAATCCTTTTCTTCTTACTAATAGAGCTTTCATTTGGTGGTATTTCATTGCTGCTGACATTTTTACTTTTTTTGTTATTAATCGAAATTTAGCGAAATTTTTGCCAAAAAATTCAATTTTTTACTTTCAGTTGTAAAATTTTTCTAAAAAAAACGACATCTATATATTCATTTTTCTCTAAATTTATTGTTCTACATGTCTTTGATAAAAAAAAAATGTTTGGGTAAAAAAAACAGGGGGGTGATCAGGGAGTGTATATGGGGTGATCATCCCCCTGTAAGGCTCCATTCAGACGTCCGTATGTGTTTTGCGGATCCGATCCATGGATGCGTGGATCCGTAAAACACATACGGACATCTGAATGGAGCCTTACAGGGGGGTGATCAATGACAGGGGGGTGATCAATGACAGGGGGGTGATCAGGGAGTCTATATGGGTTGATCAGGGGTTCATAAGGGGTTAATAAGTGACAGGGGGGGTGTAGTGTAGTGTAGTGGTGGTTGGTGCCACTTTACAGAGCTACCTGTGTCCTCTGGTGGTCGATCCAAGCAAAAGGGACCACCAGAGGACCAGGTAGCAGGTATATTAGACGCTGTTATCAAAACAGCGTCTAATATACCTGTTAGGGGTTAAAAAAAATCGCATCTACAGCCTGCCAGCGAACGATCGCCGCTGGCAGGCTGTAGATCCAGTCTCTTACCTTCTGTTCCTGTGAACGCGCGCGCCTGTGTGCGCGCGTTCACAGGAAATCTCGCCTCTCGCGAGATGACGCACGGATGCGTCCAGGAGGAATGAATCGACCGCCTCCAGGACGCATCCGTGCGTTAGGTGGTCCTGGAGCGGTTAATGAATGGAATTCTGATTTGGTGATATGATCTGAGGTCTGATGGGGACTGATCTGAGGTCTAATAGTGAATGGGGGTCTTATCTGAGGTCTGATGGGGACTGATCTGAGGTTGATTTGAGGTCTGATGAGGATTGGGGGTCTGATAAAGATTTAAGGGTGTGATATGGGGGTCTGATCTATAGCTTAATGAGGATCAGGGGTCTGATTTGAGGATCTGATGAAGATTGGGGGTCTGATCTGAGGTCTTATGAAAAATATTGTTTTACAATTTTCCTGCTCTAAATCCTAGGTGCGTCTTATGGTCCGATGCATCTTTTGTAATGAAAAATATGGTGTGTTAATTACAAAATAGAGTTACATTAAGGTAATTTTAGTCTGCTGTGTGTTTTCCCTGGAAGAAAATGTACCATAATCGCAGTCCTGTTGTTGCAAAAAACTTATGCATTTTTTTTTTGTGCGGAACAGCTGGCCCCAAATAGAACAGTACTATCCTTGTCCGTAATGCAGACAATAATAGGAAATGTTCTATTGCTTTGCGGAACGAAAATACAGAAACAGAATGAACACGGAGTAATTTCCATTTTTCTTTTTGCGGACCCATTGAAATGAATAGTTCCACATATGGTCCGCAAAGAAAAGGGAACAGACACGACAAGAAAATATGTTTCGGTGCATGAGCCCTAAGAGTGAGGTGGTTTATGGAATGATCTGCAAACAGGTGTGGCACTGTTAGCTTACAGCTGTTATGTTTTTTCTAATCCTGTGCCATTCCTTTAATTAAGCATTTTGAGCATTCCTACATTTAAGGCCTCCCCATATAAGGGGTTGTTCAGAATTTTGATTTTGATGGCCTATCTGCAGTAGCCTCCAGCTTCATAGGTCGAGACCGGAACTACACATCTACATCCATTGGGGGGGCAGAGATGGTAACTGCAATGTTGTTCCCATTGAAATGAATGTACGTAAGTAGCAATGAGGATAGGTCATCAATAGGGATGAGCGAAGCGAGCTTCGGATCCTAGATCTGAAGTTGCTTCGCTCAAAACTTTGGTTGACTGCTGTACAGAGACTCGTCTCCATACAGCATTAAAATGTACGGCGGCAAAGTCAGTTATTCCCAAAGTCTTGCTAGACTTCGGTGATTAATTTTGTTATTTAATTTTTAAACTGAAAAAACATTTTAAAACTTGACCTGAACTTGGCTCTGATTTGTACTTCGGAGCCAAAGCTGAGTTCAGATCCAAGTTTTAAAATGGTTTTACAGTTTAAAAATCAAACACCAAAGTCTCGAGAGACTTCAGGAATAGCTGACTTTGCTTCGTAGGAGGCCGTATGTTTTAATGCTGTACGAAGATGGATCTCCATACAGCATTAAACTCAAATTTTAAGTCAAGCGACTTTGGATCTAGGATCCGAAGCCCTCTTTGCTCATTGCTAGTCATTAATATATTAAAATTATGGAGGACTCCAGGACTATCGTGCAAACTATCAAAGGGGGAACGATATTCTCTTGATAGGTGCATGGGGTCCACATCTATCAGGCATTTCTGGCATATCTGATAGATGATTGTTACCCAATAACATATGAAGACTAATAAAGCCTAATATACTTACAGTAATATTTTTTTTCTTTAACTTTTGATGGTAACAGTTACATAATCAGTAACAAAGTCTACATCTACCATGCCTTGTTTTTAATACTGAGGTCCTGCTATGTAGCAGAGGGGTATTTGGCCCACTCAAACCCCATGAACTTCATGCATCTTCTACCTCTGAACCCTCAATAGAAAGACCCGTGATATTGTACAGTGTGATATTCCACTGCATCCTCCTTGGTTTCAGGATGATCAGTAATAAATGGAGGATTTTTGTAACCGAATGGACTGCTATGGTCTGCTTGATAAGAATATGTCGTATATCTTACTAACAGCCCAACCAGAGAACACACATTTACTTTGGCGGTTCACAGCCTCGGTCATAGAGTAATGGCGCCTTGTTCATGAAAATATATATTTTTCCCTTTGTTCGGCAGTTTTACTTGAGGATGATATAGTTCATTATTCAGGGAAATCAAGGCTTCACATTTAGTTGGGATATGAAGTAGTGTCACTTACAAGAAGCTTGGGCATGCAAAACGGAACCATAAATCTTGCTTGCTTTGTGAAGACTTGCTTTGAAAATCTGAAAACTTCAACAATTTTCCAGAATAATGTCTGTGTTAATTCTTCAGGGTTTGAAAGATAATCAAATGGCTAATATTGGCTTCCATTCAATAACTGCAAGCAGAGATCTTGAAAAAGGTAAAGATCTTAGCACTCGGCTATCTCTGGAACTACCATAGAAATAATTTTAGGGGAACTGTGATTTTGTGATCAGTGGGGGTCCCAGTGGTAGAACTACCTTCAATCTGATCGTTATCTCCTATCCTGCGGATAGGGGATAACTTGTACCTACCGGAATACCCCTTTAAAACCTTAATTTTGCAACCACACAGAGTGTGAGTGTGAGGGGTGAATGGATAGGAGTGGTGGCAGTGGTGAGGATGAAGGTGGTAGTACTCACGGTGATGCTCCTGCTCCAGCTCTTCTGTTTGGCACCTGGCGGTTACATAGGTTGGGTAAATTATTTTTGAAAGTATTTTCCATTGAATTTGTGGAAATTTAGGGACAGGAGTTTTTGTAAAATTGATTTTTAATGTATTTCAATCTTTTTTTTTATATTCAATAAAGTATTAAGGCTACGCTGGCCTTGACAGGACCTGTGCTGCCGGAGGAGGCCTGTAATTTTTGACAAGTCATCATAAATCTCCTGCCTCCTCCGGCTCTCTGTGAGCCGGAATAAAATCTACGGAAGCTTAGAGTTGCTGTAAATAATGATGAATTAGCCGGGGCTGATGACCCCGCCCTTGCCACACCCTTACCATACTCCCTTTGCGTGGTGAATGCAACATAAAATGCAAATTGTGACTAGAAAAGGGGCAAATGTATTGAAAATTTGCAAATCCAGTGGATTTGTGACTTTTCTACGCAAAAAAAGGGGAAAGATAAATCCCCCCTCCCCATTATCACTACAAAAAAAAAAAGAAGATTAACTTCCTTTCCATGATACTAGTCAAGAGTTAAATTGCTTGCATTAACTCCACCATAAATCACTTGCTTCCTCAATTCATTTGGACATACCTAATGTCGACTAATAGATGTCTTAAATTGCATTGAGCTAAATCAGACCCTTCTCTGCTGATTCATGTGCGGCGCAGGGGGCTTAAAATGCATACCTAACTGTACAGATGACGGACGGCTGAGACCGCTGCTCACCACTGATTTGACTTAATTATAAGACGACTTCCTTCCCAAATCCTTTAATTGTCCTTGCAAGTGATCACCGATAACCAAGAATACTGCAGAATAGCTACGACTATTGCTGCATATTGATTTATCAAAGAAAAAGACTAAAACCACAGTTAATCGCAGGATATTCCAGATATCTCCTTGATAATGACATACTGCTAAACGTTTCCATATATCTATTCAAATAGCAGAAAAAAAATGCACCGTGGTTGGAAGATTCCATATATATATATATATATCATTATATACTGTTAGATAAAGTTTTCTTAAATTTTTTACCATATGTGTTCAGCAATATTTCATATTATTTCAAGATACTAGATGAAGTAGATGAAGAAAATGTGATATTAAATGAAGACAAAAAGTTGACTTTCCGATTAACCACTGACCAAAAATGCTGGAGGCCATTTCCTTCTATGACATTTAACCTGGTTTGCTTTTTGTGTTCAGGCTGTGTTTGTGTTGGGGAGAGGGGAAGGGGCGCGGGACCTCAGTATGGACATAGCTGCCGGGGTTATAGGTGGAAGCTGGATATCACACATTTGTGGCGTATCCTATAGATAAATGTCTATGATGGGAGTACCCCTTTAGGCTAAGACTTTCACATGTGATGTGTTGACATTATCTTTGTGACGGACTCCTTGGTACCCCGACTGGGCACCTCTGTCAGTGATATGGCTTCCCAAATGGAATGTATTCCAACCGCTATTACCATTACCCCAAGAATCAGGCAGCACTCATTTTGAGGTAAGCTGAATGACAAGAACCTTTATTAACACAAAGAATTAGATTTTTTTAGAAAGAAACCCTCCCGGTCTAGAAAAAAACCCGATATCAACCACTTTGTAGGAGTCTGATTTGTCCCAATACAGATTTCGAGTTAACAGGGCAAACATCATGGCACAGAGTCTAGTTTAACAGATAGGTGTGGATGGGGGATGGGAGGATAAACAAAGAGACATACACACAGTGCGTTCCCTCGCGCCCACAATAAACCGCATTCCCCAGCATTAGCAATACACATCCTAGATTTGTCCCAATCTCACACGACTGCGCCATGTTTTGCTGTCTGAAAATTGCGAATCCACAAAACACGGATGCAACCATGTGCATTCGGCAAATTGCGGAACGGGCGGCCCATTAGAGAAATTGATATTCTTGTACACAATTCACAATATATCGCTAATTCACGGCAAATCGAATTTTTCCTGGAATTTGGATCAAACTTGTTTGACTTCGAGTTGCTCAACACTACCTATGACATATTTATCAGGAAAGGGTTATGAAGGAGTTAATCTTTATGTACTGGTTGAATGAAGATTAAATATTGATAATTAGTATAAATATTTACATGGGATATATATTTACCTTACATAAGACCTCCTTACTTTTCATATTACTGCATGTAGTACATACAGTACATGGCATTTTATACCGCTACTGTATTCCTATAAACTAATAACAATAACCTTACTTTTTATTTTTAGATTGTGTTTAGTGATTTGAATGCTAGTTCTTATGGAATATTCTCTTGCAGAATCGGATGCAGTTTGTCTAGAAGCAGATTGTAAAAGACATTTATATGGGAAAGATTTCTCATCTTTTTTCATCCAATACACGGTTTGACACAGGATGAAACTGGGCCAGAAGGTGGAAAATGATAAAAGAAATCTTCACATTTTTACATTAACATTTTATTAAGAAACCTACGGCCCCGACCAACACTGAATACTGTTACAGTTAACTCCCTTATCTGTGTTAAAAAAAAAAAATCATTAGCATTTACTTTGTGGTTGAAGAATCCTTAGGCCCCTTTCACACGGGCGAGTAATCCGCGCGGGTGCGATGCGTGAGTTGAACGCATTGCACCCGCACTGAATCCTGACCCATTCATTTCTATGGGGCTGTTCACATGAGCGGTGATTTTCACGCATCACTTATGCGTTGCGTGAAAATCGCAGCATGCTCCTCTTTGTGCGTTGCGGTGCGATAATCCACGCAACGCAGGCCCCATAGAAGTGAATGGGGTTGCGTGAAAATCGCAAGCATCCGCAAGCAAGTGCGGATGCGGTGCGATTTTCACGCATGGGTTCTAGGTGACAGTCTATTCACTGTATTATTTTCCCTTATAACATGGTTATAAGGGAAAATAATAGCATTCTGACTACAGAATACATAGTATAATAGTGCTGGAAGGGTTAAAAAAATAAAAAAGTTAGCTCACCTTATCCTCTTGTTCGCGTAGTTCGTTCCCGGTCTGTTCTTTGCTAGCTGTGGGCTTGGGCTAAAGGACCTTTGATGATGTCAGATCACATGCTCATTCACCATGGTGATGGACCATGTGATTGGAGCATGTGATCTGACGTCACCACAGGTCATTCAGCCCAAGCACACAGCTAGCAGACCGGGAACGAACTATGCGAACAAGAGGATAAGGTGAGTTAACTTTTTTATTTTTTTAACCCCTCCAGCGCTATTGTACTATGCATTCTGTAGTCAGAATGCTATTATTTTCCCTTATAACCATGTTATAAGGGAAAATAATACAATCTTCAGAACATCAATCCCAAGCCCGAACTTCTGTGAAGAAGTTCGGGTTTGGGTACCAAACATGCGCGATTTTTTTCACGCGAGTGCAAAACGCATGACAATGTTTTGCACTCGCGCGGGAAAATTGTGCATTTTCCCGCAACGCACCCTTATCCGGGCAAAAAACATGACGCCCGTGTGAAAGAGGCCTTACTGATTCCATAATAATTGTGCTGCATGTAATTCTACCCCTTGGTCTCATGCATACAGTATTGAAGACTGTACAGCAGGACACAGCGATGTATATGCCTCCAAACTGAGTTTCTTACATAGATCCACGGAGGTTGTGTCCGGAAGCACCATCTGGTATTATATAGAGCAGGGATGCCCAACCTGCGGACCTCCAGCTTTTGCAAAACTACAACTCCAAGAATGCCGAGACAGCCTAGAGCCATCAACCTACAGCTGGGCATGGTGGGAGTTGTAGTTTTACAACAGCTGGGGGGCCGCAGGTTGAGCACGCCTGATATAGAGTATAGAGAACTGTTCTCCTCTAGAATCAATGCTGATGGGCATCCAACTAATTAATATTAATGTCTTTATCATGTCTGTTTTTCTGACAAAGTTTTAAATCCCAAAGCAGTAGTTTTAAAACAGTTGAGTAAATATTGTATCATATGTGCAACATATGCAGCTCTCGGTACATAAGGAGCCCAGAACCACAGTAAAAGCAGCTAGTATCTTCCTATTGTCTATTGGATTATGTATAAGGAACTGTGATTATAAACTAACGATTATTAGAGACCTATGGTAGGTAATCTACTGTATTGTGAGCTGTTGGAGAGCACAGAGAAGTCAGAAGGCAATGGCTTACCTTCAGTGGAGACAGACTATGTGACTGCTCTGAGGCCTAGGAGGAGGGTGGACAAGAGGATGTCCTCCTCTCAGAGCAGGAAAACAATGTTTTGTCATGTAGTGGCCTCTAGGTGGAGCTCAGTCCAATTAAATCAATAGTAAACATATGAATTCTAATACACTGAGTCCCCCTAGTGGTGGCTGCTGGCAAATAGATTTGTAATGGAAGATAATTAGATTTATCAGTGTATTTATACCACTCAGCTGGTGGAAATATATAGAGAAATATGGTGTTTAGAATCAGCGTCATAATTGTGGACCATCTGTTCTACCATATAAGTTGAATTTAGTGGGATACGTGGAGGACAATTTTTTTTATTACATTTTTTCCTGCTTAGAAGAAAAATGTAAATTCATAAGAGAACTGGGAGTGATTGAAGCACTCATGTTGGGAACCTAGGTGGGGCTGAGCTGCCAATAGTAAGTTTTGCTATGGAACCCAGTCAGATCTATGTATGCCCCTGTCAGAAGATGAGACAAATCTGTCACAAACTAAATCTGAACATGAACATATTTTATGACTATAACATTTTTTTCCCCTTTTCTAGACACTTTAGAAATGTATTTTTGGCGCAAATTAATAAGGCATTTCTTTGCGCCATAAAATTATGGAGCAACACTGTAGCAATAGTAAATCTGTCCCAATATTCTGTTTGCCTGTAGCCACCACTAGAGGGAGCAGAGGAGCCCGCAGCATACTGTGTTAGTATTCAGTTTAGTGTATAAATAGTATGTAGTAAACTCCTGAGCTGCCCCTAGTGGTGACTTTAGGAAACTAGATTGTGTTTTCTCTCTATGTAATTATTACATATGTTATGTTATCTATGTTAAGGCTCATTCAGACGACCGCAATTTTTTCAAACGGGTGCGGACCCATTCATTTCAATAGGGCTGCAAAAGATGTGCACAGCACACTGTTCGCATCTATAATTCTGTTCCACGGCCCCCGTTCCACTGCCACTGCAGTCCCGATGCCTTCCACAGGCATCAGAGTCTGCCAGTTACGGAAGCCCAGGAGATCCAGCCTGAGGGCTGGGTCTCCTAGGCAACTGTCAGCGTCTTACTGTGTAAGATGCTGACAGTTCAATTCAGTACAATACATAATGTATTGTACTGAATTGAAACAGGGATTAAACCCTGAAAAGGTGAAGTCCCACAGTGTAAAAAATATAAAAAGTAAAAAAAGAGGGTTTTTTATAATAAAAAAATTAAAGTTTCAAGTAAAAAAAGCGTCCTTTTCCCAAAATAAAGTAAAAAAAAAAAAACTATTGTAAAAAATAGGGAAAATAAGAAAAGTAGTCATATTAGGTATCGGCGCATCCGTATCGACCGGTTCTATAAAAAAATCACTTGACCTAACCCCTCAGATTAACAACGTCAAAAAAATACATTAAAAACTGTGCTAAAAAACATTTTTTGGCACCTTACATCACTAAAAGTGCAACACCAAGCGATCAAAAAGGCATATGCCCCCCAGAATAGTACCAATCAAACCATAACCTCATCCTGCAAAAAATGAGCCCCTACCTAAGGCAATCGCCCAAAAAATAAAAAAAATATGGCTCTCAGACTATGGAGACACGAAAAAAAATTTGTTTCAAAAATGCTTTTATTGTGTTAAATATAATTAAAAAAAAAAAGTTGACATATTAGGTAAAGTCACATCCGTAACAACCTTCTCTATAAAAATACCACATGACCTAACCCCTCAGGTGAACACCGTAAAAAAAGTAAAACAAAAATGGTATCAAAAATGCCATTTTTTGTCACCTTACATCACAAAAAGTGTAATAGCGAGCGATCAAAAATTTCGATGCACCCTAAAAATGTACCAATCAAACCGTTATCTCATACCAAACAAAATGAAATAAAAAAAAAATAAAAAAATAAACTTTGGCTTTCAGAATATGGAGAACATCAAAAATGTTTCATAATGTAAAACTAAAACAAACAACCAAAAAACAGTAGTCATATTTGGTATTGTCGCGTCCGTAACAACCTGCTCTATAAAAATACCACATGATCTAACCTGTCAGATGATCATTGTAAATAACATAAATTAAAACGGTGCCAAAACTGCTATTTTTTGTTACCTTGCCTCACAAAAAGTGTAATATAGAGCAACCAAAAATCATATGTACCCTAAAATGGTACCAACAAAACTGCCACCTTATCCCATAGTTTTCAAAATTGGGTCTTTTTTTGGAGTTTCTACTCTAGGGGTGCATCAAGGGGTCTTCAAATGTGACATGGCAACTTAAAATTATTCAAGTGAAATCTGCCCTCCAAAAACCATATGGCGTTTCTTTCCTTCTGCGCCCTGCATTGTGCCCGTACAGCAGTTTACGACCATATATGGGGTGTTTATGTAATCTACAGAATCAGGGTAATAAATATTGAGTTTTGTTTGGCTGTTAACCCTTGCTTTGTTAGCGGATTTTTTTTTATTAAAATGTAAAATCTGCCAAAAAAAGTGAAATTCAGAAATTTTATCTACATTTTCATTTAATTCTTGTACAACACCTAATGGGTTAACAACATTTTTAAAATCTGTTTTGAATACCTTGAGGTGTGTAGTTTCCAAGATGGGGGTCACGTTTTCTGGAGTTTCTACTCTAGGGGGTGCATCAGGGGTTTTTCAAATGTGACATGGCAACTTAAAATTATTCAAGTGAAATCTGCCTTTCAAAAAACGTATGGCGTTCCTTTACTTGTGCGCCCTGCCGTGTGCTTGTACAGCAGTTTACAAACACTGACCCTAAGTTCACACCTGAGCGTTTTACAGCGCGTTCAAACACGCTGTAAAACGCTCAACACGTGAAAACCAATGCTTCCCTATGGCCCTGGTTCACACTTGAGCGTTTTACAGCGCGTTTGAACGCGCTGTAAAACGCCCGACGCAAAAACAAGTTCTTGAGCTTTTTTTTGGGCGTTTGTCGCGCGTTTTGGCCATAGACTCATTGGACAACACTGCAGTCAATCACACAAACGCGCGTCAAACGCGCGTTTACTATTGCAAAAAACGCGCATAAAAACGCGCGACTAATACGCGCGTAAAACGCGCATCTCAGAAACGCTCAGGTGTGAACCCAGGGTGATGGGGTGTTTATGTAAACTACAGAATCAGGGCCATAAATATTGAGTTTTGTTTGGCTGTTAACCCTTGCTTTGTTACTTAAAAAATGGATTCAAATGTTAAATCTGCCCAAAAAGTTAAATTCTGAAATTTCATCTATATTTTCCTTTAATTCTTGTGGAACACCTAAAGGGTTAACAAAGTTTGTAAAATCAGTTTTGAATACCTTGAGGGGTGTAGTTTCTAAAATGGGGCCATTTATGGGTAATTTCTATTATGTAAGCCCCACAAAGTAAATTCAGACCGTGGGTTTTGGAAATTAAAAAAGTGGGTTTTGGAAATTTTCTGAAAAACTTCAATATTTGCTTCCTTATAACGTCCCAAAAAAAAGAAAATGTCATTTACAAAATGATCCAAAGATGGAGTAGACATAGGGAAATGTAAAGTAATAACTATTTTAGGAGGTATCACTATCTGTTTTAAAAGCAGATAAATTGAAATTTTGAAAATTGCTTATTTTTCCACATTTTTGGTAAATGTGGTATTTTTTTATAAATAAAAATGAAATTTAAACTTAAATTCACCACTGTCATGAAGTACAATATGTGACAAGAAAACTATCTCAGAATGGCTTGGATAAGTAAAGGCGTTTTAACCACTTCAACCCCGCTAGCTAAAACCCCCTTAATGACCAGGCCACTTTTTACACTTCTGCACTACACTACTTTCACCGTTTATTGCTCAGTCATGCAACTTACCACCCAAATGAATTTTACCTCCTTTTCTTCTCACTAATAGAGCTTTCATTTGGTGGTATTTCATTGCTGCTGACATTTTTACTTTTTTTGTTATTAATCGAAATTTACAGATTTTTTTTGCAAAAAAATGAAATTTTTCACTTTAAGTTGTAAAATTTTGAAAAAAAAAACGACATCCATATATAAATTTTTTGCTAAATTTATTGTTCTACATGTCTTTGATAAAAAAAAAATGTTTGGGTAAAAAAAAATGGTTTGAGTAAAAGTTATAGCATTTACAAACTATGGTACAAAAATGTGAATTTCCGCTTTTTGAAACAGCTCTGACTTTCTGAGCACCTGTCATGTTTCCTGAGGTTCTACAATGCCCAGACAGTACAAACACCCCACAAATGACCCCATTTCAGAAAGTAGACACCCTAAGGTATTCACTGATAGGCATAGTGAGTTCATAGAAGTTTTTATTTTTTGTCACAAGTTAGCGGAAAATGATGATTTATTTTTTATTTTATTTTTTTCTTACAAAGTCTCATATTCCACTAACATGTGACAAAAAATAAAAAATTCGAGGAACTCGCCATGCCCCTCACGGAATACCCTGAGGTGTCTTATTTCCAAAATGGGGTCACTTGTGGGGTAGTTATACTGCCCTGGCATTCTAGGGGCCCTAATGTGTGCGAAGTAGTTTGAAATCAAAATGTGTAAAAAATGACCTGTGAAATCCTAAAGGTGCTCTTTGGAATATGTGCCCCTTTGCCCACCTAGGCGGCAAAAAAGTGTCACACATCTGGTATCGCCATACTCAAGAGAAGTTGGGGAATGTGTTTTGGCATGTCATTTTACATATACCCATGCTGGGTTAGAGAAATATCTTGGCAAAACACAACTTTTCCCACTTTTTTATACAAAGTTGGCATTTGACCAAGATATTTCTCTAACCCAGCATGGGTATATGTAAAATGACACCCCAAAACACATTGCCCAACTTCTTCTGAGTACGGCGATACCACATGTGTGACACTTTTTTGCAGCCTAGATGCGCAAAGCTGCCCAAATTCCTTTTAGGAGGGCATTTTTAGACATTTAGTTCCCAGACTTCTTCTCACGCTTTCGGGCCCCTAGAAAGCCAGGGCAGTATAAATACCCCACATGTGACCCCATTTTGGAAAGAAGACACCCCAAGGTATTCAATGAGGGGCCTGGAGAGTTCATAGAATTTTTTTTTTTTTGGCACAAGTTAGCGGAAATTGATTTTTTTTTGGTATTTTCTCACAAAGTCTCCCTTTCCACTAACTTGGGACAAAAAATTCAATCTTTCATGGACTCAATATGCCCCTCACGGAATACCTTGGGGTGTCTTCTTTCCGAAATGGGGTCATATGTGGGGTATTTATACTGCCCTGGCATTTTAGGGGCCCAAAAGCGTGAGAAGAAGTCTGGAATATAAATGTCTAAAAAATTTTATGCATTTGGATTCCGTGAGGGGTATGGTGAGTTCATGTGAGATTTAATTTTTTGACACAAGTTAGTGGAATATGAAACTTTGTAAGAAAAATAAAATAAAAATAAAATATCTATTTGCGCTAACTTGTGCCAGAAAAAATGTTTAAATGGAGCCTTACAGGGGGTGATCAATGACAGGTTGGTGATCAATGACAGGGGGTGATCAGAGAGTGTATATGAGGTGATCACCCCCATGTCATTGATCACCCCCCTGTAAGGCTCCATTCAGACGTCCATATGTGTTTTGCGGATCCGATCCATGTATCCGTGGATCCGTAAAAACCATATGGACGTCTGAACGGAGCCTGACAGGGTGGTGATCAATGACAGGGGGGTGATCAATGACAGGGGGTGATCAGGGAGTGTATATGAGGTGATCACCCCCCTGTCATTGATGATCACCCCCCTGTAAGGCTCCATTCAGACGTCCGTATGTGTTTTGCGGATCCGATCCATGTATCCGTGGATCCGTAAAAATCATACGGACGTCTGAATGGAGCCTTACAGGGGGGTGATCAAAGACAGGGGGGTGATCAATGACAGGGGGGTGATCAGGGAATCTATATGGGTGATCACCCGCCTGTCATTGATCACCCCCCTGTAAGGCTCCATTCAGACGTCCGTATGTGTTTTGCGGATCCGATCCATGTATCCGTGGATCCGTAAAAATCATACGGACGTCTGAACGGAGCCTGACAGGGGGGGTGATCAATGACAGGGGGGTGATCAATGACAGGGGGGTGATCAGGGAGTCTATATGGGGTGATCAGGGGTTCATAAGGGGTTAATAAGCGATCCAAACAAAAGGGACCACCAGAGGACCAGTTAGCAGGTATATTAGACGCTGTTATCAAAACAGCGTCTAATATACCTGTTAGGGGTTAAAAAAAATTGCATCTCCAGCCTGCCAGCGAACGATCGCCGCTGGCATGCTGGAGATCCTGTCTCTTACCTTCCGTTCCTGTGAACGCGTGCGCCTGTGTGCGCGTGTTCACAGATAGTCACGGCTCTCGCAGATCTGCGTTAGGCGGTCCGGAGGCGGTTAAAGTTATCACCACATAAAGTGACACATGTCATATTCTGAAAAAATTGCCCGGTTCTTAAAGTGAAAAATAGCCTGTTCCTTAAGGGGTTAAAGGCACTTTGTATGTGCAGCTCTAACTGTGGGCAGCAGAAGGAGCTCAACAGATTGATATCTAGTTTTGTTGGAAAAGATTCAATAAAACCTGTATTTTTTTCTTCGAAACCCCTGCTCTTTTTATGCTTAAAAGTCCATTAGGTGGTCATGCCAATGACTGACAACTATTTCTCTATGCACACTCATACATGGAAGAATGTCAGTTACTAGGTAGGAGCACCCTCTAGCATAGAAAAAGCAGAGATTTCAAAGAATAAATGATGTTATACTGAATCTTAACCCACACAACTGTATCTCAGGCTGCTTAGCTCCTCCAGTTCTATAACATGCAGCCTGCAGGTCAGAAACAATGTTTAACATGAAAGGTACCCTTTACTTGAAAATAGCACTTTAGTTCTATATAGTTCAGGTCTGCACCATCAGACATATTTTGTCTGTCTACTAGTTTGATGACTTCTGCTCAATAGATTCAGTTTTTTTTAAATGATATAGCTATATACCTTTTCATAGAAATATGCAAAAAAGTTGTTTAACCACTTGCCGATCACCCATTGACTATATACACCTTGCAGAGAATGAGGCTGCATGCTATTCCTACCGCTGCAAGCGCAGGGATCTCCCTGTTAGTGACAGCAGAGCTCCTCATAGAGAAGGTAAGGATTTTTTTTTTTTACCATTCCTGCCTTCCCCATCCCTGCGTACACAGCGCTCGTTGCACAGGACTGTATATAAAGATCAGGAAGCAGCAATGCCGCTGCTGTCATGTGATCGCAGGGGTCCCATATCTGCATAAGCTGCTGGGTCTTAGCAGACCCAGATCAGCTCTGCAGTGAGGTTGTACAGCCCTGTACAACATATTTGTGGCTATATTCCCTTTGTAACAGAGGCTAATACTGTATGTCAGCCCTAGTTACAGTAGAAATCAGGAAAAAAAATAATGTTAAATGTCGCCCAATGTCTTGTATGACCTTATGGGAGGGCAAATGTGTAAAAGTAAAATATAAAAGTGAAAAAATATATAAAAAATGCTACACATCATGGTACATCTAGTCCCACCCTTGGCTACCAAAACCCATATATTAAAATATAGGATGAAGGCATAATGTTAAAAAAAAAAATGAATTCCACATTGTGCCATTAAAGGAAATCTGTCACCACGATGTCCATATCCAACTGTTTCCCAATTCAGGAACGGAAACTCAGATTAACAAAAGAAAAATAGTGGTTTAATCAGGTGAACCCCAACTATGAGTCTGTACAAACAGTTTGAGAGGGAAGTACCTGGTGACAGATTCCCTTTAACCAGAAAAAAGGGGAAAAAAAACTTGAAAAATACACTTTGCGGAATAAAAATACTAAAATAAAAATAACAAAAAGAAAGCCCTATATATCACCATAAAAAGGTGCAATAATTACTTCCAAACGGAAAAAAAAGTTATGACTAAATGTGCTAAAAAGAAACAGAAAATGTGCCTGGTCAGGAAAGGGGGTAGATGGCCTGGTCTTGAACTGGTTAAGCATTATATAACTCTATCTAATATATCTAGTAAAAGTCAATAACACAAGTACTGAAAGTGTTGGAAAAAGATTATTCTGATTCAGATCCAACAAACAATTTTTCTTCAGATTTACACAAGACATCCCGGTCTCTCGTGAGCTGTAAAACTCTACAAGTGATCATGGTAGAAACACAAACAAGTGCTATAATTTGCCATTTGACAGCACAAGAGCATTAAGAATACAAGTATCACACTATCTAGCACACATCCTGGATTGTAAAGCCCAAGGGGCCTCATATAAATTGTCAGCCTTCAGTTTATGTAGCTTTCCTGGTTACCATCACCCATAAACCAAAATCAACATCCAAGCCGGTTCCTTCTATCTTTATAACATATGTGAGGGATGGCTGCAAGTCTATCTAATACATTACAAGGTACAGTATAATGACCTGCAACCTAGAAAGCATTACTCTTACACAGTTTTGTCATCGATTGTACAATTGCCCATATTTTAACCTGACGGAAAATATTACACCATGATACTGCACCCTATGGTGATACATAGAATGATTCCTAAGAATTGCTCCAATCTCCTCTTTATGATGGTTGATAAAGACATCCAGGACAGCTAACTGACTCTTCAACTTCTGAACGAAGAAAATTAGGAGTCAATCTCAAGAAAGCCGGGAATCAATCCCTAGAATGTAGGGAGTGAATTAAAATGTAATAGATTCTGGGAAAAAAAGGATTTAAGCTTTAAAGGGGTTGACCACTTTCTGGTTGTTGTTGAACAATGTGTTTGTGAGATGGTTATATGACATTTACAAAAATAGTCTTTGTTACACAATGTTCTATATGTTATAAGTAGAGATGAGCAAAGTTGACAAAGTGAAATTCGATCCGAATTTCAGGAAAAATTAGATTCACACCGAATCCGAATTTCCTCACGCTTCGTGGTTAAGAATCGCATTTTCTTCTAAAATAGCTGCTGCACGTGTGAGGACATGGAGCAAGGAACTCTGGGAAGGCGAAATCACCCATAATGCCATGCATGCAGCCGATCAGCTGCCAAACCAGCCCTGTGATGTCACAGCCCTATAAATAACCTCAGCCATCTTGGATTCTGCCATTTACCAGTTTATTTATTGCAGAGAGAGATGTCAGCAGGTGCTAGGGACAGTGATAGAAAAAACTTCATTGTGCTAAAAGTGCTAAAAAATAAATAAAATGATTTACAAGTGCAGGGAAAGATCATTTAAGGTGTAGGGAAAGGATAGGGAGGAATCATTCCACAGCATTTATGTAGAACAGGGTTCAAAAGAGGAGTTTACAGCCTGGATAATAGGAACAATCCTATTACACCTTGCTGCACTGACTGGGGACCCATATTGCCATTATATAGCTCTTTAATTCCAGCAAACCTTTCGTGTTATTGGGTTGTTACAGCTATTAAAGGGTTTCTGTCACCCCAATTTTCACTATTAAACAGGCTGACATTATAGATGTGAAAATGTCACCTGAATTTAACTCTGCATTTCTTTTATTTAAGTATGCCCCCGTTTTCATGTTATTTTAACTTTTATTATATAAAAATGAGCCTCTAGGAGCAGGGGGGCGCGTTGCACATGCTCCTAAAAGCTCAGTTCGCCCACCTCATTTCCACGCCCTTCTGTCTTGATTGACAAAGGCCAGGCCAGCGTTGGTTCTCTTGCTGGCCCCGTCTGTCTTGTCAATCTCGCGCCTGCACCGCCCCATTCAGTATTCGGCGCCCCCCCCCCCCCCGCTCCTAGAGGCTCATTTGCATATAATAAAAGTTCACATTACACAAAAAAGGGGCATACTTAAATAAAAGAAATGCAGAGTTAAATTCAGGTGACATTTTCACATCTTTAATGTCAGCCTGTTTAATAGCGAAAATTGGGGTCACAGAAACCCTTTAACAGGGTTTATTGCAAGGAAATATTTCTATGTCTTATTTGCCCTTGTGCGGTGCAGTTATATGTTCTAAAGCATTTTTTGGCTTGTATCAGTGGGATAAAAGGGCTTATTAGCCATTGTGAGGTGAAGTGCTAAAATGACAGCACTTTTTGTTGTGTATTAGTGGCAAAAGAAAAATATATTTGCCGTTCAGCTGTGCAGTTGTATGTTCTAAAGCCTTTTGTGGAGTGTATTAGTGGCAAAAGAAAAATATATTTGCCGATCAGCGGTGCAGTTATATGTTCTAAAGCCCTTTGTGTGTTTTGTGCTTATTAGCCGTTGTGTGGGGAAGTGAGAACATTTCTGATATTTTTGGGGTGTTTTAATTTCCTTTTTATTTATTTATTTGATCTAACTGTATGTCAGACAGAGAAGTGCCAGGCCCTGCACCGGGGATTGGCAGAGGCCTAAATGTTTCTAGTGCAGGCAGAGGTTGCAGCAGCGTAAGGTGCCTTAGCAGCAGGGTTTACTTCGAGAGGCCTGAGCTCCCAGTGTCAGCTAGCGGTCGTGTCTTGACCAGCAACACAACACTTTTTAAATGGTTGACTCGATCTTTGACTTCATCGCAAGTGACATCAGACACCCCCAGCCAAGAGCGTCAGACACAACCCTTAGTTGGCATGGCCCGGGAGCAGGCCCTGTGCCCTCACCTGTCCTCAAACTGCCTTTGTCCTTTTCTATTCCCTCAGCCAGAGAAGTATTACATGCTGTGGGCTCAGCTCCACTATACAGGGAAGATGAGCTACTAGAAGACAGTCAGCAGCTACTGGCAAGCTAAGATGTGGAGGAGACATCCGCCGCTTCCTCCTCTAGGCGGACAAGTAGTGATGATGAGCAGTGTGGCGTGGGAGCTGGTGTTGCGAGCAGTCAGGCTCCCAGTTGAGGGGGACATCAGTGACGTGCAGACAGTACTCGATGATAATGATTTGGCTGATCACACTTGGCAGCCGGGTGACAAAGGGGGCTTCATCATCATCATCGAGAGAAGAGGGTGGTAGCTTACCCGTGAGGCAGCAGCAAAGCCAGCAAGTCATTAGTGCGGCCGGGAATCAGCAGAGTGGCAGCAGTGGGAGGTCGGGAGCCAAACGTACCTGGGGTAGACCACCCGCTACGCAGGAGCCTACCTGCCCGGGAAGTAGCGGTGCATGGGTTCAAGGAGGCAGCGGTGGTAGCTGTCAGTCAGTGCGTAGTGTTGGGGGTAAAATCATCTACTTGGCAGTGTGGCAGTTTTTTCTTATGCCGCCGGAGGAGGTGAACATGACCATATGTAGAATCTGTGGGCAGAAGGTGAAGCGTGGCCAGGGTGTCAATGTTGACACCACAGCCCTGCATCAACATATGCAGCGTCACCATAAAGTGTCCTGGGAGAACCGTGGCTTCGACGTGGTGGTCCAGGCTGCCATAGCAATCGCTGCATCACCCATTGGCATGCAGCCGATTTCAGACAGTCAAGGCTCCACCACCTCAGACAAAGGTAGCTGTCTGTCCTTCTTATCATCTACAGGTCCTGATGCTCCTGCTTCTCATCCTCCTACTCCTCGTCACTCATTCCATCAGCAATCGATCACCGAAGCGATTGCCAAGAGACAACAGTATGCGTGCACTTATCCAACGGTGCAGTAGCTGAATGTGCTCCTGTCCAAGTTGCTGGTGCTGCAGTCCCTCCCTTTCCAAGTGGTGGACTCTGCACCTTTCAGAGAACTGATGGTTTGTGCCGAGCCAAGGTGGAGAGTCCGAAGCCGTCATTTCTTTGCCAAAAAGGCAGTACCAGCCCTGCACACACCAGTAGAACAGAAGGTGGGCCAGTCCTTGAGCCTGTCGGTGTCGGCAGCACCGATGTGTGGAGCTATAACTAGGGTCAGCGACAATACATTTCCTTTACGGCCCACTGGGTAAATATGGTTCCTGCACAGCCACACCAGCAACTTGGCCAGTTAATGCCGCTTCCACCTCCACGTTCTCATGCCATTAGTCCTGCGACAATGTCCGCCTCTGCCTCCTCATCCTCCACCGTGTACTCAGCCTCCACTGCAGGGACAATTCACAGTGCCCCTTCAGCATACCACATGTGCAGGGCACGGCGTGTCACGCTGATCTGCACCTTTTTTGCCTGGGCGAACAGAGTCACACAGGGGAGAAACTGCTCCGTGTCCTTCATCAAGAAATCGAATCCTGGCTTTCTCTGTGACAATTGAAAATCGGAACCATGGTGACTGACAACGGGAAGAACATGGTGTCTGCGCTGCGTCAAGCAGGGCTTAGCCATGCGCCCTGCATAGCACACGTGTACAATTTGGTTGTCAAGCAGTTCCTGAAGTCTTCCACCCACCTGCAAGACTTCCTAAAAATGGCCAGGAAACTTTGCATGCACTTCAGCCACTCGTACACCCCAAAGCACACCCTCCTTGAGCTGCAGCGGCAGAACAGCATCCCCCAACATAGGCTGATATGCGACGTTTCCACCCATTGGAATTCCACCCTCCATATATTGGACTGACTATGCGAACAGAGAAAGGCCATAAACGATTTCTTGATGATCCAAGGGAACAGGAGTATTCCCCTGTGTAACTTCGATGTCAGCCAGTGGCAGCTCATGCGTGACACCTGCCGTTTGCTCAGGCCCTTTGAGGAGGCCACGTTATTTTTCAGTCGCCAGGACTATGGGATGAACAATGTCATTCCACTGCTTCATGTCCTGGAACAGATTATGGTAAATCTGGCTGGTCAGGGGATTGGAGACGTGGCACCTAGATCTCACGGCCACATGAGCCCTGTAAGGGCTGAACTGGTGGAAAAGGAGTAGGAGGATATTGGAGCACAAGCAATGTGTTTTTTATACACAGGTGACAGGAGAGGAGGAGCAGGAGCAGCCAGAGGGGCTACAAGGCGATGAGAAGAGGAGGCATAGGACCCAGACACACCGTGGCAGTATGTAGTGGAGATAGAGGCAGGGAGTCCCTCCGAGTCACTTGCACAAATGGCCCAATGCATGCTTACTTGGCTCTCCACCTTGTTGGACCCTTGCTACCAGTCCAAAATGAGGGCCTTTTTTACACCGACTGAGAAGGAGGACAGACTGAACTACTATAGAATCATCCTATGTAGTCAATTGGACGCTGCCTATCTGTGCCATCGTCCATCCTGTCGCAGGTCTGACCGGGGGGGGCCCTCTGCGCTCACGTTCCACTTCCATGGCTGCTAGGGAGGGGTGGGGTGGCAGAAGCAGTACCAGCTCCATCAGCAGCAGCCTGAGACTAGAGTTGCTGATAAGCAGCTTTCTTCACCCGCCTAGTGAATAAACTACTCACCAGCAGCAGCATCTAGACCTGGAGCAGAACCTGAACCAGCAGGTGGTGACATACTTGGAGTGCACCCTGCCAGCTGCCATTGAAGATCCGCTGGACTACTGGGCAGCCAAACTGGATTTGTAGCCGCAACTGGAAAAGCTGTCCTGCCTGGCCAGTAATGTGGCATCAGAGCAGGTTTTTAGTGCGGCGGGGTTCATAGGAACCCTAATAAGAACTCACCTGTCCACCCAAAATGTAGAGAGGCTGACCTTTGTCAAGGTGAATCAGGCGTGGATCAGCCAGGATTTCCAACCACCACCAATGCCTCATGCATCAGACTAGATCATCCATGGTGCCGCACCAACACTTTGACAAAAGAGACCGGTTTCTTCTGGCTACCTGCTTCCGATACTATTCTGATGCTGCCACCTGCCTGATGCCACACATCTGATGCCAAGTGCTCCTTCTTACACCCACCATCATCAGTGGGTACTGTTATTGCCACCCAGTTCCTTACTCTGTCACCGGGTCCATCTGTGGTCTCCTCATGCTGCTGCCACCTCCACACTATGTCACCTTCCCACTCTGTGGCCTTCTGATGCTGCTGCCACCTCCACACTATGTCACCTTGCCACTCCGTTGCCTTCTGATGGTGCTGCCACCTCCACACTATGTCACCTTGACACTCTGTGGTCTCTTCATGCTGCTGCCACCTCCATACCATGTCTCCTTGCCACTCTGTGGCCTCTTCATGCTGCTTCCACCTCCACACTATGTCACCTTGCCACTCTGTGGTATCCTTATGCTGCTGCCACTTCCACGCTATGTTACCTTGCCACTCTGTGGCCTCCTGATGCTGCCGCCACCTCCATACTGTCATTGTGCCACTCTGTGGCCTCCTCCTGATGCTGCTGCCGCCACCTTCACACTCTGTCATTGGGCCGCACTGTGGCCTCTTCATGCTGCTTCCACCTCACCACTATGTCATAGGGCTTGGAATTGGCTTGTGATTTGGTAGCCAAAAGCAGGAGTGGGTAAAAAGAAATGCAAATATTCCATTCACGTGTCACCTCTGTTTTGTATCCACTCATGTTTTTTTTTTGCATTAGCAATACTGATGCATTACTGACCAAATTCTGACCGAGTGAAGGCGGATGCTGCACAGACAGGATCAGTTTTTTGTGGGTTATTGTTCTGACGGTTGAGAGGAAGGGCAAAATAATCAGTGACATCAACACAAACTTACTGCTGACACCCTCTCCACTCTGTCGGGGGGCTTTACTTGTATAAGCGTTTAATAGAACAGGTTCTGTAGACATCTATGTGGAATCAGTTGACGAGGGTGTAAATGGACTGCGCTTCTTCTTAGCGCTAACATCGACCTGTAAGGCTGAGTTCATACTTGAGTTATTTGGTCAGTTTTGGCCCCGTGACTGCCCAAATAAGTGAAGTGTGCAGTGATTCTAAGAGCGACGCCTGTCATCTGCATGTCTACTGACTCACAGTATTATCTTACTACCACAGCACACTATCTATGCGTGTTCTACACCACTATAAAGGCTCTCTGCAGCCAGGAAATAGCCATTTTATTAATGCGATTCACCGCAAATAAATTCAGATTGAAGCAAATGTTTTCAAAAATTTGGCGTACGTCCGAATTAAATTCGCTTATCTCTATTTATATGGTATAACCCCTTGCTTACAAAGTCTTTTGTGAAGTCCACACAGAGATCCTCTCCATAAGATGGCTGCAAGTGGAGGGTCAAGTGACCAAGCAAATCACCTCCATGTGATGGCTCCTCCTTTCATATACACCACATCTGTCATCTGTACTTGTTCTGTTGAGAGTTTATTGCAGGTTCAGTGTGTTTGAATGGAGGAGACATCACATGTAAGTGATTTGCCTAGTTCCATGACCCACCATCGGTGGCCATCTTATGGATATGATCTCTGTGTGGGCAGCACAAAAGACATTGTAAACAATGGGGCAGAAAATGGGCAGGATTTCATCAAAGGTTGTATTAGTAAGTGACATATTGTCATCTTACAAAAACACCAGTGACCAGATGTTAGGCTACTTTCACACTAGCGTTTTTTGAGGATCCGTCATGGATCTGCAAAAACGCTTCCATTACAATAATACAACCGCATGCATCCGTCATGAATGGATCTGGTTGTATTATGTCTTATATAGCCAAGAAGTCGCAGATAGCAGCGGACCAATGGGCCCCTGCCAATCACAAGAATGAGAGCCCATGCCCAACTCTATGGGATTGCCAGAGATAGCCGAATACAAGCTCTTAGCTATCTCTAAGAGCTCAATACAGTGTGCATGTATGACAGCAGTTCCATTCAAATGATGGTGCACGGGCAGTGATGGCCAGTTTGCATTGTTTGCCCGCGAACATATGCGGGCTGCCATCTTTTTTCACAAGTCCAGCGAGGCACAGGTAAGCCCTTACCTGTGCCTGTGCGTGAGCCGGTCTGAAAACAAGTGCGGTCAGCGGGAGCAGGCAGTTCCGAGAAAAGCCACCGGGGGCCTTCATCAGGATATTCACGGAACTGCCTGCTCCCGCTGACCGCACTTGTTTTCAGACCGACTCACGCACAGGCACAGGTAAGGGCTTACCTGTGCCTCGCCGGACTTGTGAAAAAAGATGGCAGCCCGCATATGTTCGCGGGCGAACAATGCAAACTGGCCATCACTGTGCATGGGCCCCAATTCTCGTTAATGGTGGGGGCCCAGCAATTGTATCACTGCTGATCAGATTCAAATCCCCTGTCCTATCTATAGGGGATAACTTGTCTTAAAGGAGGTCTCCAGACTATCCCACCCAGATGTGGGGGGGGAGAGAGGGATTGGACAATTCAATTTTAACTACCTAATCCTTTGTTCTTAGGCTAGTTTCACACTAGTGCTAAACTGTTCCGGCAGGCTGTTCCATTAGAAGAACAGCCAGCTGGTGTTAATTGCATCTGGCATACCCATAGACTGCCACAGCACCGCCAGGCCCCATTGACTATAATGGGACCCAGCAGAGATCTGGCCTGTTTCCAGCCTCAAGCAGTGTTTTTTGTCCATCCAAATCCCAGCAGTAATGCCAGAGTCAGGCTGGATCCCAATTGGGTCCCATTATAGACAATGGGCTGTGGCGGGGAAAGGTAGTATCAGTACAGTTTAGTGCTAGTGTGAAACTAGCCTTAGGAGAGATAAGCCTCTGCCAGAAGTGTCGGGCAACATTTCTCATGCGTTCTTGGCAAAGCCAAGTGTGCTTGTGTTAGCCGAATCCCCAAACTGTCATTTAATGTGTATGGGCATCCTTAATGAGGGTGATAAATCTTGGTTAACAATCAGAATTTCAATTTTATACACTAATTTTTTATAAGCTAGAGCGCAAGACAGGAATAGTGATGAGTAAATAGATTCTAAATAAATCAGATTGGTCACAAATATTTCAAATGTTTTTCTGCCAAGTGAATCTAAAGTTTTGCAGATTTGCTTCAGATGAATCACTCAAAATGACTTTCGCCATTTGACTTTTAAAATGTTATACACTAGTGAGGAAAACAGGAGAGGGAAGATGAATGGGGGATCACATGACCCTGGGGTAGTTCCCTGGCCACTGAGCTTGCCCAAAATGCTTTGCCGGTAGCTTAATAGCCAATCAGGATGGAGGATATTGGCTGGTCTATCTGGCTCTATGCTAGCTCTGAAGCACAGAAACCATTGTAAGCTCGACAAAGTGTCTTCCATGTCTTTGAAAGAGACCAATTACAGACACAAGCCAGCCATCTTAGAGTCTTGCAGGGATAACGTAGGGATATATTTAGTTAGGTAGATTGAATTTCTAGGTAGAAAGTCAGGTTTCATCAGTACGGAGAGCATGGGCAAAGTTAATGTACTGGGACTGGGTTTCTTACAGTGAGGCCAGCTGCTGGAGCTGTCTATGCCTTGCACTGCCTGCACAAAGATATTTTTTCATAAATCTCTTTTTATTAAAGTTATCAAGGTAATTACACAACGAGCCGCACGCAGGCAGCAAGTAATGCTTTCATACTATAACTTATTCCGTATTCTCATCAGAATGAGATAGTCCCTTTAGGTGAAGCCATGTCCATGTTGCAGTAATAGCGTCTAAGCAAAACCATTCAGTATATTATGCTTGTTAATTTATAAACTAAACCAAAATGAAAGAAAAAAAAAAAGAGAAAGGAAAAAAGAGACTGTTGAAAAGCTTCTACGGTTCATAAGTGTTTTATAGGCATATTCCCAGCACTACCAGCAACATATATTTTGCTGCATATGCTGCGCAATTCATCCTTTTCTTTCCAATAAACAGTTACAATTTTACTACTGTTTATAGGTGCACAATACAGTGCATTTTAGTGAGTGAATACCAGCACCGCAGTTTTGTTAATGTTTAATAATCAGTGTAACAAACTGTGCGTATAAACACCCCATTAAGGCAGCATTTTTGGACTGCTTGTTCAGAACAAGCAACATGTTTTTTTCTGATAACACTATGTATGTTTAAACACCATCTTCCTCCAATTAAACTTTTTTTAAATTTTAAACAGCATAGCAAGTCCTTACAGGCAAGGTATGGTTTTAAACAGGCTGATTATTAAAACAATCAATCATGCATTTACCCATAGAAATGTCAGTGGCACTCAGTGTCACTGACATTCTCTCACAGTGTCATTATTTACTATTACTATTGATGTAATTGTGTTACCAGCCCGTCCCCTTCCCCACTCACACCACACCTACTTTTTTTAGACCTCACGTAAGTGGGGGAAAGTCGCATATTGTGGCACAACCAACCGTTACACTGCAATCTGTGCCTAAAATGCACCAAATATAGGCGTATTTCAGGTTTGTAAATGACCCCCTTAGTTTCCTATCAAATCCAAACTAGTACTAATTTCAAAGGAAGTCAATTAAAGGGGAGGGCCAGCATTTACAGCACCATGTCCTACGTAGCTGTACCTCCTGCTGTGCCTGCTTCCAAATTCTAACTGCATACTTTCCCTCACTGGGCCCCATCTTAGCTGCAGTCTCCCTGGATCCAGTCACAACCCTCTTATTTCATCATATCAACTTCTCAGTATTGCTTGTAGAGTTCCTATTATTTGTTGCAATGGAGACCAAAATGCACAAATCAGGTAAATCAGTCGCAAACTGAAGCATGAACTGAACAGTCCCTAGAAACATTGTGACAATAAAAATAATTACAGTGACAATTACTTACAATAATCACATTTTAATTGTTTTAATCAAAATATCATTATATGTTATAATGAATTGTGCTAGCAGAAAAGATAAACATAATTATATTTAGCATTATAACTATCTCTTCTAATAGATTATGAGATATAATTCTAATTAAAGTTTTTGCTCATTTAAACGTCTTACTAAACCTGATTTATACCATGACTGTACCTAAAGCATTCTGATTTTTTTTGTGTTGCAAATTCACCACCAATATGTGATATACACTCATTGCCAAAAAAACTTCTAACACCGGCCAGAAGGTTGGTCCTAAATATCTTGCTGTTGGCAACCCTAACAATAAGATGCATAACTTGTACCATTTATAATTAGTTTTTTATGGCAAAGTGGCATCTCAGCCCCTCGAAGCACTAAGCTTGGCTATTAATTCTATCTCTGTACCCCCTCTATACAAACCCATGTTATTTTGGCAAGGGATTGACAATATTCATTTTTTTCTTAATGAAAGCATAAAAGGGGAAAGTCCAGTGGAACTAGCCATGCAAAACCATAGTTTTTGGCTTGGTCTAATGGAGTACTGAGAAGGAAATTCATCACTTGTATTCTGCTAATTTATTGAATTACAGTTTTGCAAAGGGATTCAGAGCTTCAAGTTATTCCTCTGTATTGCAATATAATAATATTTGCTAAGACAGGTGCACTCTGCGGTCTTACTAAACCCTCAAACTGATGTTAAAATTTAGAGATTAGCCAACATATCCTACTATGGAGGACATGTCTGAGCCTGAGCACCGCGCCAAGGTTTCTCAAGTAGCTCGGGTCCTAACACTCACCTACCTGTGCCGTATAGGCATTACGAGGAGCCAGTGGGCGAATTACAGGAGCGTAAGGTCCGACTCACAGAAAACTCGCCAGTTACCTCCAGCATGTAGCCATGCTAGCAATGGGAGGAGGGAGGAGCCTGCGAGTCCCTATCAAGACTGGCTGATATGGCCCAGGCCTCGCAGGTGCACCTAAATGTAGCCTGTGAATGGAAAACAGGCACCAAGGTTTCTCAAGTAGCTCGGGTCCTAACACTACCCTACCTGTGCCGTATAGGCAATACCAGGAGCCAGTGGGCGAATTACAGGAGCGTAAGGTCCGACTCACAGAAAACTCGCCAGTTACCTCCAGCATGTATCCATGCTAGCAATGGGAGGAGGGAGGAGCCTGCGAGTCCCTATCAAGACTGGCTGATATGGCCCAGGCCTCGCAGGTGCACCTAAATGTAGCCTGTGAATGGAAAACAGGCACCAAGGTTTCTCAAGTAGCTCGGGTCCTAACACTACCCTACCTGTGCCGTATAGGCATTACCAGGAGCCAGTGGGCGAATTACAGGAGCGTAAGGTCCGACTCACAGAAAACTCGCCAGTTACCTCCAGCATGTAGCCATGCTAGCAATGGGAGGAGGGAGGAGCCTGCGAGTCCCTATCAAGACTGGCTGATATGGCCCAGGCCTCGCAGGTGCACCTAAATGTAGCCTGTGAATGGAAAACAGGCACATTTAAATTAGAGTTTATACACCTCCAGGCATCTCTATATACAAACAAACTGAAAAAATGGCAAGGTGTTAAACAGGCAGGAAGTGCTCAAACCCATATGCAGGTGTGCATGTATATACAGGGGAACAAATCCTGCGCTTGTGGCCTGTTGCTAATGGCAATCCCCAGCAAAAATGCATACAGTAGAGGATGCCCGCAGCGGACCACAAGTATCACAATAAACATCCTACACAGGATAGCAATTATGTGGATGTGATAACCAGTATAACAATATAATACTATTTGCAAAGACAGGTGCACTCTGCGGTCTTACTAAACCCTCAAACTGGTGTTAAAATTGAGAGATTAGCCAACATATCCTACTATGGAGGACATGTCTGAGCCTGAGCACCGCGCCAAGGTTTCTCAAGTAGCTCGGGTCCTAACACTTACCTACATGTGCCATATGGGCAATACCAGGAGTCAGTGGGCAAATTACAGGAGTGTAAGGTCCGACTCACAGACAACTCGCCAGTTACCTCCAGCATGTAGACATGCTAGCAATGGGAGGAGGGAGGAGTCTGCGAGTCCCTATCAAGACTGGCTGATATGGCCCAGGCCTTGCAGGTGCACCTAAATGTAGCCTGTGGATGGAAAACAGGCACATTTGAATTGCAGTTTATACACTTCCAGGCATCTCTATATACAAACCGGATTCCAAAAAAGTTGGGACACTAAACAAATTGTGAATAAAAACTGAATGCAATGATGTGGAGGTGGCAAATGTCAATATTTTATTTGTAATAGAACGTAGATGACAGATCAAACGTTTAACGTTTAAGGAAAAATACGTTGATTCAAATTTTCACGGTGTCAACAAATCCCCAAAAAGTTGGGACAAGTAGCAAAAGAGGCTGGAAAAAGTTAATTTGAGCATAACGAAGAGCTGGAAGACCAATTAACACTAATTATGTCAATTGGCAACATGATTGGGTATAAAAAGAGCTTCTTAGAGTGGCAGTGTCTCTCAGAAGCCAAGATGGGTAGAGGATCACCAATTCCCACAATGTTGCGCAGAAAGATAGTGGAGCAATATCAGAAAGGTGTTACCCAGCGAAAAATTGCAAAGACTTTGCATCTATCATCATCAACTGTGCATAACATCATCCGAAGATTCAGAGAATCTGGAACAATCTCTGTGCGTAAGGGTCAAGGCCGTAAAACCATACTGGATGCCCGTGATCTCCGGGCCCTTAAACGACACTGCACCACAAACAGGAATGCTACTGTAAAGGAAATCACAGAATGGGCTCAGGAATACTTCCAGAAACCATTGTCAGTGAACAAAATCCACCGTGCCATCCGCCGTTGCCAGCTGAAACTCTACAGTGCAAAGAAGAAGCCATTTCTAAGCAAGATCCACAAGCTCAGGCGTTTTCACTGGGCCAGGGATCATTTAAAATGGAGTGTGGCAAAATGGAAGACTGTTCTGTGGTCAGACGAGTCACGATTCAAAGTTCTTTTTGGAAATCTGGGATGCCATGTCATCCGGACCAAAGAGGACAAGGACAACCCAAGTTGTTATCAACGCTCAGTTCAGAAGCCTGCATCTCTGATAGTATGGGGTTGCATGAGTGCGTGTGGCATGGGCAGCTTGCATGTCTGGAAAGGCACCATCAATGCAGAAAAATATATTCAGGTTCTAGAACAACATATGCTCCCATCCAGACGTCATCTCTTTCAGGGAAGACCCTGCATTTTTCAACAAGATAATGCCAGACCACATTCTGCATCAATCACAACATCATGGCTGCTTAGGAGAAGGATCCGGGTACTGAAATGGCCAGTCTGCAGTCCAGATCTTTCACCTATAGAGAACATTTGGCGCATCATAAAGAGGAAGGTGCAACAAAGAAGGCCCAAGACGATTGAACAGTTAGAGGCCTGTATTAGACAAGAATGGGAGAGCATTCCTATTTCTAAACTTGAGAAACTGGTCTCCTCGGTCCCCAGACGTCTGTTGAGTGTTGTAAGAAGAAGGGGAGATGCCATACAGTGGTGAAAATGGCCTTGTCCCAACTTTTTGGGGATTTGTTGACACCATGAAATTCTGATTCAACATATTTTTCCCTTAAAATGGTACATTTTCTCAGTTTAAACTTTTGTTCCGTGATTTATGTTCTATTCTGAATAAAATATTAGAAGTTGGCACCTCCACATCATTGCATTCAGTTTTTATTCACGATTTGTATAGTGTCCCAACTTTTTTGGAATCTGGTTTGTACAAACAAACTGAAAAAATGGCAAGGTGTTAAACAGGCAGGAAGTGCTCAAACCCATATGCAGTTGTGCATGTATATACAGGGGAGCAAATCCTGCACTTGTGGCCCGTTGCACTGATAATGACTACAGGTGTCAATATGATGTAAAGCCTATCTAGTCCTCAGGAAAGATTAAAAAAACACAGATTTGTCTGTGGTTTGAAATATCATTCCATGTAATGGATCTTAATCATAAAAATTACAAATTTATTGTTATTTTTTACCTGCTATATCTTTAGAATACCATTAATATTTAACCACAAGACCACCAGAGATACTATTTATTAACTCACTAGACCACCAAGGACACTATTAAACCATAGGATTACTATTAAACCACTAAGCCACTAAATTACTGTGGAAAATATTTAATCAAACAAGTAACCAATCGGATATTCTTTTTTTTTCTTTCAAAAATAATTTATTATTCTGTTATCTTACTATAAAAAAAATCCCATGTCAAACTATAGTATTATACAAACTAATAAAGCAAAACATACCAAAAATCCATCCAAATCCTTAAGTTTTCTTTAAGATAGCATTATTCCCCCACGGCAGATTTGTGACGTGGTTTCTGAAAAAAATAAATGCAAATATCATGCTTGCAACTTTTACCACCACTTGCGACAAATTTTGTTGTATGTGGCATTTCTCCGCTGCCTGCATGACAAGGTAAGGGAGGAATTGGGGCCAACAGGCCTGGCACATTTATCTTCTGTTACGCCAGTTTCCTGAAATAAAAGGAGAATGAAATCTATGCCGAATTTCTGTTAAGGCCTCATGCACACGACCCTTGTTGTGTTCCGTTCCGCAAAATGGGGTTCCGTTGTTCCGTTATATGTTTCCGTGTGTCTTGTGTGCCTCTGCGTTTTTTTTGCGGTCCTATTGACTTGAATGGGGCTGCAAACCGTTTTCCGCGAAAATAATAGGACAGGTTATATATTTTTGACTGACTGGAACCACGGATCATGGACGCGGATGGCAAACGGTGCATTAGCCGAGGTTTCAACGGACCCATTGAAAATCAATGCGTCCGCAGAAAATCACGAAAAACGGCGCAACGGACACAGAATAAAACAATCGTATGCATGAGGCCTTAGATGCACAGAATGCAGGAAGATGTGCCTAATTTAGGACGAGATATGATCATTGGCTATCACAGACCAGAGTAAAATGCTGGTCTGTGATAATTCCCCCCAATGTCTCTAGATATATATTTTTTTATTTAGAAAATTTTTTATTAGAAGAAAAGATGAAAAGAAAACATAGCAATTAAACCATATAACTTAATCAACAAGGTTATTACTTTTCCCATTTGCCCTCATTTAAACCTTTTCCCTTACCCCTACCCTTCCTCCCCCTTGCGATGCGTCTCCTATCCCCTCCATCTTCAGATGGGAGATGGGATGCTGATGAGGTGGATGCAGAGGAACCTACGATTGAACTTGAAACTTCTATGTCCCCCATATCCTATTGCATTTCTCCTCAATATTTCTTTGCTTGTAAAGGATATTTTCATATCTCTTGATCTTATTAACTAAGTTTAACCATGTGTATATAGTAGGCATGTTTCGTGAAAACCAGACTCTTGAAACTAAGAGTCTCGCCAAGAACATTATTTTAATCAATAAAATCTTTTTATACTTATAACAATTAACCTGGGAAAGATCGCCAAGTATCCAACATTGCTCTGTAAATGGAATCGCTACTTTCAGTTTTTCGGTGATATAGTTATTAATTGCTCTCCAATATTTTATTAATTCTCTATAGGACCAAAACATATGTAAATGATCAGCTTCCGGTAAATCACATCGTGGGCAGTTGAGTTAAACCACGTTTGTTAAGCCATACTGGTGTAACATATATTCTATGTAAAATAATAAATTGAACCACCACGTGACTGAAATTGTGAGACACTAATCTTAGGTTAGTTAATATATTTTGAATCAATGAACAATCCACTCCCCAAGCCCTTTATCCAGTGGAGCGTATATTCTTAAATAGTGATTCTAATAACAGTTTGTAAATGTAACGGTCACGTCCACACACACACAGGGGGAAGGATAGTGACCACTGCACTCCACCCTTACCCCTGGCCCTGCCTACTTGCCTCACGAGTCCTGATGACAGGGGACAACTAGACGACAGTCCCTTACATAGGATATGTGCAGGGAAGACAGACAAGACAAAATACGGAATGTGAACGGACCGGGTCAGAACCAAGAGAGCTACGCAGTACAAATGGTTAAGCAAAGAATGGTCAGGAGAAGCCGGGGTCAAATACCAGGAGAGTAGAGAAGTACCAGAGGAGTTTGCAAAGAGTAGTCAGGTGGGAGCCGAGGTCACAATACCAGGAGGGATGCGCTGTACAGGAGGAGCAGGCAAAGGATTGTCAGGGTACAGGATCAGATGAGTATTCAGTAGTCCAACAAATAGCCAGGAACCTAGAATTAACAGGCAACCTGTGGCCAGCAGGCTGCCTGTATTTATAGTGGGGTCTGAGGGTCATTTGACGTGGCCACCGTCACATGACCGACAGACAGACAAGTCGAGCACCGAGTGATCAGCTCAGCGCTCAAGGCAGACCTAGGAGCAGGGAGCCTCCCAAGTAGCAAAGCTGCCTGGGAATGAGGCCAAACACAGATCCTCACTCCCGAAGCTAAGCAGCAGGTCTGCGGCTGATGGGAGACCAAGTGTGCCTTTGGCGCCCCGTGACAGTAAAGTTGGGAAATCTTGACCATCTGACCCCGGTTTCCCTTCAATTCATTCAAAGGTATAGAAGTGTCTATCTCAAGCATAATTTGTTCTTAACACTAGAAAGTGCCGAACGTAATTGAAAATACCTAAACCAAGATAAATTAACAAGGCCAATTCCATAAATGGAAGTATAGCTCCACATATAAAATATTGCTTTTTTGCCTTTAATCAAGTGTTGATTATGCCAAAGAGGCATGCAACTAAGAGATCCCCTTATTCCTAACCATCCTTTAATAGTGCCCCAGACTTTAGTAGATAGCTTCCAAAACTCTCTGTAATCCTGTTGGGTACTGGATAGTTGCCCAGACTCTAAGAATAAGAAACATATTATCATATAGGGAGCTCCTAACCAAGGCTTGACAGACTTTACTTTTTTCCCAATGACAAAACATGTGAAACTTGAAAAATTTGAATATCGTGCAAAATTTCATTTATTTCAGTAATGCAACTTAAAAGGAATTGCATTAATGCAACTTAAAATTAGAATATTGTGAAAAGGTTCAATATTCTAGGCTCAAAGTGTCACACTCTAGTCAGCTAAATAATTTATACCCCCTGAGCAAAGGGTACCTCAAAATTGAGACTTTGGAGTTTTCAGAAGCTGCAAGCCATAATCATCCAAATTATAACAAATAAATGCTTGAAATATCTCGCTTTGCATGTAATGAGTTTATCTCATATATTAGTTTCACCTTCTAAGTTGCATTACTGAAATAAATTCTAATTTTTTGAGTTTCACCTGTAAAGCAAAAACTGTAAAGCTATGAAGTAGGCCTTGAAATAGGGAAGATTCAAACCTCCCTGTTACATTGGATTATAAAGGCACTCCAACTTTAAACTTACTTGCTTTCTTCCCCAGAGTAAATTGTTAATTATTCTTTCAATTAATTTAAAAAACTTATCCTCAATCCATATGGGAGAGTTATTCAGGACATAGAGGAGTTGAGGTAGTATCACCATCTTCATTAGGGATATTCTGTCAGCCCTAGATAATTGGTGTCGAAGCCAAAACCGTAACTTTGGACCTCAATTTACCAATCAGTGGGATCAAATTGAGCTGTACAAAATCTTCAATCTTGGGAGATATCATCATACCCAAGTATTCAAATGAATCCGCAATCTTTAGCATACTCAAAGTCCCATCAATTGGACCAGTAGGTCCATCTAACGGCATAAGGGTTGTTTTTGACCAATTAATATCAAGACCCAAAACTAACCAATGGGAGTTTGGTTCTAATAAGTTCTGGAAGTACAGTTTCAGTATGATTTATGAAAAAAAGGACATCGTCTGCATACAAAGAAATGCAGTCCTCTAATGATGATATACCAAATCCTTTAATCCTAGAGTCTTGCCTAACCCTAGCAACGAGAGGCTCAATATAAATATCAAATAATAATGGAGGAAGTGAACAACCCTGAAGGATACCCCTACTTGTGCAAAATCTCCTTGTCAAACTTCCATTAATATTCAATCTAGCTGTGGGAGACTTATATATAACCTTATCATATTTATAAATCTAGTACCAAATCCCATTTTCCCTAAGACCTTCCAGAGGAATTCCCACTCCACCCTGTCAAATGCCTTAGAGGCATCTAAAGACAGAAAAGAGCAGGAAACAGCAGATGCAGATTATAATGAGTGGACTAAACCCATGCTGATCAGGGTGTATAACTGTTAAAATAACCTTAGATAACCTTGTAGTCAAGATCCTTGAGAAAAGTTTCATATCGGTATTCAATAGGGATATTGGCCTATATGACCCCATATCTAAGGGATCCTTTCCCTTTTGTAATATTAATATTATTACCGCCTCTGTCATTGATTCTGGAAACCTAATTTTCTTCAATGATCTGGTGAAGACCTCCATAAGACAAGGAAAGATAACCTCCCTATATTTACGATAGAATTCATATAGGAATCCTTCGGACCCAGGGGAGGAGTTTGCAGAACATGCCTTTAGCGCTGCCTCCAACTCCTCTAAAGAAAGATCCGCATCAAAGGATTCTCTTTGGGTGTCTGTAAGAACAGGGCAGGAAGCATAATATATTCCAGATATAAATCCATCTCAACCTCTGGAATAACCTTATCTGTATTGTATAATTCTGAAAAAAACTTTATTCGGTCTTGATCTTCTATAATTATACCTTCGGGAGATCAAATACTGACTATCTCTTTTTTTGCTCCTATTTAGAAATCACCCTTGCCAGAAGTTTCCCTGGTCTACCCAATTCAGAGAAGTATTTTTGTCCCTTGAAAAAAAGCCTCTGTTGTGTCTTTTCCAAGAGAAAATCAGAATACGCCTGACTTGCCTTCTGCATAATCTCCATATTTGCTATTTTTAGTTTTATTCCTAGAGAATTCATTCATACCAACTAAGGCTGCTTTTTTTTTTTTTTAGACCTCTCTCTTTCGTACTATAATCCCTTCTTAGATTAATGATGTTACTAAAAAATAATCCCCTCATAAAGGCCTTAAATGTATCCCATACCAGTTGGATTTTTACAGAATTGTAGTTATTATCCCAAAAGCGCACCATCTCCTGTTTTAGCGATTCATAATTATCCATAATGAAAACCAATGGGGGTTTAGTCTAAATGGATGCTCTTACCCTATAATTATTAAACCACCAAACAAATTCTAAAGAAAAAGGTACATGGTCCGATAAAGACCTGGCCTCGTATTTTATCCATTTTATATACAAACCGGATTACAAAAAGTTGGGGCGCTAAACTAATTGTGAATAAAAACTGAATGCAATGATGTGGAGATGGCAAATGTCAATATTTTATTTGTAATAGAACGTTGATGACAGATCAAACGTTTAATCCGAGTAAATGTATCATTTTAAAGGAAAAATACGTTGATTCAAATTTTCACAGTGTCAACAAATCCCAAAAAAGTAGCAATAAGGGGCTGGAAAAAGTAAATTTGAGCATAACGAAGAGCTGGAAGACCAATTAACACTAATTAGGTCAATTGGCAACATGATTGGGTATAAAAAGAGCTTCTCAGAGTGGCAGTGTCTCTCAGAAGCCAAAATGGGTAGAGGATCACCAATTCCCACAATGTTGCGCAGAAAGATAGTGGAGCAATATCAGAAAGGTGTTACCCAGCGAAAAATTGCAAAGACTTTGCATCTATCATCATCAACTGTGCATAACATCATCTGAAGATTCAGAGAATCTGGAACAATCTCTGTGCGTAAGGGTCAAGGCCGTAAAACCATACTGGATGCCCGTGATCTCCAGGCCTTTAAACGACACTGCACCACAAACAGGAATGCTATTGTAAAGGAAATCACAGAATGGTTTAGGAATACTTCCAGAAACCATTGTCAGTGAACACAATCCACCGTGCCATCCGCCGTTGCCAGCTGAAACTCTACAGTGCAAAGAAGAAGCCATTTCTAAGCAAGATCCACAAGCTCAGGCGTTTTCACTGGGCCAGGGATCATTTAAATGCAGTGTGGCAAAATGGAAGACTGTTCTGTGGTCAGACGAGTCATGATTCGAAGTTCTTTTTGGAAATCTGGGACGCCATGTCATCCGGGACCAAAGAGGACAAGGTCAACCCAAGTTGTTATCAACGCTCAGTTCAGAAGCCTGCATATCTGATGGTATGGGGTTGCATGAGTGCGTGTGGCATGGGCAGCTTGCATGTCTGGAAAGGCACCATCAATGCAGAAAAATATATTCAGGTTCTAGAACAACATATGCTCCCATCCAGACATCATCTCTTTCAGGGAAGACCCTGCATTTTTCAACAAGATAATGCCAGACCACATTCTGCATCAATCACAACATCATGGCTGCGTAGCAGAAGGATCCGGGTACTGAAATGGCCAGTCTGCAGTCCAGATCTTTCACCTATAGAGAACATTTGGCGCATCATAAAGAGGAAGGTGCAACAAAGAAGGCCCAAGACTATTGAACAGTTAGAGGCCTGTATTAGACAAGAATGGGAGAGCATTCCTATTTCTAAACTTGAGAAACTGGTCTCCTCGGTCCCTGGACGTCTGTTGAGTGTTGTAAGAAGAAGGGGAGATGCCACACAGTGGTGAAAATGGCCTTGTCCCAACTTTTTGGGGATTTGTTGACACCATGAAATTCTGATTCAACATATTTTTCCCTTAAAATGGTACATTTTCTCAGTTTAAACTTTTGTTCAGTGATTTATGTTCTATTCTGAATAAAATATTAGAAGTGGGCACCTCCACATCATTGCATTCAGATTTTATTCACGATTTGTATAGTGTCCCAACTTTTTTGGAATCCGGTTTGTATTTCAAGTAATTTTTATTTATCAAGGCCAGATCTATCCTGGACATAGAGTTTCCGGACTTACTTATACAAGAATAAGCACTTTTCTCCTTTCCCAAGGATCTCCATATATCCACAAAACTTACTTCCTGGCAGAAACATGCTAAAGGGGACCCTTGGGCGGGGATATATATATCCCCCCCATAGAAATCCTATCCGTCTCTGGGTCAATAACACTATTGAAGTCTCCATTTACTAGGGAATGACATTCAGGCCATTGATCCATAAAGGTTAACAGAGTTAAGTACATATAAAGAAAATGGGGGCAGGATATAAATAAAGGCCAGGATACATAATTTTCCAAAAGGCTTTCCATAGAGAAAAACAAATCTCCCCTGCTTTCCAATAAAGGATGCCTCGCAGACAAAATCAATTACCTGTGAATTAACACTGTAACTCCTCTGGAATAACTATTAAAAGTGGAATGATATGTCTGCACAGCCCACCCCCTACCGAATCGCGGTGCAAACTCCTCAGTAGAATGAGTCTCTATCAGACAAACAATCGCTGGTAAATGTCTCTGAATCAAGTCAAAAACAGCCTGTCTTTTTATCTTATCACCAAGGCCCCGAACGTTCCAGGTAAGAATTCGAGCTGTCATCAAGTCTACCAACAGATTCCCATAGTAGAAGGATGAGCGAATCGAAGCTGACGAAGTGGAATTCGACCCGAATTTCTGGAAAAATTCTATTCGCAATGAATGCGATTTCCTCATGCTTCGTGGTATCAAATCACAATTTTTCCTAAAATGGCAGATAAAATGGTGGCTATATGTGTGAGGACATGGGGCAAGGAACGCAGGGAAAGCAGGATGACCCATAATGCCATGCATTCAGCCAATCAGCAGCCAGCCCTGTGATGTCAAAGCCCTATAAATCTGGCGGCCATCTTGGATTCAGATATTTTACAGTGTTTGGAGTGCAGGGACAGACGTGAGAAGGCACTATTGACAGCAATAGGAAAAACCTCATTGTGACAAAAAAAAAAACTGAAAAAACTATTTATAAGTGCAGGGGAAGGATAGGGAGGAATCATTTCACAGCATCTTAGTGCAGGGAGAGACATCAGAAGGCGCTAGGGACAGTGCTAGAAAAGCGATTTACAAGTGCGGGGAAAGATTATTTGTGATCCAACTAGCCATTATAGAGCTCTGTCATTCCAGCAATTGATTGATTGCTTTGGGTGCAAGTGCTATGTTGAAAAGCCTTTAGTGGGCTTATATCTGTGGAAAAAGTAAAAAACAGTGTATATAAAAAGTCTACACACCCCTGTTAAAATGTCAGGTTTCTGTGATGTAAAAAAAATGAGACAAAGATAAATAATTTCAGAACTTTTCCTACCTTTAATGTGACCTATAAACTGTACAACTCAATTGAAAAACAAATGGAAATCTTTTAGGTAGAGGGAAGAAAAAATATAAAAATAAAATAATATGGATGCATAAGTGTGCACACCCTTAAACCAATACTTTGTTGAAGCACCTTTTCATTTTATTACAGCACTCAGTCTTTTTGGGTATGAGTCTATCAGCATGGCACATTTTGACTTGGCAAGATTTGCCCACTCTTCTTTGCAAAAACATTCCAAGCCTGTCAGATTGCGAGGGCATCTCCTGTACACAGCTCTCTTCAGATCACCCCACAGATTTTCAATTGGATTAAGGTCTGGGCTCTGGCTGGGCCATTCCAAAACTTTTATCTTCTTCTGGTGAAGCCATTCCTTTGTTGATTTGGATGTATGCTTTAGGTCGTTGTCATGGTGAAAGATGAAGTTCCTCTTCATGTTCAGCTTTCTAGCAGAAGCCTGAAGGTTTTTTGCCAATATTGACTGGTATTTGGAACTGTTCATAATTCCCTCTAGCTTAACTAAGGCCCCATTTCCAGCTGAAGAAAAACAGTCCCAAAGCATGATGCTGCCACCACCATGCTTGACTGTGGGTATGGTTTTCTATTGGTGATGTGCAGTGTTGTTTTTGCGCCAAACATATCTTTTGGAATTATGGCCAAAAAGTTCAACCTTGGTTTCATCAGACCATACCACCTTTTACCACATGCTTTTGGGAGACTTCAGATGTGTTTTTGCAATATGTAGCCTGGCTTGGATGTTTTTCTTCGTAAGAAAAGGCTTTCATCTTGCCACTCTACCCCATAGCCCAGACATGTGAAGAATACGGGAGATTGTTGTCACATGTACCACACAGCCAGTACTTGCCATATATTCCTGCAGCTCCTTTCATGTTGCTGTAGGCCTCTTGGTAGCCTCCCAGACCAGTTTTCTTCTCGTCTTTTAATCAATTTTGGAGGGACGTCCAGTTCTTGGTAATGTCACTGTTGTGCCATATTTTCTCCACTTGATGATGAATGTCTTCACTGTGTTCCATGGTATATCTAATGCCTTGGAAATTCTTTTGCACCCTTCTCCTGACTGGTACCTTTTAACAATGAGATCCCTCTGATGCTTTGGAAGCTCTCTGTGGACCATGGCTTTTGCTGTGGGATGCGACTAAGAAATTTCAGAAAAGACCAACTAGAGCAGCTGAACTTTATTTGGGACTAATCAGAGGCACATTAAAGGGAACCTATCACCTGGATTTTGGGTATAGAGCTGAGGACATGGGTTGCTAGATGGCCGCTAGCACATCCGCAATACCCAGTTCCCATGTGACAGATTCCCTTTAAATGATGGCAGGTGTATGCTGACTCCTATTTAAAAGCATTTAGTGAAGTATTTCAGTACTAAAAGTACTAAAAAATATATATATATATATGGAGTTCACTGTTGCAGTTATTTGCAGTAAAAGCATTAAGTGGACTATTTCAGTACAAAAAGAAAAATATATTCTCAGTTCACTTCTGCATCTTTATGTGGTGAAAGCGTTTAGTGGCCTATCTCAGTACAAAAAGAAAAATATATTCTAAGTTCACTTCTGCAGCTTTTTGTGGTGAAAGCGTTTAGTGGCCTATTTCAGTGCAAAAATAAAAATATATTTTCAGTTCACTTCTGCAATTACATGTGTTGAAAGCCTTTAGTGACCTATTTCAGTACAAAAAGAAACATATCTATGCATTTCACTATTGCAGTTATTTCTGGTGAAAGCATTTAGTGGCCTATTTTGAGTACAGAAAGAAAAATATATACGCACTTCACTTCTGCAGTTTTTTGTGGTGAAATCCTTTAGTAGCCTATTTCAGTACAGAAAGAAAAATATTTTCTCAGTTCACTTCTGCAGTTATATGTGTTTATATGTGTTTAAATGTTTCTGGCGCAGGCAGAGGTGGGGGCGTTGCAGCAGGAGTCGCAGTGAGATGCCTGAGCTCCCGGTGTCATCTAGCGTTCGTGTCTTGACAACAACCCAGCGGTTCTTGATTGGTTAACTTGGTTATCCACTTCATCCCAAGTGACATCAGACATCCCCAGCCAACAGTCGGTGGGTTCGTCAGACACAACCCTTAGTTGGCATGGCCGGGGAGCTGGCCCTGTGCCCTCATCTGTCCTCAACCTGCCTCTGTCCTTCCCTCCACTAGGTGGGCAAGTAGTGATGAGGAAAGTGGCGTGGGAGCTGTTCTTGCGAGTGGTCAGGCTTCTGACCCAGAGACAGTTGCGGAGGAAATCAGTGATGTGCAGACAGAACTTGATGATGATGATGTACTGTAGCTGATCGCACTTGGGAGACGGATGACGAAGGGGCTTCATTTTTTTTCTTTATATAATAATGTAATATTATAAAATCCGGGGGCTCCATGATATATCTGCAACGCTTCTACACACTTTCAAAATAATCCTTTAGCAGAGCGAATAGATGCCGGATGACCGGGACGCTCCATGACCTTCCCAGGAGCTTCTGTTGGGAGCAGCGGTTTATTTCTGAGACGTCCGTATAGTGCTCTGGGAATCCGAAGACCCTCTCCATTTCCGTGCATCACAGGATGTCCTCCTTCCCATCCATGATGACTGGGAACTAGTGATGTTTTCCCTGATGAAGAGACCAGGGGCGGGTAGTTATGGTTTGAATCTTGATTAACTTCCGGGCTCCAAGCAATCTTGAAGCTTTGTCTTCTCATTGTCTGTAGCTACTGGAGGCCTGTTCATGCCAGGCAGGTTCCTTCAAAAGTATTTGGCTCGATGAGCAACCGATACAGCACTTGCATCAATCTTGACAGGATTCCTCTTCAGGTGGAGAGAAATAGTTTTTGGAATGCTTTCTCCATCGCAACCATGTTCTTGAATAAACAGAAGACTAACGGATTCTCTGCTGTCTTAGTCAACACTTTATTGGGTAATCGTCTAAAGTAAAAAAAAAAACAGTTGTCCACTGCCCCCACAAAGGCCTTTCCGGTGCGGGTTAACCACAGATAATTAATTACAAGGACTTCTGCCAATTATTAGATCAAATTGCCCCCATTATTTCCTGTTTCCTGGTTATATTCTGTATGTCTCCCACATATACAATTTTCCCTGGATGGCGTACCCGTCCTGTCATGATGAAATCCTCACACACCTCTCATGCCATATATTTTTCAACGTTTATTCTAAGCTTTTTACATGATGACTGGGAACTCGTGATGTTTTCCTTGACGAAGAGACCAGGTGCTGGTAGTTATGGTTTGAATCTTGATGAACTTCGCGACTCTTCCGGGCCCCAAGCAATCTTGAAGCTTTGTCTTCTCATTGTCTGTAGCTACTAGAGGCCTGTTCATGCCAGGCAGGTTCCCCCAGAAGTATCTGGCTCGATGAGCAGCCGATACCGCACTTGCATCAATCTTGACAGGATTCGTCTCCAGGTGGAGAGAAATCGTTTTTTTGAATGCTTTCTCCATCACAACCACGTTGTCGAATAACCAAAAGACTGGCCAATTCTCTCCTGTCTCAGGCAACACTTAATTTTATTATTACATTTATTAAATATTTAATATTAAATGGAACCAAAACCTAATTAAAATTATAAGAAACTAAACTTAAATGCGCCAATATATTATCCCAATCTTCTATGGAAATTCCCGGACAATCAATTTGTCAAGCCTATTGTGCCGGAGTACGCGTATTATTAAATCGTGCAGAGCCGAAATGGCCTCCTCATGCTGCTGCCACCTCCACACTTTGTCGTTGTGCCACTCTGTGGCCTCCTCATGCTACTGCCACCTCCACAATCTCTCGTTGTTGTGCAACTCTGGCCTCCTCATGCTGCTGGCACCTCCACACTTTGTCATCGTGCCACTCTGTGGCCTCCTCATGCTGCTGCCAGCTCCACAATCTCTTGTTGTCTTGCCACTCTGTGGCCTCCTCACACTGCTGCCATCTCCACAATCTCTCGTCGTCATGATACTTTGGCCTCCTCATGCTGCTGCCACCTCCAGACTCTGTCATTGGGCCACTCTGTAGTCTCCTCATGCTGCTTTTACCTCACCACTATGTCATAGGTTCACTCTGTGGACTTCTCATGAGGTTCCCACCCTCCCCAATTCATGACTGGTCCACTATTTTGGCTTTCTGCCTGGCTATCATCATTTATTTGACCTTTCTTTTGATCTGTCAGAAGGAAGGAAAAATGAGACGCACAACGGATCCTGTCTGTGTAGCAGCTGTAAGGCCTGTATGGTCCCATCAGAATTGGCTTATGATTTGGTAGCCAAAAGCAGGAGTGGGTACAAAACACAGAAGACATGCAAATATTCCATTCATGTGTCAACATTCACGTTTTAAATCCACTCCTGTTTTTTGGGGCATTAGCAATAGTTTTGGGCAAGCATGCTCGGCTGAACACTAATTTTACTCGAGTGTTCGGCCGAATACAGTGTGTGCTCGAGTGCGATGCTCAAGTCTCCTCCCCGCACGTTTGTTGGCTGCTACGCAACCAATAAACATGCAGGTGAGTACTGCCATTCACTGTAATTCCGTAGCCATGTTGGTTACTGGCATTAGTGATTGGCTGGTCGGAACGTGTCATCGGGTGCTATATAGCACCCGATGACATGTGTTAAGCTCAGTCTTTGTAAGGTAGAGCAGGAGAGCATAAGGGAGAGATAGTGTAGGGAGTGAAATAGGACTATTTTAGTTTTATACTTGTTATATACCTAAAAGTCCTTTTAAGGACTATTGTTGTGTGTGGCAGCAATATATATTTTTAGCGCAATCTGCACTAAATAGCTTGCAATTGTTTGGCTGCTGCAGACAGCGACATTATCTGCGCTACTTGTCCTGTATAGTGTTAGTGCATCCGAAATATCAGTGACATTCAGTGTAATTTTTTTCGCCACTTGTGACAGCAACATTATCTGCACTACATCTCCTGTGTAACGTTTGCACAGCCTAAAAATATCTGTGACATACAGTGTACTTTTTCTGTAGACGGTGTCCGCTGCGGACAGTTACATTACCTGGTCTGCGGACAGTTACATTACCTGGTCATCTCCTGTATAATGTTTGCGTATTCGAAATATCAGTGACATTAAGTCAAATTTTTTTGCTGCTGGTGGCAGCGACATTACCTGCACTACATCTCCAGTATAACGTTTGCCCATCCTAAATATCAGTGACATTAATTCAGTGTAATTTTTTATTAGCCACTGGTGACAGCGACATTACTTGCGCTAAACCTTCTGTATATCGTTTGTGCATCCTAAATATCAGTGACATTCTCTCAGTGAAATGTTTTATTAGGCGGTGGTGACAGCAATATTACTTGCGCTATACCTCCTGTTTAACATCCTAAAAATATCTGTGACATTCTGTGTATTTTATTTGCGCATACACTTACAAAACCTGCGCTACTGTTTGTGTGACATACCTGCAAGCATATATATACGGTACCATTTAATATGCGCAAGGCGAGCAGTAAATGGACAGGGAAGTGACCGTGCGGCTGATGGTGTACGCAGAGGCCATGGCCCTGGGCGCGGAAAAACTGTGCCTGCTGCCAGAGCACAAGAAACAAACTCATCCACGATACCTAGCTTCATGTCCCAGTTTGCAGGGAGGTGCAGGACACCACTCTCGAAGTCAGACCAGTGCGACCAGGTGGTCGGTTGGATTGTAGCAGATAATGCTTCCAGTCTGTCAAGCACCACCCTGTCTTCCACAAAGTCCAGTCTCAGTAGCCAAGAGTCTGGTCAACAGAATCCTCACCCTGATACTCCTTCCACCCACCATGGAGAGTCTTGGCAAACAAGTGATCCCACACTCGGATATTCCGAGGAGCTCTTTTCATCGCCATTCCTTTATTTGGGCCTCTCTCCAAGCAGGCTTGAAGAGGGACATGAGGAGATCTTGTCCCCTGATTCCCAAACTGTGGAGCATCCACAGTCAGAAGAAAATGACTGTGGGGAAACGTGAATTAGTGTTTCACAAGGTGGATGATGATGATGAGACACAGTTGCCAATAAGTCAACTGCAATTAGTATCTCAAGAGGTTCATGATGAGGATGAGACACAGTTGTCAATAACATGTTGTTTTTAGGTCAACAAGTCAGGAGGATGACCAGAGTAAGGAAGTGGAAGAGGAGGTGCTGGACAATTAAGTCACTGACCCAACCAGGGAAGGTGGCAAGACGAGCTAGGACAGGCTGAAAGAGGCAGTGGGGTGGCAAAACGGAGAAGACGGGCCACGCCAAACAGGCCCGCAACAGTTCCCCGGAGCACCCCCTTGCGGAAATCTCCCTTGCCAAGGGGTAGGTGTTCCGCAGTCTGGCGCTTTTTTGATGAAAGTGAGGACGATAAAATAATTGTCATTTGCAACCTGTGTGCGTGCATGATCCGCTACATTGCATCAAAGCACCCTAATAGGTGGGCTGAACACCTGGGTCCGCAACCAGTGTCTGCGGGTCACACCACTGCCTCTTCTTACCCTGTGATACTTGCTGGCCAATACCCTGTCCAAGGCACAGGCCCGGATGCCTCCCGCCATGCACCTTGAACTTTGCAAGCACCATCAGCTAGCATATCCAATTCTGTGTCCCAGCGCAGTGTACAGTTGTTTATATCCCAGGCCTTTGAACGAAAGTGCAAATCAAGTCGTACCGTGGAATGGCATAGGTGCTACCAACGCCAAGGATTGTGGCCCTACTTCCATCAGGGTTTCCGCCTCCACCTACGTTAGTGGCTGCAATCCACCCTTCTCCTCCTTCACTTCCACCTCTGAATTATCAGAGATGGAAGCAGTGTAGCACTACAGTGGGGAAGCGACAACAGGCCGTGCTTAAACTGATCTGCTTAGGTGACAAACAGTACACTGCTGCAGAACTGTGGCAGCGGATAAGGGACCAGACTGAGCTGTGGCTCTTGCCACTCAACCTAAAACTAGGCATGGTTGTGTCTGACAATTGCCACAACATGGTGTCATCTTTGGAGCTCGGCAAGCTCGCACACATACCATGCCTAGCCCACGTGTTCAACCTAGTGGTTTAGCGGTTTCTCAAACCCTACCCCAATTTGCCTCAGCTACTGATGAAAGTGGGTGTGTGCCCATTTTCGCAAGTCATCGACAGCCTCTGCTGGTCTGGCAACACTGCAGCAGCGCTTGCAATTGCCAGCTTACTGACTGTTGTGCTACATGAGCACGCGCTGGAACTCCACGTTCCACATGTTGGCCAGGCTTTATGAGCAGCAGACGGCAGTAGTGAAATACCAGCTGCAACATGGTCGTCGCCTTTCCAGCCAGCTTCCACTCTTCACAAGAAACGAGTGGGCATTTATGTGTGACCTCTGTGAGGTTTACGCAACTTTGAGGAATCAACATAGATGGTGAGCAACGATAACGCTATTATCAGCGTAACCATCCCACTTTTGTGTCTACTCAAACGCTCGCTGCTCACAATTAAGGCGGATGCTTTGCATGTGGAAGAGGTGGAAATGGGGCAAGAAAGTACACAGGATTATAGCCAGACCACCCTCAGTTTGTTTTCTCAGCGCGAATTGAATGATGAGAAGGAGGATGGGTAGAAGTGGAGGAGGAGGAGATGTTCAGCGTGGATGGGTAGAAGAGGAGGAGGAGGAGATTGAGAGTCATCCTCCTGATGAGGACAGCGAAGTCTTGTCTGTTGGGACTGGCACACATGGCTGACCTTATGTTAGGCTGCCTTTCCCGTGACCCTCGCGTTGTACGCATTTTGGCCAACACCGATTACTGGTTGTTCACCCTTCTCGACCCCCGATACAAAGATATCTTCTCATGTCTCATTCCTGTGGTGGAGAGGACAAGCAAAATGGTGCAATACCAGAAGGTCCTTGTGGAAAGATTGCTCCAAAAATATCCAGCTGACAACGATCGCTGCAGAGTACGTAGTGCCTTGGCCAACCAAGGAGGGGAGCGGAGGGGAACACACAGCAGTTCCAACAGAGGCAGGGCAACACTCTCCAAGGCTTGGAACAGTTTTATGACACCCCGCCAGCACCCTCAGCATGATGCGTGGCCTAGTGTCACATTTTAAGGGTCACCAATTTTGGAAGATGGTGAAGGAGTACGTAACACACCGTGTCAGATTCCTCAGTGATCCCTGTGTGCCTTACAACTTTTGGGTGTCCAAGCTAGACACGTGGCATGAACTGGTGCTCTAAGCCTTGGAGGTGCTGGCCTGCCCCGCTGCTGTCAGAGTTTTTTGTCAGAGCGTGTATTTAGTGCTGACGGGGGCACTATAAGCACATCAGCCTGTCAACTGAAAATGCTGACCGGTTGACTCTTATAAAAATGAACAAGACCTGGATTGCCACTGACTTCTCTACTCCACCAGAGGAAAGCGGCTGAACATAAAGGCACTCTAAATGTGGCTTTTATGGTGTATTGAATACACTGTATTGCCATGCACCCCTTCCACCTCTAAAAAGGGTATATGGTTAAATATCCCTTTTCTCGTCCTCCTCCTCCATCATATCAACATCCTTATTAGGCTGCCCTCGCTCCTAATGTTTTAGAGGGTTAGCTCAGCAGCGGGCCCTCACCCATAATGTTTTAGAGGGTCACCAGCAGGCCCTCACCCATAATGTTTTAGAGGGTCACCAGCAGGCCCTCACCCATAATGTTTTTGAGGGTCACCAGCAGGCCCTCAACCATAATGTTTTAAAGGGTCAGTTCAGCAGCAGACCTTCACCCCTAAATTTGTAGATGGTCAGTTCGGCAGCAGGCCCTCGCCCACAACATTTTTTAGATGGTCAGCTCGGCAGGAGGCACTCACCACCAAAATTTTGTAGATGGTCAGCTTGGCAGCAGGCCCTCGGCCACAACATTTTTTAGATGGTCAGCTCGGCAGCAGGCCCTTGCCCACAAAATTTTGTAGATGGTCAGCTCAGCAGCAGGCCCTCGCCACAAATTAATTTAGATGGTCAGCTTAGGAGCAGGCCCTCGCCACAAATTCTTTTAGATGGTCAGCTTAGCAGCAGGCCCTTGCCCATAATTTTTTCCAAGATCAGATCAGCAGCAGGACCTCGCCCCTAACGTTTTAGATGGCCAGATCAGCAGCAGGCAATCGCCCCTAATGTTTTAGATGGTCAGCTCAGCAGCAGGCCCCCACCCATATTGTTTTAGATGGTCACCTCAGCGGCAGGCCCTCGCCCATAATGTTTTAGATGGTCAGTTCAGCAGCAGGCCTACCCCCTAATTTTTTAGATGGTCAGCTCATCAGCAGGCCCTTGCCCATAATGTTTTAGAGGGTCACCAGCAGGCCCTTGCTCCTAATGTTTTTAAGGGTCACCAGCAGTCCATTAATCATAATTTTTCAAGGGTGTGTATGATTTCCTTTTTTATGTGTAATAAAGGGTGTATTGGAGTACCGGTTCCTTGTAATATTGGCAGCCCTTTCACTTAGTGCATAGGCTTTATGAGTGTAGGAGTCCCACTACCTGAAAAATTGTACCACAATGTGGTTATGTTGTAGGCTAGAAAAGCCCTGCTATAGTGCAGAAATTAATAGGAACTCATTTCTAATTATTGAAATTTCCTTTGCAGGTAGAAATAATGAATACGTGCCGTTCACTCCTTGACATCATTTCAACTAATCATAAATTTAGTGAATATCACAGAATATTTTAAGGTTAAGCTAGACTTGACAAACTAAACTAATCTTTATGACAAGCGTAAAACTTTATGTCAGGAAATAAAAACATAAAAACTGCAGGAAAAAAAAAACATTTAATGACTTTTATGCTAATAAATGTTGCAACAATCATTCTAAAAGTAATTTCCTTTACAGGTTGCATTGATATAAAGCTCTTGCTTCCAAGAGAAGGAGAATTTAGTGCTGCCTCAGTCTATAAATACGAGATATTTAATGAACTGATTATAAAAATAACAGTCATGTAATTAGGAGATCAAAGCAAACACTGTACAAGACAACAAAAGGAGCTTTTTTTCTACACATGACAATATGAAAAATTTGCCTTATAATTAGTGTGCTTTTGAAGTGCGCTGGTCTTTACCTGTAGTTTCCATATGATGCGGTGTATGGGTATTGAATGGCTTCTCTATGCAATTCTCAATGGGTTCCAGCCTCTGGATGTACACAGAAACATTTTCTAGTCACTGTCAGAAAGCAGAGATCTTCAAAATGGTTATGAACGGGAAGACTATATTAGAAAGTTGCATGACTTTTACAGTAAAGAAAGTGGCGTACACTCTGAACGTCACCTGTTCCTATGCCATGTTAGGTCATATGAGCTTCATATAGGGGGTCTTTGCCTTAGGACCCTGTTTGTAAACTAGTGCTGCATTCCCTTCATTGTTAACCTAGGCACAACATTCAGCCAATCAGGAGGGGTGCCAAGAGTCGGACCCGGAGAAAATTCTTATTGAAGTCCAGAAAAATACCTTTAAGCCTATTTTGGCCTTAAGGGCGAATACCCATTTTTCAAATCTGATGTGTCACTTTAAGTGATAATTACTTTTGAATGCTTCTACTAGTGATGAGCGAAGCAAGCTTTGGATGCTACATCCGAAATCACTTTGCTCAAAACTTTGGATTAATGCTGTACGGAGATCTGTCTCCGTACAGCATTAAAATGTATGGGCACAGATGAGCCGAAGTCATGTGAGACTTTGGTAGAAAACCACTTTAAAAATTGAAACTGAACTCTGTTTCAGTTCCGACAGGTACCTCAAAACCAAAGTCAAGTTCGGTTCCAAGTTTTAAAGTGTTTTTCCACTTTAAAAATCAACTACCAGTTATTCAACTAAATCTAGTGCAACTTTGCGAATAACTGACTTCGGCCCATACATTTTAATACTGTCCGGAGATGCATCTCTGTACTACATTAATCCAAAATTTTAACAAATCGACTTCGGATGTAGTATCCAAAGCTCACTTCGGTCATCACTAGCTTCTTCAAGCATTTTTGACATTGTTTTTCTGACATTTTATACTTTATGTTAGTGGAAAATTTGGGTTGCTATGTTTTGTGCTTTTGTTAAAAAAAATCCCAAATGTAACAAAAATGTGGAATAAATAAACAAGATTTGAAAATGTATGCTTTTAAGACATACCACATAAAATCATTTTTATCATTTTACATATGACTACGTTTTGTTCACATTTTTTAAAAGCATGTATATTTTTGGAGGGCTTATATAAGTTTATTAGCAATTTTAAAAATTTTCAAAAACATTTCCAAATCCTATTATTTTACGAACTAATTCAGTTCTATGAGAAGCCTGTGTATTAAAACTCCTCATAAATCAACCTACTTTAAAAACTGCACTTTAAAATAGTATTTAGGAAGTCTGTTAACCCTTTAGGCGTTTTGTAGGAATTTATGGAAATGGAGGTGAAATTTAAAATTTTAATTTCTTTTGCAGATTTTTAATTTTAATCAATTTTTTGGAACACAGTAGGTGAAAAAATGGAACTAAAACTATGAATTTATTACCTTGATTCTGCAGTTTTTAGAAATATTCAATATGTGGCCATACATTGCTACTTGAGTCAAATACCGGCTTCAGAATTAAAGAAGCACCTTGTGGATTTTGGGTCTCCATTTTTAATGAAGATTTTTGGGCATTATTTCAGATTTGCCGAGACCTAAAACAAAAGAAACACCCAGAAAGGGCCCCTTTTTGGAAATCACACCTATCAAGGAATTAATATAAGAATGCAGTGAGCATTTTGACCCCAGAGGTGTTTAAAATAATGTATTATTATTATTATTATTGTTAAAATTGCATGTTAACAATAATATGTAGTTTTACCTTTTTTTTTTTAAAGCAGAAAAAGCACCCCAAAAATGGTTACACCATTTTTACAAGTTTTACACTGACCTTTGGCCTGATCAGACCCAGCCTCTGGCAGGGACTAGCCGGCTTCCATACATGCCAGGCACAGAGGCCTTTCTAAGGCTACTAGCTGCCATAGCAACCACTTAGACCCTGCAATTGCATTGTGGGGGCCCTATGGGTGACAGAAATAGCCCTCTCCTGCTGTAAACTCTTTAGATGCAGCAGTAGCTACAGATTGTGGCATCTAAAGGGTTAAATGAACAGGATCAGCGCCATTTCAGCAAGGTTTCAGCTGTATGTTACAGCTTTTACCTGACGCTGATGGTGATGGCTCAGTTCATGGGCTGCTACCATAGCCATGCCAGAAATGTACAGCATGCTGGGTTAATGTAATGCTTCCCATGCCAAACATTTATGGCATGGTGTGAGAAGGGTTTAATAAGAATTCTATTCTTATAATTTTTTTAACAGATGCTGCATTTATAGTAGTCAGAGCTCAAGTTTTCTAAAACATCCCCTTCATAGACATAGCTAAATAACAAAATTCTGTTTGCCTACAGTCACCACTAGGGGGAGCTTAGCAGCTTACTACATACTGTTTATGCATTGAACTCAATAATAATAAAGTATTTAGTGTGCTCCCTCTAGTGGTGGCTGTAAGCTTACAAAATTGTATTATTTTGAGGGGTTTTGCCAACTTTTCAACTTATATCCTCTCAATGGGAGCTAGTGGTTCAACCGCCTGGAAATCCCACAATCTTACTAACGGGAGTCCTGTGTTTTCCCTATGAGTGCTACAGCAGTTGAGCATAGATGCTGCCTCTTCATTCATCTCTATGTGACTAGCTAGATGTCAAGTTTGCTTCTTGTCAATTTTCAGCAGTCCCTAAGAGGTTATTGGAGTGGCAGCACACATGTTGACTGACACTCTATTCATACAGAAAGGCATAGGATCCCCTCTTGTGATCGGTTACCACCTCACTGATCAGGCACTTATCCCCTATCCTGTTGAAGGGAACAACCTCATTAACTTTGTCTATGCAAGGGATTTGAGCTCTGTATCATACAAACTAAGCATCGACATCTAAGAAATATTGAAAGACAAATCAGATGAACATTCCCTTTAAGAGAGTTGCGTCACCTTAGTCTATAACTAACAGTAAAATATTAACTATGAGAATAACAGTGATTAAGATAGGAGATCACATACACAATGTATCATATCAGAGAACAGGAGGAAATCTGCTTAATCTAGTCACGCATGGGATAGCATTCAGTGTCAGCAACTATGGTAACACTTACAGATAACCCAGCTGGATACGCTTAGAGCCGAGTAAAAGGGAATTTGATGCTGTGCCTGAAATTTTTGTGATGAACAGTCACAGTAGGATGTTTTCAGTAATATTTCTGCACTTTAAATTATTAAGCAAAACCACCTGATGTTCCTGTCAGACACTAAATCAGACAAATTACATTGGACAGAGGTTTTCATTGCCTTTGCTTAAAAGCTTGCATAAAGAAAAATACAAGAACTTAAGTCGATCACGAAATATAAGTATTGAGTTTCAGAGAATTATAATTAGGTGAGAAATGTTAACTATAGCCTAAGAAGATGTACTGAATTACAGTCCTTGAGAGTGAAGCTCTGCATTGTTTTCATGAGATTTAGACATGATCAATTTACCATACTCACGAAGCTTGGCTGCCTTTCCCCCCCACTGTTTTCATGTATACTTATGTCTGGTTTACAAAAATCTCAATGAAATACCAGGAATGCGTCGGCAAGCTGTTGTTGATGGGTCTGTTATTTTGGAGTTGTGTAACAGTGCAATTTTTTTTTTAGAAAGTGTTTGCAGTGAGTCAAGCGTACAGAGGATGGGAGTAGTAGTGGTCCCAATGAAGTGTTGTGTCACGGTGTACTCTTTCAGGCCGTTGCTCCCTGGGGATCGGTGCAGTATTGAAGAAGGAAGCCATAACTAAACATAACAAAATCTCTTTCACTAAGTGGAACGTAGAACTTCAAATACATTCAATAGCAGCATGTTTTGAGTGCAATCTTCATGAGCCAGTAGGGATGAGGCAGGTTGGCTGTCTTCAGTTTAGCATTAGAATTGTACTGGCCTAGTAGTATTCTTAGTGATGGGGGTCTTAGCTGTAGTCCCTCATCTCACAGCAGTGTTTTTGATGCTGGATGCATCTGTTCACTCTGCTTTCTGACTTCTCAAGGATTTACTTAGGTACTTATTTCTTTGATCTCTCTGGAGAATCCTCTTTAGGAGAAGGAGCTCTGTAGTGTGCTTCCTCTCCTATCTCTGTCTGGACAGGAATTCCACCCCCTGGCAGGAAGCAGGACCAGACCACTCCTACCAAAAGAGGAGGAACATGGTGGTTAGCCCTGTTCCTAGCTAAGCCTTGCTATTCATATCCATACTGGAACATACAGCCCAATACATATAAAAATGCATAACTATACAGTAATATTACAAGTAATATACAGGTCTGGGGAACTACATGTTTAAAATGTGAGAAAAAGACAAAAAAAAGGATACTCACCTCACCAATACCTGTGGATCCTCACTTTCCGATACTTAAATCACTGAAAGTAACCCGATACAAAACTTAACTTTTAATAAATACAAATAAAAAAGTAAAAAAAAGACCAGCAATATAGAATGCTAAATTTCACAAGACACTAGTCCATAAATACCAGGACAAAAATCATAAAATGATGGAAAAATTTTAACATAGGGTTCAAATGAGCAAAAGAACAGCCAGCATTCCAGAAAATACAGTAGGGGGAAGGGAAACTTTACTGTTCCCCGAATGGGCGAACATATGGCGATATCCGTGCCCGCCATATTCTTTTGCATTGTGAAGAGTTTTGACCCATGACACATCCATCAGGTGGTACAGGACAGCCAATTGAGATGTTTCAGCACATGGACATACCCCCTACCTTATAAATAAACCTGATCTGGCCGCCATTTTACATTCAGTGTTTTGCCAGTGTAGGGAGAGGTTGCTGTGTGGAGCAGGGATAGGCTGTTAGGGACACCAAATGCTAGCTGATAGGGCCACAAAAGTCCTTTTAAGGACTGGTATAGGTGTGCTATCGATAGGTGTGACATACTGAGGTTTGTAATATACTTATAATATACTTTCTAATAGAGGTGGGACAAATCCATTTTTTTTCGAATACGAATCCGAAAAGGTTCTCGAATATATTGAATCTTTCAAATCTCGAATCCTACGAATCCTGTACATAAGATTGTGTGAACAGTGTAAGAAACAAAGTGATCCAAACACTTATGGGGGGGGGGGGGGGGAATCTGTGGATGACACTGCTATGGGAGGATCTCTGGATGGCACTGTTATGGGGGATCTCTGGATGGCACTGTTATGGGGGATCTCTGGATGGCACTGTTATGGGGGATCTCTGGATGGCACTGTTATGGGGATCTCTGGATAGTACTGTGATTAGGGGGATCTGTGGATGACACATATATAGCATCTTATGCTATGTGCCATCCATAGATCCCCTCCATAACAGTGTCCCTGCAGTGTGAATGACACCCAATACAGGGGCTGGGGGCCGGCATCTGGTTTAGGAATGACAGTGGGGACCGGTGCAGTCCCTGTATTCTATTGCACCAGCCCCGCTCACTGTTGTATAATCTTATCTAACCTGTAGGCTTTGTTAAAATATAATAATCATTTGTAATCCAGCTGTATTACTTACAGCTAAGTTCCATAGCAGAGAGGAGGGAGGAGGCAGGCAGGAGGCAGGCCGGGAGGACAGGCGGGCGACGCGTCACTTACTACGTCACGTGTCCGCGCCGCCTGCTTCATTCATAAAGTGGGCGGCGCAGGTGCATGATGTAGTGAGTGACGTGCCACAAGCCAGCCCTCCCGGCCTGCCTCCTCCCTCCCCCTGCTACGGAACTTATGGTTGTAAGTAATACAGCTGGATTACAAATTATTTATTATATCTTAACAATGCCTACAGGTTAGATAAGATTATACAACAGTGAGTGGGGCCGGTGCATTAGAATACAGGGACTGTACCGGTGCCCACTGTCATTCCAAATCCAGATGCCGGCCCCCAGCCCCTCCTCCCTCTGTTGATACACCCACCCACCGCGCTGTGCGGCATGGCGGCGGCCGTATATCATTAGGTTATATCGTGTTGCGGGATTCGTCAGATTCGAATTTTACTAAATTACGACGGGATTCGAGTCCACGAATCCCACAAGATTCGAGGGATTCGCGGATTCGACGGATTCGTTGTCCCACCTCTACTTTCTAACATAGAAAGTATATTATAGTGCAATTGTATTGTGCAGCAGTTGTGTGCGGTCCGGCTGCGATACTGCAGGTATACAAGCGTTATGGGAACAAATAATTTCTACTGGTGTGATATACCAGTTGCCCCCCAAAAAAACTGATTGAAGCAGGGGTGTTATATACCAATAATATACTTTCTATATAGTGCATCAGGTGAATGCCTATTGGCTAATTTTTGGGGCCTGTACTGGCCGACAGTTAATTTTTTTATCTCTAGCCACATAATCTCTCACTCCTCTGCCTCTCATTATGGCGGCGTATGAACCGCATTCACCATAAGGACCTTCTAATATCACAAGGTCATGTGACTGTGCCCCCAACCCTGTACTGTGCTCCTTATACCCTGCATTGTGCCCTCTTACCACGCCCTGTGCAGTGCCCCTAGTCATTCCCTGTACTGTGCCCTCATATACCCTTTTATCCGGTCACGGTATGGCGGTGTTATCCAGTCACTGTGCAGAGGTGTTATCCGGTCACTGTATGGCGGTGGTATCCAATAACTGGATGGCCATAACTGTATCCCTTTCCCTGCCCACGCCATCCTTTTTTAGACCTGGCATGAGTGGGAAAAATATGCAGATTGCGGTGCTAAGGACCTTTGCGCCACAATCTGTGTCAGAAATGCGCCTAACATAGACGTATTTCTATATAATAAATGACCCCCTAATTGTATTATTATTCGGGGGTAGGGCAAATATCTTTTTCTTATATAGATTCTAGTGTATTATACTGTGCCCTGTATTTCCCAGTAGAAATTGATCCTTGGGAAACACAGTCCTCATCCCTGACCACCAGGACCAGTTAGCACTCTGTCAGTACATGGCGGCCTCCCCTCTCCGCCACGCTGCTCCGCTGTGTACTGGGGCTTATTCTGACACTAGGGTTGGATTCACATCACATTTCTGCCATCTATTTAATGCATACCAAAAATGTATACGTTAACATATGCTTCAGACTGATGCCGTACAGTGGCATCCTTTCACCATACAGTTCCATGGTAGAAAAAAAATTACGTTAACGTATGCATTTTTTAATAGACTCTGCAGGATACAAAAATGTGGAGTGCGGCACATTTGTATACATCAAACTGATAGGAAATAAAACATTTCTAGGCTCCAGCAGGGCACATTTTTGAGAGTTTCCCTTTAAGAAGCATAAAAATGGCCCCTGATTAAAATACATATTTTTGATGGGAATTTTGCTAATGATCCCCCTCTGGTTTATCACTGTCCATGTTCTTGGACTATTTGTGTACTTCTAGTAAGTGTTTGCTGGCTGCATATATGACCTGAAGGTTTTTCAGGTTCGCCTGCCATTAAAGTTTAATCGCGATTGCGAACCTTCCCGATGTTCGTCAAAAAAAGTTGATAATAATTAGTAATGAGCGGCAGGGGCAATATTCAAATTCACAATATTTAGCGAATATTTCGTAAAATATTTGTCATATATTCGCAAATTCGAGATTATATTCTTGATTGCGAAAATCGGCAATGTAATATTCGCGCAATGCGTGGGTAACTTTTGCTACATTTTTCAAGCTGGTATAAGTTTCCTGAGACTGGAGAAAATGGTTGGCACGGCAGAACATTAAAAATAGTTTTATATGCAGATTGAGTGCTCCAATATATTTGCGCTTGCGAATTTTCGGCAATTAATGATGCGCATATTTTTACGCAATACGTGCAACTTGTGACATCACAGCACAATGTCTGTAGCATGTATGTATGGACAGCAGAACCTATCAGCTACACTATAGATTAATCTAACCTACACTGACTATCTCCCCCTAACTATCTGAATTACATTGGCCCACAAGCAAGAAGGGAGGGATCATGGGTTCAGATGAAAAAAAAAAAATCTAGAATATTCATAAATACGAATATATAGCACTATATTCTAAATATTAGATCCCATCACCCTAGATCTCAGCATCCTTCAGCAGACTTTAACACAATTCAATAGACCCCAGCACCCTTCAATGGATGCTAGCACCCTTCAGTAGACCACAGCACCCTTCAGCAGATACCAGCACAACACTCTTTGTAGAACCCAATACCCTTTAGTGGACCTCAACACCCTTTAACAGACATCAGCACACTTCAGTAGACCATGACACCTTTCAGTAGGCACCAGCACCCTTTAACTGACACCAGCACCCTTCAGTAAACTCAATTACCCTTCAACAGACCCCAGCACCCTTCAGTAGAACCCAGCGCCCTTCAAAAGATGCTAGCACTTTTCAAAAGAACCAAGGCAAATCCCAGCACAATTCAGGAGACCATAGGACCATTTTGCAAACCATCAGAAGACCCCAACACTCCTCAACCTACCTCAGCAGCTTTTGCTATACCACAGCACTCTTTAGCATACCAGCGGAATCCTTTATTAGACCCTAACAAATAGACTCCCTTAGTACATAGACAGTTTCTGACATCTTGGGCATTCAGAGGAGAAGAATTATCAGAGGTGCACTGTTGTCTGCAGAAGCAGTTGTACAGTGCCACCTTTGAACAGAAAAATGTGACCTTGCAATCTTAAGAAACATATCAGATACAATTAACTCTACCATAAATCCCATTTAAATCTATACCACAAATTAAGGACATATGCATAGTGCGCAGCGTCATACGTGTGGTCTGTAGACTATTTAGTTCTTAAATCCAGTAAATAACATGACAAATATGTTGCTTCTTTCCCTTCTTTAGGGCGTTTTTTTATATATATTTTGTCATGCTTGTGAAATTTCACAGATGTTGACTCACTATCATTTATTGCTGTAAAACGCCTGGCGGGGATCATTGAATCGGTGCTTATTCATGTCGAGATTTGCAATGTCACAGTTTCAAAGGCTGGTATCCCAGGCGTTGCTCTTTCATGTCCTGCTGTGTCTTACATGTAAGCCATGAAAACCCACAGGGATGTGCCATCCTGTCTGCGACTGTGGCATTAGAGATGACAGGAAATATCCACAAACTCAAAGTTGTGTAGTTGGTGATTGAAATTTACATGTTTTTTTTTTTTTTTTCACTTGCTTTACTGACATTTTCTTCAGTCAATCGATAAAAAGGAACTTTATAGTGATTTGATCATTCTTGTGCTGAGTGCAAACCGCCTAGAATAAAAATTAGATAATTCAGTGCTAAGAATTTCCACTTAATTACCAACTTTTTAGTTGGTAAATATGAGGCAAAATCCATTGGATAAGCCCACTTATGGGTGTGCCTTGCATTAGCCCCACTCATTTTTTGTCCAGCACAGTCCACATTTGCCAGGAGAGTCTCTGAAAATTCAAGACAATTGGTAACTATGCAGTTTGGGGGTCATTTATTAGGACCGGCGTTTTAGATGCCAGTCTTAATAAGCCCCTGCACTGTCAGTGGATCTGCCGAAGTTATGTAGAGGTGCTGGCCTCTACATTACTTTGGCACATCCACCGCCAGTTTAAATGTTTTTTTTTATTTTTAGAACTGGCGTGAGTGGGGAAAAGTCGCAGATTGCGGTGCAAGTAACCTTTGGCCCGCAATCTGCACCAGGCATATCGTAAATGACCCTTTTATTCTTATCTATAGTATACAGTGGTCCTCAGTATTGTATAGTTCTAGTTCCAATAATCAGTTATTATTTATAGTGTTGAGAGAATCAAAGTCAGGGAATTTCAGGGAAAATTTGATTTGAATTTCCTCAGGCTTTGTGGCAGCGAATCAATTTTTCACTGGATGTCGGTAAAAAAAAAAAAATCATACCTCATTCGTTTGAGCTTGAAGAGCCAGCTACCGCCATCTTAATTGAAGATCTCGCAGGACGTATGATGTCACCGCATCGGCCGACATGATGTCATCATCACGGGCGGCGGCATGAGATTTCACGCTAGATCTTCAATCAAGATGGTGGCAGCCGGCTCTTCTCGATCAAATGGATTAGGTAAGTATGATTTTTTATTTTTTTTATTTTACACTTTAATGTTAATGCCAGATGCCGCAATCAGCTATGAATGCGGCATCTGTGGGGTACAATGACGGGGGGCAGTAAAATCGTGGCTCCCGGTCATTGCACCCACTATTTATAAAGAAATGCGTCTCATGATGAAGTAATTAGTCACAAAGCAAATTTTTGGGTAAAATTCAGAGAATCAGCCGAATCAAAGTTTTCAATACTTTGCTCATTACTAATTACTTATATGCAAATTTATATCTGTATTTACCTGTGTGTACGGTGTATTTGGCACTGCATGTTAGTACTGTTATGTACATATTTTTGTAGTGTTATATGCACACTGTGTGACACTTTCATTTATGCAATGTACAGTATAGATCTACTATACTGTATTGTACTATGCTTCTGAGGCAATCATACAGTTTCCGTATAAGAGCCATTCCAGTGTATAGCTGAAAATTGGTTAAAAGGGGTTTTCTGGAATTATTATGATTTTTAAAGATATTCACATCTCACATGTAATGGTTACCTCATGTAGATCATACTTTTTTGTTTTTATTTATCCTGACCAGTTTTCACTGGTTTGTTTCCATCCTGTAGCTAGCACTTCCTGTTGCTGAATCCAACCAAACCCATGATGCATCTCTCTGCCTCAACCCCAGCACCGCCCCACCAACACCAAGCTAGTTTATAGCCCCTCCCACTCAGTTTGTTACATAGACACTCCCCTTTAACTGTTCTTGATTTTACAAGCTGATGGACAGAACATCACATGAAATAAGAAAGAACTGTATGGACATGGTCATGTGACCGCAGCCTAGAACGGAAGATAGGAGCAATAAAGATAAAAAATATATATTAAAAAATGACAGCAAGCTTCATGAATTATTATTTTAAAAGGATGTTGCTGCAAATTGGAAAACCCCTTTGAGGACTCCAGTTTCTTATTAAACCAATTCAGTTCAATATTGCAGAATGCTAGCAAAAACCTTTGATTGAGTGGCCACACAGAGACTCAAACTGGATAGATATCTCATGACATAGTATCACAAAATCATGTTTTCTTGAAAAGCTGGTCATGTCATGACACATAACAGGACATGTTAAGCCAAGAGGAAAGGTAAGGTATGTCCATCACAATCGGCTCACATTTAGAGCAGTTCTGACACAGACAAGTTCAGACATTGATCAGTCATACCTGAAATACCTTACCTGGAGGTTGGGCCCTCAGAATCAGTTTTTCTAGTGGGACCTATATAACCCAGTCCAAAACTGCAAGAGGATCTATTGAAATCCACATGTAATCCAAGGAAATGTATTTATTCTCCACCAAGTGATACACAGCACATTGCTGAAGAATGTTGATCTCTGATCTATGGTCACTTATAGCCCATTTTGCAGTGGATATAGACAGGATTTCTTTGTTTTAATGTATAATACATAACTTTAAACGTATACAGTAAGATATCAATCCAGCCCTGAATTTTTCAGAATTTTCTAATTAAATAACCCTATTCACTCTTGTACTTCTAAGTCTGTAGATTTGTGTCTTGGATAATGTGAGCACATGTTATTGTCACAAGATGTCTGTGCGGTTACAAACAACTTTCATGTTTTGGTGCTTTTATGTCATCGCTGTTTATGTAGGTATCCTGTCTCCTCTGGTTTCAATGCCACTTCCTTATTAACTCACTTACATTGCAAAGAAGCAGTGTTCCCAGGTCTGGATGACACACAGCTCCCTTACTCTGTAATAGAGATAGAGTATTCTGCAACAATTTACTTCTTCGAGCTTGATGTTTACCCATTAAGATAAATAAGATCTCTAGAAAGTAACTTGGTAGCTCCTGCTTTACTGTAAGAGTCCTCTGTAGAGTCGAGATACAATTGCAGCACTGTTTACTGATGATCAGTTTATTAACCCCTTAAAGGGGTTGTGTGACAGCAGAAAATGTACTTGTAAGAATACAGTGGTAAGAAAGAAATACAGCGCCAGCAAACTATAAACATGCTACTAATCTTTCTTCACCACTTAATAAATCTAAAGCTACACTAGTTGTTAACCAGAGCCAGCTGACAGGATGGTTGGACTTGACTGCTAGGGACCCAGGTTACATCTGTCTAAGGCTGCAAAAAACAGGTGCAAGCTCACAAGTAGCAGATGCCAGGGAAAAGCAGGATCATAAAACAAGCCAAAGTCTAAAACAGGAGAGTCAGTATAAGCCAAGCCTGAGGATAAGGGTTTAATCCAGAAACAAGCCAATGAGTAAAACTCAGGAGAGTCATTAGAAACCAGAAACAAGCTGAGCCACAAGAAGGTCCAGCAGAAATGCAGCACTGTTCTGAGCAAACAGAACAAACAGAAGCCAGGAAAACAAAATCATAGGCAAACCCAACAGAAAGTGCCTGACTTAAATTTCTGCCTAGCTCTTGGACTGGATTTCTGATTGACCCGGTGTTCAGACTCTTACTGATGGGGAGAACAGTTGGGGCTTGGCTGTTTAGCATGACAACTCTCCAGGAACAGTAGTGTACAGAAAGATGGCTGGGTAGGTTTCTGACAGTTCTTGAGTGGTTTTAAAATGTTTATTTATCAAACTTACTAATATACTATACTTTTAATTCTAAAACTTTATAGATGGCCCAATTCCACTCTTCATTGCATTTTCCTGGAAGTGGGTACTGCAAGCTATGACATCCTAACATATAGTCTAGTAGCAGGGAACATCCCCCACCCTTTTTTTGCATCGGTGGCATGTTTGAAGGGGCTGGCAATCTGACTGCATCTAAGCCAGTCCTCCTCTCTGTTACAAGGTCTCAATGCGGAGGAGTCCCCCAGTCTACTGTTGGTACCCCAGTAAACTTGATAAAACGGTGGAGTCTCCTTCAGTACAATGATCATGGACCATGGAGATTAAATGGTTAAATGGCCAGATGGTTAGAGGTTCTTCTAAGAAAATGAGCTGTTACAGCTCATCCTTATCACAGGATGGAACAGGATTCTGAAAAAAGCAAAAACATTGCTGCCACAAGACCAAAAGACATTCCTGCAGATCTGCACCACATACTGTCACAAAATGGTGGAGAGTCCTTGCGGGGAGGTACTGTATAGTCAGCTATTTAAATTACCATTTGTCTTGCATTAAAATTTATTAGCCAATTAAAAAAAAAAAAAAAGGCTAATAAAAAGGCATATCATGGGCAGACAATGGAATGTTGAAAAAAATATATAAATGGGCAAATAAATGTGATGTGCAGCCTGCCTTACTTGTGTAGTCAATAGCAGTCACAAACCAGCCCTGAGGCAGCTCAAAGGTTTTTCTGCCGCATAATAATAATACTGATGGTATTATAAATGACTAATGGTAGGTGAGGGACTTGTTACAGAACTGCTTCCTCAGGAAAATGTTGGTCGTGTTTTCCTACTCAAAGGTTCTTTCTCCTAATATCACCTGCTTGTGCAGATTTCAAGCAATCAGCTTTTTTTTTAGTCAAAGATCCTTTATGGTTTTGGTGTAAGAAGTACCAAATTTAGCAAGATTCACACGCCTCTTAATAATTTTAGTGCGTCTTGGGATGTCTATGCAATCGAAATTGAAATATATGACAGGCACTCTTTCAAAAAGTGGTGAATGCAGCAAAAACAAGCAAAAAGTGGAAAAATTATACAAAAAACGAGACTTGCATAAAAATTAGCATTTTTCCCAAGCCAGAAAATTGTGATAAAAGCAAGCAATTCGTGTGGCAGGGTGTCTCCCTCTTTTCCTCAAAACAGTAGCAGTTGGTATCTTTCTCACAGAGGATAAATTACTGCACCACAAACCAGAGTGTCCCCAGCAACTACTGTGCACTACGTGTCTGAACGAGAACAGCTTCCCTCTGCTCATCCTACTCTAGGACCTGCACAGTCTGGTCATGTGACCATGGGTCCTTCAATGGCTTCTGCTTATATCTATAGGTTACAAGACTACACTCAGCGTTTGTAGTCTGTTACCATATACACATACTGACTTGCTTATAAATAGTGATGAGTGAATCAAAGTATCCTAATTGGACTTCGATCTGAATTTCAGGAAAAAATGTATTTGAAATGACGGTAAAAACAAAACAAAAACTATAATTCTTTTGAGTGCTGAGAAGCCGTCGCCGCCGTTTTGATTGAAGATTCTGTGGGAAATCTCGTGATGATGTCATCGGGCACCACGCAAGATTTCACATGTTATCTTCAATCAAAGGGATTAAAACTTAACATTTAATGGTGATCAATTTAGAAAAAATGGCACAAATGAAGGAACATAAACATAAATAGACAGACCCGAAAGGGCCAGACACACTTGCACAAATGTACCCCAATAACAGGAAATGGAACGTTCTCACCCGAGTAGTTGAATGGTGAACCGATCTCTGTAGATGGAACCTCAGTGACAGGGTCGCAGGTAAGGAGTCTGGTTCAAGGCGGGTGCTGGTTCCAGGAGTACGTGCAATGAGGATGGTACCACAGGTACTGAATGGTAGGCCGGGTCGGGAAAGATGATTCCCTAGTGTATCCCTGAGTAGGGGGAGGGGCTAATCGACCCTGCCTACCTATACGGAGTGCTTGCTCCGCAAGGAGCGACCCCGTCCGGATACCTAACCCTGGTGGGGCCGGTGTCCCTAATGAGCCCTAGCAATGTCCCGACGTGTCACGTTTCAGTTTGGATTAACGCATCAGGGGACGTGAAAAAATGGGCTAGCAGGCACTATTGTGCCTGAAAGTGAAAGAAGGGCTGTTGGCTAGACCTGTAACGCGGACTAGCCGCAAAAATAGGAGCTAAGGCAGTAAAATAGAGACAAAAAATTATTGTATATTAACTATTAAGAGCTGCCGAGAGGTCCAGTGGGGCCTATTCAAACTCCGGGTACGGTGGTCGGGCCAGTGGGACCGGACCAGCAAAAATCCTAAACAAAGGACCGCAGGTGCTGGTTGGCCAGTGGGCTGTCCAGGTACACCAGCAGAGATGCCAGATGCGGTCACAGTGGGGCCCAAATCAAGGGTGGCTGTCAGCAAATGTTACCTTGACGGCTGCCATTTAAATAAGGTGCCAGAGCGCGCCCTTTTTAGCTGTGAACGCCCCCTCCGAGTGTCCCAAGGAGACCGGACAGGCTGGATCCTGTGGACGGCTGGCCTGCGTGCGCTGGAACGCAGCGTCAGGCGGCGCGTGCGCTCCACATGACGTCACCGCGACCGCGCCCCAGGAAAGGGGGGCGGGGTCGGGTGGAACGCACATGGAACGCAGACACCAGCCGGAGGCGCCGCGAGCGCACGCAGGAGAGCAGGACGGGTAAGGTAAAGGTCACAGTGGGCGGGTCTGGCTGCCTAGCAACCGGACGCCGCGCAGAGGCGCGCGGTGAGCCGGTGGCCATATTAAGAGACCAGCGTGTCAGCGGTCTCAGAAGATAAGAGGAGAGAAAGTGCTCTCAGCAAACAGAGCTTCTATGGGAGGGAAAACTTAAGCAAAGAGGCCCAGAAACTAAACAGAGGGCCGGCAAAGGGGTCAGGAGGCATGGAGGACAGGAATTGGTAATGACTATATATAGATTAATTAGAAAAAGGGGGGTCGATGAAGCAAAGGGGCTGAACAAAGAGATCAATCAAATAACAATTAATAATTAACAATTAAATATCGTCCATTGTTCACAGAAAACAGCTAAAATTCAGCTGTTCATTGAGCCCCAATGGTGTCATGGATTTAAGATAGTATATCCAGCGAAGTTCACGCTGAAGGATTAGCCGGTCCCAATCGCCTCCACGGCGCGGCGGGAGGACCCGGTCAATGCCCATGAATGTGACGTGGGCAGTCCCGTTATGATGGGTACGGATGTGGTTGGCTATGGGCGTGTCCTTACTTTTTGAAATATCATTAAGATGTTCACCCACCCGCCTGCGAAACTCTCGTATGGTCTTGCCAACATATTCCTTGCCGCATTCGCAGGCTAGGCGGTAAATCACCCCCCGGGTCTTACAGTTAATGAAGTGATTAATGGTATAAACCTTGCCGGTGTTGTGGCTACAGAAGGTCCTGCCTGTTTGCAGATGGCTGCATGCAATGCACCCACTGCATCTGTAACAACCCTTGATGTTTGACTGTAGCCAGGCGGTACCTGGGAGTACAGGCGGTATAAATTCACTCGAGACCAATCTGTCGCGGAGGTTACGACCCCTGCGGTAGGTGATATTGGGGTGAGGGCCCAGAACCTCTCTGAGGTCTGGATCCATCATGAGGACACCCCAATTTTGAGATAAAATGCTGCGGATCTCAGGTGCTGCACGGTTGAAAGTACTGATTAGGCGGATAGGGTTACCCGTCTGTTCTTGAAGGGGCTTAGGAATAAGGAGGTCTGTACGGTCTGCCTGGAGTGCTGCTCTGAAAGCCAATCGTAGTACCCTATCGGGGTATCCCCTCTGAAGGAATCTCAGACGCAGATCGGCAGCCTGACAGATAAATTCCTTTTTCGAAGAACAGTTTCTCCTAAGGCGGAGGTACTGGCCCTTTGGGATGCCTTTCCTAAGCGGGAGCGGGTGACTGCTTTCCCACCTAAGCAGGTTGTTGGTGGAACTAGGCTTCCTGTACACAGTCGTGGTCAGTTCCCCTTCCGCTGTTTTTGAGATGAGGACATCCAAAAAAGGTAACTGGGCGATGTTGTTCTCGCTGGTGAAGCGAAGGCCTATGTTGTTGATATTCAACGCTTTCACCAGGGAGTGGAAGGATACTTCATCACTGTTCCAGATGATGAAGATATCGTCGATGTATCGCGCCCACAGTCCCACAGGGTCCAAGAGTACGGACCCGGTGTCAGTGAACACCAGGGTTTCCTCCCACCAGCCCAGGAACAAGTTGGCATACGATGGGGCACAAGGGCTCCCCATCGCAGTGCCCCTGAGCTGGTGGTAGATCCTGCCGTTGAAGGAGAACACGTTGTGGGTGAGCGTGAACTCCAACAAACGGAGAATAAACAGACTGTGGGCGCGATACTGACGACCTCGGCTACTCAGAAAGTGTTCAACAGCCTTGAGGCCTAGTGAGTGTGGGATGCTGGAGTAAAGTGCCTCGACGTCTATACTGGCCAATAGGCTATTCGCCTCTGTATAGATGCCCTCCAACCGTTTCAGTAGGTCAGTCGTATCGCGGGTATATGATGGGAGTGTAGTCACGAATGGAGCCAGAATCTTGTCCACGTAGACCCCTGCATTTTGGCAAAGGTTGTCCACTCCGGAGACAATAGGTCGTCCCTTAAGTGGATTGACCCCTTTATGTAATTTAGGGAGGCAATAAAATGTTGCCATGCGGGGGCACGGGGGAAATAAAAACCTGAATTCTTCATCGGAGATGAGATTTGCCAACTTGGCCTCTTCTAGAATAGATTTGAGTTCAAGTCTAAATTCGTTAGATGGATCTCGTGCTAGTACCTCATAGGTGGAGGGGTCGTTCAGTAAAGACTCACACATTGCTCTATATCGACCATGGTCCATGACCACCGTATTGCCCCCTTTGTCCGAGGGTTTGATGACAATGGACCGATCACTCTCAAGATCGGAAATCGCGGTGGCCTGGGCCCGGTCGACATTAGAGCAGTGTGGGGGCCTGACTTCCTCGACCTGGTTAGAAACCAGATCTAAGAATACATCAATACACGATGGATCAGCGGGTATTGGCGGCATTTTATTATTTTTCAATTTGAGAGCAGTGAAGGGACCCAATCCGTCGTGTTGTGGTGGCCCCTTATCAAGGTCAAAGAGCAGACGCACGTCTGACAAGATTTCAACCGGAATACCCAGTTCGCGACACTGTCTCCTATCTTGTAATTTGAAAAATTTGTGCCAGCGTAACTTGCGAACGAATAGATTGAGGTCCTTGATGATATCAAATCTGTCGAAACTAGGGGTAGGGACAAAAGAGAGGCCCAGTTGGAGGACTTGCGTCTCGATGGTACTGAGTTGACGGGAGGACAGATTAACGACCTGGGGGCCTAGGGGTTTGGAGGTTGTTGGACTCGGTTGCGTAGTGGGTATTGTGAGGGTGGCGGGTTGGATTGCCCTTGGTTGGGGGTACCCCCTAAAAAACGGCGATCCCTTCCACGTGAACTTCCTCGTCTACGCCCCCTACGGCTCCCTCCCCGTGGGGATTGTCTATTACCCTTAGGTAGACTATCTGAGTCTGAGTAATCGGTTTCTGTCGAGGAAAGGTCAGTCTGCACCGCACTAGTCTCACCTCTATGAGCTATGGAGGAGTATATTCTGTTCTCCTTGAAGTCTGCCAGATCTCGCACAAATTGGCGGTGCTTCCGTTCCTTGAGATGATACTGATATTTATCAAGGTAATTTTGGAGTTGCTTCTCCTTAGTGGGAAAATCCGCCTCCTGTGCAAAGGTCTGGGCAGCTTCAATGCTCGCGGTCAGTTTTTTATTTAGAGTTTCAAGTTTAATTTTTTCTTCAGCTAGTAGGAGACGCATCAGCCGCAGAGAGCTATTGGTAGCTTCCTGCTCCCACTTACTGAGGAAGCCTGGGCTCCTGAATCTGGCCGCGGGCAGTAGCGAGATTCTGAGTCCACGAGGGACGATATTATGTTTGAGATAGCTCTCTAGGCTCTGTGTCTCCCACCAGGAAAGAATCTGGTCTCTATAGACATCCGTTAAATCCTTAAAAGCGGCGTTAAAGGAAGGGATGTATTTTTTCTGTGAAAATTCTTTGTCCGAGAACACCTCCTGGGCCTCCACCAGCCAACTGTCCGCACTGAAGCCAGTTGCCAGAAAGCCAGCCATGCTCTGAAATTAATATAATATATGACAAGTGCACGGGTCAAGCTTGGATTCTTGACCAAAAATCCCAAATTGAATGAATTAGATAACCTGATCCATTGAGGGGATCAAAGGGATTAAAACTTAACATTTAATGGTGATCAATTTGCCTGTACCTCCGCCTTAGGAGAAACTGTTCTTCGAAAAAGGAATTTATCTGTCAGGCTGCCGATCTGCGTCTGAGATTCCTTCAAAGGGGATACCCCGATAGGGTACTACGATTGGCTTTCAGAGCAGCACTCCAGGCAGACCGTACAGACCTCCTTATTCCTAAGCCCCTTCAAGAACAGACGGGTAACCCTATCCGCCTAATCAGTACTTTCAACCGTGCAGCACCTGAGATCCGCAGCATTTTATCTCAAAATTGGGGTGTCCTCATGATGGATCCAGACCTCAGAGAGGTTCTGGGCCCTCACCCCAATATCACCTACCGCAGGGGTCGTAACCTCCGCGACAGATTGGTCTCGAGTGAATTTATACCGCCTGTACTCCCAGGTACCGCCTGGCTACAGTCAAACATCAAGGGTTGTTACAGATGCAGTGGGTGCATTGCATGCAGCCATCTGCAAACAGGCAGGACCTTCTGTAGCCACAACACCGGCAAGGTTTATACCATTAATCACTTCATTAACTGTAAGACCCGGGGGGTGATTTACCGCCTAGCCTGCGAATGCGGCAAGGAATATGTTGGCAAGACCATACGAGAGTTTCGCAGGCGGGTGGGTGAACATCTTAATGATATTTCAAAAAGTAAGGACACGCCCATAGCCAACCACATCCGTACCCATCATAACGGGACTGCCCACGTCACATTCATGGGCATTGACCGGGTCCTCCCGCCGCGCCGTGGAGGCGATTGGGACCGGCTAATCCTTCAGCGTGAACTTCGCTGGATATACTATCTTAAATCCATGACACCATTGGGGCTCAATGAACAGCTGAATTTTAGCTGTTTTCTGTGAACAATGGACGATATTTAATTGTTAATTATTAATTGTTATTTGATTGATCTCTTTGTTCAGCCCCTTTGCTTCATCGACCCCCCTTTTTCTAATTAATCTATATATAGTCATTACCAATTCCTGTCCTCCATGCCTCCTGACCCCTTTGCCGGCCCTCTGTTTAGTTTCTGGGCCTCTTTGCTTAAGTTTTCCCTCCCATAGAAGCTCTGTTTGCTGAGAGCACTTTCTCTCCTCTTATCTTCTGAGACCGCTGACACGCTGGTCTCTTAATATGGCCACCGGCTCACCGCGCGCCTCTGCGCGGCGTCCGGTTGCTAGGCAGCCAGACCCGCCCACTGTGACCTTTACCTTACCCGTCCTGCTCTCCTGCGTGCGCTCGCGGCGCCTCCGGCTGGTGTCTGCGTTCCATGTGCGTTCCACCCGACCCCGCCCCCCTTTCCTGGGGCGCGGTCGCGGTGACGTCATGTGGAGCGCACGCGCCGCCTGACGCTGCGTTCCAGCGCACGCAGGCCAGCCGTCCACAGGATCCAGCCTGTCCGGTCTCCTTGGGACACTCGGAGGGGGCGTTCACAGCTAAAAAGGGCGCGCTCTGGCACCTTATTTAAATGGCAGCCGTCAAGGTAACATTTGCTGACAGCCACCCTTGATTTGGGCCCCACTGTGACCGCATCTGGCATCTCTGCTGGTGTACCTGGACAGCCCACTGGCCAACCAGCACCTGCGGTCCTTTGTTTAGGATTTTTGGTGGTCCGGTCCCACTGGCCCGACCACCGTACCCGGAGTTTGAATAGGCCCCACTGGACCTCTCGGCAGCTCTTAATAGTTAATATACAATAATTTTTTGTCTCTATTTTACTGCCTTAGCTCCTATTTTTGCGGCTAGTCCGCGTTACAGGTCTAGCCAACAGCCCTTCTTTCACTTTCAGGCACAATAGTGCCTGCTAGCCCATTTTTTCACGTCCCCTGATGCGTTAATCCAAACTGAAACGTGACACGTCGGGACATTGCTAGGGCTCATTAGGGACACCGGCCCCACCAGGGTTAGGTATCCGGACGGGGTCGCTCCTTGCGGAGCAAGCACTCCGTATAGGTAGGCAGGGTCGATTAGCCCCTCCCCCTACTCAGGGATACACTAGGGAATCATCTTTCCCGACCCGGCCTACCATTCAGTACCTGTGGTACCATCCTCATTGCACGTACTCCTGGAACCAGCACCCGCCTTGAACCAGACTCCTTACCTGCGACCCTGTCACTGAGGTTCCATCTACAGAGATCGGTTCACCATTCAACTACTCGGGTGAGAACGTTCCATTTCCTGTTATTGGGGTACATTTGTGCAAGTGTGTCTGGCCCTTTCGGGTCTGTCTATTTATGTTTATGTTCCTTCATTTGTGCCATTTTTTCTAAATTGATCACCATTAAATGTTAAGTTTTAATCCCTTTGATCCCCTCAATGGATCAGGTTATCTAATTCATTCAATTTGGGATTTTTGGTCAAGAATCCAAGCTTGACCCGTGCACTTGTCATATATTATCTTCAATCAAGATGGCTGTGCTCAAATGGATAAGGTGAGTATTATAGTCCTCCTCCTTTTTCATCTCAGATGCCACGATCAGCAATGAACGCAGCATCTAAGGGGTTCAATGATGGGCGGCTGTGTAATTGCTGTTTTCCATCTTTACACCCGCTATTTACAAAGAATTGCGCTTCGTGACACAGTAATTCGCCACAAAGCAAATTTTTGCAAACTTTGCTCATCTCTACTTATAAGCTGCGTACACAAGTGGTAGTAAATCTTTAACCTTGATTATTCAAATAATTATTTGATTTTCAGAAGCACTCGGGTCCTTTAAGAAAGCTATCGGTTCCCTTTAGTGGAATTCCATTTCCATGCCATGGTCAGGGGCACAGCTACCTTTGACACATACAGCCCCTTGGACACGTTGCTGCTTTCTTCCTCCACGCAGCAGTGACAGTGGTTAACACGTGAAGTAAAATGCATCCACAGGATTTCTGAAAGCTTAAAATTCTCAAGTGGAAACAAATTTTTCTACGCTTTAACTCTACGTGCGATTTCGGTTCAGCTGGATTGATTTAAGTGAGCTCAGGATCTACACTATGTTATGTCTTCTGCTGGGTGTTTCTCGGAGGCGTTAATAGTAAATTGATTCTCCACACATGGAATACAGTATATCCAGTTTCGCGAACAAATCTATTAATAAAGGATCGTTATTAAAGTAGTCACTAGCTTAAAACAGACAACAGAAAATTCTGAAACCAGACCTGGAAATGTGAAGTCCCCGCCGCAGCCTAAATGCAAGCTCAAAATCCCTACATTGAGAATATAGGATTGGTTTATTTCAGAGCCACCGCATTATCCAACTGGGGCCTCTATTAAAACTCGCCTTCAGAATGCATGAATGCTGGATTTATGACCAATTAACTCTTTGCTCCCAAGTCATATATAATAGGTTTCAGCTTTTTCCCTCCTGATATTAAAACTTCAATTTTCAGAAGCATAAAGCACATTGAGCTCCAGCATCTGCACGGAAAGCAGACGGAGTCCGGAGCATATGTCTTTTATCATGCAGTCCCATAAGTCAGCCCAGTCTTGTTCTTTAACACCTGGAAGTCATATCTCAGAATTACATGTAACAAAAACAAAATTGCTTCTCGATGTAAAAAGACATTAAGTTCACAGTAAAGTTTTATGCCCAGACGCATATTACAGTGTCGCATATACTGTACGGGTATCATTCTGGATCTTAAGAAAATTTAGGAGGAAGGCAAGCAGTGTAATGATTATTTCTTTCATTTAAACTGTGAGACATATGGTGCTAGTAAAATGTGTGAAAAGAACATGCAAACTGCACACATCCAGCAGGCTCCCGCATCTCTGAAGAAACCATGCCGAGCTGCTACAAACATAAACCTTATTAATTATTAGACACTGTACTATACTGCCCTTATACTATACTGTACTATATTATACAATATCAACTATACTATTCAATACTACAGGTTATATTGTACCATACTATTTCATATTACTATACAATACTATACTGTTCTCTACTACACTGTTATACTGTACAATATGATTTTGTATTCTATCATTTCATACTGTACTTAACTATTTTATTTTGCACTGTACTGTGCTTTATCATCTGTGTGCTATCTAAAACACCAATTTCAATATAATTCTGGAACTTGGTTCTGTTTTCAGTGTGCTATGCTTTGCTATAGTATATTATAAAGTTTTATATCATTTATACCATATTATATTACGCTATAATGTAGGTATGACTTCTTGATCCCTTTTTATTAATTTTTTTGGGAGGTAAAGCAAACAAATATATGATTTTGCCATTTTTATTTTTGTTTTGTTACACTCTTCACCATATGGGATACATACTTTTTTTTCATCTTAATTATTCAGGAATCAAACCTGGTGAAACCAATTATATTTATTTATTTCATATGTTAAATTGTTAATATACTGTGTCTATATATATATATTTGTCAACATTGCATTGAATGTTTTTTTATTGTGAGACATTGTGCAAGTTGTAGTTTCTATGCATACCATTGTGGGTTATTTAAATGTTAGCATTTCATTTTTATCAATTTTTTTTTAAGAGGACATGCAAAAAAAAAAAAAAAGCACAATTTCACTATATTGTTCTTATTTTTTTTTTTTACATTATTGTTGACCAAAAATAAGTACTTATGTATTGTATATGTTGTAAAGGCATGTAATGGGGGCAGATTTACTTATCCTTTCTAAGTTTTAAATATTGTAAATTTAAACTAGATAGTCTCAAAATGCACCATCACGATGGTGATGCTAAGTGCCAGTGTAAGTCTGGACTATCTTATATCATGTTTTAGTTGGCTTACTGTGTAGCAGAATTTGTGCAAAAATTCTGGCACCATTTTAGCACATAGTGGTGCAACTTTACTACTTCTCTACCGTCGTATGATTTTATATGTGTAGGGTATAGGGTCTTTAAAGATGATGCCCGGGTACCATAGGCACTGTGTGCCTGCTGTTTCATACGTCTGCGATCGGTTGAAAACCCAAAAGCACTGCGCTTCCAAGCCTCGAATGGCTCCCTACATGGCAATTGGGAATCTGTTCATTCGCTGTGAAAGGCCTAAGCATGCTGGAGACTACCAGGTCTTTCCCAGGTGGCAGGACTACATTGAAATATACAGAATTTTCTATTTAGCAATTAATCTAATCCCATTGCAAAATAGAAATGTCAATCTGATGATTCCTTGTGGTTAGGCCCTTGGAAGCCTAAAAAAAGTTTTAAAAAAAATCTGTAAAAATATTTTAAACAAAATTTAACATTTAAATCATCCGATCCTCAAAATTAAAGGCTATGGACACCTTTGTGCACTAAAATTCAATAAACCCATATCTTACCATAATGCAGCACATGATAGAATTGCACTTGTTAGTTTACTGGTATAAGCTTTGCTTCACATGTACTCAGAAATGCTCTTCTATGAGATTCACTCACTGTTTCTCGTGTCTCCTCAGCTCTGTGGGTGATTCTGTGGATTTCATGTGCACCAGCACAAGCTCTGCTTCCCCGCCTCCCAAGCCATACACAGCCCTTACCTAATGCTGCCATACACAGCCCCCACCTGATGCTGCCATACACAGCGCCCACGTGACGCTGCCATACACAGCGCCCACCTGACGCTGCCATACATAGCGCCCACCTGACGCTGCCATACACAGCGCTCACCTGACCCTGCCATACACAGTGCTCACCTGACCCTGCCATACACAACGCAGTACAATAGACTGGTTACACTGACATAGCCCTGCTATATACACGCCTTCAATACATAAAGTACCTCTGCTTTCTCCACCAGCACAGTCCTACAATGAGCCTATGTTCCCCTAACTCCTCCCGCACACATGGCTGCATCACCACAGGTCCTGTAACCACAATGTAGTCTGGAGCTGCTCCTGGTGAGAGAGATGTCCGTGAGGGGCAGGGCCTCTCAGGAGAGGGGCTGGGCTTCATGTGTGGACCTGGCAGCTTCTGATACAGCGCTTCTGACTGGGGAGGGGGGTAGAGGGAGGCACTCCACGCTTCCGTGTGCACACAGGAGGAGTTACAGAGAATCCATCAGATGAGAGCAGCCTGCTGTGCATAGGAAGCACAGCAGGCTGTAGAACAAAAACTAAACGAAAAAAGATAGATAAATAGAACCAATTTGAGAAATGATTTTCTCCACAAAATAAATCAATTAGTGTAATTTTTATTTTTTTTCAAAGGTGTCCATATATATAGATAAAATAAGTAAAGATTAAAAAATGAACATCATATGCATTACTACGTCCAAAAACGGTGTAATGGAAAAAAATGCCCGATCTGCCATTTTTTTTATTGCTTCATCTCCCCAAAAATTTAGTTACCCCCTTAATGACCGGGCCATTTTGCAACTTCGTGACCAGACTAATTTTTGAAAATCTAACATGTGTCACTTTATGCGGTAATAACTTTGGAACACTTTAATTTATCTAAGCTATTCTGAGATTGTTTTCTTGTGACACATTGTACTTCATGTTAGTGATAAATTTGAGTCAATATGTTTCACCTTTATAAAAAAAAATCCCAAATTTACAAAAAAAATTAAAATTTCTAATTTTCAAAATTTTAATTTCTCTGCTTTTAAGGCAGATAGTGATAACTCACTAAATAGTTATTACTTTACATTTCCCATATGTCTACTTTAGGTTGCCATCATTTTGAAAGTGTCATTTTAATATTTTAGGACATTAGAAGGCTTAGAATTTTAGAAGCAGTTCTTATATTTTTTTAAGAAAATTTCAAAAACCCACTATTTTAAGGACCAGTCCAATTATGAAGTCACTTTGTGCGCCTTACATAGTAGAAACCACCCAAAAATGTCCCCATTTTAGAAACTACACCCCTCAAGTTATTCAAAACTGACTTTGCAAACTTTGTTAACCCTTTAGATGTTCTACAAGATTTAAAGGAATATGCAGATGAAATTTAAAACATTTTGGCAGATTTTATATTTTGATCAATTTTTTCCTATAACACAGCAAGGGTTAACAGCCAAACTAAACTCAATATCTATTACCCTGATTCTGCAGTGAAACCCCCATATGGGATTGTCGACTGCTATATGGGCGTACGGCAGAGCTTAGAACAGATGTAGCACAATATGGCTTTTGGAGGGCAGATTTCACTGGAATAATTTTCAGGTGCCATGTAGCAATTGAGAACACCCTGAAATACCCCTACAGTGGAAACCCCCAAGAAGTGACCCCATTTAGGAAACTATACCCCCTAGGAATTTTTAAAGGCATGTAGCGAGCACTTTGAACCAACAAGCAATTCATAAAATTTAGAAATATTTGGCTGTGAAAATATCGCTTTAGGCCCACATTATTCATTTTCACAAGGGGTAACAGAGTAAATTACCCCCACAATTTGTTACCCATTTTCTCCTGAATATGGCAACACTTCATATGTGCTCGTGAACTGCTATAGGTGCACACTGTAAAGTTCAGTGTACTGAAGAAACAGTTTATGTATTCGGTATCCTGCAAATTATATATATACACTCACCTAAAGAATTATTAGGAACACCATACTAATACGGTGTTGGACCCACTTTTGCCTTCAGAACTGCCTTAATTCTAGGTGGCATTGATTCAACAAGGTGCTGATAGCATTATTTAGAAATGTTGGCCCATATTGATAGGATAGCATCTTGCAGTTGATGGAGATTTGAGGGATGCACATCCAGGGCACGAAGCTCCCGTTCCACCACATCCCAAAGATGCTCTATTGGGTTGAGATCTGGTGACTGTGGGGGCCATTTTAGTACAGTGAACTCATTGTCATGTTCAAGAAACCAATTTAAAATGATTCGAGCTTTGTGACATGGTGTATTATCCTGCTGGAAGTAGCCATCAGAGGATGGGTACTTGGTGGTCATGAAGGGATGGACATGGTCAGAAACAATGCTCAGGTAGCCCGTGGCATTTAAATGATGGCCAATTGGCACTAAGGGGCCTAAAGTGTGCCCAGAAAACATCCCCCACACCATTACACCACCACCAGCAGCCTGCACAGTGGTAACAAGGCATGATGGATACATGTTCTCATTCTGTTTACGCCAAATTCGGACTCTACCATTTGAATGTCTCAACAGAAATCGAGACTCATCAGACCAGGCAACATTTTTCTAGTCTTCAACAGTCCAATTTTGGTGAGCTCGTGCAAATTGTAGCCTCTTTTTCCTATTTGTAGTGGAGATGAGTGGTACCCGGTGGGGTCTTCTGCTGTTGTAGCCCATCCGCCTCAAGGTTGTGCGTGTTGTGGCTTCACAAATGCTTTGCTGCATACCTCGGTTGTAACGAGTGGTTATTTCAGTCAACGTTGCTCTTCTATCAGCTTGAATCAGTCGGCCCATTCTCCTCTGACCTCTAGCATCAACAAGGCATTTTTGCCCACAGGACTGCCGCATACTGGATGTTTTTCCCTTTTCACACCATTCTTTGTAAACCCTAGAAATGGCTGTGCGTGAAAATCCCAGTAACTGAGCAGATTGTGAAATACTCAGACCGTTGCTTAAATCACCTTTCTTTCCCATTCTGACATTCAGTTTGGAGTTCAGGAGATTGTCTTGACCAGGACCACAACCCTACATGCATTGAAGCAACTGCCATGTGATTGGTTGACTAGATAATCGCATTAATGAGAAATAGAACAGGTTTTCCTAATAATTCTTTAGGTGAGTGTATATGTAAAAACTTTATATGGTAGGATATAGTCGCTAAAAGTAGCAGCTAAAAGAAACAAGGGTCTCAAATTATATCAAATAAATATGTTGTATATAATATGTCATCACATTGCAGAGGCTCTGAGCTACTAGAACATACAAATTTCTAGTCCCCTTTTATAACAACACCCATCAAGGTATTCATCTAGGGGTGTAATTGCAACGTCCCACTAAAGGGCCATGTCTGGGGTATCCCTTGCCCCTTTGGAGGTTTGTACGAAATATGTCCCTTTTATAGAGCACGTAAATGTGACGCCAGCTGCGGTTAAGCAGCAAAAGCACAGGGCTCCCTTTGTAGATGGTAATGTTGGTACCCAGAGGTAGGATTGCCAGAGTGGTGCAGGGTGGCTTACAGTCTCTGTAGATGTTATGTACACGTGTCATGGTGTTCCTACTTGGATAACTGTGGATCCCAGACATGATGTAGTACGAAGCAGTGCAAAAGGGGTAGGTGAACTTGGATGGTGGATGAGTAGAATAAACGGAGTCCATACTTTGCAATAACGTTGAACAGTTGCTTTTACTTGGCATAAATTGGTAATCCAAACAGCTATCAAACGATATCTTGGTCATCAGCAGGTATTGGCTTGACTTTGGCAGTAAAATACTTCTCTGCAACAATCTTAGCTCTGGTATGCGGTAGCTTTCTCAGCTCCGCTATGCTTAGCTGGATATATAGGAAACTCTTCCTCTTCTGCTCGAACTTAAGTTAGCTATAGTCTGTAGTCTGTCTCTTATAGTCCTAGGAACTTCTTGTCCTGGCTTTAGAGTACCTCAAGCTTTGGCTCAGCTTGGAAGGAGGCAATGCAAGCCCAGGAGAGGACAAGCAATCATATCGACTTCAGAGGAAGGGGATCTGGGCCTAGCAGAGCAGGCAGTGCTCTGCTAGTCAGCACACAACCTCTCCCTAATGAGGGTGGACTAGAACTCCTGCAGGCTCGTTCGGGAGAGACGAGAGCCTGCTGCTTTCCCTTACAGGTGCTAAGCTAGACTGCCCTACTCACTAACTCCTCCCTCTAGCTACAGGGGGCTGGAAGCAAAAGGTTCCTCTCCAGGAAAGCTAATACTGCCAATGTTGTTGCTGCCATCTGCTGGTGGACCAGGCTATTACACTTGAACATAGTTTCAGGAAAAAATATGCATGTTATGTACATTAGGTGATATAAATTAGCACATAAGAGATGGTAGCAAGGCGCCAAAAGAAGTGATAATGGCACTCCAGGTCATTACATAATGAGAATTTTTAGCTTTGGGTTTTATTACAATGCCAATTGAAATGTGGAGAAAAGGGGAATTAGAATTTTTACCAGCATACAGTTTCAAGGGGGTGTTGGATAAAATGATCAAAGGGGGTCAACAGAGGTATGGTAGATTCTAAAACAATCTTTTATGCAAAGACCCGGCTTTGAGGAGCACGTCTCACAATGATGAATTGTGTCTTTCCTGATTCCATTTCTGGAGCATACCGACACCTATTTTGTAGCCTTCTCCGTGTCTCTGTAGGGGAAGCTACCCCAGGGAAATGCTGTCATCGTATTATTCTGCTCTCACTTCCTGTGGCCCTGCTCCCTTCCCCTTCCTGTTCCCCAAATAAAAAGGTCTTTATTACTTTTTCCTGAGTGCAGGAATTTTCCTCTGTTTCCTGGACTTCTGTATATTGCAAAAGCATTATGGAGGGTTATTTGCGTTAGGTGCAATGCCAATTTTTTTATACCATGCCAGAGTTTTGCGGAGGGCAGTGTATGGTTGCAGTACCTGGTCTGACAGATCCACCCCTCCCATAAACTTATCATAGTCCTGGATGCACACAGGTTTGGGGACTGATTCTGTGGATCCACAAACTGGGACAGGGGTGGATCTGTCAGCATGTATGGTAGTAAGTACAAAGACATCACGCTTGTCTTTGTTCTTAACAAGCATCATGTTATCACTGCAAACTGCCCTGCTTTCCCTCACTCTTATCCTTTGGTCTATAAAATTTTTAGGCAGAAGTTTTGGGTTTCGTCTGATAGTTCCGCATGCAACAATGTCTCTGGAAAACAGGCATTTCAGTAGTGGAACACTTGTGTAGAAGTTGTCAAGGTACAAGTTGTACCCTTGACCTAGCAGGGGGTGAATCAAGTCCCATACTATTTTGCCTGCCATTCCAAGGACAGGGGGGCACTCTGGTGTCACGAGGGTGTCAAGAGCCACGTCTGACTCCGTTATACCCGGGGTCAGGAAGTCGCAGCGGGTGGCTGCGCACTCTATGTCTAAAGATCACGTTGTTTCTTAGTGATTACTTTCTGTGTTTGCCTTACTATCCTTTTTGTCTCACTCAGGGATCCGTAGCTTCTCCTCCTCAGCTGTTTCTTGTCTGCCACTCCCAACCTCCTTATATTCTCCTCTCACACTTCTCTAGTTGCCAGTTATAGAGCTTCCTGCCTGGACATCTATACTGACCCACTGGAGCTGTGAATCCTGGTTGTTGTTCCAGAGAGCTACCCTCCGGATCCCTGTTGGGCTTTTTGTTGTCTCCTGTTGTCGCCCACCTGGGATTATATGTTTAGTCTGTATTGTCTGTCCTCCCCTTGGTGTTTTCCTTTAGAGCTAGTGGTGCGGACTAGTGTTCCCACCGCCCTGTTCACTATCTAGGGCTCATCTTAGGGAAAGCCAGGGTTTTAGGCACGTGATCGGCGTACGGGTGAGGAACCCGTCTAGGGACGTCAGGGCAGCCAGGTGCCAGCCGCAAGGTGAGTCAGGGGTCACCACCTTCCCTCTCACTTGGGCAGGGCCTTCCTCTTTCCCTTCCTCTGTGTCACGTATGTGATAGTCACGCCGATCGTGATATCTGGTGGTTCGATTTCTGAATCTTTTCCCTCGTAAACTCAGAATTTATTTGTATAGCCACTTACTGGCTTTCACATAGTTTGTAGAGTTTGATGCCATATCTGGCCCGTTTGTTGGGCAGGTATTGGCGAAAATGCAGTCTGCTCTTGAAGTGCACAAGGGATTCATCAATGGACAGATGCTTTTGGGAGTTGTATACCTGGCCAAACTTGAGATTATAATAATCTATAATGGACCGAATTTCGTATAAACGATTATATCCAGGATCATTAGGGGGTGGACATTCTTCATTATTTTTATAATGTAGAAATTTCAGGAGAACTTCGAACCGGGCCCTGGGCATAATGGTGCGGTATATTGGCGTGTGATGTAAAAAGTCAGTACTCCAATATGACAGTAGTGATGTTTTTTTAACTATCACCATATTAAGTATTAGAGCCTCAATTTTTTTTATTTCTACAGGGGTTGTGGGAGTCCACTGATGGGGACTTGGATAGTATGAGCTGGGGTGAGCGGTTAAAAATTGATTGGCATAAAGATTAGTTTGCTCCACCATCATGCCTATTAATTCATCAGAAAAAAAGGTGGAAAAAAATCAGCTTCCGTGAACCCTGCAGTGTTCACATGAATGCCTGTAGTGGCCGTAAAGTCCGGCCCCTGAGGTACAAAGTTATTAGCAGAAGTCCAACTGGGGTCATTTGTAAAGGCTGATTCACTGCTAACTCTAGTGCGTCTGTGAGAGGGTTCGTGAATTGATGAATCAGAAGAAGAGCTATACACAAGAAAAGGTTCATCTTTAACAACTGATACTAACTTGGAAAGTAAATTTTAAAAATGTTATATTTTTTTTTTTACTAATAGATGTTAGTTAGAGTTGAGCGAACACCTGGATGTTCGGGTTCGAGAAGTTCGGCCGAACATCCCGGAAATGTTCGGGTTCGGGATCCGAACCCGATCCGAACTTCGTCCCGAACCCGAACCCCATTGAAGTCAATGGGGACCCGAACTTTTCGGCACTAAAAAGGCTGTAAAACAGCCCAGGAAAGAGCTAGAGGGCTGCAAAAGGCAGCAACATGTAGGTAAATCCCCTGCAAACAAATGTGGATAGGGAAATGAATTAAAATAAAAATTAAATAAATAAAAATTAACCAAAATCAATTGGAGAGAGGTTCCATAGCAGAGAATCTGGCTTCCCGTCACCCACCACTGGAACAGTCCATTCTCAGATATTTAGGCCCCGGCACCCAGGCAGAGGAGAGAGGTCCCGTAACAGAGAATCTGTCTTCATGTCAGCAGAGAATTAGTCTGCATGTCATAGCAGAGAATGAGGCTTCACGTCAGCCACCACTGCAACAGTCCATTGGCATATATTTAGGCCCAGCACACACACAGGCAGAGGAGAGAGGTCCCGTAACAGAGAATCTGGCTTCATGTCAGCAGAGAATCAGTCTGCATGTCATAGCAGAGAATCAGGCTTCACGTCAGCCACCACTGCAACAGTCCATTGTCATAAATTTAGGCCCAGCACCCAGGCAGAGGAGAGAGGTCCCGTAACAGAGAATCTGGCTTCATGTCAGCAGAGAATCAGTCTTCATATCATAGCAGAGAATCAGGCTTCACGTCACCCACCACTGTAAGAGTCAATTTTCATAAATTTAGGCCCAGAACCCAGGCAGAGGAGAAAGGTCCCGTAACAGACAATCTGGCTTCATGTCAGCAGAGAATCAGTCTTCATATCATAGCAGAGAATCAGGCTTCACGTCACCCACCACTGTAAGAGTCAATTTTCATAAATTTAGGCCCAGAACCCAGGCAGAGGAGAAAGGTCCCGTAACAGACAATCTGGCTTCATGTCAGCAGAGAATCAGTCTTCATATCATAGCAGAGAATCAGGCTTCACGTCACCCACCACTGTAAGAGTCAATTTTCATAAATTTAGGCCCAGAACCCAGGTAGAGGAGAAAGGTCCCGTAACAGACAATCTGGCTTCATGACAGCAGAGAATCAGTCTGCATGTCATAGCAGAGAATCAGGCTTCACGTCAGCCACCACTGCAACAGTCCATTGTCATAAATTTAGGCCCAGCACCCAGGCAGAGGAGAGAGGTCCCGTAACAGAGGATCTGGCTTCATGTCAGCAGAGAATCAGTCTGCATGTCATAGCAGAGAATGAGGCTTCACGTCAGCCACCACTGCAACAGTCCATTGGCATATATTTAGGCCCAGCACACACACAGGCAGAGGAGAGAGGTCCCGTAACAGACAATCTGGCTTCATGTCAGCAGAGAATTAGTCTGCATGTCATAGCAGAGAATGAGGCTTCACGTCACCCACCACTGCAACAGTCCATTGGCATATATTCAGGCCCAGCACCCAGGCAGAGGAGAGAGGTCCCGTAACAGAGGATCTGGCTTCATGTCAGCAGAGAATCAGTCTGCATGTCATAGCAGAGAATCAGGCTTCACGTCAGCCACCACTGCAACAGTCCATTGTCATAAATTTAGGCCCAGCACCCAGGCAGAGGAGAGAGGTCCCGTAACAGAGGATCTGGCTTCATGTCAGCAGAGAATCAGTCTGCATGTCATAGCAGAGAATGAGGCTTCACGTCACCCACCACTGCAACAGTCCATTGTCATAAATTTAGGCCCAGCACCCAGGCAGAGGAGAGAGGTCCCGTAACAGACAATCTGGCTTCATGTCAGCAGAGAATTAGTCTGCATGTCATAGCAGAGAATCAGGCTTCATGTCAGCCACCACTGCAACAGTCCATTGGCATATATTTAGGCCTAGCACACAGGCAGAGGAGAGGTTCATTCAACTTTGGGTAGCATCGCAATATAATGGTAAAATGAAAATAAAAATAGGATTGAATGAGGAAGTGCCCTGGAGTCCAATAATATATGGTTATGGGGAGGTAGTTAATGTCTAATCTGGACAAGGGACGGACAGGTCCTGTGGGATCCATGCCTGGTTCATTTTTATGAACGTCAGCTTGTCCACATTGGCTGTAGACAGGCGGCTGCGTTTGTCTGTAATGACGCCCCCTGCCGTGCTGAATACACGTTCAGACAAAACGCTGGCTGCCGGGCAGGCCAGCACCTCCAAGGCATAAAAGGCTAGCTCTGGCCACGTGGACAATTTAGAGACCCAGAAGTTGAATGGGGCCGAACCATCAGTCAGTACGTGGAGGGGTGTGCACACGTACTGTTCCACCATGTTAGTGAAATGTTGCCTCCTGCTAACACGTTGCGTATCAGGTGGTGGTGCAGTTAGCTGTGGCGTGTTGACAAAAGTTTTCCACATCTCTGCCATGCTAACCCTGCCCTCAGAGGAGCTGGCCGTGACACAGCTGCCTTGGCGACCTCTTGCTCCTCCTCTGCCTTGGCCTTGGGCTTCCACTTGTTCCCCTGTGACATTTGGGAATGCTCTCAGTAGCGCGTCTACCAACGTGCGCTTGTACTCGCGCATCTTCCTATCACGCTCCAGTGCAGGAAGTAAGGTGGGCACATTGTCTTTGTAGCGTGGATCCAGCAGGGTGGCAACCCAGTAGTCCGCACAGGTTAAAATGTGGGCAACTCTGCTGTCGTTGCGCAGGCACTGCAGCATGTAGTCGCTCATGTGTGCCAGGCTGCCCAGGGGTAAGGACAAGCTGTCCTCTGTGGGAGGCGTATCGTCATCGTCCTGCCTTTCCCCCCAGCCACGCACCAGTGATGGACCCGAGCTGCGTTGGGTGCCACCCCGCTGTGACCATGCTTCATCCTCATCCTCCTCCACCTCCTTCCTCATCCTCGTCCTCCTCGTCCTCCAGTAGTGGGCCCTGGCTGGCCACATTTGTACCTGGCCTCTGCTGTTGCAAAAACCTCCCTCTGAGTCACTTCGAAGAGACTGGCCTGAAAGTGCTAAAAATGACCCCTCTTCCTCATCCTCCTCCTCCTCCTCCTGGGCCACCTCCTGTTCCATCATCGCCCTAAGTGTTTTCTCAAGGAGACATAGAAGTGGTATTGTAACGCTGATAACGGTGTCATCGCCACTGGCCATGTTGGTGGAGTACTCGAAACAGCGCAACAGGGCACACAGGTCTCGCATGGAGGCCCAGTCATTGGTGGTGAAGTGGTGCTGTTCTGTAGTGCGACTGACCCGTGCGTGCTGCAGCTGAAACTCCACTATGGCCTGCTGCTGCTCGCACAGTCTGTCCAGCATGTGCAAGGTGGAGTTCCACCTGGTGGGCACGTCGCATATGAGGCGGTGAGCGGGAAGGCCGAAGTTACGCTGTAGCGCAGACAGGCGAGCAGCGGCAGGATGTGAACGCCGGAAGCGCGAACAGACGGCCCGCACTTTATGCAGCAGCTCTGACATGTCGGGGTAGTTGTGAATGAACTTCTGCACCACCAAATTCAGCACATGCGCCAAGCAAGGGATGTGCGTCAAATTGGCTAGTCCCAGAGCTGCAACGAGATTTCGCCCATTATCACACACCACCAGGCCGGGCTTGAGGCTCACCGGCAGCAACCACTCGTCGGTCTGTTGTTCAATACCCCGCCACAACTCCTGTGCGGTGTGGGGCCTGTCCCCCAAACATATGAGTTTCAGAATGGCCTGCTGACGTTTACCCCGGGCTGTGCTGAAGTTGGTGGTGAAGGTGTGTGGCTGACTGGATGAGCAGGTGGAAGAAGAGGAGGAGGAAGCCGAGAAGGAGGAGGTGGCAACAGGAGGCAAAGAATGTTGCCCTGCGATCCTTGGCGGCGGAAGGACGTGCGCCAAACAGCTCTCCGCCTGGGGCCCAGCTGCCACTACATTTACCCAGTGTGCAGTTAGGGAGATATAGCGTCCCTGGCCGTGCTTACTGGTCCACGTATCTGTGGTTAGGTGGACCTTGCTACAGATGGCGTTGCGCAGTGCACACTTGATTTTATCGGATACTTGGTTGTGCAGGGAAGGCACGGCTCTCTTGGAGAAGTAGTGCCGGCTGGGAACAACATACTGTGGGACAGCAAGCGACATGAGCTGTTTGAAGCTGTCTGTGTCCACCAGCCTAAATGACAGCATTTCATAGGCCAGTAGTTTAGAAATGCTGGCATTCAGGGCCAGGGATCGAGGGTGGCTAGGTGGGAATTTACGCTTTCTATCAAATGTTTGTGAGATGGAGAGCTGAACGCTGGCGTGTGACATGGTTGAGACGCTTGGTGACGGAGGTGGTGGTGGTGGTGTTGGTGGTACATCCCCTGTTTGCTGGGCGGCAGGTGCCAACGTTCCTCCAGAGGCGGAGGAAGAGGCCGAGGCGGCAGCAGCAGAATAGGCCGAGGCGGCAGCAGCAGAAGAGGTAGCAGGGGGAGCCTGAGTGACTTCCTTGGTTTTAAGGTGTTTACTCCACTGCAGTTCATGCTTTGCATGCAGGTGCCTGGTCATGCAGGTTGTGCTCAGGTTCAGAACGTTAATGCCTCGCTTCAGGCTCTGATGGCACAGCGTGCAAACCACTCGGGTCTTGTCGTCAGCACATTGTTTGAAGAAGTGCCATGCCAGGGAACTCCTTGAAGCTGCCTTTGGGGTGCTCGGTCCCAGATGGCGGCGGTCAGTAGCAGGCGGAGTCTCTTGGCGGCGGGTGTTCTGCTTTTGCCCACTGCTCCCTCTTTTGCTACGCTGTTGGCTCGGTCTCACCACTGCCTCTTCCTCCGAACTGTGAAAGTCAGTGGCACGACCTTCATTCCATGTGGGGTCTAGGACCTCATCGTCCCCTGCATCGTCTTCCACCCAGTCTTGATCCCTGACCTCCTGTTCAGTCTGCACACTGCAGAAAGACGCAGCAGTTGGCACCTGTGTTTCGTCATCATCAGAGACATGCTGAGGTGGTATTCCCATGTCCTCATCATCAGGAAACATAAGTGGTTGTGCGTCAGTGCATTCTATGTCTTTCACCGCTGGGGAAGGGCTAGGTGGATGCCCTTGGGAAACCCTGCCAGCGGAGTCTTCAAACAGCATAAGAGACTGCTGCATAACTTGAGGCTGAGACAGTTTCCCTGGTATGCATGGGGGTGATGTGACAGACTGATGGGGTTGGTTTTCAGGCGCCATCTGTGCGCTTTCTGCAGAAGACTGGGTGGGAGATAATGTGAACGTGCTGGATCCACTGTCGGCCACCCAATTGACTAATGCCTGTACCTGCTCAGGCCTTACCATCCTTAGAACGGCATTGGGCCCCACCATATATCGCTGTAAATTCTGGCGGCTACTGGGACCTGAGGTAGTTGGTACACTAGGACGTGTGGATGTGGCAGAACGGCCACGTCCTCTCCCAGCACCAGAGGGTCCACTAACACCACCACGACCATGTCCACGTCCGCGTCCCTTACTAGATGTTTTTCTCATTGTTATGGTTCACCACAACAACAAATATATTATTTGGCCCAATGTATTGTATTCAAATTCAGCGGGATATAAATTTGAGGCCTAGTATTTAGGCGCTGGGTGACCGGTATGGATTTAGTGACAGAATTAGACTTGGAAATGCACAGAAGCGTGTGTGTGAAGTTATTCTGAATGACCCTAATGTGCACCTTGAATATTATATACCCTTTTAGGGATAGATTTCAAATAGCTCTGATATAGCAGGAACCACTAAATTATGAAATTGCTAAATTGGGAATTGTACTTCAACCCAGAACAAAAAATGTGCTTTGACGGACACTAAATAACTTTCCCAGCTACAACAGGACAGCGGTAACGAGAGATTTAGAGGGATTTAAATTTGAGGCCTAGTATTTAGGCGCTGGGTGACAGGTATGGGTTTAGTGACAGAATTAGACTTGGAAATGCACAGAAGCGTGTGTGTGAAGTTATTCTGAATGACCCTATGTGCACCTTCAATATTATATACCCTTTTAGGGATAGATTTCAAATAGCTCTGATATAGCAGAAACCACTAAATTATGAAATTGCTAAATTGGGAATTGTACTTCAACCCAGAACAAAAAATGTGCTTTGAAGGACACTAAATATCTTGCCCAGCAACAACAGTACAGCGGTGGGTAACGAGAGATTTAGAGGGATTTAAATTTGAGGCCTAGTATTTAGGCGCTGGGTCACCGGTATGGATTTAGTGACAGAATTAGACTTGGAAATGCACAGAAGCGTGTGTGTGAAGTTATTCTGAATGACCCTATGTGCACCTTCAATATTATATACCCTTTTAGGGATAGATTTCAAATAGCTCTGATATAGCAGAAACCACTAAATTATGAAATTGCTAAATTGGGAATTGTACTTCAACCCAGAACAAAAAATGTGCTTTGACGGACACTAAATATCTTGCCCAGCAACAACAGTACAGCGGTGGGTAACGAGAGATTTAGAGGGATTTAAATTTGAGGCCTAGTATTTAGGCGCTGGGTCACCGGTATGGATTTAGTGACAGAATTAGACTTGGAAATGCACAGAAGCGTGTGTGTGAAGTTATTCTGAATGACCCTATGTGCACCTTCAATATTATATACCCTTTTAGGGATAGATTTCAAATAGCTCTGATATAGCAGAAACCACTAAATTATGAAATTGCTAAATTGGGAATTGTACTTCAACCCAGAACAAAAAATGTGCTTTGACGGACACTAAATATCTTGCCCAGCAACAACAGTACAGCGGTAACGAGAGATTTAGAGGGATTTAAATTTGAGGCCTAGTATTTAGGCGCTGGGTGACAGGTATGGGTTTAGTGACAGAATTAGACTTGGAAATACACAGTAGCGGGTGTGTGTGAAGTTATTCTGAATGACCCAATGTGCACCTTCAATATTATATACCCTTTTAGGGATAGATTCCAAATAGCTCTGATATAGCAGGAACCACTAAATTATGAAATTGCTAAATTGGGAATTGTACTTCAACCCAGAACAAAAAATGTGCTTTGACGGACACTAAATATCTTGCCCAGCAACAACAGTACAGCGGTAACGAGAGATTTAGAGGGATTTAAATTTGAGGCCTAGTATTTAGGCGCTGGGTGACAGGTATGGGTTTAGTGACAGAATTAGACTTGGAAATACACAGTAGCGGGTGTGTGTGAAGTTATTCTGAATGACCCAATGTGCACCTTCAATATTATATACCCTTTTAGGGATAGATTCCAAATAGCTCTGATATAGCAGGAACCACTAAATTATGAAATTGCTAAATTGGGAATTGTACTTCAACCCAGAACAAAAAATGTGCTTTGACGGACACTAAATATCTTGCCCAGCAACAACAGTACAGCGGTAACGAGAGATTTAGAGGGATTTAAATTTGAGGCCTAGTATTTAGGCGCTGGGTGACAGGTATGGGTTTAGTGACAGAATTAGACTTGGAAATACACAGTAGCGGGTGTGTGTGAAGTTATTCTGAATGACCCAATGTGCACCTTCAATATTATATACCCTTTTTGGGATAGATTTCAAATAGCTCTGATATAGCAGGAACCACTAAATTATGAAATTGCTAAATTGGGAATTGTATTTCAACCCAGAACAAGAAATGTGCTTGAACGGACACTAAATAACTCGCCCAGCTACAGCACTAGGGACAGATTTAGCTGGATATAAATTTGAGGCCTAGTATTTAGGCGCTGGGTGACCGGTATGGATTTAGTGACAGAATTAGACTGGGATATGGCCAAAAAATAAACAGACTATTGCTGGTTAAATGCACTTGGTGTGACAGCTTCACCCTGATGTAGGCTTTAGCCAAAAAACAACCACACCATTGAGGGTTAAATGCACTTGGTGACAGGCGCAGCTTGCCCCTGATTTTGTATATGGCCAAAAAATGAACAGACTATTGCTGGTTAAATGCACTTGGTGTGACAGCTTCACCCTGATGTAGGCTTTAGCCAAAAAACAACCACACCATTGAGGGTTAAATGCACTTGGTGACAGGCGCAGCTTGCCCCTGATTTTGTATATGGCCAAAAAATGAACAGACTATTGCTGGTTAAATGCACTTGGTGTGACAGCTTCACCCTGATGTAGGCTTTAGCCAAAAAACAACCACACCATTGAGGGTTAAATGCACTTGGTGACAGGCGCAGCTTGCCCCTGATTTTGTATATGGCCAAAAAATGAACAGACTATTGCTGGTTAAATGCACTTGGTGTGACAGCTTCACCCTGATGTAGGCTTTAGCCAAAAAACAACCACACCATTGAGGGTTAAATGCACTTGGTCGCAGCTTGTGCTGGCGCACCACAAGACACAAAATGGCCGCCGATCACCCCAGAAAAATGAGACTGACAAACGGTCTGTGCAGCCTAAAAACAGTGAGCAATTGAGGATCAGCAGCTCAATGATCCACAGCTGCAGATCGATCAGTTAATCAAGTCCTTTGGAGGAGTTAATCTGCCTAATCTCGCCCTACTGTCGCAGCCGCAACCTCTCCCTACGCTAATCAGAGCAGAGTGACGGGCGGCGCTATGTGACTCCAGCTTAAATAGAGGCTGGGTCACATGGTGCTCTGGCCAATCACAGCCATGCCAATAGTAGGCATGGCTGTGATGGCCTCTTGGGGCAAGTAGTATGACGCTTGTTGATTGGCTGCTTTGCAGCCTTTCAAAAGCGCCAAGAAAGCGTCACAAAAGCGCCAAGAAAGCGACGAACACCGAACCCGAACCCGGACTTTTACGAAAATGTCCGGGTTCGGGTCCGTGTCACGGACACCCCAAAATTCGGTACGAACCCGAACTATACAGATCGAGTTCGCTCATCCCTAATGTTAGTCTATCTAACCTATCCTAAAAATAGAGCGCTAACCCTAATAAATTCCTAATACTAAGATAAGGACCCAAACACATATTCACCCCAATATGCTAAATGAGCCCCAATTGTTTTTTATTTTTATTTTTTTTATTCAGAAGAAAAAGTGCTCCAAAAGCAGTGGAGCTTTATATCAGACACTGGTGACAGAAATTTGTCACTGCTGGAAAAATCAGTGACAAGGACTGGTCACAGATAGAAGATAGAGGTTTGGCGATATGGGGGGTTTGAAACGCAGAGTATTTATAATCAGAGACAAGTACTGAGTTCCCCAATAATTTATTTCATTTTTTTAGGCTACTTTCACACTCGAGTTTTGTGCGGATTTGTACGCATCCGTTCAGATAATACAACCGTTTGCATCCGTTCTGAACAGATCCGTTTGTATTATCTTTAACATATCCAAGACGGATCCGTCTTGAACACCATTGAAAGTCAATGGAGGACGGATCAGTTTTCTATTGTGCCAGATTGTGTCAGTGAAAATCGAAGTTTTCCTAAACTTCAGACTGGATTCGGCTTTGAATTCTTCGCTTTGCTCAGCACTATTAAATGGTGCCATTACAAAGCATAACTTATTCTTCCAAAAACAAGCCCCCATGCAGCTGTGTGAATGTAAAAACAAAAAATGTATGGCTCAGGAAAGGCAGGGAGTGAAAAATGAAAATGCAAAGATGGAAAATCACCCATAATGAATAGGTTAAATCATGCCCACATTCCAGGTCAGGCTCCCTTGTCAAGTGCTGCAGAAAAGGCATCTAAAACTATTAATAAATGTGGTATAAAACATGTGCTATTTTCAATAGTAAATCTACCCCATTATATTTTATGTAAAAAAATAAAATAATAATAATATATTATTTCTCCCCCTCGTTTAGGTCCCATAAAGAACTTTGACACTTAATTTTTAACATGAAAACTGTATTCTATAATACCTGTATGCAGACATGTCCTGGTAGGGAACAGTGCACTCCCTAGTCTCCGACCACACCACTCTCCTTACTTGGACGATCCACCCTAAACTGGATGGTGGTCGCTAGTCTACTAAGTGCAAGAACCTAAAAGAAAACACACATCAGTATCAGAGCAGAAAACACAAAAACACAAAACTCCAAAACCAGGTGGGTACATCAGGATCCAAATCACAAGGCAGTGAGACTAGGTAATACTGTAGCCAGGCTAACAGTTAGAAATCAGCAATCAGTGATGACAGGGCTAATGAGACAAGGAGACCAAATCACATGCATCAGAATAGAACACATTTGCTTTAAATATGGTGCTTAGATCAACATGGGATGTCTTCAGGAATCTCATTGGCGCAGTGTTCCACATGTCATATCTTGACCTTAGCACTCATGGAGCGCTGGTGCATGCTGATTGTCCCGTTGTCTCACATATGCAGAAGTGACGTCAACAAGTTTGGAGCGCTGATGCTGAGCCTGATTGGCCCAGTGCTCCTGCCTGCTGATGGGCTGCAATGTGATTCAGCCTGACTCCAACAACACAATGTCAGAATCACTGCAAGGAGGACACCGAGCTTGATGAGGATAGGTAAGTATGTCATAAATGTATGCCAGCATAGTGTGTCTGTGCACAGAAATATGCAGTCACCTGGTAGGGCATACTTCTGGTATCTTCTTACAGACTTGTACAAGCTATATCACTAGGGACCTTTATTTGATCCAAGGCTGTCTCTATAGTATTGCCAGCCTCGGTGATCACGTCTTAAAGTGGATTGCCCCTTGTATAGTGCCATGATTAGGTTTTATTGTATCACTGGATGGGTTAACTGCAGGGACCGGAGTATTTTCTAATCCCAACAGCTGCAGTGGGATTGCAAATGTGTATTACAGCCATCCTAATTGTAAAATAGTACATCAAGGTGCCTCAGTTACCCACTAAAGGGGTTCTCCAGGAATTCATAAAATAAAGTTTCTGAAAATACTTAAATATTACTGCATAAATACATTCACAAATATCTTTTGTTAGTTATAATGGCATGTTTTGTTTTGGAAGCAACACAGCAGGACAAGTTACTTTACAACACTGAGCTAAAGAGCTGCCTCAGTCTCCTCTCTGCTCTACTTGTCAGGGATTCTGATTCTGAATACAGATGATAAGATCTTCAGCTGAATCTCTGTAGAAATGGAGTTCATGATGAGACAGCTGAAGTAAAGAGAGAATGGGCAGGGCAGACTGTGGTAATGTGGGGCTTTGGTAATGTAGCTGATTGCATATGTCCGTCGTCTCTGTACTTCATGTCTCCTCATGAACATTCCTATAGAGATTCAGCTGAAGATCTTATCAGCTGTATTCAGGATCACAATCCCTGACAAGTAGAGCAGAGAGGAGGCTGAGGCAGCTCTTTAGCTCAGTGTTCTGAAGTAACTTGTCCTGCTGTGTGATTAGGACAGTCTTTGTGTGGACTAATAGGACATCAGCTATTTTATTTCCCCTGATGATTGCTCTCCAGACAAATGAGCCATTATATCTAATGAAAGATGTTTGGGAAAATATTTATAATAAAGCAATAGTTAAGTATTTTCACAAATGTTATTTTATTAATTCCCTGAGAACCCCAGGGTATGGTAAGGTGTTAAAGACCTAATTGCCAAGTATAAAATCTTCATATCCCTCATAAATATTTTGATTTTTGAATGCTGATTAGATAATGAACTACCAGTAAGCTGCAAATCTATTCTAAAGAATATCTGACACAGTACATTCATCTGTCATTTCAATAGTCTCCAGTCCCGGCAATCATCCCTCTAAACTGTCTAACCTCAATAATTAATATTGGAGAAGTCTCAATGTCTCAAGTTCATCTCTTCAGTTCTACAGCTCATTTGGATTTAAATATTTAATTTTCAGTAGCGAGGAGACGAGAGAAGTAAACACATCACATTAAATTCTGTGTCATTAATTATGCTAAGTAAACTATTGATCAAAAATTATTCGAAGCAGGATCCTTAATTCCATCTAATGCTAGAGACAATATCAGCCTAGAATCATGAAGCCTTGTTTATCTGAAGAAGACAGAGTATTGTTGTGTATGGTGAATTTCCTTATATGTGAATCCTCGTTAGTAATGTCTCATTTAATTGGTATAAATGGGATTCACGTTTTGGAAGATGTGTAAGAAACAGGCAACTATTACAAATACCCAAGAAAATATACTTGTAGAATTCTAATTAGTCCTTTTAACACAGTAAAATCTGACGTATTTATGCTCCCAGCTAAAATAAGATCTGAGAACAAAAGATAAAATTTTATATCCAGATATAAATCACATTTCAGTCAATTTCTCTGCACAGTTAACTCCTGTGTGGAAATCTAAGCTAGCTTCGTGAGCACTGTCTAGCATTGTACCATACTTCTTTTACTTTTTTACTTTGCTCTAGGCAGGCACTGTTTCTCCTTGCAGAGATCACCAGCTGGCATAAGGAGTCTTAAAGGCAGTGCTTCCTGGGAACAGTATGCAAATTAGTTCTCGTCCAGAAGGAAGAAAACTGGCTCTCTAATTCTACCTTAAGGTGGCTACTCTGTAAGCCAGTGTCCAACCCATTACAGAGCCTTGGTGTAACTAGTGATTTTTTGCCAAATGGAAGAGACACCCATCTGTAGATAGTTTTTTGGGCCATTTGCTCCCTTCCCAACCAGGCCTAATTTTGCAAATCTGACATGTGTCACTTTATGTGATAATATCTTTGGAACACTTTTACTTATCCAAGCCATTCTAAGATTGTTTTCTCGTGACACATTGTAGATCACGACTGTGGTAAATTTGAGTCTATATATTTCACTATTATTTAAAAAAAATAATCCCAAATTTACCACAAATTTAGAAAAATTTGCAATTTTCAAAATTTCTATTTCTCTGCTTTTGAAACAGAAAGTGATACCTCATAAAATATTTATTACTTAACATTCCCCATATGTTTACTTTATGTTGGCATCATTTTGTAAATTTTTTTGGACGTTAGAAGGCATAGAATTTTAGAAGCAATTCTTAAAATCTTTAAGAAAATTTCCAAAACCCACTTTTTAAGGACCAGTCACTTTGTGGGGCTTATGTCGTGGAAACCCCCCATGATGACCCCATTGTAGAACCTACACCCCTCAAGTTACTCAATTCTGATTTTACAAACTTTGTTAACCCTTTAGGTTAAATTTCTAAATTTAACATTTTTGGCAGATTTTCCATTTTAATCCATTTTTTTCTTTAACGCATCGAAGGTTAACAGACAAACAAAACTCAACATTTATTACCCTGATTCTGCGGTTTACAGAAACAGGTGTGGACTTAAACTGATGTAAAGGCACACGGCAGGGTGCAGAAGAAAAGGAGCGCCGTAATGTTTTTGGAAAGCAAATTTAGCTGAACTGTTTTTTAGATGCCATGTCCCATTTGAAGCCCCCCTGATTCACCCTTACAGAAGAAACTACCAAAAAGTGACCCCATTTTGGAAACTAAGGATAAGGTACCAGTTTTATTGGTACTATTTTGGGTACATATGATTTTTAATTGCTCTATATTACTTTTTTTGTGAGGCAAGGCAACCCAAAAATTGCACTTTTTTATAACATTCATCTGACAGGGTAAATCATGTGCTATTTTATAGAGCAGGTTGTTACGAACGCAATGATATCAAATATGTCTACTTTCTTTGTTTGTTTGTTTGTTTCGGTTTTACATAATAAAGCATTTTTGAAAAAATAATTATGTTTTTGTGTCTCCATTTTCTGAACGCCATAATTCTTTCATTTTGATTACTTGGTGTTGCACTTTTTGAGATTTAAGGTGACAAAAATTGCTTTTTTTTACACCGTTTTTATTTTATTTTTTATGGTGTTTATCGGACAGGGTGGATCATGTGATATATTTATAGAGTCGGTTGTCACGCACTCGGCAATACCAAATATGTCTTTTTTTTCTATTTTTAACATTTTTTTGGAAAATTAATTGGGTATTTTTTTTTACATGTGAAACCTTTTTTTATTTTTATTTTTTAAACACTTTTTTATTTGTTAATTTTTATTTTACATTTTGCGTCCCTCATAAGGTCATACAAGACCTCTGTGGGACATTTAACTTCACTTTTTTTTCACAATTGATTTCTCCTGTAACTGGGGCTGACATAGTAGCCCCAGTTACAGGGGAAATATAGCCACCAGAGAGGCTGTACAGCATGCTACTATACTGTACTGCCTCGGTGCAGGACTGATCGAGGTCAGTGGAAGACCCGACAGCTCCTGCACTCTCCCGGCCCACATGACCACCGGGCTGGGAAAGGAAGCGCATAGTTGAGCGATGTGTATACAGCAATCTAGAAGGCAGGGACACGTGGGAACTGCCCCTGCCTTCTCCCTGGGGTGCCCTCCTGTCACTGACAGCAGGCCCCCTGCTCGGCAGCTGCACGATTAGAGTGCAGCTGCCATCTCTGAATGGACGTTCCAGAACGTCCATTCAGACGTAAACATCCACCCATAGGACGTCCTTTGGGAGCAATTTTCTTTATTTTTGCATTCTACTCATTTTGAGCGAAAAGTCCTTTTTTTAATTGGTCTTTATCAAAAATGTTGATCTCCTTTCTCTGTGCAGCTTTGCGATTCTCTAGTAGCAGGCTCTGAATGTTCACTCTGTTCTATCAGGCAACTCAGCTAACAGCTCCTTATCTCTGATCTCTGACCTCCTAAACACTTATTTTAGATTAATTATTATCTTACTGATAAGAATGTGGCTTAAATAAGTGTTTATGACCTTATTCAGATAATTTAGATATAAGGGTTATTAGATGAGTGGCACAAAGTGAAAGTGAAAGTACCAGTCGCACATTTAGACAAACAGTTAACCCTTTATGTGACAGGCTCAATATTTTAAATAAAGACCAATTGAGTATGGAGTGTTGAGTGTAGGGAGCACTATCAACTATGCAGAGACTGCAGCCCTCACAGTACAATCTAACATAAATCTAACATTAATGGCCTATTTACCAGAAACCCCTTTAATAAATATGACACTTTATGTAACGGTCACGTACACACACACACAGGGGGGAGGATAGTGACCACTGCGCTCCACCCTCACCCCTGGCCCTGCCTACTTGCCTCATGAGTCCTGATGACAGGGGACAACTGAAAGCTTTTTTGAGGAAAGTATGGACGACAAAAGAATAGTAGTTTGCAACCTGTGCTACACCAAAATGAGCCGGGGCGTGAACACTAGCAACCTCACAACCACCAGCATGGCATCCAAGCACCGTAATAAGTGGGACGAACGCCTGGGTCCACAATCTGTGTCTGCGAGTCACACCACTGCCTCCTCTTTCCCTATGGTACGTGCTGGCCAATCACATCTCGAAGGGGCAGACGAGGATGCCTCCTGCCCTGCACCTGGACCTTTGCAAGCACCATCAGTGACCACATCCACTTCCCTGTCCCAGCGCAGCGTCCAAATGTCATTACCCCAGGCATTTGAATGCAAGCACAAATACCTAGCCAACTATCTACAGGCCATAGTACTAAATGCACACCTTTCAAAATTACTGGCCCTAGAAATGTTGCCATTTAGGCTTGTGGCAGTGGAACTATGTCCCCAGCCGCCACTATTTTTCGAGGTGTGCCGTGCCCACCTTACACCAACATGCGTCCCCAATCACGTTCTCTGACCAACGCAGGTACTGAGAAGGTCCACTTAACCACGGACACATGGACAAGTGCATTTGGCCAGGGATGCTACATTTCCCTGACGGCACACTGGGTGAACATTGTGGAGGCTGGGAGTGAGTCGTACTCTGGGATGGCACAGGTGCTACCGACGCCGAGGATTGCGGGCCCTAATTCCATCAGAGTTTCCGCCAGCACCTACGTTAGTGGCTCCAACCCCCACTTCTCCTCCTTCACTTCCACCTCCGAATTATCCGCGTGCAGCACCAGTCAGCCATCATCTGGTAGCTGAAAGCAGTGTAGTAATGCTAGTGCGGAAGCGTCAACTGGCCTTGCTGAAGCTGATATGCTTAGGGGACAAACAGCACACCGCCGAAGAGCTGTGGCAGGGGATAAGAGACCAGACTGAGCTGTGGCTCTCGCCACTCAACCTACAACCATGCTTAGCCCACGTCTTAAACTTAGTGGTTCAGCGGTTTCTCAAAACCTACCCCAATTTTCCTGAGCTACTGGTGAAGGCGCGTTGCGTGTGTGCACATTTCCACAAGTAATCAACAGCTTCAGCCGATCTGTCAACACTGCAGCAGCACTTTAACTTGCCAGATCACTGGCTGTTGTGAGATGTGAGCACACGCTGGAACTCCACGCTCTACATTTTTGCCAGGCTTCGTGAGCAGCAGAGGGCAGTAGTGGAATACCAGCTGCAACATGGTTGTCGCCTTTCCAGTCAGCTTCTGCTAATCAGTAGCGAGGAGTGGGCATGGATGTCTGACCTCTGTGAGGTTTTAAGAAACTTTGAGGAATCAACTCAGATGGTGAGCATCAATAACTCTATTATCAGCATAACCATCCCACTTCTGTGTCTACTCAAACGCAAGCTGCTCCCAATTAAGGACAACGCTTTGCATGTGGAAGAGGTGGAACTGGGGGAAGAAGATATTACACAGGGTGATAGCCAGATCACCCTCCGTCCGTCTTCTCAGCGGGAATTGGACAATGAAGAGGAGGAGGAGCAGGAGACGGTTGCCTCCACTACAGAGGGTAGTACCCATGGAAGTTTAATTCCATCTGTTCAGCGTGGGTGGGTGGGCAGAAGAGGAGGAAGAGGATGAGGAGATTGAGAGTGATGATCTTGATGACGACAGCGAAGTCTTGCCTGTTGGTACTCTGGCACACACGCTGACTTCATGTTAGTCTGCCTTTCCCGTTACACACGCGTTATAGGCATTTCAGACAACATGGATTACTGGGTGTTCACCCTTTTCAACCCCCGCTACAAAGATAACTTTTCATCTCTCATTCTTCAGGTGGAGAGGACGAGCAAAACGGTGCAATACCAGAAGATCCTTGTTGAAAAATTGCTCCAAAAATTTCCATCTGACAACGCTGGTCGCAGAGTCAGTACTTCCTTGGCCAACCGAGCAGGGTAGACAAGGGTAACATACAGCAGTTCCAACAGAGGCAGGGCAACACTCTACAAAGCCTGGGACGGTTTCCCATCCAGCACTCTCACCCTGATGCACGGCCTAATGTCACAAGGAGGGAAATTTTTTGGAAGATGGTGAAGGAGTACGTAGCAGACAGTATCAGCATCCTCAATGATCCTTGAGTGCCTTACAATTACTGGGTTTCCAAGCTGGACACGTGGCACGAACTGGCGCTCTACACCTTGGAGGTGCTGGCTTGCCCTGCCGCCAGCAATTTGTCTGAGCGGGTATTTAGTGCTGCTGGTGGCATTATAAAAGTTAAGCGTATCCGCCTGTCAACTGAAAATGCTGACAGGTTGACTCTTATAAAAATGAACAAGGCCTGGATTTCCCCAGACTTCTCGACTCCACCAGAGGAAAGCGGATGAACAAAGGCACTTTAAATGTGTTGTTTAATGTACTGAATACACTTTATTCCCATGCACCCCTTCCACCACAAAAAGGGTATATGGTTAAATCTTCCTTTTCTCATCCTCCTCCTCCTCTTCCATCATATCAACAGCTTATTCGTCGCATATAATGCCCTCGCATATAATTTTTTACAGGGTCAGCTCAACTGCAGGCCCTCGCGTATAATGTAAACCTACAGTGTTGTTAATCAACAAACAACAACAAAAAATGCCCAAATTAATCAAAAATATAATTCATTTTATTGTAATAAATATATAACATATCATGATATACATAAAAATAAAGATAACAGGGAAAAGAGCCAGCAGAAAGGCATATGCCGCAATCCACTGGCCTATACCGCTGTCTCCCACCAAAAGATGTAAAGCATGTCAGATATACAGATTGTGTATGTGTGTGTATATATATATATATATATATATATATATAATCCAGTCGCTGAAAAACACTGATAATAATACTACTATAGCTCAGTATAGGACATTAAATCATTACCTAAATACATAACCATCAAAGGGAACACAGCTCTAGAGTGAAATCTCAATAAAGATAATGGAAATGATGGAAACAATAGCCAGAGACAGGGATTCAGCAGAGGCTAAATCTAGAGACAAGAGGGAGGATTAGTCCCTCAGAGAGTAACAATGCAAGACCCTATAATAAGGGTAAACTGAGCCCAACAAAAAAGTCATAATCAAATCAATGTATACCGCAGGACATGATGGGGGATGAAGATAGCAGCACAGGTCAGGATAGGCACCTCATCGTCCCGACTAAGCTGAGGCGAAACGCGCATCGAGGTGCCTATCCTCACCCTTCTCCACCCCCGCTACAAAGAGAACTTCTCATCTTTCATTCCTTTGGTGGAGAGGACGGTGCAATACCAGAACGGTGCAATACCAGAAGGTCCTTGTTGAAAAATCGCTCCAAAGTTGATAGGGCAGACATCCAAATGGATCTTCGCCGTCACTGGGACGTGCGGCCATCTAACAGTTATCTAGAGTCAACAAGGCCCTCACCTACAAGTCCAGTCTCAGTAGCCAAGAGTCTGGTCAACACAATCCTCACCATGATGGAACACTGGATGAACGTTGTGGAGGCCGGGAGCAAGTTGGCTGCTGGCACCAGACTTGCCCTCTAATAGATCCTCGTTAATGGAAAGTGTACTCATTCCAATAACAGGGCCGCTTAGGAGTGCTGTATTGCTATTTATCGTCACTACCTCCCCGAGTCGGGAGTGGGTAATTGCGGCGCGCCTACTGCCTTCCTTGCATGCTTGTGCTGTAATAACTTGACCCACTCTCTCTGGACAACAACAGCCAATCAGATTTCAGCCATTGACCTCCCTTGTATGTGGTAGCCCTTACTCAGGCTCCCTCTCCTACATCGACCCCTGAGGGTGTTTTGGAGTGCCGGTGCCTTGTAATTTTTGGCAGCACTTGCACTTTATATACAAGTAAATATACAGGAAAGAATGTTTCTTAACAATTTTTCCTCTCAATTCTTTTTTTCGGTTTTGTGCGTATTATTGTCAGTCTTTAAAAGTGGCGTATTACTCGGACAACATGGTTCCCAGAAGCGACCTGGGAGTCCAAGATGCATCTAGACATCCTCCCCATGCTGTTCCCGAACCATTTATGTGGTGTTTCCTTAAATTTCTGACTTTTTCCTATGAACCAGGCACCCTCCCCTCTTCAGAGCAGGGGTTACCTGGTTTAATGCTCGGGTCCTCCCATTGATTCCCATTATATTCGGGTGCTCGGTAGAGCACCCGAGCATCCTGATGTGTTTTGCTAGAGCACCGGAGCACCCGAGCACTTTGGCGCTCGATAATCCCTAGTAAGTATTATTTCTTTCATTTTTTAACCCATTCTGAGATCTTTCAAAAACATTTTCCAGGCTGGACAACCCTTTTAATGTCATATATAGCCATATGTATATCTGCAAATGACTATTGCCCATATTTATCTAGCCTCCTTTATATGCAACAGAACGCTGATGTAATGTAATGTGAAAAAAATCTGAATTTGCTGATAGATTTATTACCTTCCTGCCCTTCAGTTATAATGAACATTTAAAATCCTGATTGATTTATAGGGCTACTTATTGATGATGATGTTTCAAACTGAATAGCAACTTGCATTACCTGAAGCAATATCAATGGATGGCGGGTACATGTAGATCTAATTTACATTTCACTTAAAAATTCGGGTGAAAGCAATAAAAATGAGTAAATCCCCGCAAAGTTTTATTTATAAAACCATTGCAATTTACAAATCTTTTATCCATGTTTCAGTCAACATTTAATATCCATCTCAGAAGTTAAGTTATAATGTTAAAGGGATTCTGTCAGCTAGTTTGAGCCTATAGAGCTGAGGACATGTGCTACTAGATCGCGACTAGCATGTCCACAATATACATTTTCCGTAGCTGTGAGTGCTTTTATTCAGTCAAAAAATGATTTTATATATATGCAAATGAGGCAAGTAAGGAGCCCAGCACCGCTCCACATCCTCTGAATCTCCTCATTGCTCCCCTTATGTCGCATAGTTGAAGTGCCGTAATCTCGCGCATGCGCAGTTCGTTCCTTGAGGCTGATGCCAGCACAGGGAAAAGGAACACCATGCCTGCACTCACATGCGGCATACTCGCGCATGCGCAAGATTGCAGTGCTTCAACTCTGTGACGTCGGGGGAGCAAGGAGGAGATTCGGAGGATGCAGGCGGTGCTGGGCTCCTTCACTGTGCGCGTGGCTTGGCTTCTGAAACGTTGTTACTAGCCTCATTTGCATATGTAAAATCTAAATAAAAGCAATGAGAGCTATGGAAAATGTATATTGGGGACGTGCTAGTGGCGATCTAGCAGAGCATGTCCTCAGCTCTATAGGCTCAAACTAGCTGACAGAATCCCTTTAATTTGTTCAAATTTTACTTAATGGTAGAAATTGCATAAAATAAGTATCCTGCATTTTTTCAGTTTACTGATCAACCAAGACAGGGACCTACCTGGGACTTTCAGAGAAAGCTTTACCCTGGGTTCACACCTGAGCGTTTCTGAGACGCGCGTTTTAACGCGTGTTTAACGCGCGTTTTTATGCACGTTTTTTGCAATAGTAAACGCGCGTTTGACGCGCGTTTCTGTGATTGACTGCAGTGTTGTCCAATCAGCAAATATCCCTGTGTATATGAAGTTTGGCCAATCCTAGCGCATTGGAGGTGTGAAATTCCATGTGTGTTGGTAGAGTGTGTGGTTTGGAGTCATGGAATGCTATAGACGGCGACGTGTTGCGGCACTTGTTGCAGCTATCCACCTGGAACGCTTGAGGAGAAGGCGGGACAGCAGGCGACGTTTCTGGGTCCATCCTGTGATTGCAAATAGACAGGAGAGGGGCCAGTTCTGGGCACTGTATGCCAACCTCCGTGCCCATGAGGACCAGTTTTTTGACTACACCAGGATGTCCATCCACAGGTTAGTACGTATACGTGGTTGCAATGTTTTTTCAATGGTTAAGCTAAGTGTTTTGTGCTTTTTGTATTGTAACCATGAACATTTTATTGTTTCCCAGCTTTGACGAGCTCCTGGTGCTGTTGTCTCCTCATTTGCAGCGTCAGGACACCTTCATGCGGGACTGCATCCCACCAGTGGAAAGACTGGTCATTACTTTGCGGTAAGTAGCCTATTATTGTGGCCATTTAAACCATTTGCAGTGTGTTGTGCCATGATCTGAGTTTCGCCCTGTTTCTCTTGCTGTTTGTGACGTATGAGTGTTTGTGCGGGGGGTATGTGATGTGTATGTTGTCAACGTGTGGCATAGATATCCCATACATGCATCATGTATCCACATTTGGCCATGTTTTACCCCTCACTTTCCAAAAATAGTCCAAACAGTTGTTTAAATTTTTTTAACTTTGGTGAATGTATTCACATCATACATTTCCAAATCAAATGTGTTTAAACTGTTTTACAAACAAAGGAGCAATGTAGTAAAAATAACATATAAATATGACCAACAATTTTCAAGATAAGTGCCCTTTTTGGCTCCCAAACCCTTGAGCCGGAGAATTTCCCTCTTCTCCGTTTCTCAAAGGGTTTCATATTGCGGCCCAGAAAACTCTGCCTCGGGATCCCGCCGTGTCTCTCTGGCTCTGCGAGACTGATTGGCGGGTGGCATTTCAGTGGTGGTGATGGTGGAGGTGCTTGGGCCCGTGCTTGAAGAGGGATATGGGTATGATGTGTGTTGTGTCTGCCATGTCTCAAGAGGGTGTTGTATGTTACTTTGTGTGTATGTGTGTGCTGGGTATGTGTGAGGGTGTTGTTGTGCATGTTGGGGATGTAGTGGGCCATATTGTGGGGCATATTGTGGGCAATATTGTGCCCCATATTGGTGGCCATATTGTGGTGGCTGCTGTGGTGGCTGCTGTGGTGGCTGCTGTGGTGGATGCTGTGGGGGATGCTGTGGGGGATGCTGTGGGGGATGCTGTGGGGGATGCTGTGGGGCAGTGCTAGACGTTGCTAGCTCGTAAGGGAGGCAATACTTGTCTATGGTGTTAGTCACCTCCTCCCTTACTTTGGTGATCAGATGTCTCGGCACATGCAGCATTTTCTCCTCTAGACTCAGGAGAAAATATGCGTCGCTGCTAAGTTTGGGCACAGGATGTGCCAGGGCATCTAGGCAGCCGATTAGGCGGTCCTCCTGTCTCTCAGTTCTCCTCCTTTTATGTCTGGTCTGCCGAGTTGCCTCTGGTACGGCTTGGACAGTCTGCATGGGGCTGACGAAAGTCGGAGTGGGGGGGGGGGGGGCTGGAGGACTCATTGGCCCCATAGATGGGCCCGGCTCACTGTCGATTGTGCCCTCGTCCTCTTCCTCATCAGCTTGCGCCTGGCTGGGTTCCCAGCTACTATCGGTGCTGTGAAGTGGAAAATATAGGTAAGTATGTTCCCCATATGAAATTGAATGTATGTAATGTCATACCACATCCTCTCCTCAATGTGTATGCCCTTGACTCACCTCCGCATTTCGGTGCACAATATCAAAAAAGACATTTGTGCTGCATGCACATAACTGGAGCGTCCGCCTGGGGAGGATCCGCTCCTCTGCTCCTTTTGTTTGCGGCGATGGCGGATAAAGGCGTCTTTCAGGCTTTTCCATTTGCCTTTGATAGTGTTGACTATGAAAAACGAAAAAAAAAGCATCCGTTAATATCTCTTTATTTTCTTACATTTGTTTCAGGTATTTAGCTACCGGACACTCATTGGCCAGTCTACACTTCGCCTTTCTCATTGGGAAGTCCACAGCCAGCATGATCATCCGTGAAACCTGCGTGGCAATTTGGGACGTCCTTCATCCTGCTGTGATGGCCCAACCACAGAAGGAGGACTGGCTGCAAATTGCGGATCTGTTTTTCGAATCCTGCAATTTCCCAAACTGTGTCGGCGCAATAGACGGGAAGCATATCCGCGTTCAGAAGCCCATAAGGAGCGGGAGTCAATTTTTTAATTATAAAAAATATTTTTCTTTTGTTCTTTTTGCGGTGTCTGATGCAAACTATTGCTTCCGATACATTGATGTGGGGTCCTACGGCAGCAGCTCAGACTCCGCTGTTTTCGGGCATTCGGCCTTTGGGCAAATGCTCAATAATAATGAGCTGGACCTCCCGGGGAACACCACACTGCCTGGGACCACTTTTCCCGCTATGCCCTTCGTTTTTGTGGGGGACGAGGCCTTTGCGCTGGGGGAGCATCTGATGAGGCCGTACTCCAGCCGGGGACTCTCCATTGCCAGGCGTGTATTTAATTACCGGCTGACAAGGGCACGCAGGGTGGTGGAGTGCGCCTTTGGGATTTTAGCGAACAAATGGCGCTTTCTCCATTCGCCCATTTATTTCAAATTGGAGACCGCTATCTCGGCCGTGAAGGCAGCGTGTGCTCTGCACAATTTTGTACGTCTACGGGATGGCTTTAATTTCGAAGATTCCCTCAGCCATTCCTTGGAGAGTCGGAATCAGAGCGGTGTGCGTGGGACCCGGCACGGTGCAGCTGTCCGGGACCACTTCAACACATATTTTGTGAGCCCACATGGGGCGTTACCATGGCAATTGGAAGCCATCTAAGTTTCTGTTCATTTATATTTTTTGTCTGAAAAGTGTGTTTACATATTATTTGATTTTCGAATTTGTTTGATTATGACTAGGGCTAAATGAAAAATTTGGAAACGATCTTTTGTGCATTTGTTTTTTTTTAACCTATATAGTGCCCCTTGAGGATGCCCCTATAGTGGCCATCAATAGTCGCCCATTAACAAGGGTTTAGAAATATGGGCGAAATCATGTGTCCCATTTAAGTGGCCAATACTCGGCCAGTAGAATATAAGCCAAGGAGGGTGAAATAACGGATCCCATCAAGGTGCCCAATACTGGCACGTTACAAACCCAAACACCTAACATATGCCTTGCCACCCAGAGCCCACAAACAGTCTCATTCTAAAAAGTACACAATATCAATAACAACTTAGGATTCAAATCCCTCAACCCAAACTTAGGCCTACATTTCAAAATGCCACTACATTTGCGGATTGAAAGAGCGCAGTCTGGCACAAGATAGTGGAACCACTGCAAATTGATCATACTGGCCCATTGCATTGTACCAGAATGTGGGGGAGGGTGAACCAGGACAGTACTAAAAAATAAAGGGGCGAGGGGACACTATTACAACATGTAATGTGCACATTATTCTTTGTAAACTAAGGCCACTGAGTGCCCATATACAAGAACAGGGATGGTGATGCTGCGTCCCTCTAGCTGTTGCTAAAAATCCCACTCCATGCATGCCTGCACAGGCTCCAGCAAGTAAAATACAGGCCAGCATTTGTGGAGGTGGCGTTTGACAACAGCTGGAGGGCTGCAGGTAGAGCTGGCCAGGGCTATTACATATAGTTGGTACACCACTGCACACAAGGAGTTTACTTTCACATTAGAACACACATTGAAATACCTTTTCCCTGTTTCACTGTCTTGGTTAAACTGCTCCAATCTGGCCAGATGCTTTTGGCAATATCCTCCCAGGCCTGCTGCCTGCTCCTCCTATTTTTGTAGTTGGCATCCTGCGTATCATACAGGCAGCGTTTGGCTTGCACCAGCCTGATGAGGTTCTCGGTGTCACAGAGAGACTCCTCCATGCTGGATTCTCTCCAAAACTGTGCTTTGCACCTGGTGTTGGGCCTTTTCCTGCATGTTGCAAAATCCAAGACGCGCGTTCGAACGCGCGTTTTATGTGTCAAAAACGCGCTAAAATCAAGCGTTGCGCGTTCCCATTGAAGTCTATGGGCCAAAACGCGCGACAAACGCCCAAAAAAAAGCTCAAGCACTTGTTTGAGCGTCGGGCGTTTTACAGCGCGTAGGAACGCGCCATAAAACGCCCAGGTGTGAACCCTTCCCATAGGGAAGCATTGGATTTCATGTCTTGAGCGTTTTACAGCGCGTTTGAACGCGCTGTAAAACGCTCAGGTGTGAACCCAGGGTTAGGGCACTTTTGAGCTTCCTTGAGAAATGCAATATAGAGAAACCGTCAGCTCTCCTGGCATGCTGATAATACTAAATACTTGTATTCGCTCTGAAATTATTCCAAAGTTTTGTTTCTTTGAAGTCCGTATGGCTGTTGCTCTGTTATGCCTACTGGAAAATAAATAAAGTAATAATTAAGGCTACTTTCACACTTGCGGCAGAGTGATCCGGCAAGCAGTTCTGTCGCTGGCAATCTGCATGCAAACAGACAGCATTTGTATACGGATCCGTATGCGGATCTGTGATACAAATGCATTGCAAGGACGGATCCGTCTCTCCGGATTTCATCCGGGGAAACGGATTTGTTATATATTTCTTTTCACATTTTTAGGCCTCTTTCACACTCCAAAACGGACAAGAATAGGACATGCTATATATTTTTTGCGGGGCCACGAAACGGTGCAAACGATGTGGACAGCACACGGAGTGCTGTCCGCATCTTTTGCGGCCCCATTGAAGTGAATGGGTCCGCACCCGAGCCGCAAAAAATGCGGCTTGGATGCGGACCTCAAAAACGGTTGTGTGAATGAGGCCTAAGGGTCCATTCACACGTCTGTATTTTTCTCTTCCAGATTTTCATTCAGTTTTTTTTTCGGATCCGTTTTTCCGTAAAAAGTGCATCGGTTCCGTGTTTCCGCAAAAAAATAAAAAAAAATAAGGAGGAAGAGATGTTGCTAGGGCACCAAAAAAATAAGATGTTTAAAACAGAGGACATGTCATAAAACAGGCACCATTTTATTGTGCTTTTGGTGTCGTTCAGAGCTGTGTGAGAAAACTCTGCTTGGCTGGCATTGATTTCTTCCTATTTCTCAGCGATCAGCATGGCAGAAGACCTAATAACTACTTCAGAAGGGATAACTACTTTACTGACTTCTTTCTCGGCAATTTGGACAGCAGTCAGCGATGCTGGACGAAGAGCCGGGGAGGAAGAGGAGACGGCAGTGGGTCTATCTTATTGTCGCTCAGCGCCTTCAGAAAGGACAGTTCCATACATTGTATAACTATCTGCGATGTCACCCCATTAAGTTCAAAAGTTATTGCCGGATGTCCATGGAAGCATTTGATCACCTGCTGATCTGTCTTCACCCTGACTTTAGTTTCATGGGCACCAGTATGATGAGCCGCATATCTCCTGAGCAAAGGTTGGTTGTCACCTTGAGGTAAGTGAATTTTCCCATTTTAAATCATTTATATTGAATATTAATATATGAAAGTGAATGTTAATAAACTTATTTTTTCTTTCTTTTTTTTTTTTTTTAGATTCCTTGCTACCGGAAACTCATTTGCTTCATTGCAGTTGGAGTATCTCCTTGGGATCTCAACAATCTCTGGGATCGTCTATCATTCCTGAAAAGTTATCTGGCAGCGACTCAGAGAAGTGGTGATGCCCACCCCCAAGGAGGAAGGTTGGCTTTGTATCGCCCAGGGTTTTTACCAATCAGCGCAATTTTCTAGCTGCATTGAGGCACTGGACGGTAAGCACATTCGTGTAAAGAAGCCGCCTCACTAAGGGTCCCGGTACTTCAATTACAAGCAATATTTTTCTGTAGTGCTGATGGCCTTGGCTAACAGTAATTACAGGTTTGTAATTGTGGATATGGGAGCACTTCAGACGCCTGCATCTTTAGTGCTTCCAGAATGGGTGAACGGCTTCAGACAAACCAGCTTGCCCTGCCAGAGCCCAGTAGACTTCCCGGATCTGCAGGTCCGCCGGCTCCATTTGTGATCATGGCAGATGAAGGATTCAAATTGTCACCCCACCTGATGCAGCCCTTCCCTAGATGAGATCTGGATGACCGGAAGCGCATCTTTAACTATCGATTGACTCGCTTATGTCGGTATGTTGAGTGCGCTTTCGGAAAACTGTCCAGTGGAGGTTGTTCATGTCATCCATACAGATGAATCCGGACAATGCCACCCTGGTGATACAGGCCTGTGTACTGCTACACAACTTCACCAGGATTCAGGATGCCTCCACAGATGCAGAATTGGGCCTAAATATGACATCATTTTAGACCTTAGCCAGCCTGGACACCCTGGGAACTCTATGCCGACTTATTCTGCAGCCCTTAGGGGGCATTGACGTGGCAGTTGGATGCCATACGTGGAAGATGTTGATTTCAGCTGGAATCTGGTTTACATTTTACAAAAAATTTATTTTTCTTAGTTTAGTTAGATCCTCTGTTGTTAGTTTAGGGCTCATTCACACGACCGTTGGTATTCCGTGCACGGGCACCTTCCGTGGGGCAGGCGCATGGGGATCACAGACCCATTCACTTGAATGGGTCAATGATCCCTCAGTTCTGCAAAAAGATTGAGCATGTTCTATCTTTTTGCGATGCTTCCGTAGTGTTCTGTAGAACAGATTGGCGCCTGTGGCACCGCGGGCTTCCCCCAACGGCTCGTTACCACCCGTCTTGCAAGGGGGGAGAGGGCTGCCTTGTGTAACGAAGAACTGCTCGCGGTGAAATGGAGAGACAAGCGTGACGTTTACATGCTCTCCTCCATTCACGCAGACACGACAATACAAATTGAGCGAGCAACCCGTGTCATTGAAAAGCCCCTCTGTGTCCACTGACTATAATGCGCTCATGGGAGGGGTGGACTTCAATGACCAGATGTTGTCTCCGTATTTAGTTTCCCGACGCACCAGACGCTGGTATAAGAAGGTGTCTGTATATTTGATTCAATTGGCTCTGTATAATAGTTTTGTTCTCTACAGTAAGGCTGGGAGAACAAGATCCTTCCTCAAATTTCAGGAAGAGATCATCGAAAACATCCTGTATCCAGGAGGTTCCGTGGCCCCATCCACCAGTGTAGTTAGCCGTCTACACGAGCGACATTTCCCCAATGTCGTTCCTGGTACCTCAACCCAACCGTCACCCCGAAAAAGATGTCTGTAGCAGGAGTGGAATAAGGCGTGACACCCGCTATTTATGTCCTGACTGTCCTGACCACCCTGCCCTATGCTTTGGAGAGTGTTTCCGGAAGTACCACACACAGGTACACCTAGCATAGGGATCACATCTCACCAGGACAGGCACACAGGGCTATTAGGGCCCATTCACATACAGCTGCTGCAAACCTCTCCTTTCACCTGGGATAAAGTGCATAATGTACTTCGCCACATCTTTGGGCGATTTGCGCTTTGCACATTGTCCCATGGGGAAGGAGAGGTTTGTCCTATAAAGGTAAAAAACAAAAAACAAAAAAAAATATCACCAGTACGCAAAAAGGTTAATGTTCAGTTCAAAAAGTTAAAGTTTATATGTTCTGTTCAAAAGTTAATAAAATTGTTGCGTTGCGGCCTGGTTTTTTCTTATTTTTTTTTACCTTCCAGGTGGACCAACCGATCGACTAGCTGCAGCACTGATGTGCATTCTGACAGAAGCATTGCGCTGCTGTCAGATTACACACAAGTCGGTGTATGCGGCGCTGCAAGACGAGATTTCTCCTCTGCAGTAAAAGATACGTTTGCCGAGGCATATGAGCTGAGGAGGTGGCCGTGTTCCTATGCTTTGGCAAACACTTTGTATATAAAAAAAAAATCCCGGCAATGATTTATTCATCCACATCGATTGATGTGAATGGAGAAATCTGGTTTGCCAGGGCATACAAGCTAAGTGGGTATGGATGTTGGGCGGAGCTCCTATGTCCTGGCAGACGCCTTTCCCCTCCTTTTTTTTTTTGGGCAGAGATTTTTTCATCCACATTGATCGATGCGAATGAAGAAATCTGTGCCGTTCATTTTTTTTCTTTCAGCCCAGAGGCTGAACAGAAAAAAAATCTCATTACCTGTATGCTCAATATAAGGAGAATAGCAGAAACTCCTAATGCTGGCCATACATGTAATGATTGCGGAGACCCTCAAATGCCAGGGCAGTACAAACACCCCACAAATGACCCCATTTTGGAAAGAAGACACCCCAAGGTATTCGCTGAAGGGCATATTGAGTCCATGAAAGATTGACATTTTTGTCCCAAGTTAGCGGAAAATGAGACTTTGTGAGAAAAAAAAAATCTATTTCCGCTAACTTATGCAAAAAAATAATAATTCTATGAACTCGCCAGGCCCCTCATTGAATGGGGTGTCTTCTTTCCAAAGTGGGGTCACATGTGGGGTATTTATACTGCCCTGGCTTTTTAGGGGCCCTAAAGCGTGAGAAGAAGTCTGGGATCCAAATGTCTAAAAATGCCCTCCTAAAAGGAATTTGGGCCGCTTTGCGCATCTAGGCTGCAAAAAAGTGTCACACATGTGGTATCGCCGTACTCAGGAGAAGTTGGGGAATGTGTTTTGGGGTGTCATTTTACATATACCCATGCTGGGTGAGAGAAATATCTTGGTCAAATGCCAACTTTGTATAAAAAAAAGGGAAAATTTGTCTTTTGCCAAGATATTTCTCTCACCCAGCATGGGTATATGTAAAATGACACCCCAAAACACATTCCCTACCTTCTCCTGAGTACGGCGATACCAGATGTGTGACACTTTTTTGCAGCCTAGGTGGGCAAAGGGGCACACATTCCAAAGTGCACCTTTCGGATTTCACCGGTCATTTTTTACAGATTTTGATTGCAAACTTCTTCTCACACATCTGGGCCCCTAGAATGCCAGGGCAGTATAACTACCCCACAAGTGACCCCATTTTGGAAAGAAGACACCCCAAGGTATTTTGTGATGGGCATAGTGAGTTCATGGAAGTTTTTTTTTTGTCACAAGTTAGTGGAATATGAGACTTTGTAAGAAAAAAAAAAATATATCATCATTTTCCGCTAACTTGTGACAAAAAATAAAAAATTCTAGGAACTCGCCATGCCCCTCACGGAATACCTTGGGGTGTCTTCTTTCTTTCCAAAATGGGATCACTTGTGGCGTAGTTATACTGCCCTGGCATTCTAGGGGCCCTAATGTATGGTAAGTAGTTTGCAATCAAAATGTGTAAAAAATGACCTGTGAAATCCGAAAGGTGCTCTCTGGAATGTGTGCCCCTTTGCCCACCTTGGCTGCAAAAAAGTGTCACACAACTGGTATCGCCGTACTCAGGAGAAGTTGGGGAATGTGTTTTGGGGTGTCATTTTACATATACCCATGCTGGGTGAGAGAAATATCTTGGTCAAATGCCAACTTTGTATAAAAAAAAGGGAAAATTTGTCTTTTGCCAAGATATTTCTCTCACCCAGCATGGGTATATGTAAAATGACACCTCAAAACACATTCCCCAACTTCTCCTGAGTACGGCGATACCAGATGTGTGACACTTTTTTGCAGCCTAGGTGGGCAAAGGGGCACACATTCCAAAGTGCACCTTTCGGATTTCACCGGTCATTTTTTACAGATTTTGATTGCAAACTTCTTCTCACACATCAGGGCCCCTAGAATGCCAGGGCAGTATAACTACCCCACAAGTGACCCCATTTTGGAAAGAAGACACCCCAAGGTATTTTGTGATGGGCATAGTGAGTTCATGGAAGTTTTTATTTTTTGTCACAAGTTAGTGGAATATGAGACTTTGTAAGGAAAAAAAAAAATCATCATTTTCCCGCTAACTTGTGACAAAAAATAAAAAGTTCTATAAACTCACTATGCCCATCAGTGAATACCTTAGGGTGTCTACTTTCCGAAATGGGGTCATTTGTGGGGTGTTTGTACTGTCTGGGCATTGTAGAACCTCAGGAAACATGACAGGTGCTCAGAAAGTCAGAGCTGTTTCAAAAAGCGGAAATTCACATTTTTGTACCATAGTTTGTAAATGCTATAACTTTTACCCAAACCATTTTTTTTGTTACCCAAACATTTTTTTTTAATCAAAGACATGTAGAACAATAAATTTAGTGAAAAATTTATATATGTATGTCGTTTTTTTTACAAAATTTTACAACTGAAAATGAAAAATGTCATTTTTTTGCAAAAAAATCGTTAAATTTCGATTAATAACAAAAAAAGTAAAAATGTCAGCAGCAATGAAATACCACCAAATGAAAGCTCTATTAGTGAGAAGAAAAGGAGGTAAAATTCATTTGGGTGGTAAGTTGCATGACCGAGCAATAAACGGTAAAAGTAGTGTAGTGCAGAAGTGTAAAAAGTGGCCTGGTTATTAAGGGGGTTTCAGCTAGTGGGGTTGAAGTGGTTAACCACCTCAGCTCCCCTAGCTTAAACCCCCTATTGACCAGAGCACTTTTTACAATTCTGCACTACACTACTTTCACCGTTTATTGCTCGGTCATACAACTTACCACCCAAATGAATTTTACCTCCTTTTCTTCTCACTAATAGAGCTTTCATTTGGTGGTATTTCATTGCTGCTGACATTTTTACTTTTTTTGTTATTAATTGAAATGTAACAAAATATTTGCAAAAAAATTACATTTTTCACTTTCAGTTGTAAATTTTTTTAAATAAAACTACATTCATATATACATTTTTCTCTAAATTTATTGTTCTACATGTCTTTGATAAAAAATATGTTTGGGTAAAAAAAAATTGGTTTGGGTAAAAGTTATAGCGTTTACAAACTATGGTACAAAAATGTGAATTTACGCATTTTGAAGCAGCTCTGACTTTCTGAGCACCTGTCATGTTTCCTGAGGTTCTACAATGCCCAGACAGTACAAAAACCCACAAATGACCCCATTTCGGAAAGTAGACACCCTAAGGTATTCGCTGATGGGCATAGTGAGTTCATAGAACTTTTTATTTTTTGTCACAAGTTAGTGGAAAATGATGATTTATTTTTTTCTTCTTCATATTCCACTAACTTGTAACATAAAATAAAAACTTCCATGAACTCACTATGCCCATCACAAAATACCTTGGGGTGTCTTATTTCAAAAATGGGGTCACTTTTGAAGTATTTTTACTGCCCTTGCATTTTAGGGGCCCTAAAAAGTAGTTTGAAATCAAAATGTGTAAAAAATGCCCTGTGAAATCCTAAAGGTGCTCTTTGGAATGTGGGCCCTTTTGCTCACCTAGGCTGCAAAAAAGTGTCACACATGTGGTATCGCCGTACTCACAAGAAGTTGGGCAATGTGTTTTGGGGTGTCTTTTTACATATACCCATGCTGGGTGAGAGAAATATCTCTCTTAAAGACAACTTTTCCCATTTATTTATACAAAGTTGGCATTTGACAGAGATATTTCTCTCACCCAGCATGGGTATATGTAAAAAGACACCTCAAAACACATTGCCCAACTTCTCCTGAGTACGGCGATACCACATGTGTGACACTTTTTTGCAGCCTAGGTCAGCAAATTGGCACAAATTCCTTTTAGGAGGGCATTTTTAGACATTTGGATTCCAGACTTCTTCTCACGCTTTAGGGCCCCTAAAACGCCAGGGCAGTATAAATACCCCACATGTGACCCCATTTTGGAAAGAAGACACCCCAAGGTATTCCATGAGGGGCATGGTGAGTTCATAGACAATTTTTTTTTTTGCACAAGTTAGTGGAAATTGATTTTTTTTGTGTTTTCTCACAAAGTCTCACTTTCCGCTAACTTGGGACAAAAGTTTCAATCTTTCATTGACTCAATATGCCCCTCAGCGAATACCTTGGGGTGTCTTCTTTCCGAAATGGGGTCATTTGTGGGGTGTTTGTACTGCCCTGCCAGGGCAGGGGGTCTCCGCAACCATTACATGTATGGCCAGAATTAGGAGTTTCTGCTATTCTCCTTATATTGAGCATACGGGTAATGAGATTTTTTTTTTCCGTTCAGCCTCTGGGCTGAAAGAAAAAAATGAACGGCACAGATTTCTTCATTCGCATCGATCAATGTGGATGAAAAAATCTCTGCCCCCCAAAAAAAGGAGGGGAAAGGCATCTGCCAGGACATAGGAGCTCCGCCCAACATCCAAACTCACTTAGCTCGTATGCCCTGGCAAACCCGATTTCTCCATCAATCGATGATCTCTTCCTGATATTTGAGGAAGGATCCTGTTCTCCCAGCCTTACCGTAGAGAACAAAACTATTATATACAGCCAATTGAATCAAATATACAGACACCTTCTTATACCAGCGTCTGGTGCGGCGGGACACTAAATAAGGAGCCAACATCTGGTCATTGAAGTCCACCCCTCTCATGAGCGAATTATAGTCGTGGACACAGAGTGGCTTTTCAATGACACTGGTTGCTCGTTCTATTTGTATTGTCATGTCTGCGTGAATGGAGGAGAGCATGTAAACGTCACGCTTGTCTCTCCATTTCACCGCGAGCAGTTCTTCGTTACACAAGGCAGCCCTCTCCCCCTTGCAAGACGGGTGGTAACGAGCCGTTGGGGGAAGCCCGTGCGACTAGGTTGCTCGATGCCACAGCAGCCAATCTGTTCTACGAACAAATGCCTGAAGAGGGGCACACTTGTGTAAAAATTGATCACATAAAGATGGTACCCCTTGCCAAATAAGGGTGACACCAAGTCCCAGACTGTCTTCCCACTGCTCCCCAGGTAGTCAGGGGAACCGAATGGCTCCAGGGTCTGATCTTTACCCTCATAGATCCGAAATTTGTGGGTATAGCCTTATAGAGCTTATACAATTTGACCCCATACCGGGCGCGCTTGCTTGGGATGTATTGCTTAAAGCCAAGGCACCCGGTAAAATGTATAAGGGACTCGTCTACGCAGATGTTCTGCTCAGGGGTATACAAATCTGCAAATTTGGTGTTAATGTGGTCTATGAGGGGCCGAATTTTGTGGAGCCGGTCAAAAGCTGGGTGGCCTCTGGGACGAGACGTGCTGTTGTCGCTAAAGTGCAGGAAACGCAGGATGGCCTCAAATCGTGCCCTGGATATGGCAGCAGAGAACATGGGCATGTGATGAATTGGGTTCGTGGACCAATATGACCGCAATTCATGCTTTTTTGTTAGGCCCATGTTGAGGAGAAGGCCCAGAAATTTTTTTAATTCGGAAACTTGGAAGGGTTTCCACCGGAAAGACTGGGCATAATAGCTTCCCGGGTTGGCGGCTATAAATTGAGTGGCATACCGATTTGTTTCTGCCACAACTAAGTCTAAGAGCTCCGCAGTCAAGAACAGCTCAAAAAATCCCAGTGCCGAACCGATCTGAGCTGTCTCAACCCGAACTCCAGACTGGGCGGTGAAAGGGGGAACTACAGGTGCGGCTGAAGTTAGGGGCTGCCAATCAGGGTTTGTCAGCTTCTCAGGGACTCTAGGGGCTCTACGGGCCTGTCTGTGCGGTGGCTGCGACGGGGGAACTACTGCACGTGCCACTGTACCAGCTTCAACTGCCCTTCTGGTGCTCGCCACTTCACCATGTTGTACGGCAGTGCTGGTACTAGGTCCAGGATGGGCTGCGCTGCTGGTGTATGCCTCACCATGTAATCCGACAGCACCAGCCCCACTCTGCTGCCCTTGAAGTGGATTCTGCGCAACCTGTGGTCTAGCAACACAGGGCCGGGTACGCCTGGTGCTATCAGTGACCTCAACCTCCTCTTCCGAACTTTGGGTCAGACTGCCACTGCTTTCTACAGGTTCATATTCTGACCCGCTGGATTCGTCAGATGAGGGTTCCCATTCCTTATCCGACTGGGTCAGAAGCCTGTAGGCCTCTTTAGAAGAATACCCCTTATTTGCCATTTGGACAACTAAATTTAGGGGGTATTCCCTGAGACTACCCAAGAAAAAAAGCAAGCCTGTCTTACAAATGGGAGGCTAGCGAAGTACCGGAGGCCGCTGCGATTGATAAAAAATATCAAAACAGATTTTTTTTATCGCCGCAGCGCTTGTAAAGTGATTGTGCAGTGATCAAAAAATAAATACATTTTTGTCACTGCGGCGGGGCGTGCGTGGGTGAACGCACGTGTGGGCGACCGATCAGGCCTGATCGGGCAAACACTGCGTTTTGGGATGAGGGCGAGCTAAGGTGACACTAATACTATTATAGATCTGACTGTGATCAGTTCTAATCACTTACAGATACTATAAAAGTACAAATGCTAATTAGCGATACGCTAATCTGCGAATCAGTGACTGCGGTGCGGTGGGCTGGGCGCTAAACGATCGCTAACTACCTAACAAAGGGGCCTAAACTATCCCTAAAACCTAACAGTCAATACCAGTGGGAAAAAAAAGTGACAGTTTACACTGATCACTTTTTTCCCTTTCACTAGGTGATTGACAGGGCCGATCAAAGGGGTGATCAAAGGGTTAATTGGGGTGATGGGGGGTGATCTGGGGGCTCCTCTGCTGGAACCAACCGACGAAAAGAACCAGCAGAGGAGCCATTATATATAAATATAAGGTGTTATATGGCTTGTGATTAGTTTTTTTGAAAATCGCCAGCCTGCCAGCCACGATCATTGGCTGGCAGGCTGATGATGTAATACCCATCTAACTTTTGCCGGCCCGCGATGTGCATCCGCATGCGAGATGACACGTATATGCGTGACTGTTCCTGAGTGAGCCGCCTCCGGAACCCGATCCTGCGTTAGGCGGTCCGGAGGCGGCAATGGCGTACCGCCAATAGAGGCAGGGTATGCGGCTGCTATGGGGCCCATGGGAGGGGGGGGCCCGGAGTGGATGTAAGGCACCGCCCCCTAATTACACTATTACAACAATGGCTGCTGTGGTGCAGCCAGCGCTACTGTCTTGAGTCCCTGTCTGGGGCTCCGACGGGCAATGCTTTCCTTGTGCTCAGGGCTCCCTCCACCTTACATGCTTTGAGCACGTCCCTGCGCCAGCTCCAGCACTCCGGCAGTAACCTCCTGACACAGAACTAAGTGGGCGGGGTTTGGGAGTCAGGACCTGCTGCGCAGCCACAAACAGATAATGTGAGTAACTGTATGTGAATTGTGAAAAAAAGGTCATCATGGGGAGCGGGGAGAACTTGGGCTGTTGTTAGCCAGGGGGGGGGGGGGGGGGGGGGGGGCTCAGGGGTTGGGACCGTACCGGGAGCTGGTTGGATTCTGCCTGGGGCAGCAGCAAGAAGTGCTTGCTGCTGATGCTTATTATATAGAGGACAGTGTGCCCCAGTGTCCCTATGCCTGGGACAAACTAAGCAGGGTAGGGGGGACGCACATTGTCCTATATAAAAGCATCAGCAGCGTGTATATGTAGTATATATATATATGATGCACCCCCATGTATTTCTAGCATATACTGTATATAAACACATATATTTACATATATATATATATATATATATATATATATATAACAATACATAGGGGGCATTAAATATAGTGCAGAAGAGATCATTGAATATACTAGGGGGAGGGGGGAATTATATATACTAAATAGGGAGCCATAGTATATACTAAGGGTAGAGGGGGGTGCATTATAAATATTATAGAGGGGGCCATTGTATATACTATGGGGGAGGACAAGCATTCTATATACTACAGAGGGGGTCATTCTATATACTATAAATACAGAAGGTGCATTATACTATAAGGGTGTGTGTGACAGCATTTTACATACTATCACTACAGGGGGCATTATCCTACAGGGGGCATTATACATCTGGACACTGCAGGGGGTGCATTATATGTAGTGGCACTACAGGGGGTATTATAATACAGGGGGTCATTATAACTGCCGTGGACACTGTGGCAGGGCTGTATAAATACTGGGGCACCATAGGGGCTTTATGACTACTGTGGGCTCTATAGGGGTGCCTTGTAGAGGTACCTTGCTACTGTTGGGGCACTGTAGGGGCATATATTTCTACTACTGGCTGTATAGGGGAATGTTTAATATTGTGGTTACTGTGTGGACATTATTATTGACCACAATATGGAGGGCATTACTACTAACGGGGTTGCTATTTAGGGTACTGTAGGGGGCACAGTTACTACTGGGGGCAGTCTGGGAGCACTATTACTATGGGATCAACTATCTGTATGGCACTGTCATTTCTGCAGTATAGCATTTGGGGCACTGGGATTACAGCGGGCACAGTATTGGGGTAGCAGGATGACAATGTTGGGGCACCAGGCGAAGGAGGATGATGCTAGAAAAGAGAGGCATCTAAGTTGTTTGTTTCAAACTCTGCAGAGATGAGGCATGGCGGAAATAATTTGTCATGGCGGTCTGGTCCGAAGGGAGAAGATGACAAAAGAGAACGTCTACATCGATGAGACATCATCAGATGTCAGAAGTATGTGCGCTGTATGTAATGTCCATCCACACATGTCTTTAACAGTAGAGCTGGGGGAGGGGTTGGATTCAGAATATAGATAGATAGATAATAGATAGATAGATAATAGATAGATAAAATTTGTTACAAATGTTGTACTTTATATTTGTGCGGCGGGGGGTGGGTTGTGGCTAGGATGGCCAGACGTCCGGTTTTATGCCGGACAGTCTGGTTTTTAGACTCATGGTCCTCCGTCTGAAGCAAGGCCAGGACGGACAGTCAGAAGTCCTCCTTTGTTGTTAGACGGCGGGTCTGCTCACTTGGTCACTTTAAGGAGGCAGGGACCGGCCCCGGCGGCAGCATGTTTGGATCTGCGTGCTTACATGACGTCGACGTTATATCAGCGCGCACGCTGCATCGGCCAATTGTGCAGGCGGGAACTGTCAGGAACAGAGGAGCACCGTGGATGGGAGAGCAGCAGAGGTGGGCACATAGCTCCTTAAGGAGCCAATACCTGGGGATGGAGATCAGGCGCAGCAGGAACTGAGAAGTTTTCATGGGCAGATGTTTTGGAGAGAGGTCGGAAGTCTCTACAGTGTGAAGATCAGCTAAGCGTGTAGTGTCTACACTTACTGATAGGGAGTCATCCAGGGGAAAGCAGTGACCAGGAGAACAATTGGAAGCATGGGCTTGAGTATATAAAACAGACAAACTGAAGAATCACAGGCACAAGGTGGAGTGATCCAAATAGAATAGGGAATATTGGAGAGATAGAAGAGCTGGATTGGCCAGGTTCACACACAGCATTTGTCTAGTGGAGTATTTTACATGTGAAAGAACAGAAAATCCCATATTTACATGGGGTGGTAGTATACTATACGTTTTTTATCCTGCCTGTGATGGGGGCGTGACTTATAGATTTGGGGCGTGGCCGGTGAGGTCAGGCTTTCTGGGATGAAACCAGTGGCCACCCTAGTTGGGGCCCAATACTAAGTTTTGCTATGGGGCCCCATGATTTCTATGTACGCCCCTGGGAGGCGGTTAAAGAACTCTAACCGCTGCGTTGTTTCAGGTTGAGTTCCCGCCTGAATTGATCCCTGCATGAATATGATTGTTTTTTTAAATCTTTAACTGTAAAAAAAAGAGACAATTAAATTGTTAAAATGAAATGGTTATGAGACAAAATGTATATGAGACAGGCACTATCCATGCATCTGCCGCAATTAATCCAAAACCATTCAGCTAGAATGCATTCATGAGCCGTCAGAATAAAAAATTATATGCCTATGATCCTATCTGCATCTAAACCAGGTATGGCCAACCTGCGGCTCTTCAGCTGTTGCAAAACTACAACTCCCAGCATGCCCAGTCTGCCTACAGCTATCAGCCTTGGAGTTGGAGTTTTACAACAGCTGGAGAGCCGCAGACTAGCCAGCCCTGACTAAAACTACTAGAAATTATGAAAGAGGCCTATATAAAACAAAGTTTTAATACCAAAAATTTAAATTTCTGCAATATAATGGAGTTAATAAAGTTTTGAAAAAAAAAAAAAAAGTTAGACTACGGTTGCTATGCAACATGTTGATTAATGCATTGCAGAAAGGGAATATTAAATGTATGCAAAGCAATAAAGACTAGGCCTCTAGAACAGGCACTAAAAAAATGATATGCCTATGATCCTATCTGCATCTAAACCAGGTATGGCCAACCTGTGGATCTCCAGCTGTTGCAAAATTACAACTCACATCATTCCCGGACAGCCTACAGCTATTAGCCTACAGAAGGGCATGCAGGGAGTTGTAGTTTTACAACAACTGGAGAGCCACAGGTTGAGCATCACTCATCTAGAAAATACAGTGAGTGGCCAAGTCCTGAAGCAGCATAGAAAATGTTCTAATGAGCATCCAAAATTCACTGTCACTCAAATGTTCACTATCTCTGCTGTTCCAGGATATATGGCGCACTCACGGACTCACAGACTTTATGTCTGAATCAATACTAAAAAATTACACGTTACAAATTAAAATTTATATACTCGCTCATTTTGTCCCTTTTAGCCATGCTTGCCGATTCCCAGGAAGATGGCAGCAATTCTTGTGCAATTTCTTCCCAATTACGGTCCTTCTGCACACAGTCGTAGTAGTCGTCCTTCCGTGTGTCCCATAAGGAAGGGCGCTCCTGGATCAAGATGATCAATCGCTCAACTTCATAGGCCATTTTGTTTGTCTATTTGCTCACTACACAGCACAGTACACAGCTTTCATTGATACTGAAAGCATATGTCACAAGGGGCAGGCCTTATTTTTTTTCAATTTCCTATAAACGGATCCACAAATGCGGATGTCATGCAAAACACATTGCTGCATTCTGCAAGTCATCCGCATTATTTTGCGGATCCATTGACTACTATGGGACCACGGAACGGATATGCGGACAAATTGTAGGACAACGGAATGGAATGATGGATGCAGACAGCACAATGAGTGCTGTCCGCATTTTTGCGGAGGTCATTGAAAATGAATGGGTCCGCATAACGTTCCACAAATTTGCATAACGGATGCGGAGTACAACTACTGATGTTTGAATGGACCCTAACTATCTGTATTATATATATGAGCTAACTAACTATCCAATGTAATTGAATAAGGGTCCAGATGACACAGCAAAGCACAGAGCACAGCAATGGCACTGCTCTCTCTCTCTCAGAACTGCAAAAAACTGCAGAAAATAGCTGCTAGGGAGGTTCTTATATAGTAAGGGGTAGGCTGCTTTCCTATTGGTTGCTAGGGATGTTGCTAAGCTCAGACAAAGACACTGCAGCCTTCTCATTGGCCGACAAGCAAGAAGCAGTGACGGTACTGAAGGAAAAAAATCTAGAATATTCACGATTACGAATATACACCGTAGCACTATATTTTAGATCTTCATGAATTCTTGAAGTGCCTATATTAGCAATAAAAATTTGCGGTTAGAATATTCGCGATCAACACTACATTTAAGGACGATTAGTACTCTACTGTAAAGAAAAAAATGTGGGGGGTTCAGCCCGCACAACCCTGTATGCAGGTGCAGATTGCTATGGTGAAATACAGATACAAACGCAAAAACACAAATGCAATCGCACTCTGCAACCAGCACTCTGCCCTGCCTTTATGCTGGATGTTGAATAAGGCATTGGTGTACATTTTGGCCAAAGCGTAATAAGCCACTCACCACGTCAAGGTCGCCTTCATGAGTGGTCCCTAACACTAGTTCCTACCTGTTATGGCCCTGACAGCCACATAAAGTCCAGGGAGCGCAGGTACAGCATGCACGCCAGGCACACTCTGCTTTTAACCCCGTCCGGTGCCATTACAGCTTTCCTCGGATCCAGGGATGAAAGTACCAACTTGCATGCTGAGCCCACTATATACTTCTCCTGGAGCCTAATGGTAGGAACCACTCATGAAGGCGACCTTGACGTGGTGAGTGGCTTATTACGCTTTGTCCAAAATGTTCACCAATGCCTTATTCAACATCCAGCATAAAGGCAGGGCAGAGTGCTGGTTGCAGAGTGTGATTGCATTTGTGTTTTTGCGTTAGTACTCTACTGTGTTACCATCAGTGGGTATCTGAAAAGATGACCTACATACGTCAATACTAAGGAAAGGAACACATACAGCCTTACCGGTCCTGAAGTGTTCTTTTGGTTCTGTGCTGCCGGATCAGCGAATGTTGCTTCCTTGTGTGGGGTGGCCTAGTATCAGGGGTAACTTCAGCGTGGGGTTCTGTAGAGGTGTGGTGGACTAGAAAAATACTAGCTCACCCTATTAATTCTTGTAGGGGCAAAGGGTAGGAGCTAGATTGCCCTGCCTAACATATACAGAGCACTCACCCCCATAGGGACGACCCCATCAGGAACCTGCCCCTACTCTGGGCAAATCCCTATAAGGTCCCTGAAATCACCATTCCATACACCCGGTGTTTCATCTTAATTATAGAGAATTATCAGGGGAGAATAAGAGTGGTTGTGTGATCAGAACATATAGAGATTAACATAGAGTAACTAAATGATAAGGGACAGCAAATATCCCATAGATAAATCACTAGATAGGAGAATAACTGCAACTAATATGGTCATCCAAGTGGAAGAATGACCTAAAGTGCCAGGGGTCAGTGCACCCCACTGGAAAGCATAAAGTCATAGGAGGGAGGTTGGAGAATCCCCCTTAAATGCCGCAATGACGTGCCACTAGTAGGGGTGCAGACGATAAAGGAGACCTCCCTGCGAACTGCCCACGTAGTCTGTTGCAGGGTGCTCTTTTGTGGTTTTTGAGGTATTTTTCTAAGTTTTGTGATTGCATATTTTTTAACATGCATTTTTAAACTCCTATAGGGATGCATAAGAGTACAGAGTCTGAAAAAAATGCCTTGCCTAGACCATGCTATGGTATGATGAGAATTAAAAGAAATGAAATCCTCAGATACAACTAGAAAAAAAAGGTCTCTACAAGGTTTTGACCTCATGACCCAGTGCACAATGTGCTGTCTGAGCAGTTGTATTGTAGGCACATTTGGTATTTGCAAAGATGCATATTATGTTGGAATTAGCAGGGTAGTGCTGGCCATGCTGAGATAAATAAACCGTTATATGGACACATCTGTACAATAGTCATACATGGGGTAGCGCTGTCTCTCTGACACTGTTAAAGTATTTGCTTATTTAATAATTTGCTTAAAGAAGAAAGCTATTCTATGATTATTTTTTATTTATTTATTCTTTGCTTAAGGGCTCTTTCACACCTGCGTTATAGTCTTCTGGCATAGAGTTCCGTCGTCGGGGCTCTATGCCGGAAGAATACTGATCAGGATTTTCCTAATGCATTCTGAATGGACAGTCCGTCCTTCAGGATGCATCAGGATGTCTTCCGTTCCGGAACGGAACGTTTTTTGGCCGCAGCAAATAGCGCAGCATGCTGCGCTTTTTGCTCCGGCCAAAAATCCGGAACACTTGCCGCAAGGCCGGATCCGGAATGAATGCCCATTGAAAGGCATTGATCCGGATCCGGCCTTAAGCTAAACGTCGTTTCGGCGCATTGCCGGATGCGACGTTTAGCTTTTTCTCAATGGTTACCATGGCTGCCGGGACGCTAAAGTCCTGGCAGCCATGGTAAAGTGTAGCGGGGAGCAGCATACTTACCATCCGTGCGGCTCCCGGGGCGCTCCAGAGTGACGTCAGGGCGCCCCAAGCGCATGGATCACGTGATCGCATGGACACGTCATCCATGCGCATGGGGCGCTCTGACGTCATTCTGGAGCGCCCCGGGAGCCGCACGGACTGTAAGTATACCGCTCGCCCGCTCCCCACTACTACTATGGCAACCAGGACTTTAATAGCATCCTGGCTGCCATAGTAACACTGAAAGCATTTTGAAGACGGATCCGTCTTCAAATGCTTTCAGTACACTTGCGTTTTTCCGGATCCGGCGTGTAATTCCGGCAAGTGGAGTACACGCCGGATCCGGACAACGCAAGTGTGAAAGAGGCCTAAGATGTCTATTTATTTATTTTAATTTCAGATATTACTGTCTATTCAAATAGCTGATCGACTGGGGTGCCGGCAGTCAGACACCTGCTAATCTGATATTAATGAGATTATCAATATTGGAAACCAGACAACCCCTTTAAGGTCTGCTTAAGGCCTCTTGCACATGAACGTTGTGTGTTCGTGGCCATATTACGGCCCGCATATGGCGGGTCAACAATACACGGGCACCGGCCCGTGTGCACTTGAATGAGTCCGCAATCACAGAGATGCGGAACAGAAGCACGGATCGGAACCCCACGGAAGCACTACGGAGTGCTTCCATGGTGTTTCTATCCGTGCCTCCGCACCGCAAAAAAATAGAACTTTTTGCGGTACGGACAGATCACGGACCCATTCAAGTTGAATGGGTCTCAATCCGTCCCGGCCGCCGCATGGACGTTGCCCATGCATTGGGGACCGCAAATTGGGGTCCCCAATGCACGAAACGGATGCACAACATTCGTGTGCAAGAGGCCTAATAGGCTGAGCACTAACGTCGGATAGCTACATTTCACCAGGTGGTCCATTTGGAAGAAAAAAATAATTTGCATGTCTCTTTCCCAGGGGAAAGTTATGTGTTGGCTGGCTTATTCTTTCTCTCTCCATCTGTGATTCTACCTTACTAAATCCCTAGAAATTCTGGTTGAATTCTGAATCAATAGACTCAGTTTGCTCATCTGTAATAGAGTTATAAGAAAATATGCTCCAAAATTGTTATTGCATGGGAATTGGATGGGACTAAATTGGACAATGTGCAAAACAAAGCTAAACACAGACAATCCTATATATGTGTAAACAATGAAGAGTTAATGGCACTTGGGCCATAGTCATGCCCAATAATGGAGATATTATTTCATTTATTTCTGCAGGTTTGGTAAACAGGTTAGGGGAGGGACCTGTAGAACAAAAGTTATCTCCCATCTGGGGGTTTTCTCTAAAATTATAACCTAAGTTCAAGACTACATATTTGTAATACTGAAAATATTGTGCAGACCAGCACCAATATTTCACAACTGTAATTGAATTATGTTGCATGTTTTTCTATAGATATTATGTTTTTTTTTCTTGAAAGCAATGAAATCACCACAATCTGCTGTTATTTCCCAAAATTAAAGAGCGTTCTCAATTCTTCTACATTCTTTGTAGAATGTTTAAATGCCTGATTATAAATCTAAGCTATCTGTTGATCTGTAAAGCCTTTGTAACTTTGACATGTTTTCATTTTTTATATTCCCATTGCAAGAAAGATTTTGACGTCTGTTTTTGTATCACAATACTGTTTCATCAAAATTAATTAATCTTTGTTTTATTTTCTCATATTATAGTGAGAATTAATTAGCATGTCATAGGTGGCAATGGTAAGAAGTTAATCCCTGAGATAACTATTCTACCAGTGCAATGTATCAAGGTGCTCAGAATATACAGTGTAGGAGTGATATATTTTATTCTGAACAGATTGCAAAGGAATCCAGAAAACAAAGGTATTGTATTTTTTAATTCTGCAAAAAAGAAACCGGCATAGAAAATGCAAAACACAATACCTATCAAAATGGCACTGACAAACACACACCACAGGAGTATGCCACAATTGGGTCAGATGTAAAAAGACAAGAAAGGAATACAATCTATTGGAGGAATTGTTATACTCAAAAAAACTGCCAAATGGCACCCTCTCTCAAATTACAAAAGATCTTAACAATTCAAAACATTTGAAATACAGATGTAACAGGGTTAACACACAAACTCTTAACCCAAATTTCTTAACTCAATGCGTTATCTTGCAACAAAGGCCATTGAAAAGCAATTGAACGTGTTTGTTTAACGCATTTAGTTTAGATAACACGTCTCAGAAAGCATGTGTGTTAACTCTACTACATCTGTACATGCCCCATGAGCTTCCCCTGAGGAATCTGATGTGAAACATGTGTCGGGGTGTTTTGTAGGTGCCATTTTGGTTCTGTATTTTATATGTTTTGAAGTGGAAAGTACATCGTTTTTAAAATATTTAATCAATAAAAATTTGAAAAGTGTAGCGTGAATTTAAATTCAGCCCCCAGCACAGTAGGCAGGGAAACACACATACACTGTGAGCCCTAACTTGCACCCAACCCGCTGTCTCTGCCTACTTGCAGAGCAAGCCCTAAGCGGCAAGTCCACAACTTGTCGACTGTCCCCATGCAGGTAAGTGCAGGGAGTCAAACCAAGCAACCATGGTAAAAACTGCTGGGACCTGTTCACACAACTGGAACCCAGAACAGACAAATACACAGTGAGAAATTGATTAGTGGAGAGTCGCGCAGTTCCGAAAATATCGTATACTGACATTGTGAATTTAACCCACTTCACTTCTGGGACCTGCAGCAGTAAAACCATTGGGATTAAATATTGGAATTTTTTTTATTGTTGAAACACACAGAGAAAAGTTGTGCAGGAAAAGGTCAACGCCGACAGGTCAATACAGTACCAAATAACAGAGCAGAGAGAGAGAGGTTCAAGTCAAGCCAAAGTCAAGGTGTATTGCCATCAGGGGTTTAAATAGAGCACAGAGTCCCTGGATCAGAACCTGATAGGTCCTTGACTCGGCGCTCCAATAGTCCGAACACAGCACACAGGAGTAGATCAGCTAAACAATCAGCCCACAGCTAGTCTCCTCCAGCAAGAGCATAGCATCCAGTTGCTAATGACGCTGTCACTGGGGACATAGCCTAGCAGCATGTCTCTTTCGGCAGAGCCGCACCGAAGATCTCACCACTGGAGCCCGGAGAAGTAAGTTTGTGACACCCTAATTAAAATCCAGTGTGACTAACTGCCTTTAAAAGTCACCTAATTATGAAATAGAGTCCACTTGTGTGTAATTTATTCTCAGTATAACTACAGCTGTTCTGTGAAGGCCTAATAGATTTGTTACAGAACATTAGTGATTAAACAGCATCATGAAAACGAAGGAACACACCACACAGGTCAAGGATAAAGTTGTGAAGAACTGCAAAGCAGGGTTAGGGTATAAATAAATATCTCAAGCTCTGAACATCTCACAGAGCACTGTTCAATCCATGTGTGTCCAGCACTCTGGTCTTGACATGAATAAGGACTGTGCATAAACTTGTTAGGTGATAGGAATAGCTCACTTCTGTGTGATACGGATCGGGTGCTCTAGTCCAAAGAAGCTGTATCACCCATACAGATAAAAATTGGGAATAAAGAGAAAGTTATGGACTGGCACTCTGTATGTGTGGATAAAAACAATCCTTAATACAATATAAAGTGATCACGTACATTTAATATTTAAAACAATAAACAATATAATACACAGTAAAATTCAATAAATGCAATTGTCACCTAGGGGTATACAGATAAATAGATAAATAAATAGCAAATTATAGCTGGGGATCGGTGGTATGGAACAAAGCAGACAAATGGTACAGTGATTCTTGGAAAAGAAAATATAGTCTGTTCCCCAATCCACAGACCTCTGTGGGAAAAAAAGGGGAGTCTTATCTGACTGCAGATAGTGGATCAATGTCCAAGTTGTTGGAGCAATGTAATGCTGGCTTGTATTATTTTGAACCCTGTATAGGGTCTTACCTTCTCCTTGGTCGAGGCAATATTTGTAGAATTGCAGCCTTCCAGACCTGGATGTTGAAGGAAATGTTCTTTTGGAACAAGCGGTGCTGCGTTGATTATCTCTGGCTTGTTCGTACGGATGCCAGCATGTCACGTAGTCACGTCTCAAGCCGTAGCATGTAATTCACCGCTGGAAGTATCGCGGGACTTGGTGCCGAGATTTCGGATGGAAGAAACTGTGACAGAGTTCGGAGCGCTCCAATCTTTCGGGAATGATGACCGAAAAGATATATTTCGAATTTTCTGCAGATATTTGTAAAGAGGCCTCTTTGTTGTCCAAAGGGAGCAGTACGCTGGTTTACGCCAGACGCGTTTCGGGGACCTCTTACCCCTTCCTCAGTGGCAGCTCCCCTTTTTTTCCCACAGAGGTCTGTGGATTGGGGAACAGACTATATTTTCTTTTCCAAGAATCACTGTACCATTTGTCTGCTTTGTTCCATACCACCAATCCCCAGCTATAATTTGCTATTTATTTATCTATTTATCTGTATACCCCTAGGTGACAATTGCATTTATTGAATTTTACTGTGTATTATATTGTTTATTGTTTTAAATATTAAATGTACGTGATCACTTTATATTGTATTAAGGATTGTTTTTATCCACACATACAGAGTGCCAGCCCATAACTTTCTCTTTATTCCCAAGGACTGTGCATAGTTCGAGATGCATTGACTGGTGTGGGGAGATGTCTTGCTGTGTGCCATTTTTGGACTTTTTTAAAATGTTTTTATTCATGGCTTTATTCAAGTCCCAAGTGCTGGACCCACTACTTTGTTTCTACATTCAATTTGCTTATCCTAAGGATATGTGCACCAAGAACTGACAAAGGCGGTGTGCTGATTGCATTAATTTTTTTGACTGTTCAATCCATCATCTGAAAATGGAAGGAGTATGGCACAACTGCAAACCTGCCAAGACATGGCCATCCACCTAAACTGACAGCCCAGGCAAGAAGAGGGACAACTATTAGTCATGTACTCCAGAAATCTGACCTTTATGGAAGAGAGGCAAGAACAATTTTTTTTTTTGAAAAGCGAGCCATAAGAAGTTCTGTTTGCAGTTTTCTACAAGCCATTTAGGAAACAAAGCAAACATGTGGAAGAAGATGCTCTGATCACATGAGACCAAAGTTGAATTTTTTGGCCTAAACGCTATATGTGGCGTGAAATTAACACTTCACGTTACCCTGAACACACCATCCTCACAGTGAAACATGGTGGAGGCAGTATTACGCTGTGGGGCTGTTTCTCTTCAGCAGGCACAGGGAAGCAGAGTTGATGGGAAGATGGATATAGCTAAATACAGGGCAACCCTTAAAGAAAACCTTTTAGAGGCTTCAAAAAAAGTGAGACTGGGGTGGAAGTTCACCTTCCAGCAGGAAAACAACTCTAAACATACAGCCAGAGTTACAATAGAATGGTTTTGATCAAATTCATGTGTTAGAATGGCCCAGTCAAAGTGCAGAGCTAAATCCCATTGAGAATCAGTGGCAAGACTTGAAAATTGCTGTTTACAAACACTCTCCATCCAATCTGACTGAGCCTGAGCTATTTTGCAAAGAAAAATGGGCAAGCATTTCAGCCTCTAGATGTGCAAAGCTGGTAGAGACATACCCCAAAAGACTTGCTGTAATTGCAGCAAAAGGTGGTCCTACAAAGTATAAAAAAGCCTATAGTAGAAAAATATTAAAATATCTTCCACATACTGCAAATAGCGAAAATAGAAAAAAAAGTGTCCAAATGGCTGATTTGCAGTTTTTGGTTGCTTCATTTTCTACAAAGAAATTAAATAAAAGGTGATCCAAAAGAAACACTGTGCAGCAGCCTCCTGTCATTCACTAAAACAAGGGCCACTGCACACAAGCTGCAGCTCCTCCGATCTCCACACGGGTGAGCCGGACCATCACCGGAAGCGTGTGCTTCTGGTACTTTTTGCGCTCAGATGCCGTGGTCAGGATTGACCACAGCATCTGAAGTGTAAAATGTCAGAAACTGGCATTACCACTGGACGTGGACATTAACCGTGGGTGTGTGCTGTATGAAACAGCAGGCACCCCATGACAATGGTGCCTGCTCCACTGGTGCCCGTACTAGTATGGCGCTGGTCGAGAAGGGGTTAATAAAGAATTGTGTAAAAGGAAAAGGCAATTTTTATAGCTTGAAATGCTTATTTTGTTTTATTTTTCTCTTTTATTATCTTTTTTTTTAAATTTAAGTCCCACTCGAGGATATGAACTTCTAATAATCTGATCGCTGGTAGTATACATTACACTAATGCTCTATTGTAAAGTACTGTATTTTACATGTCAGTGTTACACTGTCAGCTAATGTACTAGCTAATGACATAGCCAGAATGGTTATGTCATTAGCTAGGTTGTCCAGAATGGCATTTTCTAAATGCATTCTAGGTTGTCCAGAATGGCATTTTCTAAATGCATTCCCTTCCAATTATTTTCTACTTTCTTTGTTATTATACAATCTGCAGTTTCACAACAGTATCTTGTTCTAGTTTGTCATGAGGAAGGACCCGTAGTTCTCTGAGGTCTGAAACGCGTTGACTGTTTGATGTACACCTGTACGGATTTTAACTCGATGGAATAAAGTTTTTCATTTTTTCACCGGAGAGAGCTGGATTTTCTTCTCTTTCTTGTTCTAGTTTGGTGTGTTTTCTGTATAGTATGGGATCTGTCATTCCACAGAGTTTAATGTGTTTTCTTTCTATTCTTGAATGTTTTCCCACAGTATTTTCTTATGTTTGAAAGGCTGAATTGAATTCAGATAGGGTCAGTTCAGTATTGCACCATTTTTTTTGCTTTCATTCATCCGCTATCTACCTTTATACCATAAGCGTTATGCCATACACCTTGTCATGGTGATACTTTGTGCCTGCTGACATTGCTCTATGGATATGGGTGCTGCCTCCCTCACCTAGCTTCTGCCCAGAGCCAGCCTCCAGACTCCTATGTCCCATGCTGCAGCCTGGCTACTAGGTTTCTCTCTGTATGTGTATTAGTTTGTATTCTAACATTTTCCTGCAGAGCTGTAAGGGTTAATTCCCTTTTTTGCTTTGCGTCCAGCTGTTTGACTAATGAGCTCATTAGCCCTCCTATATATGCTGGGATTTTTGTCCTACTCCTTGCCTTAGCAATAAATTCCTTTTGGTTTCACTTGCTAGGTCCTGCAAAAGAGCTCTAATCTATTTGTCTGCCTGTGTATCGACTTTTGCCTGTTTCCTGGATCCTGACTCACTGCCACCAGACCTGACCTGTGCCTGTTCATTGTGCTAACCCTGAGCCACCTGCCCTGACCTAAAATCTGTTTCATGGATTTGCATGTATTCTTCCTGCCTTGACCTCTGCCTGTTAGCTGAATGCATGTATTGCCTAATCCTTTGGTACCTTGCACCCATGTCTCTAACTCCAATGAGTCAGCAGCTAACCACATCAGGACTATTCTAAGAGGTAGCAGCCTGATGGCTCTCCTGCAGCAAAGTCCAGATCTTTGTATAGGGGTTAAAGGATGAAAACCAGGGGACCACTCGGAAAACACACTCAGGACTAGCCCAAAGTCAAACCAGTTGGTTGGCACAGTAGGCCAACACACTTACTATTCACTCCATTGCTGAATCATCTTCTCTGTACATGATCCTTAGAATTTGCTTCCTATTATTCACCAATGAGTTTGTTTCAAAGTATTTTTGTCTGCGAGTTTTGATCTGTGCTTCATATATGTTGTTATTGTGACTGTCCAGTTGTGCTATTCAGTCCTGATGGATGTTTTGGGGGTATTTCAGTACCAAATGCCATTGTTAAGACTTGGAAAAGATGACTGCTTCGGTCAAGCCAATTTCTACTGTCTTGTGCATAACCAGCATCATTATAGGGGTTATACAGGAATTGATAATGATGACCTATCCTCAGGAAAGGTAATAGTTATCACATTAGCGGGAGTCCAACATTACATTTTACAGCAGCTGTGCTTGGTATTGCAGTTCATTCCTATTGACTTGCATGTGACTGATGTATGGTGATGTCATTTGACCTAGGAAGAGGCCACGGCCCTCACTGAGCCTCTTCTAACAGCTGTTCGGAGGGGGTCCCGAGTGTCATATCCCTGCCAATTTCATATTGATGACCTATCCAGAGGATAGGTCATCAATATACATTTTTGGATACCCCTTTAAATTGCTAGGTGATTGTTAAACATTTATCTCTGCTACTTATTACAGTGGGCTGGAGTTTGCACATTGCATGTGACATGCATGCTGCTGCACAGGGCACCAGCCTCTCCTGTGCCTTAGATCTGAAGCCATGTCTCTCTAGATATGTCTGTCCATAATACACTCACCTAAAGAATTATTAGGAACACCTGTTCTATTTCTCATTAATGCGATTATCTAGTCAACCAATCACATGTCAGTTGCTTCAATGCATGTAGGGTTGTGGTCCTGGTCAAGACAATCTCCTGAACTCCAAATTGAATGTCAGAATGGGAAAGAAAGGTGATTTAAGCAATTTTGAGCGTGGCATGGTTGTTGGTGCCAGACGGGTTGGTCTAAGTATTTCGCAATCTGCTCAGTTACTGGGATTTTCACGCACAACCATTTCTAAGGTTTACAAAGAATGGTGTGAAAAGGGAAAAACATCCAGTATGCAGCAGTCCTGTGGGCGAAAATGCCTTGTTGATGTTAGAGGTCAGAGGAGAATGGGCCGACTGATTCAAGCTGATAGAAGAGCAACGTTGACTGGAATAATCACTTGTTACAACCGAGGTATGCAGCAAAGCATTTGTGAAGCCACAACACGCACAACCTTGAGGCGGATGGGCTACAACAGCAGAAGACCCCACCGGGTACCACTCATCTCCACTACAAATAGGAAAAAGAGGCTACAATTTGCACAAGCTCACCAAAATTGGACTGTTGAAGACTGGAAAATGTTGCCTGGTCTGATGAGTCTGGATTTCTGTTGAGACATTCAAATGGTAGAGTCCTAATTTGGCGTAAACAGATTGAGAGCATGTATCCATCATGCCTTGTTACCACTGTGCAGGCTGGTGGTGGTGGTTGTGTAATGGTGTGGGGGATGTTTTCTGGGCACACTTTAGGCCCCTTAGTGCCAATTGGCCATCGTTTAAATGCCACGGGCTACCTGAGCATTGTTTCTGACCATGTCCATCCCTTCATGACCAGCATATACCCATCCTCTGATGGCTACTTCCAGCAGGATAATGCACAATGTCACAAAGCTCGAATCATTTCAAATTGGTTTCTTGAACATGACAATGAGTTCACTGTACTAAAATGGCCCCCACAGTCACAAGATCTCAAGCCAATAGAGCATCTTTGGGATGTGGTGGAACGAGATGTCATGGAACCATGAACCAGACGTACAACAAGAGATAAGTGGAAATAAGAAGGCTTTATTGAAAATCAAGCTGTAGCAAAAGTCCAAACGGATGACTAAACCGAAGCAGGGTCTTGCGTAGACAGAGGTCAGGAACCGGGAGGGTAGTCAGACGAAGCCTGGATCAGGAACCAGCAGGGTAGTCAGACGAAGCCAGGATCAGGAACCAACAGGGTAGTCAGACGAAGCCAGGATCAGGAACCAACGGGGTAGTCAGACGAGGCCAGGATCAGGAACCAGAAGCAGCAGCAGTCTTAGAAGCATGTGAACACAGGAGGACCAAGCAAGGAACTGAAGCCACAGACCTTCTATATATATGAGCTAGGCATCCAGCTCCTCCCAGTGGGAAGGAGAAGCCGCAGGGTGGGAGGCTACAAGAAACACAGAAACCAAGATGGCCGCCAGCACATGTCAAACGAAGGAGAACAGTAAGAAGGTAAGACCATGACAGTACCTCCCCCTCAAGGGCCCCTCCTCCGCGGAGTAAGGAACGGTTTCTGAGGGAAGCGTGCGTGGAAGGCTCGGAGCAAAGCAGGAGCATGGACATCTGCGGAGGGAACCCAGGAACGCTCCTCTGGACCATAACCACGCCAATGGACCAAAAACTGCAACCGACCGCGGACCAGGCGTGAGTCCATGATATTGCTCACCTCATATTCCTCACGATTGCCCACTTGGACCGGACGGGGCCGAGGAACCGAGGAAGTGAAACGATTACACACCAATGGCTTCAACAGGGAGACATGAAACACGTTGGAGATCCGCATGCCAGGAGGAAGCGCAAGGGCATAGGCTACCGGGTTTACCCTGCGAAGCACTCGGAAGGGCCCAACAAAGCGAGGCGCCAGCTTGGGAGTGGGCACTCGAAGGTTGAGGTTGCGGGTGGACAACCATACACGGTCTCCGACCTGGTAGGAAGGAGCGGGTGCTCGTCTGCGATCAGCCTGGAGTCTCTGGCGCTGCGCAGAGACCTCAAGGGACCTCTGGATCTGTACCCAAGAAGCACGAAGGACGGAAAGGTGATCCTCCACAGCCGGAGTATCCTGGGGAGAGAATACCTCCGGTAACACGGCAGGTTGGAACCCATAATTGGCCATGAAGGGAGACGTCCCAGAGGAAGAGTTCACCGCCGTGTTCCTGGCAAACTCAGCCCAAGGCAGGAGGTCAACCCAATTGTCTTGGTGATCGGAGACATAGCAACGAAGGAATTGCTCCAAGGCCTGATTGGATCGTTCTGCGGCCCCATTGGACTGAGGGTGGTAGGCCGAGGAGAAAGAGAGATGAATCCCCAACTGGGAGCAAAAGGCGCGCCAGAACCTGGACACAAACTGACTCCCCCGATCCGACACAATCTCCTTGGGCAAACCGTGCAACCGGAAGACCTCCCTGGCGAAAATCGTGGCCAACTCTTGTGCAGAGGGTAACTTCTTGAGAGGAACACAGTGGCACATTTTGGAAAACCGATCCACAATCATGAGAATGACCGTATGGCCTCGGGATGCAGGGAGGTCCACAATGAAATCCATCCCTAGGTGTGACCATGGGCGCTCCCCGGTGGCTATGGGTTGCAAAAGGCCCAACGGAAGGTGCCGAGGGGACTTACTCTGGGCACAAACGGAGCATGCCGCTACATATGCGGCGATGTCGGAACGTAGAGAAGGCCACCAGAACAGACGTGAAACAGCCCAGGACAGCTGATTCTTTCCAGGATGCCCCGCGGCCTTGGAGTTATGGTAGGTTCGCAACGACCGAGTGCGCAACTCCTCAGGCACAAAACACCTGCCGTTGGGTCTCCCAGAGGGAGCACCAGATTGAGCCGCCAAAATCTGCTCACCTAGGGGAGAGGTCAGGCTGGTGCGAATGGCGGCCAGGATCTGATTCGGAGGTATGACCGAAGTCGGAATCGACTCCTCCCCGGACAGCTCGGAGTACTGCCGTGATAAGGCATCCGCTCTGATGTTCTTGGAACCGGGTAGGTAGGAGACCACGTAATTAAAACGTGACAAGAACAGAGCCCATCTGGCCTGACGTGGTGTCAATCTCTTGGCCTCAGAAAGGTAGGTCAGATTCTTGTGGTCCGTCAGGATGAGAACCGGAACCACCGATCCCTCGAGCAAGTGCCTCCATTCTTTAAGGGCCTGCACGATGGCCAATAACTCCCTGTCACCAATCTGATAGTTGCACTCCGCGGAAGACAGTTTCCGGGAGTAAAACCCACAAGGAAGCAGAGGAATCTCTGGTGTTCTACGCTGAGACAGAAGGGCGCCTACTCCCGTCTCAGACGCGTCCACCTCGAGGACAAAGGGCAACCCAGGGTTGGGATGCGACAGAATCGGAGCCGACACAAAGGCGGACTTTAGAGCCTCAAAAGCTCGGATGGCCTCGAGCGGCCAGACCTGGAAATTACTGCCCTTCCTGGTCAGATCCGTGAGAGGCTTGGCCAGCATAGAAAAGTCCCTGATGAACTTCCGATAGTAATTGGCGAAGCCCAAAAAGCGCTGCAGGGCACGGAGACCTCTGGGCTGGGGCCACTGTAAGACAGCCGAAACCTTCTCAGGATCCATGGAGAACCCCTCAGCGGAAATGATGTAACCTAAGAAGGTTACCTGGGATCGGTGAAATTCGCATTTCTCAAGCTTACCGAACAGCCTGTTCTCTCGTAACCGTTGCAACACTCGTCTGACATCCATAATGTGGGCCTCCATGGATTCAGAATATACCAAGATGTCATCCAAATAGACCACAACACACTGCTGCAACAGGTCACGGAAAACATCGTTGATGAATTCCTGGAAGACTGCGGGCGCATTGCACAACCCAAAGGGCATAACCAAGGATTCATAATGACCGGTCCTGGTGTTAAACGCGGTCTTCCACTCATCGCCCGCCTTGATCCTTACCAGGTTATATGCCGCCCTCAGGTCGAGTTTGGTAAAGACCGTGGCCCCTTTGAGGCGATCGAACAGCTCGGAAATCAAGGGTATCGGGTAAGCGTTCTTGATCGTGATGCGATTGAGACCCCTGTAATCGATGCAAGGCCTCAACTCACCGCCCTTCTTTTTCACAAAGAAAAATCCAGCCCCTGCCGGGGACGAGGATTTGCGAATGTGTCCGTGTGAAAGCGCCTCCCTCACGTACTCCTCCATGGCCTCATTCTCCGCTACCGACAGTGGATAGACTTTGCCACGAGGAGGAACGGCACCAGATTGTAACTCTATGGCACAATCGTATGGGCGGTGCGGAGGTAGGGCAACCGCGCGCACTTTATCGAATACATCCCGGTACTCTTCGTATTCAGGAGGCAACAGAGAGTCCGAGGAAGTACACAGCAACTTGACAGGCCCATGGATGCAACTAGCCCCACACTGCGGTGACCACGAGAGGATCTCGGCCGATCTCCAATCGAAAGTCGGATTATGCTTCTGGAGCCAGGGGTACCCCAAGACCACCGAGTAGTGTGGAGACGAAATCACCTGGAGACAGACCGACTCTCTGTGAACGGCACCAATGGCTATCCCCACTGGAAGGGTCTCATGAGTCACGTGTGGCGGCAGAAGGGGTCTGCCGTCTATCGCCTCAAGAGCCATTGGGGAACCTCGAGGCTGCAGAGGAATGGAATTGGCGGCAGCGAACCCACTATCAATGAACAAACCACCAGCACCAGAGTCCAGCAACGCCTGGGTCGTCACCGAGCCCCCGACCCAGGAGAGGACAACAGTGATCAGTGGTTTGTCAACACGGGAAACCGGGGACGAGGAGACTCCACCCAAGATCTGCCCCCGACAGGATCTCAGGTGCGAGCGTTTCCCGGACGGTTCGGACATGCCAACCGAAAATGCCCACCGAGACCACAGTACATGCATCGGCCCTCGCGTCTCCGGAGTACCCTCTCCCCCTCGGACAGGCGAGCAAACCCCAGCTGCATGGGTTCACCCCCAGACAAGTCATCCCCAGGAGGCGTGGGAGGAGAGGGAGGCACGGGTGGGACAGCAAACGTAGGCGCCAATCTGTTAGAAGACCTCCGCAGGCTCTCCTTAAAGGAAGGTCTCTCCCTGAGTCTGGTGTCAATCAAAATCAGGAAAGAAATAAGAGACTCGAGCTCCACTGGTAGGTCCTTAGCTGCAACCTCATTGTCACGGAATGTGTACAGGTAACAAGGCAAAACAACATGCATAAATGTCTCGCTGGATCCAAAAGCTAAGGAACGAAAGGGAGACCCCTGTAGAAGACCTGGCACTTTCCCTGGCTGCTCAGCCTATGCATAGATCCGAATGGTGGAGGTATGCATATCCACGAACCTTGACTATAAAGCCCTGAGCACCCTACAATAGTGAGGGGACACGACCACCGGCTCCCTACACCAGACACGGAGGGAGTCAGGGTCACCTGGGATCCAGCAAACAGAAAACAACAGATAACAGTGTAACACTTAACTTTGTGGAGGAGAGGAGAACCAGATGGGCAAGCACACATACTCCAGGAAGAAATATAAGCCGCCCAGAAAAGCATTCTGGGGAAGAATTTAAAGGGAAACAATTAGTCCAACACATAACAGCTGAGAGACGCTAATGAGAGGAGGAGCTGAATACCACAACACAGAAGTCAAGGAGGAGGTTCTGAAAGGCCTCTGTCAGAGCTTCTCAGCTGTCTGGTTGTGACAGTACCCCTCCCTCTACGAGTGGACTCCGGACACTCAGAACCCACCTTCTCAGGATGGGACCTATGGAAAGCCTTGATGAGACGAGAGGCTTTAATGTCCGTCACTGAGACCCACATCCTCTCCTCAGGACCATACCCCTCCCAGTGAACAAGGTACTGAAGAGAATCCCCCTCCCATCAACCATAATCGGAGGAGGAGGCAAAGGCGAGGGTACAATGGGTTGAACATAAGGTTTCAATAAGGACTTATGAAAAACATTATGGATCTTCCAAGTCTGAGGAAGATCAAGACGGTATGCAACAGGATTGATGACAGACAGGATTTTGTAAGGCCCAATAAACCTAGGACCCAACTTCCAGGAGGGAACCTTCAATTTGATATTCTTGGTAGACAACCACACCAGATCACCAACATTCAGGTCCGGACCAAGCACACGTCTCTTATCAGCCACACGCTTATATCTCTCACTCATGCTCTTTAGATTATCTTGAATCTTTTGCCAAATAGATGACAAAGACGAGGAGAATCTGTCCTCATCAGGTAAACCAGAAGACCCCTCTCCCGAGAAAGTCCCAAACTGTGGATGAAACCCATATGCACCAAAAAATGGTGACTTATCAGAGGACTCCTGACGACGGTTATTTAAAGCAAACTCAGCAAGGGACAAAAAAGAACACCAATCCTCTTGATTCTCCGCCACAAAACAGCGCAGATATGTCTCCAGATTCTGATTGACGCGCTCTGTCTGGCCATTCGACTGCGGGTGGAAAGCAGAAGAGAATGACAACCGAACCCCCAAGCGAGAACAGAAAGCCTTCCAGAATCTGGAAACAAACTGCGTGCCCCTATCAGAGACTATGTCTGAAGGAATACCGTGCAATTTGACAATGTGATCAACAAATGCCTGCGCCAGCGTCTTAGCATTGGGCAAACCAGGAAAAGGGATGAAATGCACCATTTTGCTAAAACGGTCCACCACCACCAGAATCACAGTCTTCCCCGAGGAACGAGGCAGGTCCGTGATAAAGTCCATGGACAGATGTGTCCAAGGACGGGAAGGAATGGGTAAGGGAAGGAGAGGACCTGATGGCCGTGAATGAGGGACTTTGGCACGAGCGCAAGTCTCGCAGGCTGCCACAAAACCCTCAACCGACTTACGAAGCGCAGGCCACCAGAATCTCCGAGCGATGAGATCCAGTGTGGCTCTTACCCCCGGGTGCCCAGCAAGGACCGTATCGTGGTGTTCTTTAAAAATCTTGTGTCTTAAAGCGAGAGGCACAAACAACCTCCCAGGAGGACAAAGATCAGGAGCCTCTGACTGGGCTGCCTGCACCTCTGCCTCCAATTCAGGAAAAAGAGCAGAGACCACCACACCTTCAGCCAAAATGGGACCCGGGTCTTCAAAATTCCCGCCTCCCGGAAAACAACGTGACAGGGCATCTGCCTTCACATTCTTAACTCCAGGGCGGAACGTGACAACAAAATTAAACCTAGAAAAGAACAACGACCATCTGGCCTGTCTCGGGTTCAGACGCTTGGCTGACTCCAAGTAGGCCAGATTTTTATGGTCAGTAAATACGGTAATAGGGTGTCTGGCTCCCTCTAGCCAATGGCGCCATTCCTCAAAAGCCAACTTGATGGCCAGCAATTCCCTATCTCCCACATCGTAATTTCTCTCTGCGGAGGAGAGTTTTCTTGAGAAAAAGGCACACGGTCGCCAATTGGCAGGAGAGGAACCCTGAGACAAGACCGCCCCCACACCCACCTCAGAAGCATCAACCTCAACTATGAAGGGTAACGAAACATCAGGTTGCACCAAGATGGGAGCGGAAGCAAAACTCTCCTTGATATCAGAAAAAGCCTTACGCGCCTCTACTGACCAAGAAGAAAAATCTACCCCCTTTCTGGTCATATCAGTGAGTGGTTTAACAATAGAAGAATAATTCAAGATGAACTTCCTGTAATAATTGGCAAAGCCCAAAAAACGCATCAGCGCCTTTTGATTCTCAGGAAGCTCCCACTCAAGCACAGCGCGGACCTTCTCTGGGTCCATGCGAAAACCAGAAGCGGAGAGAAGAAACCCCAGAAATTGAATTTCTGGAACCGCAAACACACATTTTTCCAGTTTCGCATATAATTTATTCTCCCGCAGGATGAGCAAGACCTGACGTAAATGTTCCTTATGAGTTTTGAAATCGGGAGAAAAAATCTAAATGTCATCCAAATACACCAATACAAATTTTCCCATCAAATGATAAAAAATGCTGTTCACGAAATGCTGGAAAACGGCTGGGGCATTCATCAAACCAAAAGGCATAACCAAGTTTTCAAAATGGCCCTCAGGGGTATTGAAGGCCGTCTTCCATTCGTCCCCTTCTCTGACCCTGACCAGGTTGTATGCCCCTCTTAAATCTAATTTGGAAAAGACTTTAGCCCCAACAACCTGGTTAAATAGGTCCGGGATCAGAGGAAGCGGATAAGGGTCACGAATTGTGATATTGTTCAGCTCCCTGAAATCCAGACAAGGTCTTAAAGAACCATCTTTTTTCTTAACAAAGAAAAAACCAGCGGCAACAGGTGACTTTGAGGGTCGTATGTGTCCCTTTCTCAGACTCTCAGAGATATAAGCACGCATAGCGATCCTCTCAGGTTGGGAAAGATTGTATAAACGAGATTTAGGCAGCTTGGCGTCTGGGATGAGATTAATAGGGCAATCGTACTCCCTGTGCGGGGGCAAATCCTGAACTCCACTCTCAGAGAAGACATCCGAAAATTCAGAGAGAAAAGATGGTATAGTCTTAGTAGCAACCTCAGAAACAGATGTCATGAGGCAATTCTCTCTGCAAAAGTCACTCCAACCATTTATTTGCTTCGCTTGCCAATCAATGGTGGGGTTATGCTTAGTGAGCCAGGGCAGCCCCAACACCAGCGGGGTGGGCAAACCGCTAAGGACGAAACATGACACATCCTCAACATGAGCATCACTCACAATTAAACGGATATTGTGAACTATGCCCTTTAATGATTTCTGAGAAAGTGGAGCGGAATCGATAGCAAATACAGGAATATCCTTTCTCAAAGCGCACACCTGGAAACCATGAGTTATCGCAAAGTGATTATCAATGAGATTGACCGCTGCTCCACTATCCACAAAAATCTCACAAAAAATGTTCTTGCTCTCTAGCGCCACACTAGCCGGCAGGACAAAACGGGAACTACAAGCAAACGGAAAATCTTCAATCTCCGCCTCAATCCTGCCAATAGTAACAGACGGAACATTTTTCAAAGATTTTTTCCTCTTTGTTTCTTTATTATACCCAGAGAACTGCCTGAATCTCCTAGAGGGACAAATATTTGCCAAATGATTAATACCTCCACAACAAAAACAAACCCTCCCATGCGGGCTGAATCTTCTATTGTCAGAAGCAATCAACCCCAGCTGCATGGGCTCCTGCTCAGAAGGGGCTGACAGCGACTGAGACCCCTGCGCAGAGAATGGGACCGCTGCACAGTCCTGGGACCGAGTATGACAGGAAGGAGAGATCTCTCCTCTCTCTCTAAGACGCCTGTCAATACGAACGGCCTGAGACATAGCAGAGTCCAAAGAAATAGGCCTTTCATGAAAGGCAAATGCATCTTTCAATCCCTCTGAAAGACCATGGCAAAATTGACTTCGGAGTGCAGCATCATTCCAACCAGTATCAGCTGCCCAACTCCGAAATTCTGAGCAGTATATTTCTGCGGATTGTTTACCCTGGCATAGGAGACGTAGTCTAGACTCCGCCAGAGCAATACGATCCGGATCATCATATATCTGACCCAGGGCTAAAAAGAATTCATCCACTGAACGGAGGGGCCGTGCCCCCTCCGGCAGCGAAAAGGCCCAGGACTGAGCGTTACCCCTGAGCAGCGATATAATGATCCCCACCCTCCGTTCCTCATCACCAGAAGAATGGGGAAGAAGGCGAAAATGGAGTTTGCAAGCCTCTCTAAAACGCACAAAATTCTCACTACCCCCGGAGAACGTATCCGGGAGCGAGATCTTAGGCTCAGAACAAGCTCCATGAACGCAAGCTGAACCGGTCACTTGAAGCTGAGAAAAAGTCTTACGGAGGTCAGCTACCTCCAATGAAAGACCCTGGAAGCGTTCAGCCAAAAGTGAAACCGGATCCATGCTTAAGACGGTTTTGGCGGCTTATAATGTCACGGAATGTGTACAGGTAACAAGGCAAAACAACATGCATAAATGTCTCGCTGGATCCAAAAGCTAAGGAACGAAAGGGAGACCCCTGTAGAAGACCTGGCACTTTCCCTGGCTGCTCAGCCTATGCATAGATCCGAATGGTGGAGTTATGTATATCCACGAACCTTGACTATAAAGCCCTGAGCACCCTACAATAGTGAGGGGACACGACCACCGGCTCCCTACACCAGACACGGAGGGAGTCAGGGTCACCTGGGATCCAGCAAACAGAAAACAACAGATAACAGTGTAACACTTAACTTTGTGGAGGAGAGGAGAACCAGATGGGCAAGCACACATACTCCAGGAAGAAATATAAGCCGCCCAGAAAAGCATTCTGGGGAAGAATTTAAAGGGAAACAATTAGTCCAACACATAACAGCTGAGAGACGCTAATGAGAGGAGGAGCTGAATACCACAACACAGAAGTCAAGGAGGAGGTTCTGAAAGGCTTCTGTCAGAGCTTCTCAGCTGTCTGGTTGTGACACTCATCCTTCAAGGCATCCGAGAGACCATGAGTAGAGTTGAGCGAACACCTGGATGTTCGGGTTCGAGAAGTTCGGCCGAACATCCCGGAAATGTTCGGGTTCGGGATCCGAACCCGATCCGAACTTCGTCCCGAACCCGAACCCCATTGAAGTCAATGGGGACCCGAACTTTTCGGCACTAAAAAGGCTGTAAAACAGCCCAGGAAAGAGCTAGAGGGCTGCAAAAGGCAGCAACATGTAGGTAAATCCCCTGCAAACAAATGTGGATAGGGAAATGAATTAAAATAAAAATTAAATAAATAAAAATTAACCAAAATCAATTGGAGAGAGGTTCCATAGCAGAGAATCTGGCTTCCCGTCACCCACCACTGGAACAGTCCATTCTCAGATATTTAGGCCCCGGCACCCAGGCAGAGGAGAGAGGTCCCGTAACAGAGAATCTGTCTTCATGTCAGCAGAGAATTAGTCTGCATGTCATAGCAGAGAATGAGGCTTCACGTCAGCCACCACTGCAACAGTCCATTGGCATATATTTAGGCCCAGCACCCAGGCAGAGGAGGGAGGTCCCGTAACAGAGAATCTGTCTTCATGTCAGCAGAGAATTAGTCTGCATGTCATAGCAGAGAATGAGGCTTCACGTCAGCCACCACTGCAACAGTCCATTGGCATATATTTAGGCCCAGCACACACACAGGCAGAGGAGAGAGGTCCCGTAACAGAGAATCTGGCTTCATGTCAGCAGAGAATCAGTCTGCATGTCATAGCAGAGAATGAGGCTTCACGTCAGCCACCACTGCAACAGTCCATTGGCATATATTTAGGCCCAGCACACACACAGGCAGAGGAGAGAGGTCCCGTAACAGAGGATCTGGCTTCATGTCAGCAGAGAATCAGTCTGCATGTCATAGCAGAGAATCAGGCTTCACGTCAGCCACCACTGCAACAGTCCATTGTCATAAATTTAGGCCCAGCACCCAGGCAGAGGAGAGAGGTCCCGTAACAGACAATCTGGCTTCATGTCAGCAGAGAATTAGTCTGCATGTCATAGCAGAGAATGAGGCTTCACGTCAGCCACCACTGCAACAGTCCATTGGCATATATTTAGGCCTAGCACACAGGCAGAGGAGAGAGGTCCCGTAACAGACAATCTGGCTTCATGTCAGCAGAGAATCAGTCTGCATGTCATAGCAGAGAATGAGGCTTCACGTCACCCACCACTGCAACAGTCCATTGGCATATATTTAGGCCTAGCACACAGGCAGAGCAGAGAGGTCCCGTAACAGACAATCTGGCTTCATGACAGCAGAGAATCAGTCTGCATGTCATAGCAGAGAATGAGGCTTCACGTCACCCACCACTGCAACAGTCCATTGGCATATATTTAGGCCTAGCACACAGGCAGAGCAGAGAGGTCCCGTAACAGACGATCTGGCTTCATGTCAGCAGAGAATCAGTCTGCATGTCATAGCAGAGAATGAGGCTTCACGTCAGCCACCACTGCAACAGTCCATTGGCATATATTTAGGCCTAGCACACAGGCAGAGGAGAGAGGTCCCGTAACAGACAATCTGGCTTCATGTCAGCAGAGAATCAGTCTGCATGTCATAGCAGAGAATGAGGCTTCACGTCACCCACCACTGCAACAGTCCATTGGCATATATTTAGGCCCAGCACCCAGGCAGAGGAGGGAGGTCCCGTAACAGAGAATCTGTCTTCATGTCAGCAGAGAATTAGTCTGCATGTCATAGCAGAGAATGAGGCTTCACGTCAGCCACCACTGCAACAGTCCATTGGCATATATTTAGGCCCAGCACCCAGGCAGAGGAGGGAGGTCCCGTAACAGAGAATCTGTCTTCATGTCAGCAGAGAATTAGTCTGCATGTCATAGCAGAGAATGAGGCTTCACGTCAGCCACCACTGCAACAGTCCATTGGCATATATTTAGGCCCAGCACCCAGGCAGAGGAGGGAGGTCCCGTAACAGACAATCTGGCTTCATGTCAGCAGAGAATCAGTCTGCATGTCATAGCAGAGAATGAGGCTTCACGTCACCCACCACTGCAACAGTCCATTGGCATATATTTAGGCCCAGCACCCAGGCAGAGGAGGGAGGTCCCGTAACAGAGAATCTGTCTTCATGTCAGCAGAGAATTAGTCTGCATGTCATAGCAGAGAATGAGGCTTCACGTCAGCCACCACTGCAACAGTCCATTGGCATATATTTAGGCCCAGCACACACACAGGCAGAGGAGAGAGGTCCCGTAACAGAGAATCTGGCTTCATGTCAGCAGAGAATCAGTCTGCATGTCATAGCAGAGAATGAGGCTTCACGTCAGCCACCACTGCAACAGTCCATTGGCATATATTTAGGCCCAGCACACACACAGGCAGAGGAGAGAGGTCCCGTAACAGAGAATCTGTCTTCATGTCAGCAGAGAATTAGTCTGCATGTCATAGCAGAGAATGAGGCTTCACGTCAGCCACCACTGCAACAGTCCATTGGCATATATTTAGGCCCAGCACACACACAGGCAGAGGAGAGAGGTCCCGTAACAGACAATCTGGCTTCATGTCAGCAGAGAATTAGTCTGCATGTCATAGCAGAGAATGAGGCTTCACGTCAGCCACCACTGCAACAGTCCATTGGCATATATTTAGGCCCAGCACACACACAGGCAGAGGAGAGAGGTCCCGTAACAGAGAATCTGTCTTCATGTCAGCAGAGAATTAGTCTGCATGTCATAGCAGAGAATCAGGCTTCACGTCACCCACCACTGCAACAGTCCATTGGCATATATTTAGGCCCAGCACCCAGGCAGAGGAGGGAGGTCCCGTAACAGAGAATCTGTCTTCATGTCAGCAGAGAATTAGTCTGCATGTCATAGCAGAGAATGAGGCTTCACGTCACCCACCACTGCAACAGTCCATTGGCATATATTTAGGCCTAGCACACAGGCAGAGGAGAGGTTCATTCAACTTTGGGTAGCCTCGCAATATAATGGTAAAATGAAAATAAAAATAGGATTGAATGAGGAAGTGCCCTGGAGTCCAATAATATATGGTTATGGGGAGGTAGTTAATGTCTAATCTGGACAAGGGACGGACAGGTCCTGTGGGATCCATGCCTGGTTCATTTTTATGAACGTCAGCTTGTCCACATTGGCTGTAGACAGGCGGCTGCGTTTGTCTGTAATGACGCCCCCTGCCGTGCTGAATACACGTTCAGACAAAACGCTGGCTGCCGGGCAGGCCAGCACCTCCAAGGCATAAAAGGCTAGCTCTGGCCACGTGGACAATTTAGAGACCCAGAAGTTGAATGGGGCCGAACCATCAGTCAGTACGTGGAGGGGTGTGCACACGTACTGTTCCACCATGTTAGTGAAATGTTGCCTCCTGCTAACACGTTGCGTATCAGGTGGTGGTGCAGTTAGCTGTGGCGTGTTGACAAAAGTTTTCCACATCTCTGCCATGCTAACCCTGCCCTCAGAGGAGCTGGCCGTGACACAGCTGCCTTGGCGACCTCTTGCTCCTCCTCTGCCTTGGCCTTGGGCTTCCACTTGTTCCCCTGTGACATTTGGGAATGCTCTCAGTAGCGCGTCTACCAACGTGCGCTTGTACTCGCGCATCTTCCTATCACGCTCCAGTGCAGGAAGTAAGGTGGGCACATTGTCTTTGTAGCGTGGATCCAGCAGGGTGGCAACCCAGTAGTCCGCACAGGTTAAAATGTGGGCAACTCTGCTGTCGTTGCGCAGGCACTGCAGCATGTAGTCGCTCATGTGTGCCAGGCTGCCCAGGGGTAAGGACAAGCTGTCCTCTGTGGGAGGCGTATCGTCATCGTCCTGCCTTTCCCCCCAGCCACGCACCAGTGATGGACCCGAGCTGCGTTGGGTGCCACCCCGCTGTGACCATGCTTCATCCTCATCCTCCTCCACCTCCTCCTCATCCTCGTCCTCCTCGTCCTCCAGTAGTGGGCCCTGGCTGGCCACATTTGTACCTGGCCTCTGCTGTTGCCAAAAACCTCCCTCTGAGTCACTTCGAAGAGACTGGCCTGAAAGTGCTAAAAATGACCCCTCTTCCTCCTCCTCCTCCTCCTCCTGGGCCACCTCCTCTTCCATCATCGCCCTAAGTGTTTTCTCAAGGAGACATAGAAGTGGTATTGTAACGCTGATAACGGTGTCATCGCCACTGGCCATGTTGGTGGAGTACTCGAAACAGCGCAACAGGGCACACAGGTCTCGCATGGAGGCCCAGTCATTGGTGGTGAAGTGGTGCTGTTCTGTAGTGCGACTGACCCGTGCGTGCTGCAGCTGAAACTCCACTATGGCCTGCTGCTGCTCGCACAGTCTGTCCAGCATGTGCAAGGTGGAGTTCCACCTGGTGGGCACGTCGCATATGAGGCGGTGAGCGGGAAGGCCGAAGTTACGCTGTAGCGCAGACAGGCGAGCAGCAGCAGGATGTGAACGCCGGAAGCGCGAACAGACGGCCCGCACTTTATGCAGCAGCTCTGACATGTCGGGGTAGTTGTGAATGAACTTCTGCACCACCAAATTCAGCACATGCGCCAAGCAAGGGATGTGCGTCAAATTGGCTAGTCCCAGAGCTGCAACGAGATTTCGCCCATTATCACACACCACCAGGCCGGGCTTGAGGCTCACCGGCAGCAACCACTCGTCGGTCTGTTGTTCTATACCCCGCCACAACTCCTGTGCGGTGTGGGGCCTGTCCCCCAAACATATGAGTTTCAGAATGGCCTGCTGACGTTTACCCCGGGCTGTGCTGAAGTTGGTGGTGAAGGTGTGTGGCTGACTGGATGAGCAGGTGGAAGAAGAGGAGGAGGAAGCCGAGAAGGAGGAGGTGGCAACAGGAGGCAAAGAATGTTGCCCTGCGATCCTTGGCGGCGGAAGGACGTGCGCCAAACAGCTCTCCGCCTGGGGCCCAGCTGCCACTACATTTACCCAGTGTGCAGTTAGGGAGATATAGCGTCCCTGGCCGTGCTTACTGGTCCACGTATCTGTGGTTAGGTGGACCTTGCCACAGATGGCGTTGCGCAGTGCACACTTGATTTTATCGGATACTTGGTTGTGCAGGGAAGGCACGGCTCTCTTGGAGAAGTAGTGCCGGCTGGGAACAACATACTGTGGGACAGCAAGCGACATGAGCTGTTTGAAGCTGTCTGTGTCCACCAGCCTAAATGACAGCATTTCATAGGCCAGTAGTTTAGAAATGCTGGCATTCAGGGCCAGGGATCGAGGGTGGCTAGGTGGGAATTTACGCTTTCTATCAAATGTTTGTGAGATGGAGAGCTGAACGCTGGCGTGTGACATGGTTGAGACGCTTGGTGACGGAGGTGGTGGTGGTGGTGTTGGTGGTACATCCCCTGTTTGCTGGGCGGCAGGTGCCAACGTTCCTCCAGAGGCGGAGGAAGAGGCCGAGGCGGCAGCAGCAGAATAGGCCGAGGCGGCAGCAGCAGAAGAGGTAGCAGGGGGAGCCTGAGTGACTTCCTTGGTTTTAAGGTGTTTACTCCACTGCAGTTCATGCTTTGCATGCAGGTGCCTGGTCATGCAGGTTGTGCTCAGGTTCAGAACGTTAATGCCTCGCTTCAGGCTCTGATGGCACAGCGTGCAAACCACTCGGGTCTTGTCGTCAGCACATTGTTTGAAGAAGTGCCATGCCAGGGAACTCCTTGAAGCTGCCTTTGGGGTGCTCGGTCCCAGATGGCGGCGGTCAGTAGCAGGCGGAGTCTCTTGGCGGCGGGTGTTCTGCTTTTGCCCACTGCTCCCTCTTTTGCTACGCTGTTGGCTCGGTCTCACCACTGCCTCTTCCTCCGAACTGTGAAAGTCAGTGGCACGACCTTCATTCCATGTGGGGTCTAGGACCTCATCGTCCCCTGCATCGTCTTCCACCCAGTCTTGATCCCTGACCTCCTGTTCAGTCTGCACACTGCAGAAAGACGCAGCAGTTGGCACCTGTGTTTCGTCATCATCAGAGACATGCTGAGGTGGTATTCCCATGTCCTCATCATCAGGAAACATAAGTGGTTGTGCGTCAGTGCATTCTATGTCTTTCACCGCTGGGGAAGGGCTAGGTGGATGCCCTTGGGAAACCCTGCCAGCGGAGTCTTCAAACAGCATAAGAGACTGCTGCATAACTTGAGGCTGAGACAGTTTCCCTGGTATGCATGGGGGTGATGTGACAGACTGATGGGGTTGGTTTTCAGGCGCCATCTGTGCGCTTTCTGCAGAAGACTGGGTGGGAGATAATGTGAACGTGCTGGATCCACTGTCGGCCACCCAATTGACTAATGCCTGTACCTGCTCAGGCCTTACCATCCTTAGAACGGCATTGGGCCCCACCATATATCGCTGTAAATTCTGGCGGCTACTGGGACCTGAGGTAGTTGGTACACTAGGACGTGTGGATGTGGCAGAACGGCCACGTCCTCTCCCAGCACCAGAGGGTCCACTAACACCACCACGACCATGTCCACGTCCGCGTCCCTTACTAGATGTTTTTCTCATTGTTATGGTTCACCACAACAACAAATATATTATTTGGCCCAATGTATTGTATTCAAATTCAGCGGGATATAAATTTGAGGCCTAGTATTTAGGCGCTGGGTGACCGGTATGGATTTAGTGACAGAATTAGACTTGGAAATGCACAGTAAGCGGTGTGTGTGAAGTTATTCTGAATGACCCAATGTGCACCTTGAATATTATATACCCTTTTAGGGATAGATTTCAAATAGCTCTGATATAGCAGAAACCACTAAATTATGAAATTGCTAAATTGGGAATTGTATTTCAACCCAGAACAAGAAATGTGCTTGACGGACACTAAATAACTTCGCCCAGCTAACAGGACAGCGGTAACGAGAGATTTAGCGGGATATAAATTTGAGGCCTAGTATTTAGGCGCTGGGTGACAGGTATGGGTTTAGTGACAGAATTAGACTTGGAAATACACAGTAGCGGGTGTGTGTGAAGTTATTCTGAATGACCCTATGTGCACCTTGAATATTATATACCCTTTTAGGGATAGATTTCAAATAGCTCTGATATAGCAGAAACCACTAAATTATGAAATTGCTAAATTGGGAATTGTATTTCAACCCAGAACAAGAAATGTGCTTGAACGGACACTAAATAACTCGCCCAGCTACAGCACTAGGGACAGATTTAGCGGGATATAAATTTGAGGCCTAGTATTTAGGCGCTGGGTGACAGGTATGGGTTTAGTGCCAGAATTAGACTTGGAAATACACAGTAGCGGGTGTGTGTGAAGTTATTCTGAATGACCCAATGTGCACCTTGAATATTATATACCCTTTTAGGGATAGATTTCAAATAGCTCTGATATAGCAGAAACCACTAAATTATGAAATTGCTAAATTGGGAATTGTATTTCAACCCAGAACAAGAAATGTGCTTGAACGGACACTAAATAACTCGCCCAGCTACAGCACTAGGGACAGATTTAGCGGGATATAAATTTGAGGCCTAGTATTTAGGCGCTGGGTGACAGGTATGGGTTTAGTGCCAGAATTAGACTTGGAAATACACAGTAGCGGGTGTGTGTGAAGTTATTCTGAATGACCCAATGTGCACCTTGAATATTATATACCCTTTTAGGGATAGATTTCAAATAGCTCTGATATAGCAGAAACCACTAAATTATGAAATTGCTAAATTGGGAATTGTATTTCAACCCAGAACAAGAAATGTGCTTGAACGGACACTAAATAACTCGCCCAGCTACAGCACTAGGGACAGATTTAGCGGGATATAAATTTGAGGCCTAGTATTTAGGCGCTGGGTGACAGGTATGGGTTTAGTGCCAGAATTAGACTTGGAAATACACAGTAGCGGGTGTGTGTGAAGTTATTCTGAATGACCCAATGTGCACCTTGAATATTATATACCCTTTTAGGGATAGATTTCAAATAGCTCTGATATAGCAGAAACCACTAAATTATGAAATTGCTAAATTGGGAATTGTATTTCAACCCAGAACAAGAAATGTGCTTGAACGGACACTAAATAACTCGCCCAGCTACAGCACTAGGGACAGATTTAGCGGGATATAAATTTGAGGCCTAGTATTTAGGCGCTGGGTGACAGGTATGGGTTTAGTGCCAGAATTAGACTTGGAAATACACAGTAGCGGGTGTGTGTGAAGTTATTCTGAATGACCCAATGTGCACCTTGAATATTATATACCCTTTTAGGGATAGATTTCAAATAGCTCTGATATAGCAGAAACCACTAAATTATGAAATTGCTAAATTGGGAATTGTATTTCAACCCAGAACAAGAAATGTGCTTGAACGGACACTAAATAACTCGCCCAGCTACAGCACTAGGGACAGATTTAGCGGGATATAAATTTGAGGCCTAGTATTTAGGCGCTGGGTGACAGGTATGGGTTTAGTGCCAGAATTAGACTTGGAAATACACAGTAGCGGGTGTGTGTGAAGTTATTCTGAATGACCCAATGTGCACCTTGAATATTATATACCCTTTTAGGGATAGATTTCAAATAGCTCTGATATAGCAGAAACCACTAAATTATGAAATTGCTAAATTGGGAATTGTATTTCAACCCAGAACAAGAAATGTGCTTGAACGGACACTAAATAACTCGCCCAGCTACAGCACTAGGGACAGATTTAGCGGGATATAAATTTGAGGCCTAGTATTTAGGCGCTGGGTGACAGGTATGGGTTTAGTGCCAGAATTAGACTTGGAAATACACAGTAGCGGGTGTGTGTGAAGTTATTCTGAATGACCCAATGTGCACCTTGAATATTATATACCCTTTTAGGGATAGATTTCAAATAGCTCTGATATAGCAGAAACCACTAAATTATGAAATTGCTAAATTGGGAATTGTATTTCAACCCAGAACAAGAAATGTGCTTGAACGGACACTAAATAACTCGCCCAGCTACAGCACTAGGACAGATTTAGCGGGATATAAATTTGAGGCCTAGTATTTAGGCGCTGGGTGACAGGTATGGGTTTAGTGCCAGAATTAGACTTGGAAATACACAGTAGCGGGTGTGTGTGAAGTTATTCTGAATGACCCAATGTGCACCTTGAATATTATATACCCTTTTAGGGATAGATTTCAAATAGCTCTGATATAGCAGAAACCACTAAATTATGAAATTGCTAAATTGGGAATTGTATTTCAACCCAGAACAAGAAATGTGCTTGAACGGACACTAAATAACTCGCCCAGCTACAGCACTAGGGACAGATTTAGCGGGATATAAATTTGAGGCCTAGTATTTAGGCGCTGGGTGACAGGTATGGGTTTAGTGCCAGAATTAGACTTGGAAATACACAGTAGCGGGTGTGTGTGAAGTTATTCTGAATGACCCAATGTGCACCTTGAATATTATATACCCTTTTAGGGATAGATTTCAAATAGCTCTGATATAGCAGAAACCACTAAATTATGAAATTGCTAAATTGGGAATTGTATTTCAACCCAGAACAAGAAATGTGCTTGAACGGACACTAAATAACTCGCCCAGCTACAGCACTAGGGACAGATTTAGCGGGATATAAATTTGAGGCCTAGTATTTAGGCGCTGGGTGACAGGTATGGGTTTAGTGCCAGAATTAGACTTGGAAATACACAGTAGCGGGTGTGTGTGAAGTTATTCTGAATGACCCAATGTGCACCTTGAATATTATATACCCTTTTAGGGATAGATTTCAAATAGCTCTGATATAGCAGAAACCACTAAATTATGAAATTGCTAAATTGGGAATTGTATTTCAACCCAGAACAAGAAATGTGCTTGAACGGACACTAAATAACTCGCCCAGCTACAGCACTAGGACAGATTTAGCGGGATATAAATTTGAGGCCTAGTATTTAGGCGCTGGGTGACAGGTATGGGTTTAGTGCCAGAATTAGACTTGGAAATACACAGTAGCGGGTGTGTGTGAAGTTATTCTGAATGACCCAATGTGCACCTTGAATATTATATACCCTTTTAGGGATAGATTTCAAATAGCTCTGATATAGCAGAAACCACTAAATTATGAAATTGCTAAATTGGGAATTGTATTTCAACCCAGAACAAGAAATGTGCTTGAACGGACACTAAATAACTCGCCCAGCTACAGCACTAAGGACAGATTTAGCGGGATATAAATTTGAGGCCTAGTATTTAGGCGCTGGGTGACAGGTATGGGTTTAGTGCCAGAATTAGACTTGGAAATACACAGTAGCGGGTGTGTGTGAAGTTATTCTGAATGACCCAATGTGCACCTTGAATATTATATACCCTTTTAGGGATAGATTTCAAATAGCTCTGATATAGCAGAAACCACTAAATTATGAAATTGCTAAATTGGGAATTGTATTTCAACCCAGAACAAGAAATGTGCTTGAACGGACACTAAATAACTCGCCCAGCTACAGCACTAAGGACAGATTTAGCGGGATATAAATTTGAGGCCTAGTATTTAGGCGCTGGGTGACAGGTATGGGTTTAGTGCCAGAATTAGACTTGGAAATACACAGTAGCGGGTGTGTGTGAAGTTATTCTGAATGACCCAATGTGCACCTTGAATATTATATACCCTTTTAGGGATAGATTTCAAATAGCTCTGATATAGCAGAAACCACTAAATTATGAAATTGCTAAATTGGGAATTGTATTTCAACCCAGAACAAGAAATGTGCTTGAACGGACACTAAATAACTCGCCCAGCTACAGCACTAGGGACAGATTTAGCGGGATATAAATTTGAGGCCTAGTATTTAGGCGCTGGGTGACAGGTATGGGTTTAGTGCCAGAATTAGACTTGGAAATACACAGTAGCGGGTGTGTGTGAAGTTATTCTGAATGACCCAATGTGCACCTTGAATATTATATACCCTTTTAGGGATAGATTTCAAATAGCTCTGATATAGCAGAAACCACTAAATTATGAAATTGCTAAATTGGGAATTGTATTTCAACCCAGAACAAGAAATGTGCTTGAACGGACACTAAATAACTCGCCCAGCTACAGCACTAGGGACAGATTTAGCGGGATATAAATTTGAGGCCTAGTATTTAGGCGCTGGGTGACAGGTATGGGTTTAGTGCCAGAATTAGACTTGGAAATACACAGTAGCGGGTGTGTGTGAAGTTATTCTGAATGACCCAATGTGCACCTTGAATATTATATACCCTTTTAGGGATAGATTTCAAATAGCTCTGATATAGCAGAAACCACTAAATTATGAAATTGCTAAATTGGGAATTGTATTTCAACCCAGAACAAGAAATGTGCTTGAACGGACACTAAATAACTCGCCCAGCTACAGCACTAAGGACAGATTTAGCGGGATATAAATTTGAGGCCTAGTATTTAGGCGCTGGGTGACCGGTATGGATTTAGTGACAGAATTAGACTGGGATATGGCCAAAAAATAAACAGACTATTGCTGGTTAAATGCACTTGGTGTGACAGCTTCACCCTGATGTAGGCTTTAGCCAAAAAACAACCACACCATTGAGGGTTAAATGCACTTGGTGACAGGCGCAGCTTGCCCCTGATTTAGTATATGGCCAAAAAATGAACAGACTATTGCTGGTTAAATGCACTTGGTGTGACAGCTTCACCCTGATGTAGGCTTTAGCCAAAAAACAACCACACCATTGAGGGTTAAATGCACTTGGTGACAGGCGCAGCTTGCCCCTGATTTTGTATATGGCCAAAAAATGAACAGACTATTGCTGGTTAAATGCACTTGGTGTGACAGCTTCACCCTGATGTAGGCTTTAGCCAAAAAACAACCACACCATTGAGGGTTAAATGCACTTGGTCGCAGCTTGTGCTGGCGCACCACAAGACACAAAATGGCCGCCGATCACCCCAGAAAAATGTGACTGACAAACGGTCTGGGCAGCCTAAAAACAGTGAGCAATTGAGGATCAGCAGCTCAATGATCCACAGCTGCAGATCGATCAGTTAATCAAGTCCTTTGGAGGAGTTAATCTGCCTAATCTCGCCCTACTGTCGCAGCCGCAACCTCTCCCTACGCTAATCAGAGCAGAGTGACGGGCGGCGCTATGTGACTCCAGCTTAAATAGAGGCTGGGTCACATGGTGCTCTGGCCAATCACAGCCATGCCAATAGTAGGCATGGCTGTGATGGCCTCTTGGGGCAAGTAGTATGACGCTTGTTGATTGGCTGCTTTGCAGCCTTTCAAAAAGCGCCAAGAAAGCGTCACAAAAGCGCGAAGAAAGCGACGAACACCGAACCCGAACCCGGACTTTTACGAAAATGTCCGGGTTCGGGTCCGTGTCACGGACACCCCAAAATTCGGTACGAACCCGAACTATACAGTTCGAGTTCGCTCATCCCTAACCATGAGAGAAAGCAGCGACCAGAGCCTCATTATTCCAGCCCACCTCTGCTGCCAGGGTACGAAACTCAATGGCGTATTCAGCTACGGATCGTGAACCCTGTCTGATGGACATAAGGAGCTTCGCAGTAGAGGCAGCACGAGCCGGCACATCGAATACCTTCCGAAGAGAAGCAACAAAACCGGAAAACTCGGCAACCACCGGATTGTTGTTCTCCCATAAAGGGCTGGCCCAGGCCAAGGCCTTGTCCGAGAGCAGCGAGATCAAGAAGCCCACCTTTGATCTCTCAGTAGGAAAGGCATGTGGCAGCAACTCGAAAAAAATGCCCACCTGGTTAAGGAAACCTCGGCACTGAGTTGGCTCTCCCCCAAAGCGCTGTGGAAGGGGGGCAGAACCGGTCATACCCCGAGACACCGCAGGCGCAGCAACAGGTGTCGGGGTAGACTCTGGCGCAACAACCGAAGGGGCAGTAGGAGCGGGCCCAGGAGCGACAACCGACCCATCGGCAACGGAAGCGAAATGAGCCGTGCGTTCAAGCAAGGTTTGCAACGCCACAGTGAACCGACCCAACAGGTGATCCTGCTGATCAAGTCTGGCAACCAGCGTAGGTAGCGAGGATGGCCCTGTACCGTCAGAATTCATGGCTTGGTCCTAATGTCATGGAACCATGAACCAGACGTACAACAAGAGATAAGTGGAAATAAGAAGGCTTTATTGAAAATCAAGCTGTAGCAAAAGTCCAAACGGATGACTAAACCGAAGCAGGGTCTTGCGTAGACAGAGGTCAGGAACCGGGAGGGTAGTCAGACGAAGCCTGGATCAGGAACCAGCAGGGTAGTCAGACGAAGCCAGGATCAGGAACCAACTGGGTAGTCAGACGAAGCCAGGATCAGGAACCAACGGGGTAGTCAGACGAGGCCAGGATCAGGAACCAGAAGCAGCAGCAGTCTTAGAAGCATGTGAACACAGGAGGACCAAGCAAGGAACTGAAGCCACAGACCTTCTATATATATGAGCTAGGCATCCAGCTCCTCCCAGTGGGAAGGAGAAGCCGCAGGGTGGGAGGCTACAAGAAACCCAGAAACCAAGATGGCCGCCAGCACATGTCAAACGAAGGAGAACAGTAAGAAGGTAAGACCATGACACGAGAGCTTCGTGCTCTGGATGTGCATCCCTCAAATCTCCATCAACTGCAAGATGCTATCCTATCAATATGGGCCAACATTTCTAAATAATGCTATCAGCACCTTGTTGAATCAATGCCACGTAGAGTTAAGGCAGTTCTGAAGGCAAAAGGGGGTCCAACACCGTATTAGTATGGTGTTCCTAATAATTCTTTAGGTGAGTGTATATTACTATAACTTCTGATGAGCCAATTGATTCTGTGTCTCTATGAATCAACTGTATCTAAAATTTTGTTTGGAATCCAAATCTTTTGCCATTTGATTTGGATAAACCTCTCAAAATGGTGTCCACTAGTGTCGAGCGAATTGAAGTCTGCAAAGCAAAATTTCCTCGTACTTCATGGTAGTGAAACAATTTTCCTTGAATGGCAGTAAACATTTTTTTTAAATCATACATTCGAGCGCGAAGAACTGGCAGACGACCTTCTTGATTGATGTATGACACCACCACCGGCTGACGTGATTATGTCATCACTGGCCGAGTGAGATTGCATGCTAGATCTTCAACACGGATGGCGTCGGCCGGCTCTTCACAATCAAATGGATGAGGCTAACTATGATTTTATTTATTTATTTTTTATTTAACATTTTAGTGTTAGTGTCAGATGCCGCGATCATCTATGAACGTGGCATCTGAGGGGTAATATGACGGGTGACGGCACAATCGCGGCTTCCTGTCATAGCACCCATTACTTACAAAGAAATGTGCTTCCTGATGAAGTAATTTGTTACAAAGCTAATTTTTGTAAAATTCGGCGAAGCAGCCAAATTAAGTTTTTCAATACTTTGCTCATCACTAGTGTCCACCATTTAACAGGTCACAAGACAGAAATGAAGGCATCTGCCACCAAAAAGAGTTCCCATAATTTGTGGACTATATTTTAATTTAATAATAAAATCGGGCAGTGAAGTATGTTATTACACAGGCCGTTTGTTACCACTGGCTCCCATCCATTTCCCATAACCACATATGTCACTGTCACTTTGACATAACTAAGTCTCTCTTTGCATTAAAGAGCTTGAAAGGGATTGGACACAGTCCTAGGAGACCCCATACACAACTTTTCAGAACAATGTGAGAACTTTAAATTGAGGTAGTATTTATTCATGCTGAAATCGAATTTGCTGATCGATTCAACGTGAATGGGTCCATGATCCGTCTGCACCGCAAAAAAATAGAACATGTTCTATTTTTTTTTGTGGGGCGGAGGCACGGAGAGAAACCCCACGGAAGCACTCCTTAATGCTTCCGTGGGGTTCCGTGCCTCCGTTTTGCACCGCAGCTCTGGATTGCGGACCCATTCAAGTGAATGGGTCCACATCCTTGTTTCAGGGAGCACACGGCCGGTGCCCGCATATTGCGGACCCGCTGTTTGCGGGCCGCAATACTGCCACGGCCGGGCAACGGCCGGTGCATGAGGCCGAATACTGTTGGACTAGGATAGAAGGTGGTGGGGATGATTTTATTTCTTCATCTTACTCAGCCATTATTTGCATATCTTCCATATTCACGAGTTTTTAAGTGTTATATCATTTTTCTTATTTGCATTTTCTGTAGTTGAGAACCTTCAGCCTAAAAATAATTGACTTTCTGTATATTTTCTCTCTGGGACATGCAATGCCAGAATCTCCACGCACTGTATCTAATGAAACGCTCTTATGTTACGAATGAAATTTCTGTGCAAACAGTCTGGAAATTCTGATGTTTTAAATTACCATTTCATCCTTATTGAAAGGTTTTTAATTTTATTTGCAAAGCTTCACTGTTCCTGTGACGGCAGGCTGGTGGCTGCTAAATATCAGACTTTCACTTTTCATTAACAAAATCGAAACCAGCACAATTAGATACCCTCTGTAAATGATTTTCTTCATTACCAGCAGAATTCTTGAAATGACACAGTGGTGGTTCCAGTCTTGCTGGCTCTCAAATGGCGACATCAAAGACTAGATTAAAAAGCACCAAAGCAATTGCATAAGAGCATAAATGAATAAAGGTCTTACAGATCATACAGCTGCAATGCAGGGCATGATGGGTACAATCCTCATATGCATTCTTCATTATAGTTCTCCATTCGTTTTGTTTACCTAGCAGCTGCACACAGTGAAGACCACTCTTCTGAGGGTAGACTCACTATGCCAGTTATCATATTATATCAAGTAGCACCATTCATGGTAGCATTTATAAGCTGATGTTATTTTGAAAGAGTTGTCAAAAGTTTGAAAAAATAGCTGCTTTTTTCCAGACAGCTGTCCATAGGTTAGATCTAGCGTGGCAATTTAGCTGCATTGAAATTACTTGAAGTGAACCTAAGGACAGGTATGGCATAGTTTTTCTAAACTTTGATAACTTTTTTAACTATTAAAAAAGTATTCTGGTTGTAACAGGTTATCCCCTTTTTCACAGGATAGGGGATTGATAGGAGTCTGCTGGGACCTCCACTAATCATGAGGACAGGACTCTGTACAACACTGGGCCCTCCAGAACGAATGAAGCAGCTGGTAGGGCATGCACAGTGTAGCTTCATTTATCTCTATGGGACTGCCAGAGATACCCAATTATAGGCACTATTTCCAGTAGTGCTATTCAGATGAATGGACTAGCAATGTGCATGTTGGAGCAGCTTTTTTTTGTTTCAAAGGGGTCTTGAAGGGTATAGATGCATGGTTCTTGGGAGTGCTTACCCATAGAAGCAAGTGGTGCTTCTGAACTGCTTCCAATTATAAGGACCGCAGCAGACTGTTTCCGTAGTAGAACCACATAGCAGTAATTAAATCACTGCCAGTGGTGTGCCTAGGGTGTTTGGCACCCGGGGCAGGTCCTTTCTCTGGCAACCCTCACCAATACTTGGTACCCCCTTACAGTAGTGTTGCCCTTATTGTACAACCTTCACAGTAGTATGCCCACATTGTGCCCCTTTAAAGTACTTATCCCTTCATTGTGCCCCCTTCACAGCTGAAATGCCCTCTTTGTGCCTCTCTCACAGTAGTTATGTCCTCTCTGTGCCCATTTCAAAGTAGTAATGCCCTATCTGTGCCCCCTTCACAGTTGTAATGCCACTTCAGAGTAGTTATGCTCTCACTCTGCCCCCATAACAGTAATAATGTCCTCTGTGCCCATTCATAGTAATCATGTCCACACAGTGCCCACCCAATTTACAAGAGTAATGCTCTGTGTGCCCCCTTCACAGTAGTAATTCCATCTGTGCTCCCTTCATAGTAGTAATGCCTACTGTGCACCTTCATAGTAATAATGCCCATTGTGCCCCCTTAATAGTAGTAATGCCTATTTTACCCCTTTACAGTAATAATCCCCACTGTGCCTCCTTCACAGTAGTAATGCCCATTGTGCCCACTTCATAGTTATAATGCCCATTTTTTCCCATTTACATTAGTAATGCCCATTGTGCCCCCTCCATAGTAGTAATGCCCATTGTGCCCCCTCCATAGTAGTAATGCCCATTATGCTCCCCTAATGCTGCCCTTTGTAGTAGTATTGCCCTCTCTGCCCCCTTTGTGGTAGTATTGCCCTCTATGCCCCTTTTGTAGTAGTAATGCCCTCTGTGCCATCTTTGTAGTAGCAATAATTCCCTCTGTGCAACCTTTGAAATAATTTTGCCCCCTGTGCCTCCACAATGGAAGAAATGCCCTCTGTTAAATAAAATAAAAAACACAGTACCTACTCACCTTGTCCCGTTCCTGAAGCTCACAGTCCTCTGTCCCATACAGACACAGGTCGCTCTGCAGCACAGTGTGGGTGGAGATTATGCTGATTTCCGGGCTGCATGCTCCACCCACACAGGCCAGCAGCATGATCTGTGCCTGCAGGCTGAATGGTGGAGTGGGGAGAAGCCTTCCTGCTTCACCACTCAGTGCGGGAGAGACAGATCACATAAAGCTGAGTGACAGGACCGCAGCTCCCTGTGCTCCTGCAATAAACGCTTCCATCTATTTTGATGGAAGCGCTCATTGCTTCTAGGCTCTGGCACCCCCTGAGAGCTGGCATCTGTTGAGTGTTCCCTGTTGAGTCTATAGCTAATCTGCCCCTGCCCAGGACAGTGTCCCTATCAAACAACACATTGCCTCCTACCCATTGTTCTCTACCAGGCTAACAGGAAATTATATTTGAGCAGTCAATCAACAACAATGCTGATGTAGATGTTTCTTACTGTGCAAAAACTACAGTCTATAGAGTTCAACACTGCAGAATTATGTTGACCAGAAGTGATTCATGGTCGATGCGAGACTTTTCTGGACAATTCTTAAGTTGGCCAAACACATTAGATAGAAGATGGTTGATGGCTGAAAAGCAGTTGAAAAAACATCTGGTGAACACTCGTTTAGAAGATACGGCCATAAACATTTTCGTTGATATTTGGCCAATGCAGTTGTTCACATTGGCCCTACGTGTTCTATAAAACAGGGTGAAAGCTGAAAGATTTTTCTGGGAACATTCTTTTACAGAAAGATCTTTTATTCACATGATCTTTATTTGAATCTAGAATATTTTGTCCAACTATCGGATGAAAGTAATAAACACAGCAGACTACTTTTTAAATAATAATGGTCTATCATTGGTTAGCTAAAACAATCATTCATTTTTAAATTCCAACTGACGAAGCTTCCTTTTGGTTGAAATCATCCATTATGATCAGCTTAAGGCCTCATGCACATGACCGTTGTTGTGTTCCGTGTCCATTGTTCCGTTTTCCGTGATTTTCTGCGGACCCATTGACTTTCAATGGGTCCGTGGAAAATTCGGAAAATGCACCATTTGTCATCCGCGTACATGATCCGTGTTTCCAGTCCGTGAAAAAAAATATGACCTGTCCTATTTTTTTCACGGACAACGGTTCGCGGACCCATTAAAGTCAATGGGTCCGTGAAAAAACACGGAGGCACACAAGATTGTCATCCGCGTCCGTGATCCGTGTCCGTTTTTTTTTCTATCATCTGCAAGGCAAACTTGACTTAGATTTTCTTTCTATTTCCTTCATGTCTGGTGAGCCTCCAAAAATCAAGGAAAACACACGGAAACAAAAACGGACACGGATCACGGAACAACGGAACCCCGTTTTTCGGACTGTGAAAAAATACTGTTGTGTGCAAGAGGCCTTAGACTAATGTGTATGTCCACATTTAGACTTTCCTAATAAATTGTGGACAATTTCATGTAATGAGGTTTGTTTTTCAGGAGCTGTCAAATCAATGAACAGCATTTGGCTCCTGGATTCCTTACTGGCCATCAGGAAATAATGACTTGGTAAGAGATGTGCAAGGTTCCAGAAGAACCTGGAGATGGTGACTGGACTAAATCGAGTTCTGATACTTTTTCCTCTTAGTCTTTCTTTTTATCATAGCTTGAGGCAATAAACATATCTCTGTAAACAAAGTTATGAGTATTTAAAAGCTGGAATATGTTAAAATTAAGATTTTTATCAAATACCATTTTGTACAGAACACAGATGTTGAAATCCCAAGTACAGTAATATACTGTGTTTATATTTAGCAGTCTCATCGGGCTAGATAGAGGAGAAATTACACCAATATCTAAGAGCTAATCTTAAATACAATCATATTCTCCTTCATATTAAACATCCTTATTTCACTAAGTTTCAATCTGATATGACTGATAATAACAGATGTTCTATGTTCTAGTTCCATTAATCTTAACAAAGATAAATGTTAATTATTCTGGAATCCAAACTTATTAGTGATTAAGGCTTCATGTACACAGCAGATCTGTATGAAGCAGTAATGTGTAGACTGCTGTAAAGGATAGGGTTCATGGTTATGCTGGTACAGAAAATGCATAACTACAGTACACAAAAAAGCCCACAGATTTGCACAGGGTGACGTACATCGTATAGAAAAAAGTATTGGGCCATCAATATGACATTGGTGGGGGTCCAACTGCCGGTTCCCCTGCCATCAACTCTTTAAAGAGGCCACAGAACTCCCTTGAGTGCTGCAGTCTCCTCACTGTACATTGTATAACAGTTGTGCTTAGTATTGTAGCTCAGCCCCATTTACTTGAACAGGCTGAGCTGCACCTAAGCCATGTGACCGTTTAACACAATGACACATGCCCTAGAAAGAGGCCTAAGCTCTCACGGAGCACCTTGGCCTCTTCATACAGCTAATCAGTCTCGTGTTGATGACTAGAGATGAGAGAATCGAAGCTGACAAAGTCGAATTCGTTCCAAATTTCAGGAAAAAATTGGTATTGAACGACCACCCTCCCCACTCTATGACGGGGTCGCTATTGTCCTTTTTTGGCCTTCTTGAAATCACCATTTATTTGACCTCTCTTCTGATCAGTCAGAAGGAAGGAAAAATGGGACGCACAACGGATCCTGTCTGTGTAGCAGCTGTAAGGCCTGTATGGTCCCATCAGAATTGGCTTGTAATTTGGTAGCCAAAAGCAGGAGTGGGTACAAAACACAGAAGACATGCAAATATTACCTTCACATGTCATCTCTGTTTCAGATCCACTCCTGTTTTTTGGGCATTACCAATACTCATGGATTACTGAGCAAATGCTGACCGTGTGAAGGCGTATGCTTCCCAGACAGGATCAGTTTTTTGTGGGTTATTGTTCTGATGGATCATAGGAAGGGCAAATTAATTGTCCAGGATGTTTCGTGATCAAATGGCCCCATTCACTTTAATGGCAGGTGAACCTGAAAAACCTTCAGGTCATATTTTCAGCCACCAAATACTTACTAGAAGTGCACAACATGGACAGTGACATACCAGAGGGGGATCAATGGCAAAAATTCCCACAAAAAATAAGTATTTTAATCAGGGTCATTTTTATGCGTCTTAAAGGGACACTGCTGGAGCCTAGAATTTTTTATTTTAGGCCACAGAAGTACAGGCCCCAAAAATTAGGCATTCATCTGACAGAAAAGAACAAGTGATTATGTGGCTGGAGGTACATTAGGCGGTCACTGAATAACAATTTTACTGTCGGCCAGTAGAGTACAGGCCCCAAAAATTTGGCATTCACCTGACAGGAAAAAACAAGTGATTATGTGGCTGGAGGTATATTAGACGGTCAGTGGATAACAATTTTAATGTAGGCCAGTACAGGCCCCAAAAACTATGCATTCATCTGACAAAATAGAACAAGTGATTATGTGGCTGGAGGTATATTAGACGGTCAGTGGATAACAATTTTACTATAGGCCAGTACAGGCTCCAAAAATTAGGAATACACCTAACAGAAAAGAACAAGCGATTATGTGGCTGGAGGTACATTAGGCGGTTACTGGCTAAACATTTTACTGTAGGCCAGTACAGGCCCCAAAAATTAGGCATTCACCTGACAGAAAATAAGTTATGATGATGTGGCTGGAGGTACATAAGGCGGTCACTGGCTAAAATTTTTACTGTAGGCCAGTATAGTCCACAAAAATTAGGCATTCACCTGACAGAAAAGAACTTGTGATGATGTGGCTGGAGGTACATTAGGCGGTCACTGGATAAAAATTTTACTGTAGGCCAGTACAAGCCCCAAAAATTTGGCATTTACCTGACAGAAAAGGCCTTTTATGCCTCTGTATATACAAAAGACAAGGCCCATTCTTTGTACTGTGTGGTGGCAGATATATGTGGGCTGGCATGAGGAAATTTAATTACACATGGTTCTCACAGGTGTTGAATTACTCCAAGATTTATGCCTCATTAATTTTTAGAAATGTGAGGTAGTCCACACTGTCGTGAGCTAGGCGAGTTCGCTATTCGGTCACAATCCCCCCTGCTGCGCTGAATTTTCTTTCAGACTGGACACTCAATAAGGGGCAAGCCAATAGTTCCAAGGTAAATTGTGCCAGCTCTGGCAACAGGTCAAGCCTGCATAACCAGTAGTCCAGGGGTTCCTCGCTTCTCAGAACGTTCACATCGGCCGTTAACCCAATGTAGTCGGATACCTGTCGGTCTAGGCGTTTCCTGAGGCTGGATCCTGATGGGGGCTGTCGATGGGTTGGCTGCAAGAATGATCTCATATCCGAAGTGACAACACATTTTCAAACCACCCTCTTCTTGCAGGTGCGGTAGGATTAGTACCCGCACCTGTTTTGCTGTGGGTTGAAATTCCTCTGACAGTGCCCGCGACAGCAGAATGCAGCATCTCTCGAAGCAAGGCCTGGATATGCTGCATTCTGCCATTTTGTTTTTGTACCGGAGGTCTAAGTACGGGTCCTTGCCCTTTATGCTTTTTATACGGAGGTTCCTCTTCAAACACTGGAGGCTGAAGGCCCCCATTTGCACTAAATTGGAAGTGGTGGAGTGCCCTGGCTCCTGCTCATCACCAAGGAGAATGTCGTCCTCGGTCTCCTACCCCCAGTCTCGGAAAACACTAGGGAACCCTGAAAAGTTTAATGTCCCCCTCAAAGCCTGCTCTTCTTGCTCCTCCTCCTCTTCCCCCCAGCCACCATCCTCCTCTGACTCCTCTTCACACTCCTGTTGACTTGTCTCAGATGGAATAGCCCCCCTGGGAATTCATTCAGCATTGCGACTTCCTCGTCCTCCAGCTCCTGCTCCTCGATGGCTTGATAAATGACATGACACAATGCATGCTCCAGAAAGAAGGCGTAAGGTACGATGTCACTGATGGCGCCCTGGCTTGGACTGACTAGTTTGGTGATCTCGTCAAATGGCCGCAGAAGTCTGCATGTGTCGCGCATGAGCAGTCACTGGCGCGGTGAAAATAAACCAAGCTCCCCAGAACCTGTCCTGCTGCAGAGTTCGTTCTGGTAGTCGTTAACGGCACGTTGCTGCTGGAGCAGCCTTTCAAGCATATGCAAGGTGGAGTTCTAGTGCGATGGGCAGTCACAAATCAGACGTCTGACGGGCAGGTGGTGTCACCGCTGAACGTCAGCAAGGCGAGCCATGGCGTGCAAGTTCTTCTAAAATGGCCAGAGATTTTCCTGGCCTGCCGCAAGATGTCCTGTACCCCGGGGTATTTTTCAACGAATCGCTGCACGACTAAGTTCAAGACGTGTGCCATGCATGACACGTGTGTCATTTTGCCCTGTTTCAGCACGCTCAGCAGATTGTCACCATTGTCGCATACCAATTTACCAACTGTTAAATTGATCAGGGCTAGCCACTGATCGGCCTGTGACCGCAGAGCTGAATGCAGTGCAGGACCGGTGTGGCTCTTGGCTTGACAACAGCCGCAGCACAGCATGGCATCGTCTCACCTGGCACGTTGAATAGGTTCTGGGGGGGTGCAGTGGAAGAAGCGGTAGTAGTGGAAAAAGAAGATGTAAGCCAAGGAGGAGACGGAGGATGGAGTAGGAGGAGGAGAAGAGGCAGGCCTGCATGCAATCTGTGGCAGTAACACCAAGTCCACATGGATGCCATGGGTTTAATGCTTGACAGCCGTCAGAAGGCTCACCTAGTGGGCAGTAAAAGTTATGTACCTTCCCTGCCCATGTTTGCTAGACCACGTATCTTGGTACCGACACTGTGTGCCAGAGATATATTAACGTGCCGCTGAACGTGGCTATATAGTTCAGGGATGACCTTCTTGGAGAAATATTTCCTTCAAGGGACCTTCCATTGCGGTGTGCCAATGGCCACAAATTTTGTAAAGGCCTCCGAGTCCACCAATTTATATAGCAACAGTTGGCAGGCTAGCAGTTCGGACAAGCCAGTGGTCACCCGTTGGGAAAGAGCATTTTCCAGCGTCATAATATTTTTACGCTCAAACATTTGGGCCACGGAAGCCTGCCTTGTGCCAGATGAACGCGACAACGGCAGGTGGAGTAGAGAGGAGAGAGGAGAAGAGGCAGGACGTTGAACGCCAGGAGTGTGGCTTTGTGGGTTCTGACGGCATTGCTCCCACTGGGCTCGGTGATGGGAGGCCAGGTGCCTTCTTAAGGCGGTCGTCCCTAGGTGAATGTTGGGCTTACCGCGACTTATTCGTTACCAGCACAGGCTGAAGATGGAAGCACTATTGTCAGCAGCTCACACGTTAAAAAAAGCCCACACTGCCGAGCCATGTGCTGGCGTCCTGGGAGCTCAAAATGTGACCGTGCATGGTGAATGGCTTGCTCCAGATAGATTTGCATTCTGCTTTTTGCCTCTGGTACACTGCGAGTTGTGCCTGCTTCTGCTTCCTCTCTGCTGCTCCATCTCTCCCTCTGAACTCCCCTCCTCTTCCTCTCTTGTAGGCACCCACATGACATCCATCAACATGTCATCATCGTCACTTTTACCACCACTGACATTAGAGATCTTGGAGTAGGCAGCAACAGCGGGGACCACCCTCCTTGGGTTGATCTGGGTACTGTTGTCAGAGTGCTGGGTGGCGACCGTTGGTACATCCTCTTCCTCATCCGATGTCAAGAATGGCTATGCATATTAAGGTCTGGGAATGGATGGGAAAATAATTCCTCTGATTTGAGTGGAAGGGCTATGGTGGTGGTGGTGTCTTTGGGGGTACACACAGCAGAGAGTGAGGATGGTGCAGATACAGAGCATGTGAACGGTGCAGAACCGGAAGGCTGAGTGAGCCACTCAACCAACTATGGTGCGTTCTTAGACGTAATCGCTCGCACCTTCACCAACTTCCCACTTAGGCGCTGGCCTGGTGCACCTGCCCGACCCCTACCATCCCTGCGGAACAACCTGCCTCTTCCTCTGCCTGTCATTTTCAAAATGACCCTGTGCCAAAGTCCCTAGAGAAGAGCAGTATTTGTGGAAGCAGGTATATCGCAGGCCCCAATCAGAATTAGGTGGAAGCGGATATATCAATCCCCTTAATGAGTATTTTGTGGAAGCAGGTATATAGAACCCCTTATTCAATATTTGGTGGAAGCAGGTATATCGCACTTCTCAATCTGTATTTTGTGGAAGCAGGTGCATCTCAGGCCTCAATCAATAATTGTTGGAAGCAGGTATATCAATCCCCTTAAGCAGTATTTTGTGGAAGCAGGTATATAGAACCCCTTAATAAATATTTGGTGGAAGCAGGTATATTGCAACCCTCAATATGTATTTTGTGGAAGCGGGTATATAAAATCCCTTATTCAGTATTTTGTGGAAGCAGGTATATCGCACCACTTAATCAGTATTTTGCGGAATCTGTTATATCAAACCCCTTAATCAGTATTTTGTGGAAGCAGGTATATTAATTCCTTAATCAGTATTTTGTGGAGCAGGTATATAGAACCCCTTAATCAATATTTGGTGGAAGCAGGTATATCACACTCCTCAATCTGTATTTTGTGGAAGCAGGTATATTGCACACCTCAATCAGTTTATTTTAGGGCAACAGGTATATCACACCCGTTGCAAATAGTTGTCCAATAGCGCTTGTCCCTTTATATACCTGCGTTTTTGCAGCAGAACCGCACACAACTGCTGCACAATACAAATGCCCTATAATATACTTTCTATGTTAGAAAGTATATTATAGATATATCACACCCCTCAATCAGGTTTTTGGGGGGCAACAGGTATATCACACCAGTTAGAAAGTATATTATAAGTATATCACACCCCTCAGTATATCACACCTATCGATAGCACACTTATACCAGTCCTTAAAAGGACTTTTGTGGCCCTATTAGCTAGCGTTTATAACAGTCTTTGCCTGCTCCACAATGCAACCTCTCCCTACAGTGGCAAAACACATAATGTAAAATGGCTGCCAGATCGGGTTCTGTTATAGAGTGGGGTTGTGTACATGTGCTGAAATGTCTCAATTGGCTGCCCTGTCCCACCTGATGGATGTGTCATGGGTCAAAATTCGGCGCAATGCAAAAAAATATGGTGCATGCGAACATTGCCATATGTTTGCATGTTCAGCGAATCTCGAAGAAGCAAAGTTTGCCGTGAAACAACCGGCGGGTTAACCACAAGGCCATCGCTAGTCAACACAAACTTACTGCTGACACCATTTCCACTCTGTCTGGGGGCTCTACTTGTACAGTTGTGTTCAAAATAATAGCAGTGAGACATCACTAACCTGATCAATCACTGTTTTTGGTAGAAATTATATTTCTACATGGCAAATAATTTACCAGCAGGTGTAGTAGAGTAATAGAAATCCAACAGACCCAACAGTCATGACATGCTGTCATGGAACCATGAACCAGATGTACAACAAGAGATAAGTGGAAATAAGAAGGCTTTATTGAAAATCAAGCTGTAGCAAAAGTCCAAACGAATGGCTAAACCGAAGCAGGGTCTTGCGTAGACAGAGGTCAGGAACCAGGAGGGTAGTCAGACGAAGCCTGGATCAGGAACCAGCAGGGTAGTCAGACGAAGCCAGGATCAGGAACCAACGGGGTAGTCAGACGAGGCCAGGATCAGGAACCAGAAGCAGCAGCAGTCTTAGAAGCATGTGAACACAGGAGGACCAAGCAAGGAACTGAAGCCACAGACCTTCTATATATATGAGCTGGGCATCCAGCTCCTCCCAGTGGGAAGGAGAAGCCGCAGGGTGGGAGGCTACAAGAAACCCAGAAACCAAGATGGCCACCAGCACATGTCAAACGAAGGAGAACAGTAAGAAGGTAAGACCATGACAGTACCTCCCCCTCAAGGGCCCCTCCTCCGCGGAGTAAGGAACGGTTTCTGAGGGAAGCGTGCGTGGAAGGCTCGGAGCAAAGCAGGAGCATGGACATCTGCGGAGGGAACCCAGGAACGCTCCTCTGGACCATAACCACGCCAATGGACCAAAAACTGCAACCGACCGCGGACCAGGCGTGAGTCCAGGATATTGCTCACCTCATATTCCTCACGATTGCCCACTTGGACCGGACGGGGCCGAGGAACCGAGGAAGTGAAACGATTACACACCAATGGCTTCAACAGGGAGACATGAAACACGTTGGAGATCCGCATGCCAGGAGGAAGCGCAAGGGCATAGGCTACCGGGTTTACCCTGCGAAGCACTCGGAAGGGACCAACAAAGCGAGGCGCCAGCTTGGGAGTGGGCACTCGAAGGTTGAGGTTGCGGGTGGACAACCATACACGGTCTCCGACCTGGTAGGAAGGAGCGGGCACTCGTCTGCGATCAGCCTGGAGTCTCTGGCGCTGCGCAGAGACCTCAAGGGACCTCTGGATCTGTACCCAAGAAGCACGTAGGATGGAAAGGTGATCCTCCACAGCCGGAGTATCCTGGGGAGAGAATACCTCCGGTAACACGGCAGGTTGGAACCCATAATTGGCCATGAAGGGAGACGTCCCAGAGGAAGAGTTCACCGCCGTGTTCCTGGCAAACTCAGCCCAAGGCAGGAGGTCAACCCAATTGTCTTGGTGATCGGAGACATAGCAACGAAGGAATTGCTCCAAGGCCTGATTGGATCGTTCTGCGGCCCCATTGGACTGAGGGTGGTAGGCCGAGGAGAAAGAGAGATGAATCCCCAACTGGGAGCAAAAGGCGCGCCAGAACCTGGACACGAACTGAGTCCCCCGATCCGACACAATCTCCTTGGGCAAACCGTGCAACCGGAAGACCTCCCTGGCGAAAATCGTGGCCAACTCTTGTGCAGAGGGTAACTTCTTGAGAGGAACACAGTGGCACATTTTGGAAAACCGATCCACAATCATGAGAATGACCGTATGGCCTCGGGATGCAGGGAGGTCCACAATGAAATCCATCCCCAGGTGTGACCATGGGCGCTCCCCGGTGGCTATGGGTTGCAAAAGGCCCAACGGAAGGTGCCGAGGGGACTTACTCTGGGCACAAACGGAGCATGCCGCTACATATGCGGCGATGTCGGAACGTAGAGAAGGCCACCAGAACAGACGTGAAACAGCCCAGGACAGCTGATTCTTTCCAGGATGCCCCGCGGCCTTGGAGTTATGGTAGGTTCGCAACAACCGAGTGCGCAACTCCTCAGGCACAAAACACCTGCCGTTGGGTCTCCCAGAGGGAGCACCAGATTGAGCCGCCAAAATCTGCTCACCCAGGGGAGAGGTCAGGCTGGTGCGAATGGCGGCCAGGATCTGATTCGGAGGTATGACCGAAGTCGGAATCGACTACTCCCCGGACAGCTCGGAGTACTGCCGTGATAAGGCATCCGCTCTGATGTTCTTGGAACCGGGTAGGTAGGAGACCACGTAATTAAAACGTGACAAGAACAGAGCCCATCTGGCCTGACGTGGTGTCAATCTCTTGGCCTCAGAAAGGTAGGTCAGATTCTTGTGGTCCGTCAGGATGAGAACCGGAACCACCGATCCCTCGAGCAAGTGCCTCCATTCTTTAAGGGCCTGCACGATGGCCAATAACTCCCTGTCACCAATCTGATAGTTGCACTCCGCGGAAGACAGTTTCCGGGAGTAAAACCCACAAGGAAGCAGAGGACCCTCTGGTGTTCTACGCTGAGACAGAAGGGCGCCTACTCCCGTCTCAGACGCGTCCACCTCGAGGACAAAGGGCAACCCAGGGTTGGGATGCGACAGAATCGGAGCCGACACAAAGGCGGACTTTAGAGCCTCAAAAGCTCGGATGGCCTCGAGCGGCCAGACCTGGAAATTACTGCCCTTCCTGGTCAGATCCGTGAGAGGCTTGGCTAGCATAGAAAAGTCCCTGATGAACTTCCGATAATAATTGGCGAAGCCCAAAAAGCGCTGCAGGGCACGGAGACCACTGGGCTGGGGCCACTGTAAGACAGCCGAAACCTTCTCAGGATCCATGGAGAACCCCTCAGCGGAAATGATGTAACCTAAGAAGGTTACCTGGGATCGGTGAAATTCGCATTTCTCAAGCTTACCGAACAGCCTGTTCTCTCGTAACCGTTGCAACACTCGTCTGACATCCATAATGTGGGCCTCCATGGATTCAGAATATACCAAGATGTCATCCAAATAGACCACCACACACTGCTGCAACAGGTCACGGAAAACATTGTTGATGAATTCCTGGAAGACTGCGGGCGCATTGCACAACCCAAAGGGCATAACCAAGGATTCATAATGACCGGTCCTGGTGTTAAACGCGGTCTTCCACTCATCGCCCGCCTTGATCCTTACCAGGTTATATGCCGCCCTCAGGTCGAGTTTGGTAAAGACCGTGGCCCCTTTGAGGCGATCGAACAGCTCGGAAATCAAGGGTATCGGGTAAGCGTTCTTGATCGTGATGCGATTGAGACCCCTGTAATCGATGCAAGGCCTCAACTCACCGCCCTTCTTTTTCACAAAGAAAAATCCAGCCCCTGCCGGGGACGAGGATTTGCGAATGTGTCCGCGTGAAAGCGCCTCCCTCACGTACTCCTCCATGGCCTCATTCTCCGCTACCGACAGTGGATAGACTTTGCCACGAGGAGGAACGGCACCAGATTGTAACTCTATGGCACAATCGTATGGGCGGTGCGGAGGTAGGGCAACCGCGCGCACTTTATCGAATACATCCCGGTACTCTTCGTATTCAGGAGGCAACAGAGAGTCCGAGGAAGTACACAGCAACTTGACAGGCCCATGGATGCAACTAGCCCCACACTGCGGTGACCACGAGAGGATCTCGGCCGATCTCCAATCAAAAGTCGGATTATGCTTCTGGAGCCAGGGGTACCCCAAGACCACCGAGTAGTGTGGAGACGAAATTACCTGGAGACAGACCGACTCTCTGTGAACGGCACCAATGGCTATCCCCACTGGAAGGGTCTCATGAGTCACGTGTGGCGGCAGAAGGGGTCTGCCGTCTATCGCCTCAAGAGCCAGTGGGGAACCTCGAGGCTGCAGAGGAATGGAATTGGCGGCAGCGAACACACTATCAATGAACAAACCACCAGCACCAGAGTCCACCAACGCCTGGGTCGTCACCGAGCCCCCGACCCAGGAGAGGACAACAGTGATCAGTGGTTTGTCAACACGGGAAACCGGGGACGAGGAGACTCCACCCAAGATCTGCCCCCGACAGGATCTCAGGTGCGAGCGTTTCCCGGACGGTTCGGACATGCCAACCGAAAATGCCCACCGAGACCACAGTACATGCATCGGCCCTCGCGTCTCCGGAGTACCCTCTCCCCCTCGGACAGGCGAGCAAACCCCAGCTGCATGGGTTCACCCCCAGACAAGTCATCCCCAGGAGGCGTGGGAGGAGAGGGAGGCACGGGTGGGACAGCAAACGTAGGCGCCAATCTGTTAGAAGACCTCCGCAGGCTCTCCTTAAAGGAAGGTCTCTCCCTGAGTCTGGTGTCAATCAAAATCAGGAAAGAAATAAGAGACTCGAGCTCCACTGGTAGGTCCTTAGCTGCAACCTCATCCTTCAAGGCATCCGAGAGACCATGAGAGAAAGCAGCGACCAGAGCCTCATTATTCCAGCCCACCTCTGCTGCCAGGGTACGAAACTCAATGGCGTATTCAGCTACGGATCGTGAACCCTGTCTGATGGACATAAGGAGCTTCGCAGTAGAGGCAGCACGAGCCGGCACATCGAATACCTTCCGAAGAGAAGCAACAAAACCGGAAAACTCGGCAACCACCGGATTGTTGTTCTCCCATAAAGGGCTGGCCCAGGCCAAGGCCTTGTCTGAGAGCAGCGAGATCAAGAAGCCCACCTTTGATCTCTCAGTAGGAAAGGCATGTGGCAGCAACTCAAAATAAATGCCCACCTGGTTAAGGAAACCTCGGCACTGAGTTGGCTCTCCCCCAAAGCGCTGTGGAAGGGGGGCAGAACCGGTCATACCCCGAGACACCGCAGGCGCAGCAACAGGTGTCGGGGTAGACTCTGGCGCAACAACCGGAGCGGCAGTAGGAGCGGGCCCAGGAGCGACAACCGACTCATCGGCAACGGAAGCGAAATGAGCCGTGCGTTCAAGCAGGGTTTGCAACGCCACAGCGAACCGACCCAACAGGTGATCTTGCTGATCAAGTCTGGCAACCAGCGTAGGTAGCGAGGATGGCCCTGTACCGTCAGAATTCATGGCTTGGTCCTAATGTCATGGAACCATGAACCAGACGTACAACAAGAGATAAGTGGAAATAAGAAGGCTTTATTGAAAATCAAGCTGTAGCAAAAGTCCAAACGAATGGCTAAACCGAAGCAGGGTCTTGCGTAGACAGAGGTCAGGAACCAGGAGGGTAGTCAGACGAAGCCTGGATCAGGAACCAGCAGGGTAGTCAGACGAAGCCAGGATCAGGAACCAACGGGGTAGTCAGACGAGGCCAGGATCAGGAACCAGAAGCAGCAGCAGTCTTAGAAGCATGTGAACACAGGAGGACCAAGCAAGGAACTGAAGCCACAGACCTTCTATATATATATGAGCTGGGCATCCAGCTCCTCCCAGTGGGAAGGAGAAGCCGCAGGGTGGGAGGCTACAAGAAACCCAGAAACCAAGATGGCCACCAGCACATGTCAAACGAAGGAGAACAGTAAGAAGGTAAGACCATGACACATGCATGCTGCTGATTCTGTGTAATTGAATCACTAATTGAAAGGGGCATGTTTAAAATAATAGCAGTGTGGAGTTCAATTAGTGAGGTCATTCTTTCTTTGAAAAACAGGTAGCAATTATTGCCCTTATTTAGGAAGGAAGGCAGCAAATGTACATGCTGTTTACAGTGCATTTCTCTCTGAAATTCTTAGGAAAATGGGTCGTTCCAGACATTGTTCAGAAGAACAGCGTACCTTGATTAAAAAGTTGGTTGGAGAGGGGAAAACATAATGAAGTGACGAAAATGATAGGCTGCTCAGCTAAAATGATCGCAAATGCTTTAAAATGGCAACCAAAACCTGAAAGACGTGGAAGAAAGCAAAAAACTACCATTCGAATGGATCGAAGAATTGCCAAAATGGCAAGGACTCAGCCAACAATCAGCTCCAGGAAGATCAAAGAAGGTCTAAAGTTACCTGTGAGTACTGTTACAATTTGAAGACGTCTATCTGTAAGATGCCCCCGCAAAGTCACATTGTTGAAAAAAAGAAATGTGCTGAAGAGGTTACAATTTGCCAAAGAGCACATTGACATGCCTAAAGAGAAATGGCACAACATTTTGTGGACTGATGTCTTGTGGTCGGAGACAGTTTGTCAGACGACCCCTAAACACTGAATTCAAGCCACAGTACACTGTGAAGACAGTGAAGCATGGTCGCGCAAGCATCATGATATGGGGATGTTTCTCATACTAAGGTGTTGGGCCTATTTATCTCATACCAGGGATCATGGATCAGTTTGAATACATCAGAATACTTGAAGAGGTCATGCTGTCTTATGCTGAAGAGGAAGTGCCCTTGAAATGGGTGCTCCAACAAGACAATGACCCCAAACACACCAGTAAACGTGCAACATCTTGGTTCCAGACCAACAAGATTGACGTCATGGAGTGTTCAGCCCAATCCCCGGATCTTAATCCAATAGAAAACTTGTGGGTGACATCAAAAATGAAGAACTGTGGAATGTAGTCCAATCATCCTGGGCTTGAATTCACAGGTGCCAGAAGTTGGTTGACTCCATGCAACACAGATGTACAGAAGTTGTCAGAAACAGTGGTTATACAACTAAATATTAGTTTAGTGATTCAAAGGAAAGCAAAGTCTTCAAACATTTTTCAGTTTATATAGTAAGTGTTTGAGTTTGTAAAAAAGAATACAAACTGCTATTTTTTTAAGTCTAACATTCACTTTTCTTTAATCTTTTTAGAGGAACAACACAAATTTGATATATTTTTCTTCATGTTTTGATTTGGAATAGAATGTGTAGTGTTTCCAATGCATTTGTGTGTATGTAAATAGAAGCTATTAGAAGGATTTTAAACACACTGCTATCATTTTGAAAACAACCGTATAAGCGTGTAATAGAACAGGTTCTGTAGACATCTATGTGGAATCAGCTGAAAAGGGTGTAAAACGAGTGCGCTTCTTGTTGACACAAACATGGACCTGTAAGGCTGAGTTCATACTTGAGTTATTTGGTCAGTTTTGGCGAATTTAAGTATACTTATAATTTTAATCAAGTTTTGGTTCAATTTAATATTAAATATTTAATGAATTTACTAATAAAATTTAAATTTTGTCTACAACAGAAGAGAATTTGCCAGTCTTTTGTTTATTCAATGACGTGGTGTTGCGATGGAGAAAGCATGCAAAAAATTCCTCTCCACCTGGAGACGAATCCTGTCAAGATTGCTGCAAGTGCGATATTGGCTGCTCATCGACCAAGATACTTCTAGGGGAAACTTGCCTGGCATGAAACGGCCTCCTGTAGCTACAGACAATGAGAAGACGAAGCTTCAAGATAGCTTGGAGCCCGGAAGAGTCGCAAAGTTAGTGAAGATTCAAACTACCAACTAGGCCCCCGTCTCATTGTCCGGTAAAAACATCACAGTTTCCCAGTCATCATGGAAATTAAAAGGAGGGAATATTATATTTAATTAATTTAATAATAAAATATTTAATACATTTTACTAATAAAATTTCAATTTTGCCTACAACAGGAGAGAATCGGCCAGTCTTCTGTTTATTCAACGACGTGGTGTTGCGATAGAGAAAGCATGCCAAGAAAACAATTCCTCTCCTGTCAAGATTCATGCCAGTGCGGTATTGGCTGCTCATCGACCAAAAGATACTTCTGGGGGAACCTGCCTGGCATGAACAGGCCTCCAGTAGCTACAGACAATGAGAAGACAAAGCTTAAAGATAGCTTGGGGCCAGTAAGAGTCGCAAAGTTACTCAAGATGCAAACCAACCAACCAGGCCCCGGTCTCTTCGTCGGGTGAAAACATTGCAGGTTCACAGTCATCATGGAAATCAAAAGGATCATCCTGTGGTGCAAGGAGATGGAGAGGGTATTCGGATTCCCCCTGCATTATACAGACGTCTCAGAAATGAACAGCTGCTCCTGACAGCTGCTCCTTGGAAGGTCATGGAGCGTCCCGGTAATCCGGCATCTATTCGCTCCACTTAAGGATTATTTTAAAAGTGTGTAGAAGCCAACACGGGGCCCCCAGGCTGCAGATTTATTATGGTGACAGCGGATTTTACAATATTAAATTATTATTTTGTGCATTAGCAATACTAATGGATTATTGAGCAAATGCTGACCGAATGAAGATGTATGCTCCCCAGACAGGATCTGTTTTTTGTGGGTTATTGTTCTGACGGATCAGAGGAAAGGCAAAATAATCAGTAACTTCAACACAAACTTACTGCTGACACCCTCTCCACTCTGTTGGGGGGCTCTACTTGTATAAGTGTTTAATAGAACAGGTTCTCTAGACATCTATGTGGAATCAGCTGACGGGGGTGTAAAAGGAGTGCACTTCTTCTTGATGCTAACATCGACCTGTAAGGCTGAGTTAATACTTGAGTTATTTGGTCAGTTTTGGCCCCATTACTGCCCAAATAAGTGAAGTGTGCAGTGATTCTAATAGCAACGCCTGTCATCTGCATGTCATACTGACTGACAGTATTATTTCACTACCCCAGCACACTCCCTATGCATTTTACTGCAAGGCACAGTGTTCTAAACCCATATAAAGGCTCTGTGCAGCCAGGAAATAGCAGTTTTTTTTATCATGATTTGTCGCAAATATATTCAGATCAAAGAGAATGTTTTCGGAAAATTCGGCGAATTGGCCGAATCAAATTTTTTTGATATTCGCTCAACTCTATTGATGACCAATCCTGAAGGATAGGTCATAAATATATAAATTCCAGAGAACTTCCTTTAAGTTTGAAATAGAGGAAACATTGAAATACATCCAAACAGAGCCCACGTTAATAATTGATGCTAATGTCTATTTTAGTCTACTTTTGGGTGATGCTTAGCCATGATCAATTACACCAACTTAGCTGCCTTGTCTAATGGCAATCTATCATAATCAGGAATCTAATTCCTGTCTCATTATTGGCTCAAGCCGCTTCACTGGCTCTTCCCATGCATTGCACTGGAGTTTTGCTTCTTCAGTTTGGCTATAATGCAAATTTATCATGGATTCACAAAGAAGTTGGTGCGAGGAGAGCGGATTCCGATAACAGCAAGGATTTTAAGTTTCAAGCCTGTAAACCACCGAAGAGGAAAAATTGGATGTAATATCGGCATAGAAATGGAGACATTATGCTCAATAAGAGACATCCTAGAGCCCTGCTGTAAATTACAAACAATACCTAGTTTGGAAGCTTCCTGGTTCATTCTTGTTTTCCGTACTCAGCTTTTTCACATGAGAGACTGAGCCATTATACTTATCATTACTGCACCTTTACAGTCTGACATCAGGAATCGTCCCAGTTAATAGTTCTGTAAAATTTCCCGTTGGAGCCATTTCCGTTGGTTAAGTTTTATCAGCTGCACATGTATGCTCTAAAAATAAAAAAGTCCCCAAGAAACAAAGGAATGACAAATTGTGTTAAGATCCCCCCCATGGTGGCTCTGAAAAGAAAACCTCTGTTCTTGGCTGTCTTTAAGAAGATGCAATTCATTAATATTTAAAGCAGATGATCCAGAGTAAGGAACATATTTAATTAAATCCAAAGATGTGCTGGAGGAAAGAAATATTTATTACGGCTTTGAAATATTAAAAACAAATTAATGGAGTTATATAAATAGGCAGAATATGTTATCTGGAGTCCGCTTACATTGGTGGCTTTAATATACACAACAGTACCCCGATAAAATGGATTGGAATATTTTGGGATAACAATAATTTAACTCTTTCATTAAAAGATACTGGAGCTCATGCATCAGAGTAGGACATTTTTAAGGCACATTGTGAGGTTTCTCAAGTTTTATCATTTTTATCATGGGCAGTTCATAATCAAGGTTAAATGGGTGTCTAATTTAGAAAACTCATATATAAATACCAAATCAAGGAATTCTAAGTTAATATTCCACAAACCCACCTAAAAACAGTATTCCCATCTGTACATCAATGTCATTAAAGGCATATTCTCATCTGGAACATTGATGGCTATTCCCATCTGTGACATCAATTGCCTATCATAGTGGGACCCACTCCTATGCTCAGAATGGGGCCATCAAAGTTAAGGGAGAGTTGCTGTGCGTGCATAGCTATCCTCCATTAACTACTGTAGGAGTTCCAAAAACAGCTGAGCACTGGCTCTGCTTTTTTTGGAATTCCATAGCTGTGAATGTAGAGGTGACTGTGCTGGCATGGCTTACTCTCTATTCACCAACTTGCTTGGCTATTTTCAGAAGCCTCATAGCAAAGAATGGAAAGCAACCACACAATGGCAGTCTGCTCCCCTTCACTTTGGGGGCACCGTTTTAGAGATACTGTAGTAGTGGGTCCCAGAATGACAATTAATCTCCCAAATGGGAATACTTTAAGTTCACAGAACACACCTGTAGGAGAAAGTCTGTAAAACACCTAATGTCCTGAAGTTGTGTGGATCATCTTCTCAAGAATCTGGTGACATGATGCTCCTCTTCTTCAGCTTCTGTCAACGTGTACCAGGTTTCCAGCCTGGGTTATGAACAGAACTATTCTTCTCCCTGGCACACGTGCACATGAGGTAGATTAAGAAATTTGCTTATGCGCCAGGGAGATGAATAGTTCTGGCCCTATTTACCATGGAAGTGATGTTCCTTCCAGAGGCCAGGCCAGAAACCTGGTAAAGGACGTGATGTTAGTGGAAGCTCGATTTTCAGAAGATGAATAGCTGGGTTCCCAGGAGGATGATCCACACAAATTTGTAGTGATAAGTATTACAAACTTTCTCCTCCCTATGTGTAAGGTGGGTTTACAAAACCTTGTGGGTTTACAAAAAACCCTTTAATAGAGAGGGGGTCCTTCATTACCTCGAGTGGATAGTAGATAAAATTATCTCTCCCTAGAGGACTAATAAGTCTGCATTACATTAAAGGGAATTTGTCATCTAGTTTTACCCTATAGAGTTGCGGACATGCACGGATAGATCTCCGCTAGCATGTCCGCAATATACCTGTCCCATAGGGCTGTGTGGTTTTATTTCGCTTAAAAAATTATGTTATTGATATGTAAATTAGCCAAGTAAGGTGCCCAAGTCGTCGTTACTTACAGTTAAGGAGACCAGCTCCGCCCCCTGTTAAGGAGCCCAGCACCGCCTGCATCCAGGAATCTCCTCCTTGCTAACGCAGTTACAGTGCCGTAATCTCGCGATGCGTAAGCTGGCGCATACGCAGTGATGGCAAAGTGTTTGCTCCCTTTACTGGCATCAGCTTCAGTGAACAAACTGCACATGCGCTAGCTCGCGCATCGCAAGATAACGGCACTGTAACTTTGTGAGCAAGAAGGAGATTATTGGATGCGGGCAGTGCTGGGCTCCTTCACAGGGGGCGATGCTGGACACCTTGGGCACCTTACTTGGCTAATTTACATAAAAACTAGATGACAGATTCCCTTTAATTAATTATTGATTTCAATGAGCACCATGTAAGGCTTCATACTGTATGTCCTGAGGTGGCACTGCAGGGGATTTTCCAGTGTGGGTCTCATAGGCAACAGTGCAATACTGACAGTTTCAATGCATTACAATACATTTTGTATTTTAATGCATTGTAGAAGGGATCAGACATGGAAAAGTTGAGCTTCCCCAATGAGACAAAAAAAAAAAGTGTTTTATAAAATAAAAAGAAATTGCGAATTTTAATAAAAGAAGCACCTCTTTCCCCTCATCAAGACATTTATAACTGAAAAAAAATGAAGCAAAAAATACACAAATTTGGTATCGCCGCATATGTAATGACCTGCCCTATAAAAACATCACTTGATCTAGCACTCCAGAAAAATAAATAAAAATGTTTTTTTTGGGGGTCATTTAGCCTCACAAAAAGTGTAATATTGAGCAATCAAAAAATATTATATACCCCAAAATGGTACCAGTGAAAATGTCCCCTGATCCTGCAAAAAATAAGTCCTACACAATCACCAGAAAAAAAAGTCTCTCAGAAGATAGCAACACAAAAACTTGTTTAGTTAATAAATACTTTTATTATGTAAAACTGTTTTTTTTTTTTTTAAAGATAGACATATTAGGTATCGCTGCATCACTAATTGATGCCTCTATAAAATTATCACATGATCTACCCCATAAGGTGAACATTGTAAAGAAAATAAAATAAATAAATACTACATGCCAGAACAGCAATTGTGTTTGTCACCTCACCTGCAAAATATCATAATATTAACACCTTAAGGACCCAGGACGAGAATGCTCATCCTAAATGGCTTGTACTTTGCGCCCCAGGACGAACATTCTGGTCCTGCTGTCCTTCTCTCCCCCCATATGCGGTGCCGTGATCAGCAGCATGAATCCGGCTGTTACTGACAACACCGGTGGATTAACCCGTCATATGCCGCGGTCAGCATTGACTGCGGCATATGGGAGGTTTGCACTCCCTCTCCTTAGCCATCGGGTCCCCGTGCTGCAGTGGTGGGGACCTGATGGTTGCCATGGCAGCGCCAAGCCATTCCAAGGCCTTTGGGCCCATCAAGTACAAAGGCCTATGAGGCCCAGCCCCCAGGCTGGGTCTCATAAGCAAACTATCAGAGTATTACACTGTGTAAGGCTGAGTTCAAACGGGCGAGATTTCCACACGGGTGCAATGCATGAGGTGAACGCATTGCACTCGCACTGAATCCGGCACCATTCATTTCAATGGGGCTGTGTACATGAGCGTTGTTTTTCACGCATCACTTCTGCGTTGCGTAAAAATTGCAGCATGTTCTATATTCTGCATTTTTCACGCAGGACAGGCTCCATAGAAATTAATGGGGATGCGTTAATAACGCATTGCATCCGGATGCAAGGTGTTGCGTTCCGTTTTTAACGCATGTTTCTTAGCAACACTTGAAAAGGGAGATTAGACAGGAAGTGAGTTTTTTCAGTGCTTCATGTCCCAAGCTGGTTTGGCTGCCCTTGTTCTGAGTTCCTGCAAATATGCCAAGACAAGCCAGCAAGCTCATGGACATGGAGAAGCTGATTGTGGAGGTCCAGGACAGGCCGTGTCTGTAGGACAGTCGGTCTGGTGACTACTAAGACCAATATAAGAAAGATGCTGCCTGGGAGGAAGTAGCCAAGGAGGTGTTTTCAAGCGTTTGGGGCAAAACACCTGAACTCAAGCGCAGTACTTTAAGTAAGTGCACTGTCCATATATATATATATATATATATATATATATATATACACATTTGTGATAATGACTTTATGTTCAAAGTAGCATAGCACATGTATAGCGTTTCCCTCCATTACATAGTAGCACATGTTATCCGAGGAGATAGTTTGCCATTTGCTATGCTATAGAGGACATCCCTACAATACCACATGGTAGTCATACAGTATGTCATGTATTAATTCCTTTTTTTTTTGCAGTTGATGAAAGGGCCACTGACGAAAAGGCCATACATATATAAAGAGCAGCTCATGTTCCTACGAGATATAATGGATGTGCGCCCGTAAGTACATATGTAATCATATATGCTTACTATAAATCCTAATGAATAATTATCGTATGGCCTGAGTATTTTTAAAGGGAACCTGTCATCAAGTTTATGCTAACCTCCTTGAGGGCAGCATAAATTAGTGACACAAATGCTGATTTAAGTAGCCTGTCACTTATGACCTGTAATGACCGGCGTCACGCACAGGGAGGGAAAAGGGAAAGCCCTGCCCAAGGGAGAGGGAAAGGTGGTGACCCCTGACTCACCTTGCGGCTGGCACCTGACTGTCCTGACGTCCCTAGACGGGTTCCTCACCCGTGCGGCGATCACGTGCCTAAACCCTGGCTTTCCCTAAAATGAGCCCTAGATAGTTAACGGGCCAGTGGGATCGCTAGTCCGCACCACTGACACTAAGAGGAAAAACACCAGGGAGAGGACAGACAATACAGACAAACACATAAACCCAGGTGGGCGACCACAGCAGACCACAAAGGTCCAACAGGGATCCGGAGGGAAATGTTCTGGACCAACAACCAGAGAACGCAGCAACACAGCTCCAGTGGGTCAGTATAGAAGTCCAGGCAGGAAGCTCTATATCTGGCAACCAGAGAAGTGTGAGAGGGAGGTTGGGAGTGCTGGACAAGGAACAGCTGAGGAGAAGGAGCTACGGATCCCTGAGTGAGCCAAAAAGGGTTGCAAAGCAAACCCAGAAAGCTACCATAAGGAAACAGTCCTATCTTACATAGAGCGTGCAGCCAACCGCTGTGACTTCCTGACCCCGGGTATAACGGAGTCAGGCGTGGGTCTTGACACCCTCGTGACATGACCTAAAAGTAAGTTGGTTCTGAGAACCAGGATCAGAATCATTGCAGCCCAGGCCTTGAAAAGAGTCAAATCTACCTGAGAATAGTCATGGTTATTCATAATCTCCTACTCTCCCCGACCAATCTGCTAATGATCGACAGACTGTCAATCAGCAGGTGGTCATGGAGAGCCTGAGTTTTAGCGTAACCATGACTCTTCTCATGTGATTGTGACAATTTTCCAGCCCCAGTCTGCAATGATTGTGATGTGGCTTTTCTGCAAAAAATGCCTTTGGACAATTCTAAATTACATACCGCTGTAGTTAACTCACCAGTCTGTACCTTATTCTGGCGTGATTATGGGCAGCATAAAGTTGCTGACAGGTTCCCTATAAAAACATGTATTTTAATAATGTTTTCTCTATTGAAGGACGGAAGACAACCTGGAGGAAGAGACTAAGCAGGCTGCCCAGCAGCATTCTTCTGCTGCTGAGGAAGAGAATCCCCCTTCCATGGACACAGAAGAGATGGCTGAAGATGGACCATCCACCAGCTCCACACCCCACATCCCTCCTGCAGAGTCTGCACCTTCACTTCAGCTGGGGGCACGTCGGAAATGGTCGATACCCACAGATGAAGAGGAGGTCAATACTCGGGTACTGGACTACTTGTCCTGAGTCCGGCAGGAGGACCATTATGAATTGTATGGATGCAGTCTTGGAACACTTTTAAAGAAAGTTCCAGAGGATCTTTATCTGCAGACCCAAGGCACCCTTGGGATCGTTATTCAGGCAGCCACTCCGCCGAAAGATCCTACAGAATTGTTTATAGCGCTTGGAAATTAGAGCTTATATGGGAACATCTATGGGCCACCACCTAGGCCTCCTTCGCAGTTTCCTATCAGAGCTCCCCACTACCCTCCTCCTCCTCGGCAACCATTCTCCCCTCCACCCCAACAGTATGGCCACCTATACAGTGCAGAGGCAGCATATCCTCAACCTGCTCCCTCCACAGCTCGGGCTGCTCCACCACAGCACTTTGCCCCCTCTTCTCAGGGCAGTTACCAGCCCTCTCAATCAGATGTTAACCCCCCCCACACACACACCCTCACGTTACTACAACTTGTAAACTGATGTAAGTTATATATTGTTTTCATTGTTATTATTTATTTCAAATATGACTATATTTTGTCTTCATATTATTTTTCCAGTAAACAACACAAAAAAAAACACTATTTGACTTTTTTGCACCAAGGACCGGTTTCATGCAAGACAATTTTCCCAGGGACCGGGTGGGGGGTGGGGGGGGCAGGGGTTCTGGGGCGGGGTTCTTAGGGGTGGGCGGGGCTGACCGATTCACGCGCATAACAAAACACAAGGTGCATATTAAAATATATAACACTATATAACACTATATAAACTATGGTCTCTGCTGCACTGTACTGTATTTTTCGCCCTATAAGATGCACCTAGTTTTAGAGGAAAACAATAAGAAAAAAAAAATGCATCATTACACTTCAGGTCAGACCAGCAATCAGACCCTCAATGTTAATCAGACCTCAGATCAGACCCCCAAACCTTTAGCCATCTATCAGCCCCCAATGTCAGCTATAAACCCCCCAATGTCAGCCATAAACCTCCCCAATGTCAGACATAAACCCCCCAATGTCATCCATAACCCCCCCCCCAATGTCAGCCATAAACCCCCCCAATGTCAGCCATAAACCCACCAATGTCAGCCATAAACCCCCCAATGTCAGCCATAAGCCCCCCAATGTCAGCCATAAGCCCCCAATGTCAGCCATAAGCCCCCCATTAGCCCCTCATGTCATCCATAAACCCCCATTAGCCCCTCATGTCAGCCATAAGCCCCCCATTAGCCCCTCATGTCAGCAATAAGCCCCCATTAGCCCCTCATGTCAACCATAAGCCCCCCATTAGCCATAAGCCCCCCAATGTCAGCCATAAGCACCCCAATGTCAGCCATAAGCCCCCCAATGTCAGCCATAAACCCCCATTAGCCCCTCATGTCAGCCATAAGCCCCCCATTAGCCCCTCATGCCAGCAATAAGCCCCTATTAGCCCCTCATGTCAGCCATAAGCCCCGTATTAGCCCCTCATGTCAGCCATAAGCTCCCATTAGCCCCTCATGTCAGACATAAGCCCCCATTAGCCCCTCATGTCAGCCATAAGCCCCCCATTAGCCCCTCATGTCAGCCATAAGCCCCCCATTAGCCCCTCATGTCAGCCATAAGCCCCCATTAGCCCCTCATGTCAGCCATAAGCCCCCATTAGCCCTTCATGTCAGCAATAAGCCCCCCATTAGTCCCTAATGTCAGCCATAAGCCCCCTAATAGCCCCTCATATCAGCCATAAGCCCCCCATGTCTGCCCAATGTCCTCCAGGTCAGCCATCAGCCCCCAGTGCAAAAAAAAAAAAAAAAAAACACTTACCTCTCCTGCTCCTAGTCACAATCGTGATGCTCTTCATTCATTCTGCTGTCGGCTGGCTGTGTATAGCGGCACACAGTGTCAGGTCACAGAGAGACCTCACGCTGTGCGCAGCCCTGCACAGCCGATAGCCGAGCCAAGGACCACGAAGTGGTGAGTACAGATCATTCACCGCTTCCTGGTCCTTCTGTACTAATGAAGCGCTGCCATAATGGAAGCGCTTAATTAGTACAGCGTTAACCCCTTAGGGACACAGCCTTATTTCACCTTAAGGACCAGGCCATTTTTTGCAAATCTGACCACTGTCACCTTAAGTGCTGATAACTTTAAAACGCTTTGACTTATCCAGGCCGTTCTGAGATTGTTTTTTCGTCACATATTGTACTTCATGACACTGGTAAAATGAAGTCAAATTTTTTTTTTTTCTTGCACAAAATAATACCTAATTTACCAAAAATTTTAAAAAATGTGCAAATTTCAAAGTTTCAGTTTCTCTACTTCTGTAATACATAGTAATACCCCTAAAAATTGTGATGACTTTGCATTCCCCATATGTCTACTTCATGTTTGAATTATTTGGGGAATGATATTTTATTTTTTGGGGATGTTACAAGGCTTAGAAGTTTAGAAGCAAATCTTGAAATATTTTCGAAATCCAATTTTTAGGGACCACTACAGGTCTGAAGTCACTTTGCAAGGCTTACATAATAGAAACCACCCAAAAATGACCCCATTCTATAAACTACACCCCTCAAGGTATTCAAAACTGATTTTACAAACTTCGTTAACCCTTTAGGTGTTGCGCAAGAGTTATTGGCAAATGGGGATGAAATTTGAGAATTTCATTTTTTTGCCTAATTTTCCATTTTAACCCATTTTTTCCACTAACAAAGCAAGGGTTAACAGCCAAACAAGACTGTGTCTTTATTGTTCTGACTTTGCTGTTTACAGAAACACCCCATATGTGGCCGTAAACTACTGTACGGGCACACAGTAGGGCGTAGAGTGAAAGGTGCGCCGTTTTGTTTTTGGAAGGCAGATTTTGCTGGACTGGTTTATTTACACCATGTCCCATTTGAAGCCCCCTGATGCACCCCTAGAGTAGAAACTCCATAAAAGTGACCCCATCTAAGAAACTACACCCCTCAAGGTATTCAAAACTGATTTTACATACGTTGTTAACCCTTTAGGTGTTGCACAAGATTTAATGGAAAATAGAGATACAATTTCCAAATTTCACTTTTTTGGCAGATTTTCCATTTTAATATTTTTTTTTCCAGTTACAAAGCAAGGGTTAACAGCCAAACAAAACTCATTATTTATGGCCCTAATTCTGTAGTTTACAGAAACACCCAATATGTGGTCGTAAACTGCTGTACGGGCACACGGCAGGGCGCAGAAGTAAAGGAATGCCATACGGTTTTTGGAAGGCAGATTTTGCTGGACTGTTTGTTTTTTACACCATGTCCCATTTGAAGCCCCCCTGATGCACCCCTAGAGTAGAAACTCTAAAAAAGTGACCCCATTTTAGAAACTACGGGATAGGGTGGCAGTTTTGTTGGTACTAGTTTAGGGTACATATGATTTTTGGTTGCTCTATATTACACTTTTTGTGTGGCAAGGTAACAAGAAATACCTTTTTGGCACAGTTTTTTTTGTTATTTACAACATTCATCTGACAGGTTAGATCATGTGGTAATTTTATAGATCAGGTTGACACGGACGTGGTGATACCTAATATGTATACAATTTTTTTTTATTTATGTAAGTTTTACACAATGATTTCATTTTTAAAACAAAAAAAAGTTTTAGTGTTTCCATAGTCTAAGAGCCATAGTTTTTTCAGTTTTTTGGCGATTATCTTAAGTAGGGTCTAATTTTTTGAGGGATGAGATGACGGTTTGATTGGCACTATTTTGGGGTGCATATGATTTTTTGATTGCTTGCTATTACACTTTTTGTGACGTAAGATGACAATTGCTTTTTTTACACCGTTTTTATTTTTATTTTTTTACGGTGGTCACCTGAGGGGTTAGGTCATGTGATATTTTTATAGAGCCGGTAGATACGGACGCGGCAATACCTAATATGTATACTTTTTTTAATTTATATAAGTTTTACACAATGATTTCTTTTTTGAAACCAAAAAAATGATGTTTTAGTGTTTCCATAGTCTAAGAGCCATTTTTTGCGGGATGAGATGACGGTTTGATTGTTACAATTTTGGCGTACATGCGACTTTTTTGATCACTTTTATTACCTTTTTTTGGGAAGTAAGGTGGGCAAAATTTCTATTTCATCATAGTTTTTAATTTTTAATTTTTATGGCGTTCACCGTTCGGGTAACATGACCGTTTTATAGATAAGGTCGTTACGGACGCGGCAATACCAAACATGTGCAGGGAATTTTTATTTTATTTTTTTAATCAGTGATAAATGTGTTTTTTGATTTTAACTTTTTTTTCACTTTTTTTTTACTTTTTTTTTGACCCAGACCCACTTGGTTCTTGAAGATCCAGTGGGTCTGATGTCTGTATAATACAGTACAGTACAATATATATTGTACTATACTGTATTTTACTTACACTGAACAGATCTATGCCTTTAGCATAGCTCTGTTCAGCACCATGGACAGCAGGACGGCGTTTATACCAGGGTGCCAGCAATGTGCTGGCACCCTGGTATACCCACTAGACGCCAACGATTATTCAAGGGGAGGCACCGCCCACACTGCCCGCAACCCTCCCCCTGCACCACCCGCCCACATAATATCATTCAGGGGTGTATTTTGGGCATTATAAAGTTTCTGATCAGGTCAGGGACCGCGGGGATCAGAAACGGCAAAAAGCGTATCAAACCGCAGGTCTGAATTGACCTGCGGTTTGTTGCGATCGCCGACATGGGGGGGTCACGGGACCCCCCCCCCCCCCCCCGCGCATTTAGCCTAGGTGCCTGCTCAATGATTTGAGCAGGCACCTTGTTCTGATCACTGATCGGAACAACACATGACGTACCGGTACGTCATGTGTCCTTAAGAGGTTAAAGACTGCCCTGATCGCCGCGGCCCGGCAAACTATCCTCAAGGGCCCGGTCCTGGGCCGCGGCCCGGCAGTTGGGGACCGCTGCAGTACAGGAAAGATGAACTTATGAGGGATTAGTTGATATTTCACATGCATTTTTATAAAAATTTTATGCAGGTGAATTATGTCAGCTCGCAACCCACATCAAGGGTCCTCATATTTTTGCGAGTCCCTAACTTTATAAAAAATAACCCAAAAAAATATCCATACAGGATACATACAATATATAGTCATCTTGACGTTATTTAAACAATATTATCTTGGACCAGATGAAAAGGGCTGTTGATGAAATGTAAATGAACCAGCAGGAGACATGAAATAGTCAGAAAATAATTCTCTCACTCTCAGTCCTGCTGAACCAGCTCTTCCAAGTAGAGAAGGGTCTCCATGGGCTGCTGAAGTCAACACCTCTGCATCGTCATCTGGACTGGCCTCATACATGCGAGTGTAATTATGGAGCACTACACATGCTTTAATAACATTATTGACATTCTCAGGAGCAAGCTGAATAGCTGAAAGAAAAATACGCCATTTGCTGGCTAAAATCCTCATCACCAACTATAACATATGGCACAGGTGGCCCAGAGGAGCCAGGAAGAGGAACTGGCTGGGGAAGGTCCAGTTGGTTGGACTGAAGCCACCGACCCATTCTGGAAGCCCGGAAGATGCGAGCATCTGCCGAACTTCCATAGGCCCCGATATCTACAATTATAAATCTGTAGTTTGTGTCAGCCAAGGCCAACAAAACTACAGAGAAAAACTGTAGTTTTTATAGAATCGGGACCCTAAGTTTGGTGGCTTCTTCACCCGTATATGCTTCCTGTCAAGGGCACCAATACAATTGGGAAATTGTGCCCTCTACAGGAAGCACTGTGCAATCTGAAGCCACTGCTGCCTTGTTGGTTGTGGCAGCACAGCAGCTTGCAGTCGCAACCACATGGTGGCACAGGTAGCCCTCACTATTCCAGCTATTGTGGAGGTCCCCATGCGGAATTCAAAATGTAATGAGGCAAATGAGTTTCCTGTCGCCAAAAATCTGTGAAAACATTTTAAAAAATGTGATAAACGCTATAAACACTATCACCATCACATTTTTCATGATATTATGCAGCTTTAAATCAGCTATATATCGGAAATAAAATACATTGCTTTTTTACTAACTGCTCAAAAATTTGCATACCTCAGAGTTATAATTAGCCGCTTCTCAGCTGAAACACAACGCCGCATGTTGGTGTTCATGAACGTTAAGCCAGGCCTCAACTCCCCCAAAAGCAGATCAAATGTAGGGATGGACATTCGACAATAACGGAAAAATTTAGCAGGGTGCTCACGCAGGTCTGCATACATAGTTTGAAACTGGGAACCCACATCCTCTTCCTCCGCGGTTCCTCCTCAAGCATTTCTCTCCGCTCTCCGAAACAACGATACACAAGCCAGTGTGAAAGCACAAGATCAGGAGTTGATGCGGGCAAAGAGGACATCCTGATTACAAAGGGAACACCTGAAAATACAATCCACACACTTTAGATCCACACAAAATGGAGCTGCGACAAACTGAAGAGCATTCTGGGCAGTTTTATATTGGGTTTCAAGTAAACATGTGACTCAACAGGATAGTTGCCTTTTTTTCACGCGCGTTAAAAACGCATGTAATTCGGGTGCCATCTGCGCAGAAAAAATGCAAATACTGAACGCAATCGCAGTGAAAACTGACTTGTTTTGGCTCCAAAATCACACGTTTTTAACTGAACGCATCCTGAGCCAAAACATGACGCCCGTGTGAACTCAGTGTGAGCTAATACACTAATAGTCAATGCAGTACAATAAAGGTGTTGTCACGGAAGGTGTACAGGAAACAAGACAACACAAAATGAATATACGACTCACTGGATCCAAAACTGAGGAACAAAAAGGGAGACCCCTGCATCAGATCTGGCACTCTCCCTGACTGCTCAGCCTATGCGAAAATCCCAATGGTAGATGATCGCATATCCTCGTACCTCGACTGTATAACACCTGAACACCCTATAATAGTGAGGGGACACGACCACCGGCTCCCTACACTAGATACGGAGGGAGTCAGGGTCACCTGGGATCCAGCAAACAGACAAACACAAATGAATGCACAACACTTAACTTGTAGAAGACTGGAAAGTAGGATCAGCATGCACACACACTCCAGGAAGTAATGCTATCCACAAAAAAAAGGACTCAGCACACAACACACATCACACGGGAACCCATGACCATAGGTGCAATAAACAAGCATAAAACCAAACACATCTTCTAGACACCAAACGACATTATATTTGCTATGACCAGAAGGATGGCCTCCACTGGCAGTTGGTGAGTAACCAGGAGGATGTCTCCAGCCAGCATAGCTGAAGCACCCTCTCTAGCTACTGCCTACAACTGAGGCTTTATAGGGCCAAGAGGCCACACCCAACAGTCAGACACACCCCGTGACTCACACACACAGAAAGGGAGTTAACCCTTCCAATACCACAGAAGGGAAAACACAACACAAAGGGGAAGTGTCCAAACAACGAACACACTGTGGCTGTTGCCGCAGGCAACGACATGGGTGGCAACCGTGACCTGGGAGTCAGCCCGAAGGCCGGGACACTGCCACCACATGTGCACTATACAACCAAACGTTGCCACGGGCAACCACAGTGAGGGGAAGATGTAAGTGCACACCACACATAACACAGAGTGCACACAGACATACAAAAGTGCTTATAAATGCGCACACAACTCCAAGGGAACCGCACACATACCTGTTGTCCACGGCAACCGCACCTGAGGCCAACAACATTATGCCTCCAGCTGCGGTTGACACTACAACCCAAACCGCGGGCAACTGTATGCGGCTCCCAAGGAGTCACGGCCATAAACATGGTCGTGACAGGTGTATTGCGCTGCATTGAAACAGGGATCAGACCCTGTAATGTTGAAGTCCCATAGTGGGACAAAAATACAAAATAATAAAAGTTTCAAACAATAAAAAAATTAAAGTTTCAATAAAATAAAAAACTTTCACATAAAGAGACATAAAATTTTAAAAAATAGAAAAAATAAATAAAAAACAGACATATTAGGTATCATCGCATGCGTAAAAACCTTCTCTATAAAAATATCACATGATCCACCCCATCTGGTCAACAACATAACAAAAGGTGTAATACCAAGTGATAAAAAAAGTCATACGCACCCCAAAATTGTACCAATCAAACCTTCATCTCATCCCAGAAAAATTGAGACCCTACCTAAGACAATCGCCCAAAAAAGTTAAAGAAATATGGCTCTCAGAATATGGAGACACCAAAACATGATTTTTTTTTTGTTTCAAAAAGATGATAATTACTTACCTATAATTTGATTTTCCATTTAGCCTTCACAACGGCACTAAGCAGGAGGGTTAACCCCACCTTCAGGGACAGGAAAGAACGTGGAGAACCAACCTTTAAAAGCCTCCTCCCATGTTCTTTCTCCAGTAAGTATCCGAGTAACTCAAAGATGATGCTGAACATAGTAGTTTATTAACGATTCCTTCAAACATAAAAGGAAAGAAACAGAGCACCATGCAAAAAAATAATCAAGTCACATCGATAATTGTAATAAGAAATCATAAGGGTGGGAAATACCAGTGCCGTTGTGAAGGCTAAATGGAAAATCAAATTACCGGTAAGTAATTATGATCTTTTCCATGTGCCTCCCCAACAGCACTTAAAAAGGAGGATTAATCAGAGAAACCATCAAGCCTTTTAGGGTGGGTCCACCGCAAAGGAGAGGTCCTTTTTGGAGGCAATGTCCAGTCTATAGTGTTTAAAAAATGTGTTTGGACAAGACCAGGTGGCCGCCTGGCATATCTGATTTAGGGAGGCGGAAGCATTTTCCGCCCAGGAGGTAGAAACAGCCCTGGTGGAATGGGCCGTTAGCTGAGATGGAGAAGAACCTCTTTCCTTGTATGTCCTGGAAATAATTGCTTCTATCCAACGGGAGATAGACATTTTAGAGGTTCCTAGGCCCCTTTTTTTCCCCCTGCATATTGGATCAGCAGCCAGCTAGACTTCCTAAAGTCCTTTGTGGCTTCTAGGTAGTCCAGGACACATCTTTTAACATCCAAATTATGGAATTTGGCTTCTTTTTCAGCCTTGGCCTGTGGACAGAAGGTAAGCAAAGAGATCTGTTGGTCACAATGAAACTTAGAGAACACATTAGGTAGAAAAGAGGGTTCATGTTTTAGTATTATTCTGTTGTCTAGCACTGTCAAGTAAGGAGGTCAGCAGGACAAGGCTTGGATCTCGCCTATTCTTCTAGCGGAGGTGATGGTGGTTTTCATGGAGAACAGGCTAAGAGGTATCTCTGAGAGGGGTTTAAAAGGAGGGTCCAAAAGAACAGAAAGGACCAGGTTAAGGTCCTATGGAGGAACCATGGTTCTGACTGTAGGTTTTATCCTACTGGCATCCTTAAGGAAGCGCCTTATTAGATGTACCTCCACTAGCTTAGACTCTAAAAAGGCACTAAGGGCTGCTACCTTAACTTTCAGAGTACTAACTCTTAAACTCCTTTGAAGACCTTTCTGGAGAAATTCTAGAATTGTTTTATTTTCAGTTTTTTCTGAAGGATCCCAGCAATGTTCTGAAAATCTCAAAAAGGCTTTCCAGACCCTAAGGTAGATTTTTGAGGTGATCGGCTTATGGCTGTACAGAAGAGTGTTGATTATGCATCTGATAGACCCCTAGCTCTTAGGAGGGAATGCTCAGTCTCCAGGCTGTCAGAGTCAGCTGCTGGGCATCCGGATGATGGACATGGCCTTGAAGAAGAAGGTCCGGGATTCGAGGAAGTGTCAAGAAGTTCCCTAGGTTTAACAACAGGGGGAACCAAGTACTCCTTGGCCAGAATGGGGCTACCAAGATTAATTTGCATCTGTCCTCCATTACTTTGGCTAGGGTTCTGGGGATTAGAGATATAGGGGGGAAGGCATATAGTAGGCCCGTTGGCCAGGGATTCGAGAATGCGTCCACACCGTTTGGGTTGTCCCGAAAGGACAGGGAAAATAATTATTCTACTTGCCTGTTAGCTCTGGAGGCAAAAAGATCCAAGATTGGAGTCCCCCACCTTTCGCTCAGAAGTTCAAAGACCCTCTTGTTCAGGGACCACTCTCCTGACTTTAGGGATTGTCTGCTCAGGTAGTCTGCCAGCTGATTTTCTTTTCCTCTGAGATGGACTGCCGATATCGAGTTTATCCAGACCTGTGCCCAGGAGAACAAAGGGTAAGTCGACTGGCTGAGGTTTTTGCTTCTCGTGCCCCCCTGCTTGTTTACATAGGCCACTGCTGTACTGTTGTCCGATAAAAATTTTACGTCTTTTTGATGTATGGTTGATTGAAAGGCTTTTAGAGCCAGGAAAATCACTTGAAGTTCCCTCAAGTTTGAAGACATAGGAAAGTCCAATTGCTTCCAAACTCCCTGGACAATCTAGTCTTCGCAGTGAGCCCCCCAACCTAAACTGCTCACGGCGGTGGTGACTACAATTAGGTTCTAAGGTCTCTATTGGACTCCTTGAGTCAAGTGATCTTTCTTTAACCACCAGATTAGAGTTGTTCTGATCTGAAATGGGTGTGACACTTTCCTGTCCAGGGAAAGGGAGCTTTTGTTCCAGGTTAATAAAAGAAAATGTTGTAGGGGCCTGCTGTGGAACTGTACCCATTTGGCAGAGGGAATAGTTGAAGTCATCAGCCCAAGGATAGTCATAATTTGTCTGAAGGAGACTTTCAGTGATGACCAGAATGACAGGATTTTTTGCTCAACATTCATGGCTGCTCTAATAGTCTTTAGTAATGAGTCAGTATCTTCAACTGAACATAGGGGCCTCCCAGAATTATCATCAGATGAATCTGAATCTGAGGATACTTCACCTTCATCCAAATCAAATTCAGATTCCAGAGAAGTCTCTGGAATAGATTTTGAAGTTGAGGGAGCCTGTGGGAGGGAGGCTATCCTTTTCTCAATAGCTGAGGTAACTTCCTCTTTAATGATGGATCTTAGATTGTTCACTAGAGACGGTGTTGCCTCCTCCATTACTTTATCTGTGAATTTTTGGCAGAGTGTCTTTTTGGAGTGGCACGCTAGCTGTTTTCTGCAGATGGCACACTTCTTTTTAATATAGGATTCCCCGACCTTTGGTTTTCCCGGGCTCAGGGCCTTCGGACGTTCTGAGGGCAGTTCCTTAGGTAGATAGGTAGAGACATGCTGGTCCCTTAGCTGTACGCTGTGACAGATGCTATTCTCTGCCCCTAGCCGGCATTTAAGTGTCACGGAAGGTGTACAGGAAACAAGACAATGCAAAATGAATATATGACTCACTGGATCCAAAACTAAGGAACAAAAGGGAGACCCCTGCATAAGACCTGGCACTCTCCCTGACTCTGATCAGCCTATGCAAATACCCCAATGGTGGATGATCGCATATCCACGTACCTCGACTATATAACACCTGAACACCCTACAATAGTGAGGGGACACTACCACCGGCTCCCTACACTAGACACGGAGGGCGTCAGGGTCACTTGGGATCCAGCAAACATAAAATCACAAATGAATGTACAACACTTATCTTGTAAAAGACTGGGAAATAGGATCAGCATGCACAGACACTCCAGGAAGTTGTATAAACCGCACACTAATGCATTATGGGGAGGAATTTAAAGGGATGCAATCAGTCCAACTACAAGACAGCTGAGAGAGACTAACGAGATAAGGAACTGAAAACCAAAACAAAGAAAAGCTCAAGGAGGAGGTTCTGAAAGGCATCTGTCAGAGCTTCTCAGATGTCTGGTTGTGACAGTACCCCTCCCTCTACGAGTGGACTCCGGACACTCAGAGCCCACCTTCTCAGGATGGGACCTATGGAAAGCCCTGATGAGACGAGTGGCCTTAATGTCCGTCACTGGGACCCACATCCTCTCCTCAGGACCATAACTTTCCCAATGAACGAGGTACTGGAGAGAACCGTGGACAACACGAGAATCCACAATCCTAGAGACCTGAAATTCAAGATTCTCATCAACCATAATCGGAGGAGGCAAAGGCGAGGGTAAGTTGGGTTGAACATAAGGTTTTAATAAAGACTTATGAAAAACATTATGGATCTTCCAAATCTGAGGAAGATCAAGACGGTAGGCAACAGGATTGATGACAGACAGGATTTTGTAAGGCCCAATAAACTTAGGACTAGAGTTGAGCGAACACCTGGATGTTCGGGTTCGAGAAGTTCGGCCGAACATCCCGGAAATGTTCGGGTTCGGGATCCGAACCCGATCCGAACTTCGTCCCGAACCCGAACCCCATTGAAGTCAATGGGGACCCGAACTTTTCGGCACTAAAACGGCTGTAAAACAGCCCAGGAAAGGGCTAGAGGGCTGCAAAAGGCAGCAACATGTAGGTAAATCCCCTGCAAACAAATGTGGATAGGGAAATTAATTAAAATAAAAATTAAATAAATAAAAATTAACCAAAATCAATTGGAGAGAGGTTCCATAGCAGAGAATCTGGCTTCCCGTCACCCACCACTGGAACAGTCCATTCTCAGATATTTAGGCCCCGGCACCCAGGCAGAGGAGAGAGGTCCCGTAACAGACAATCTGGCTTCATGTCAGCAGAGAATCAGTCTTCATGTCATAGCAGAGAATCAGGCTTCACGTCACCCACCACTGTAAGAGTCCATTTTCATAAATTTAGGCCCAGCACCCAGGCAGAGGAGAGAGGTCCCGTAACAGACAATCTGGCTTCATGTCAGCAGAGAATCAGTCTTCATATCATAGCAGAGAATCAGGCTTCACGTCACCCACCACTGTAACAGTCCATTTTCATAAATTTAGGCCCAGCACCCAGGCAGAGGAGAGAGGTCCCGTAACAGACAATCTGGCTTCATGTCAGGAGAGAATCAGTCTTCATGTCATAGCAGAGAATCAGGCTTCACGTCACCCACCACTGCAACAGTCCATTTTCATAAATTTAGGCCCAGCACCCAGGCAGAGGAGAGAGGTCCCGTAACAGACAATCTGGCTTCATGTCAGCAGAGAATTAGTCTGCATGTCATAGCAGAGAATCAGGCTTCACGTCAGCCACCAATGCAACAGTCCATTGTCAGATATTTAGGCCCAGCACCCAGGCAGAGGAGAGAGGTCCCGTAACAGAGGATCTGGCTTCATGTCACCAGAGAATCAGTCTGCATGTCATAGCAGAGAATCAGGCTTCACGTCACCCACCACTGCAACAGTCCATTTTCATAAATTTAGGCCCAGCACCCAGGCAGAGGAGAGAGGTCCCGTAACAGAGGATCTGGCTTCATGTCACCAGAGAAACAGTCTGCATGTCATAGCAGAGAATCAGGCTTCACGTCAGCCACCACTGCAACAATCCATTGGCATATATTTAGGCCTAGCACACAGGCAGAGGAGAGAGGTCCCGTAACAGACAATCTGGCTTCATGTCAGCAGAGAATCAGTCTTCATATCATAGCAGAGAATCAGGCTTCACGTCAGCCACCAATGCAACAGTCCATTGTCAGATATTTAGGCCCAGCACCCAGGCAGAGGAGAGAGGTCCCGTAACAGAGGATCTGGCTTCATGTCAGCAGAGAATCAGTCTTCATGTCATAGCAGAGAATCAGGCTTCACGTCACCCACCACTGTAAGAGTCCATTTTCATAAATTTAGGCCCAGCACCCAGGCAGAGGAGAGAGGTCCCGTAACAGACAATCTGGCTTCATGTCAGCAGAGAATTAGTCTGCATGTCATAGCAGAGAATCAGGCTTCACGTCAGCCACCACTGCAACAGTCCATTGTCATAAATTCAGGCCCAGCACCCAGGCAGAGGAGAGAGGTCCCGTAACAGACAATCTGGCTTCATGTCAGCAGAGAATCAGTCTGCATGTCATAGCAGAGAATGAGGCTTCACGTCACCCACCACTGCAACAGTCCATTTTCATAAATTTAGGCCCAGCACCCAGGCAGAGGAGAGAGGTCCCGTAACAGAGGATCTGGCTTCATGTCAGCAGAGAATCAGTCTGCATGTCATAGCAGAGAATCAGGCTTCACGTCAGCCACCACTGCAACAGTCCATTGTCATAAATTTAGGCCCAGCACCCAGGCAGAGGAGAGAGGTCCCGTAACAGACAATCTGGCTTCATGTCAGCAGAGAATTAGTCTGCATGTCATAGCAGAGAATCAGGCTTCACGTCAGCCACCACTGCAACAATCCATTGGCATATATTTAGGCCTAGCACACAGGCAGAGGAGAGAGGTCCCGTAACAGACAATCTGGCTTCATGTCAGCAGAGAATCAGTCTTCATATCATAGCAGAGAATCAGGCTTCACGTCAGCCACCAATGCAACAGTCCATTGTCAGATATTTAGGCCCAGCACCCAGGCAGAGGAGAGAGGTCCCGTAACAGACAATCTGGCTTCATGTCAGCAGAGAATCAGTCTGCATGTCATAGCAGAGAATGAGGCTTCACGTCACCCACCACTGCAACAGTCCATTTTCATAAATTTAGGCCCAGCACCCAGGCAGAGGAGAGAGGTCCCGCAACAGAGGATCTGGCTTCATGTCAGCAGAGAATCAGTCTGCATGTCATAGCAGAGAATCAGGCTTCACGTCAGCCACCACTGCAACAGTCCATTGTCATAAATTCAGGCCCAGCACCCAGGCAGAGGAGAGAGGTCCCGTAACAGACAATCTGGCTTCATGTCACCAGAGAATCAGTCTGCATGTCATAGCAGAGAATGAGGCTTCACGTCAGCCACCACTGCAACAATCCATTGGCATATATTTAGGCCTAGCACACAGGCAGAGGAGAGGTTCATTCAACTTTGGGTAGCCTTGCAATATAATGGTAAAATGAAAATAAAAATAGGATTGAATGAGGAAGTGCCCTGGAGTCCAATAATATATGGTTATGGGGAGGTAGTTAATGTCTAATCTGGACAAGGGACGGACAGGTCCTGTGGGATCCATGCCTGGTTCATTTTTATGAACGTCAGCTTGTCCACATTGGCTGTAGACAGGCGGCTGCGTTTGTCTGTAATGACGCCCCCTGCCGTGCTGAATACACGTTCAGACAAAACGCTGGCTGCCGGGCAGGCCAGCACCTCCAAGGCATAAAAGGCTAGCTCTGGCCACGTGGACAATTTAGAGACCCAGAAGTTGAATGGGGCCGAACCATCAGTCAGTACGTGGAGGGGTGTGCACACGTACTGTTCCACCATGTTAGTGAAATGTTGCCTCCTGCTAACACGTTGCGTATCAGGTGGTGGTGCAGTTAGCTGTGGCGTGTTGACAAAAGTTTTCCACATCTCTGCCATGCTAACCCTGCCCTCAGAGGAGCTGGCCGTGACACAGCTGCCTTGGCGACCTCTTGCTCCTCCTCTGCCTTGGCCTTGGGCTTCCACTTGTTCCCCTGTGACATTTGGGAATGCTCTCAGTAGCGCGTCTACCAACGTGCGCTTGTACTCGCGCATCTTCCTATCACGCTCCAGTGCAGGAAGTAAGGTGGGCACATTGTCTTTGTAGCGTGGATCCAGCAGGGTGGCAACCCAGTAGTCCGCACAGGTTAAAATGTGGGCAACTCTGCTGTCGTTGCGCAGGCACTGCAGCATGTAGTCGCTCATGTGTGCCAGGCTGCCCAGGGGTAAGGACAAGCTGTCCTCTGTGGGAGGCGTATCGTCATCGTCCTGCCTTTCCCCCCAGCCACGCACCAGTGATGGACCCGAGCTGCGTTGGGTGCCACCCCGCTGTGACCATGCTTCATCCTCATCCTCCTCCACCTCCTCCTCATCCTCGTCCTCCTCGTCCTCCAGTAGTGGGCCCTGGCTGGCCACATTTGTACCTGGCCTCTGCTGTTGCCAAAAACCTCCCTCTGAGTCACTTCGAAGAGACTGGCCTGAAAGTGCTAAAAATGACCCCTCTTCCTCCTCCTCCTCCTCCTCCTCCTGGGCCACCTCCTCTTCCATCATCGCCCTAAGTGTTTTCTCAAGGAGACATAGAAGTGGTATTGTAACGCTGATAACGGTGTCATCGCCACTGGCCATGTTGGTGGAGTACTCGAAACAGCGCAACAGGGCACACAGGTCTCGCATGGAGGCCCAGTCATTGGTGGTGAAGTGGTGCTGTTCTGTAGTGCGACTGACCCGTGCGTGCTGCAGCTGAAACTCCACTATGGCCTGCTGCTGCTCGCACAGTCTGTCCAGCATGTGCAAGGTGGAGTTCCACCTGGTGGGCACGTCGCATATGAGGCGGTGAGCGGGAAGGCCGAAGTTACGCTGTAGCGCAGACAGGCGAGCAGCGGCAGGATGTGAACGCCGGAAGCGCGAACAGACGGCCCGCACTTTATGCAGCAGCTCTGACATGTCGGGGTAGTTGTGAATGAACTTCTGCACCACCAAATTCAGCACATGCGCCAAGCAAGGGATGTGCGTCAAATTGGCTAGTCCCAGAGCTGCAACGAGATTTCGCCCATTATCACACACCACCAGGCCGGGCTTGAGGCTCACCGGCAGCAACCACTCGTCGGTCTGTTGTTCAATACCCCGCCACAACTCCTGTGCGGTGTGGGGCCTGTCCCCCAAACATATGAGTTTCAGAATGGCCTGCTGACGTTTACCCCGGGCTGTGCTGAAGTTGGTGGTGAAGGTGTGTGGCTGACTGGATGAGCAGGTGGAAGAAGAGGAGGAGGAAGCCGAGAAGGAGGAGGTGGCAACAGGAGGCAAAGAATGTTGCCCTGCGATCCTTGGCGGCGGAAGGACGTGCGCCAAACAGCTCTCCGCCTGGGGCCCAGCTGCCACTACATTTACCCAGTGTGCAGTTAGGGAGATATAGCGTCCCTGGCCGTGCTTACTGGTCCACGTATCTGTGGTTAGGTGGACCTTGCTACAGATGGCGTTGCGCAGTGCACACTTGATTTTATCGGATACTTGGTTGTGCAGGGAAGGCACGGCTCTCTTGGAGAAGTAGTGCCGGCTGGGAACAACATACTGTGGGACAGCAAGCGACATGAGCTGTTTGAAGCTGTCTGTGTCCACCAGCCTAAATGACAGCATTTCATAGGCCAGTAGTTTAGAAATGCTGGCATTCAGGGCCAGGGATCGAGGGTGGCTAGGTGGGAATTTACGCTTTCTATCAAATGTTTGTGAGATGGAGAGCTGAACGCTGGCGTGTGACATGGTTGAGACGCTTGGTGACGGAGGTGGTGGTGGTGGTGTTGGTGGTACATCCCCTGTTTGCTGGGCGGCAGGTGCCAACGTTCCTCCAGAGGCGGAGGAAGAGGCCGAGGCGGCAGCAGCAGAATAGGCCGAGGCGGCAGCAGCAGAAGAGGTAGCAGGGGGAGCCTGAGTGACTTCCTTGGTTTTAAGGTGTTTACTCCACTGCAGTTCATGCTTTGCATGCAGGTGCCTGGTCATGCAGGTTGTGCTCAGGTTCAGAACGTTAATGCCTCGCTTCAGGCTCTGATGGCACAGCGTGCAAACCACTCGGGTCTTGTCGTCAGCACATTGTTTGAAGAAGTGCCATGCCAGGGAACTCCTTGAAGCTGCCTTTGGGGTGCTCGGTCCCAGATGGCGGCGGTCAGTAGCAGGCGGAGTCTCTTGGCGGCGGGTGTTCTGCTTTTGCCCACTGCTCCCTCTTTTGCTACGCTGTTGGCTCGGTCTCACCACTGCCTCTTCCTCCGAACTGTGAAAGTCAGTGGCACGACCTTCATTCCATGTGGGGTCTAGGACCTCATCGTCCCCTGCATCGTCTTCCACCCAGTCTTGATCCCTGACCTCCTGTTCAGTCTGCACACTGCAGAAAGACGCAGCAGTTGGCACCTGTGTTTCGTCATCATCAGAGACATGCTGAGGTGGTATTCCCATGTCCTCATCATCAGGAAACATAAGTGGTTGTGCGTCAGTGCATTCTATGTCTTTCACCGCTGGGGAAGGGCTAGGTGGATGCCCTTGGGAAACCCTGCCAGCGGAGTCTTCAAACAGCATAAGAGACTGCTGCATAACTTGAGGCTGAGACAGTTTCCCTGGTATGCATGGGGGTGATGTGACAGACTGATGGGGTTGGTTTTCAGGCGCCATCTGTGCGCTTTCTGCAGAAGACTGGGTGGGAGATAATGTGAACGTGCTGGATCCACTGTCGGCCACCCAATTGACTAATGCCTGTACCTGCTCAGGCCTTACCATCCTTAGAACGGCATTGGGCCCCACCATATATCGCTGTAAATTCTGGCGGCTACTGGGACCTGAGGTAGTTGGTACACTAGGACGTGTGGATGTGGCAGAACGGCCACGTCCTCTCCCAGCACCAGAGGGTCCACTAACACCACCACGACCATGTCCACGTCCGCGTCCCTTACTAGATGTTTTTCTCATTGTTATGGTTCACCACAACAACAAATATATTATTTGGCCCAATGTATTGTATTCAAATTCAGCGGGATATAAATTTGAGGCCTAGTATTTAGGCGCTGGGTGACCGGTATGGATTTAGTGACAGAATTAGACTTGGAAATGCACAGAAGCGTGTGTGTGAAGTTATTCTGAATGACCCTATGTGCACCTTGAATATTATATACCCTTTTGGGATAGATTTCAAATAGCTCTGATATAGCAGGAACCACTAAATTATGAAATTGCTAAATTGGGAATTGTATTTCAACCCAGAACAAAAAATGTGCTTTGACGGACACTAAATATCTTGCCCAGCAACAACAGTACAGCGGTAACGAGAGATTTAGCAGGATATAAATTTGAGGCCTAGTATTTAGGCGCTGGGTGACAGGTATGGGTTTAGTGACAGAATTAGACTTGGAAATACACAGTAGCGGGTGTGTGTGAAGTTATTCTGAATGACCCAATGTGCACCTTGAATATTATATACCCTTTTAGGGATAGATTTCAAATAGCTCTGATATAGCAGAAACCACTAAATTATGAAATTGCTAAATTGGGAATTGTATTTCAACCCAGAACAAAAAATGTGCTTTGACGGACACTAAATATCTTGCCCAGCAACAACAGTACAGCGGTAACGAGAGATTTAGCAGGATATAAATTTGAGGCCTAGTATTTAGGCGCTGGGTGACAGGTATGGGTTTAGTGACAGAATTAGACTTGGAAATACACAGTAGCGGGTGTGTGTGAAGTTATTCTGAATGACCCAATGTGCACCTTGAATATTATATACCCTTTTAGGGATAGATTTCAAATAGCTCTGATATAGCAGAAACCACTAAATTATGAAATTGCTAAATTGGGAATTGTATTTCAACCCAGAACAAAAAATGTGCTTTGACGGACACTAAATATCTTGCCCAGCAACAACAGTACAGCGGTAACGAGAGATTTAGCAGGATATAAATTTGAGGCCTAGTATTTAGGCGCTGGGTGACAGGTATGGGTTTAGTGACAGAATTAGACTTGGAAATACACAGTAGCGGGTGTGTGTGAAGTTATTCTGAATGACCCAATGTGCACCTTGAATATTATATACCCTTTTAGGGATAGATTTCAAATAGCTCTGATATAGCAGAAACCACTAAATTATGAAATTGCTAAATTGGGAATTGTACTTCAACCCAGAACAAAAAATGTGCTTTGACGGACACTAAATATCTTTCCCAGCAACAACAGTACAGCGGTAACGAGAGATTTAGCAGGATATAAATTTGAGGCCTAGTATTTAGGCGCTGGGTGACAGGTATGGGTTTAGTGACAGAATTAGACTTGGAAATACACAGTAGCGGGTGTGTGTGAAGTTATTCTGAATGACCCAATGTGCACCTTGAATATTATATACCCTTTTAGGGATAGATTTCAAATAGCTCTGATATAGCAGAAACCACTAAATTATGAAATTGCTAAATTGGGAATTGTACTTCAACCCAGAACAAAAAATGTGCTTTGACGGACACTAAATAACTTTCCCAGCTACAACAGGACAGCGGTAACGAGAGATTTAGCAGGGATATAAATTTGAGGCCTAGTATTTAGGCGCTGGGTGACAGGTATGGGTTTAGTGACAGAATTAGACTTGGAAATACACAGTAGCGGGTGTGTGTGAAGTTATTCTGAATGACCCTATGTGCACCTTCAATATTATATACCCTTTTAGGGATAGATTTCAAATAGCTCTGATATAGCAGAAACCACTAAATTATGAAATTGCTAAATTGGGAATTGTATTTCAACCCAGAACAAAAAATGTGCTTTGACGGACACTAAATAACTTTCCCAGCTACAACAGGACAGCGGTAACGAGAGATTTAGCAGGATATAAATTTGAGGCCTAGTATTTAGGCGCTGGGTGACAGGTATGGGTTTAGTGACAGAATTAGACTTGAAATACACAGTAGCGGGTGTGTGTGAAGTTATTCTGAATGACCCAATGTGCACCTTGAATATTATATACCCTTTTAGGGATAGATTTCAAATAGCTCTGATATAGCAGAAACCACTAAATTATGAAATTGCTAAATTGGGAATTGTACTTCAACCCAGAACAAAAAATGTGCTTTGACGGACACTAAATAACTTTCCCAGCTACAACAGGACAGCGGTAACGAGAGATTTAGCAGGATATAAATTTGAGGCCTAGTATTTAGGCGCTGGGTGACAGGTATGGGTTTAGTGACAGAATTAGACTTGAAAATACACAGTAGCGGGTGTGTGTGAAGTTATTCTGAATGACCCAATGTGCACCTTGAATATTATATACCCTTTTAGGGATAGATTTCAAATAGCTCTGATATAGCAGAAACCACTAAATTATGAAATTGCTAAATTGGGAATTGTACTTCAACCCAGAACAAAAAATGTGCTTTGACGGACACTAAATAACTTTCCCAGCTACAACAGGACAGCGGTAACGAGAGATTTAGCGGGATATAAATTTGAGGCCTAGTATTTAGGCGCTGGGTGACAGGTATGGGTTTAGTGACAGAATTAGACTTGGAAATACACAGTAGCGGGTGTGTGTGAAGTTATTCTGAATGACCCTATGTGCACCTTCAATATGATATACCCTTTTAGGGATAGATTTCAAATAGCTCTGATATAGCAGAAACCACTAAATTATGAAATTGCTAAATTGGGAATTGTATTTCAACCCAGAACAAAAAATGTGCTTTGACGGACACTAAATAACTTTCCCAGCTACAACAGGACAGCGGTAACGAGAGATTTAGCAGGATATAAATTTGAGGCCTAGTATTTAGGCGCTGGGTGACAGGTATGGGTTTAGTGACAGAATTAGACTTGAAAATACACAGTAGCGGGTGTGTGTGAAGTTATTCTGAATGACCCAATGTGCACCTTGAATATTATATACCCTTTTAGGGATAGATTTCAAATAGCTCTGATATAGCAGAAACCACTAAATTATGAAATTGCTAAATTGGGAATTGTACTTCAACCCAGAACAAAAAATGTGCTTTGACGGACACTAAATAACTTTCCCAGCTACAACAGGACAGCGGTAACGAGAGATTTAGCAGGATATAAATTTGAGGCCTAGTATTTAGGCGCTGGGTGACAGGTATGGGTTTAGTGACAGAATTAGACTTGAAAATACACAGTAGCGGGTGTGTGTGAAGTTATTCTGAATGACCCAATGTGCACCTTGAATATTATATACCCTTTTAGGGATAGATTTCAAATAGCTCTGATATAGCAGAAACCACTAAATTATGAAATTGCTAAATTGGGAATTGTACTTCAACCCAGAACAAAAAATGTGCTTTGACGGACACTAAATAACTTTCCCAGCTACAACAGGACAGCGGTAACGAGAGATTTAGCGGGATATAAATTTGAGGCCTAGTATTTAGGCGCTGGGTGACCGGTATGGATTTAGTGACAGAATTAGACTGGGATATGGCCAAAAAATAACCACACTATTGCTGGTTAAATGCACTTGGTGACGGGCGCAGCTTGCCCCTGATGTAGTATATGGCCAAAAAATGAACAGACTATTGCTGGTTAAATGCACTTGGTGTCACAGCTTGACCAACCACACTACTGAGGGTTAAATGCACTTGGTGACGGGCGCAGCTTGCCCCTGATGTAGTATATGGCCAAAAAATAAACAGACTATTGCTGGTTAAATGCACTTGGTGTGACAGCTTCACCCTGATGTAGGCTTTAGCCAGAAAACAACCACACCATTGAGGGTTAAATGCACTTGGTGACAGGCGCAGCTTGCCCCTGATTTTGTATATGGCCAAAAAATGAACAGACTATTGCTGGTTAAATGCACTTGGTGTGACAGCTTCACCCTGATGTAGGCTTTAGCCAAAAAACAACCACACCATTGAGGGTTAAATGCACTTGGTGACAGGCGCAGCTTGCCCCTGATTTTGTATATGGCCAAAAAATGAACAGACTATTGCTGGTTAAATGCACTTGGTGTGACAGCTTCACCCTGATGTAGGCTTTAGCCAAAAAACAACCACACCATTGAGGGTTAAATGCACTTGGTGACAGGCGCAGCTTGCCCCTGATTTTGTATATGGCCAAAAAATGAACAGACTATTGCTGGTTAAATGCACTTGGTGTGACAGCTTCACCCTGATGTAGGCTTTAGCCAAAAAACAACCACACCATTGAGGGTTAAATGCACTTGGTGACAGGCGCAGCTTGCCCCTGATTTTGTATATGGCCAAAAAATGAACAGACTATTGCTGGTTAAATGCACTTGGTGTGACAGCTTCACCCTGATGTAGGCTTTAGCCAAAAAACAACCACACCATTGAGGGTTAAATGCACTTGGTCGCAGCTTGTGCTGGCGCACCACAAGACACAAAATGGCCGCCGATCACCCCAGAAAAATGTGACTGACAAACGGTCTGGGCAGCCTAAAAACAGTGAGCAATTGAGGATCAGCAGCTCAATGATCCACAGCTGCAGATCGATCAGTTAATCAAGTCCTTTGGAGGAGTTAATCTGCCTAATCTCGCCCTACTGTCGCAGCCGCAACCTCTCCCTACGCTAATCAGAGCAGAGTGACGGGCGGCGCTATGTGACTCCAGCTTAAATAGAGGCTGGGTCACATGGTGCTCTGGCCAATCACAGCCATGCCAATAGTAGGCATGGCTGTGATGGCCTCTTGGGGCAAGTAGTATGACGCTTGTTGATTGGCTGCTTTGCAGCCTTTCAAAAAGTGCCAAGAAAGCGTCACAAAAGCGCCAAGAAAGCGACGAACACCGAACCCGAACCCGGACTTTTACGAAAATGTCCGGGTTCGGGTCCGTGTCACGGACACCCCAAAATTCGGTACGAACCCGAACTATACAGTTCGAGTTCGCTCATCCCTACTTAGGACCCAACTTCCAGGAGGGAACCTTCAATTTGATATTCTTGGTAGACAACCACACCAGATCACCAACATTCAGGTCCGGACCAGGCACACGTCTCTTATCTGCCACACGCTTATATCTCTCACTCATGCTCTTTAGATTTTCCTGAATCTTTTGCCAAATCGATGACAAAGATGAGGAGAATCTGTACTCATCAGGTAAACCAGAAGACCCCTCTCCCGAGAATGTCCCAAACTGCGGATGAAACCCATATGCACCAAAAAATGGTGACTTATCAGAGGACTCCTGACGACAGTTATTTAAAGCAAACTCGGCAAGGGACAAAAAAGAACACCAATCCTCCTGATTCTCCGCCACAAAACAGCGCAGATATGTCTCCAGATTCTGATTGACGCGTTCTGTCTGGCCATTCGACTGCGGGTGGAAAGCAGAAGAGAATGACAACCGAACCCCCAAGCGAGAACAGAAAGCCTTCCAGAATCTGGAAACAAACTGCGTGCCCCTATCAGAGACTATGTCTGAAGGAATACCATGCAATTTGACAATGTGATCAATAAATGCCTGCGCCAGCATCTTAGCATTGGGCAAACCAGGAAAAGAGATGAAATGCACCATTTTGCTAAAACTGTCCACCACCACCAGAATCACAGTCTTCCCCAAGGAACGAGGCAGGTCTGTAATGAAGTCCATGGACAGATGAGTCCAAGGACGGGAAGGAATTGGTAAGGGAAGGAGAGGACCTGATGGCCGTGAATGAGGGACTTTGGCACGAGCGCAAGTCTCGCAGGCTGCCACAAAACCCTCAACCGACTTACGAAGCGCAGGCCACCAGAATCTCCGAGCGATGAGATCCACTGTGGCTCTTGCCCCCGGGTGCCCAGCAAGGACCGTATCGTGGTGTTCCTTAAAAATCTTGTGTCTTAAAGCGAGAGGCACAAACAACCTCCCAGGAGGACAAAGATCAGGAGCCTCTGACTGGGCTGCCTGCACCTCTGCCTCCAATTCAGGAAAAAGAGCAGAGACTACCACACCTTCAGCCAAAATGGGACCCGGGTCTTCAAAATTCCCACCTCCAGGAAAACAACGTGACAGGGCATCTGCCTTCACATTCTTAACTCCAGGGCGGAACGTGACAACAAAATTAAACCTTGAAAAGAACAAAGACCATCTGGCCTGTCTCGGGTTCAGACGCTTGGCTGACTCCAAGTAGGCCAGATTTTTATGGTCAGTAAACACGGTAATAGGGTGTCTGGCTCCCTCTAGCCAATGGCGCCATTCCTCAAAAGCCAACTTAATGGCCAACAATTCCCTATCTCCCACATCGTAATTTCTCTCTGCGGAGGAGAGTTTCTTCGAGAAAAAGGCACACAGTCGCCATTTGGCAGGAGAGGAACCCTGAGACAAGACCGCACCCACACCCACCTCAGAAGCATCAACCTCAACTATGAAGGGTAGAGAAATATCAGGTTGTACTAAGATGGGAGCGGAAGCAAAACTCTCCTTGATATTAGAAAAGGCCTTACGCGCCTCTACCGACCAGGAAGAAAAATCTACCCCCTTTCTGGTCATATCAGTGAGTGGTTTAACAATAGAGGAATAATTCAAAATAAACTTCCTGTAATAATTGGCAATGCCCAAAAAACGCATCAGCGCCTTCTGATTCTCAGGAAGCTCCCACTCAAGCACAGCGCGGACCTTCTCGGGGTCCATGCAAAAACCAGAAGCGGAGAGAAGAAACCCCAGAAATTGAATTTCTGGAACCGCAAACACACATTTTTCCATATTCGCGTATAATTTATTCTCCCGCAGGATGAGCAAGACCTGACGTAAGTGTTCCTTATGAGTTTTGAAATCAGGAGAAAAAATCAAAATGTCATCCAAATACACTAATACAAATTTTCCCATTAAATGATAAAAAAAATGCTGTTCACGAAATAATGAAAAACGGCTGGGGCATTCATCAAACCAAAAGGCATAACCAAATTCTCAAAATGGCCCTCAGGGGTATTGAAGGCCGTCTTCCATTCGTCTCCTTCTCTGACCCTGACCAGGTTGTATGCCCCTCTTAGAGCTAATTTGGAAAAAACTTTAGCCCCAACAATCTGGTTAAACAGGTCTGGGATCACAGGAAGCGGATAAGGGTCACGAATAGTGATACTGTTCAGCTCCCTGAAATCCAGACAAGGTCTTAAAGAACCATCTTTTTTCTTAACAAAGAAAAAACCAGCGGCAACAGGTGACTTTGAGGGTTGTATGTGTATTTTTCTCAGACTCTCAGAGATATAAGCACGCATAGCGACCCTCTCAGCTTGGGAAAGATTGTATAAACGAGATTTAGGCAGCTTGGCGCCTGGGATGAGATTAATAGGGCAATCGTACTCCCTGTGTGGGGGCAAATCCTGAACTCCACTCTCAGAGAAGACATCCGAAAACTCAGAGAGAAAAGGTGGTACAGTCTTAGTAGAAACCTCAGAAACAGATGTCGTGAGGCAATTCTCTCTGCAAAAGTCACTCCAACCATTTATTTGCCTCGCTTGCCAATCAATGGTGGGGTTATGTTTAGTGAGCCAGGGTAGCCCCAACACAAGAGGAGTAGGTAATCCGCTAAGGACGAAACATGACACATCCTCAACATGAGCATCACTCACAATTAAACGGATATTGTGAACTATGCCCTTTAATGATTTCTGAGAAAGTGGAGCGGAATCAATAGCAAAAACAGGAATATCCTTTCCCAACGTGCATACCTGGAAACCATGAGTTATCGCAAAATGATTATCAATGAGATTGACAGCTGCTCCATTATCTACAAAAATCTCACAAAAAATGTTCTTGCTCTCTAGCGCCAGCCTGGCAGGCAGGACAAAACGGGAAAACCTTCAATTTCCGCCTCAATCCTGCCAATAGTAACAGATGGAACATTTTTAAAAGATTTTTTCCTTTTTGTTTCTTTATTACTCCCAGAAGACTGCCTGAATCTCCTAGAGGGACAAACATTTGCCAAATGATTTATACCTCCACAACAAAAACTAACCTTCCCATGCGGGCTGAATCTTCTATTGTCAGAGGCAATCAACCCCAGCTGCATAGGCTCCTGCTCAGAAGGGGCTGACAGCGACTGAAACCCCTGCGCACAGAATGAGACCGCTGCACTGTCCTGGGACTGAGTATGACAGGAAGGAGAGATCTCTCCTCTCTCTCTAAGACGCCTGTCAATACGAACGGCCTGAGACATAGCAGCGTCCAAGGAGATAGGCCTCTCATGAAAGGCAAATGCATCTTTCAATCCCTCTGAAAGACCATGGCAAAATTGACTTCGGAGTGCAGCATCATTCCAACCATTATCAGCTGCCCATCTCCGAAATTCTGAGCAGTATATCTCTGCGGATTGTTTACCCTGACATAAAACACGTAGTCTAGACTCAGCCAAAGCAATACGATCCGGATCATCATATATCTGACCCAGGGCTAAAAAGAATTCATCCACTGAACGGAGGGACCGTGCCCCCACCGGCAGCGAAAAGGCCCACGACTGAGCGTTACCCCTGAGCAGCGATATAATGATCCCCACCCTCCGTTCCTCATCACCAGAGGAATGGGGAAGAAGGCAAAAATGGAGTTTGCAAGCCTCTCTGAAACGCACAAAATTCTCACTACCCCCGGAGAACGTATCCGGGAGCGAGATCTTTGGCTCAGAACAAACTCCATGAACGCAAGCTGAACCGGTCACTGGAAACTGAGAAAGAGTCTTACGGAGATCAGCTACCTCCAATGAAAGACCCTGGAAGCGTTCAGTCAAAAGTGAAACCGGATCCATGCTTGAGACGGTTTTGGCGGTTTATAATGTCACGGAAGGTGTACAGGAAACAAGACAATGCAAAATGAATATATGACTCACTGGATCCAAAACTAAGGAACAAAAGGTAGACCCCTGCATAAGACCTGGCACTCTCCCTGACTCTGCTCAGCCTATGCAAACACCCCAATGGTGGATGATCGCATATCCACGTACCTCGACTATATAACACCTGAACACCCTACAATAGTGAGGGGACACGACCACCGGCTCCCTACACTAGACACAGAGGGAGTCAGGGTCACCTGGGATCCAGCAAACATAAATCACAAATGAACGTACAACACTTATCTTGTAGAAGACTGGGAAATAGGATCAGCATGCACAGATACTCCAGGAAGTTGTATAAACCGCACAGTAATGCATTATGGGGAGTAATTTAAAGCGATGCAATCAGTCCAACTACAAGATAGCTGAGAGAGACTAACGAGATAAGGAACTGAAAACCAAAACAAAGAAAAGCTCAAGGAGGAGGTTCTGAAAGGCATCTGTCAGAGCTTCTCAGATGTCTGGTTGTGACATTAAGATTCACTTCCTGGTCACTTGGTACCACACGCACGCCGACGCTGTGCACGCGCACCCACGTGACCGGATCTCACGAGACATCAGCCCTCATGTCTTGCGCTGCCCGCATCCTCCAACGCAGGCTGAAAATGGAGACCGCATCGCCCGGGTTGCCTGCGAACCACAGGGCTTATATCTAGACGTCGGAAGGGCCTCTTTCTTGCCCCAGGATCTGACGTCCTGCTGCAGTCCTCCTGACACCCGGCCAGGGAGAAAAAAAGGTATTAGGCTGCGTGATATTGTCAAAGTGTCCACCCACTTCATCCCAGAGGGACAGGAAACAACTGGAGAAAGAACATGGGAGGAGGCTTTTAAAGGTTGGTTCTCCACATTGTTTCCTGTCCCTAGGGGCGGGGTAACCCTCCGGTTTATGCCGTTGGGGAGGCGCATGGAAAACGGTGTAAAACTTAAATAAACAAAAAAAGTTGACGTATTAGATATACTAGATATATTAGAACAAAAAGTGTAAAACCAAGTGATCAAAAAGTCATATGCACCCTAAAATAGTACCAATCAAACCGTCATCTCATACCGAAAAAAAATGACCCCCTACACAAAAAATAAAAAATAAACTATGGCTTTCAGAATATGGAGACACTAAAAAAATATTTTTTTTTCAAAAATACTTTATCATGTAAAACTGAAACAAACAACCAAAAAAAGTAATCTGGTATTGTCACGTCCGTAACAACCTGCTCTATAATAATACAACATGATCTAACCTGTCAGATGAACATTGTAAATAACAAAAAATAAAAACGGTGCCAAAACAGCTATTTTGTGTTACCTTGCCTCCCAAAAAGTGTAATATAGAACAACCAAACATCATATGTACCCTAAAATAGTACTGACAAAACTGCCAGTTTCCAAAATGGGATCATTATTTTGGAGTTTCTACTCTAGGGGTGCATCAGGGGATCTTCAAATATGACATGGCAACTTAAAATTATCCCAGTGAAATTCTGCCTTCCAAAAACTAAATGACATTCCTTTCCTTCTGCGCCCTGCCGTGTGCCCGTACAGCAGTTTACGACCACATATGGGGTATTTCTGTAAACTACACAACCATGTTAATAAATATTGAGTTTTGTTTGACTGTTAACCCTTGCTTTGTTACTGGAAAAAAATTGATTAAAATGTAAAATCTGCCAAAAAGTGAAATTCTCAAATTTCATCTCCATTTTCCTTTAATTCTTGTTGAACACCTAAAAAGTTAACAATGTTTGTAAAATCAGTTTTGAATACCTTGAGGGGTGTAGTTTCTAAAATAGGGCCATGTAAGGGTGGTTTCTATTATGTAAGCCTCACAAAGTGACTTCAGACCTATACTGGTCCTTAAAAATTGGGTTTTGGAAATTTTCTGAAAAATTTCAAGATTTGCTCCTAAACTTCTAAGCCTTCTAATGTCCCAAAAAAAGAAAATGCAATATACAAAATAATCCAAACATGAAGTAGACATATGGTAAATGTAAAGTAATAACTATTTAGGAGGTATCACTGTCTGTTTTAAAAGCAGAGAAATAGAAATTTCGAAAATTGCAAATTTTTCCAAATTTTGGTAAATTTTGTATTTTTTTTATAAATAAAAATGAAATATTTGGACTCAAATTTACCACTGTCATGAAGTACAATATATGACGCGAAAACAAAAAAAGTTTTTAAAGTTATCACCACATAAAGTGACACGTTAGATTTGAAAAAAATGGCCTGGTCCTTAAGGTTAAAAATGGCAAGGTCCTTAAGGGGTTAAGTGAACAAAAAGTTGTATATACCACAAAATAGTAAACAAGACTATCAACAGAAAAAAAAAAATATGGCTTTCAGAAATGATCATGCAGAAATAAAAAAAAAAAAAAAAAACATAAAATTGATATCCCTTTAATAAGGATAGAGATAGCATGTAATTTTTCCTACACAGTGAACAATAGTGATGAGCAAATTATTGAAAAGTTCCATTTGGCTGCTTCGCCGCATTTTACAAAAAAATTTGCTTTGTTAGTGTGACTAATAATTTTTTCATGAAGCGCATTTCTTTGTAAGTAGTGAGTGCAATGACAGGGAGTGGCGATTGCGCCGCTCCCGTCATTGTATTCCTCAGATGCCGCATTCATACATGATTGCGGCATCTGATATAAATGACAGTGTCAAATAAAAAACATTTATAAAATCATACTTACCTGATCCATTTGCTTTTGACAGGCTGGCCACCGTCATCTTGCTTGAAGATCTGGCACAAAATCTGGTGTGACCCGTGAGATTTTGCACTAGATATCATACGTCACCAAGCGCAGGATTTTGGCTGAGATCTTCAAGCAAGGTGGCAGCGCACGGCCCATCAAGAGCAAATGGATCAAGTAAGTATGATTTTTTTTTTTACATTAATAGTTAAGGCTGCATGCAGCCTGTTATTGTGGGAGGGGCCAGGTCCCCTTACTTAAACCCCCTCGTACAGCTCACCTTCACCGCGTCCGCCGACCAGCACTTCATGTGAACGTCACTTCCGGTAAGCACGCCACTTCCGGCAAGCACGCGCCCCAGGTAAGTATCACCACGCGCTCCCGTGGTGGGCTCCGGTCTCCCGCCTGCTGGGCCGTGACCGACCGCTGGCTCACTCCTCCATTCGCCTTCGGCCGCCGCAGGCTCCCCTCTCCGCCGTCCGGGGGCGCCCGTCCTCTCGCGAGAGGCAGGACGCATGCACGGCGCCTCGGAACTTGCTCACGGCCGCACACTGGCCGCCTGGGGGGGGGGCCCGCACAGAGGGGAGCCCAATCCCACGCCACGCCCGGGCTTCCCACCCGCTGCCTGCCTCCCACACTCCGGCCGGGGCTGCCTCGGCTGGCGGCCGCCATGCCCCCGGTGGGGGCTGAGACATGCGGGCACCCTGTCCTCCCGCCCCGGTGGGGCTGCCGCTGCTGTCTGCTCAGCCGGGGTGCTCAGGCAGCCGCCACCCGCGCTGTCCCGCGGCCACATTTCTGTCACTCATGTTGCCTGGGCCAGGCGCTTTACCCCCCCACCAGTTAGCCGGGTAGCTTCCTCCCCAGCCGTGGCTCTGGCAGCCATGGATCCATGCTGGCCAGCCTGCAGTCGCAGGCAGGCCACGTCCCGCTCCAGGCCCAGCCTGGGACGGCTCTCTGGTCATGACCAACATCTGGGTGGTCTGAGCCCTGGCACGCGGTAAATTGGCCATCACAGGTGGCCGGATGGGCAATTCACGGGCCACACCCCCTCCACGTCCCACATTGCCCCATTCAGGTCGCCGTGCCGGGCCCGGCATGTCCACCCCCAGGCCCGCTCCTGCCAGGCCGGCTTACGCCACGGTTTCCGTCACACACATTCAGGTCAGATCAGTGGCGCTCCAGGTCGTTTCACGCCCCGGCCTACCCACGGCCTCCCAGCGGGGCCCCCGGGGGCTCCGGCCTTGTTGCTCCCTATGTTCACATGTGTGTTCCTTTCCCAGGTGCCAGTAGCGTTCGTGGTTCCCGTCGTACCTTATTCCGACTTTCCCGACGTCAGGTTAGGTCCTGCAGGAAATCGCTGTCGGCCGCTCGCGGGAAAACTCATACTTGAGGGTTCAGGTAGGTAATCGGGGGCTGCTTCCGGCAGTTCCTCCTCCCGACATCCCGGGTTGCCTCCCAGGAGGCACACGGGGATGTGTTCTCGCTCTCAACCCGAGACGTTCAGGTGTCTCCTCTGTCCTGCTTAGCCTGAGGCGTTCAGGTGTCTTCTCTTCCCAGGTACCCTGAAGCGTTCAGGTGTTCTTTCTGTCCATCTTGGCCTGAGGCGTTAAGGTGTCTTCTTTCTCCAGGTTCCCTGAAGCGTTCAGGGGTCCTCTCTGTCCATCTTTGCCTGAGGCGTGCAGGTGGCTTCTCTGTGCAGGTACCCTGAAGCGTTCATGGGTCTTCTCTGTCCATCTTTCCCCAAGGCGTCCAGGTGTCTTCTCCGTCCAGGTACCCTGAAGCGTTCTGGTATCTTCTCTGTCCTTCCTTGCCTGAGGCGTTCAGGTGTCTTCTCTGTCCAGGTACCCTGAAGCGTTCAGGTGTCTTCTCCGTCCAGGTACCCTCAAGCGTTCTGGTATCTTCTCTGTCCTCCCTTGCCTGAGGCGTTCAGGTGTCTTCTCTGTCCAGGTACCCTGAAGCGTTCAGGTGTCTTCTCCGTCCAGGTACCCTGAAGCGTTCAGGTGTCTTCTCCGTCCAGGTACCCTCAAGCGTTCTGGTATCTTCTCTGTCCATCCTTGCCTGAGGCGTTCAGGTGTCTTCTCTGTCCAGGCACCCTGAGGCTCAGGTGTCTTCTCTGTCACGGTGTCCACGCGCACCCACGATGGTTCCAGTCTCGCGCGGCTTTTTTTCTCATGTCACTCCCAACTTTCCAGTCCTCAGGTCCAGCCGGTTCGTTCCCGTCCATCCTCTGACGGTAAGACAAGGGTGTTGACCCAACGCTCCCAGGTACGTCATCTTTTACGTTCATCCACGACCTTTTTAGTCGGGGTGCACGTCCCCATGACCTCTCCAGCGGCCGTTTTTGTTGTCTCTAATTCCAGGTGTTGCAAGGTCTCTGCTATTGTTGAAGCCATGTCACAGGTCTCTGACGTCGACGACACGTTGTCCCTCCCGGGTACGTCAGTCTCCAGCCAAGGCGGCCCAGTTGCCCTCCGAAGATGGACTGTGCCGAGGCTCGTTGCGGAATTGGCCAAGAGAGGCATCAGACACCCAGCGTCAGCCAGGAAGGCCGAGTTATACCGCCTATTGATGACCGAGCCCAGCGCTCCTGAAAGGGAAGATCCACCTCCAGCCATCCAGCAGTCCCTGGTGCTGTTGCAGGCCTCCTTGGATTCGCTCATCTCGTCCGTTGCCGACATCAGGACCAGGGTGGTGGACTTGGAGTCCAGAACACCGGCGTCTTCCCAGGCGGTGGTCCCCGTCTCCGATCCCCCTCTGTTGCAGCTTCCGGCTCCAGGTACGTCCCCGGCTGCTCCGGTGGTGGCTCCTGCGCACTTGGTACCGGACCACATCAGGAGGGACATCTTGGCGGGCAAGGACGTGAATCTCGCGTCCATCCTGATTGCGTCCCACGATGCCGCAGACAACAAGACTTTTGACTGCGGGGAGGTCTCGGTGGTCCTTCGGGCCAAGGATGGTCGTCTCAACCGCAAGCTCTCTGTCGTCGAGTTTGTTTTGGCCTTCGGCCTGTTTAGAGACGTGCTCTGCTCCGCTTTCCCGGCCCGCCGGGAGGAGCTGGACACGTATCTACACAGGGTCACTGGACTTGGGCACAAGTACGGCGGCACGGCTTTTTATGACTACCACCGCTCCTTCTCAGCCAAGGCCGCCGCCGCGCTTGCCCAGTTCCAGTTCTCCGTCAACTGGGCCATGCTGGACATGGAGTTGTTCTGCCAGCATTTCGCCGGCCTCCGGGCCCCCGCTTGTTCGACCTGCCAGTCGATTTTCCACTCTACTGAGTGGTGTCCTCAAACGGCCACGGCCCAACCAGACAAGGCTATTCCAGGCCCCTCCGGGGTCCCCCGCAGTCCCTCCACCACCGATAAGTTGGGTAGACCCATTATCTACCTTGGCAACAGCCAAGTTTGCAATAACTTCAACTTTGGTGCCTGTCTATTTAGCGGTTTCAGGGCCCTGCACATCTGCTCCATCTGCTTCAGGGCTCACCCCAGGTCCACATGTCCCAAGAAGGCTTACAAGCACCTATGACTAGCCGACTGCGACATCGACCTCCTGGCTCTCCTGTTACGGGACCATCCGGTGCCAGGGTTCTGCGGCAATCTGCAGTCAGCCAGGTCAGATCCCACCGCTGTACAGGAACTCCTGAATTCTGAGGTGAAGAAAGGGTTCCTCCTGGGCCCCTTCAACCAGGTTCCTTTCTCTCGCTGGCGGATCAGTCCCATAGGCATCGTAGCCAAAAAAGATTCGAATAAAAAACGTTTGATTTACGATCTCTCCGCCCCCCATGATTCCGTCATCCCCAGCATCAATTCGCTCATCCCTTCTGAAGAATTTTTCATGACCTATGCGTCCATAGACGAAGCCATTGCCCTCATCCTTAGTGCCGGGAAAGGCGCCTGGTTGTCTAAAACTGACATAGCGGACGCCTTCAAACTGCTGCCCATTGCCCCTCACCTTTGGCAGTTCTATGGCATCAGGTGGGAGGGCAGGTTCTATTTTGCCAACAGGTTGACCTTCGGCTCAAAAAGCAGCCCGTGGTTATTCGACCAATTGGCGCAGGCCCTGCACTGGATCCTGATCCACCACGGCAGCGCCCCAGCGGTCATCCATTACCTGGACGACTTCCTCCTCATAGAACCTCCGCTATGTCGGCCATCAGGGCTGCTCTCCCTCCTGGAGATCTTTGCCGCCCTTTCCATCCCAATTTCGCAGGGGAAGACCGCGGGGCCGGTCACTTCCATCACCTTCCTGGGTATTGTCCTGGACTCAGACAGAATGGAAGCCAGGCTTCCAGAGGCAAAGCTGTCCCAGATACGGGAAGTCGTGGCCAGGGCCATCACCTCTTCCCAGGTGACCAAGGTCGAGCTACAGTCCATCCTGGGTCGGCTGAACTTTGCCTTAAGGGTCATGCCCCAGGGCAGGGCGTTCATTTCCCGGCTGCTCTCGCTCCTTCCCTCAGCCTCCGAACCCAGCAGCATTGTCCACTTGGACAGGGCTGCCATGGCAGACTTACGCATGTGGGACAGCTTTCTGTTATCTTGGAACGGGGTCAGCCTGTTTGTCCCCCCATGGTCCCAGTCATCTACCAGGGTGTTTGCCGATGACGCAGCATCCCGGGGTTTCGCGGCCATCTTCGGGTCCCAGTGGCTGGCTGGCCCATGGCCTCCTCAGGTCAGTTCCGACCCTCAGTCCCTCAGCTCATCACCGTTCCTGGAATGTTACCCCATCGTGGCGGCCGCTTCTGTCTGGGGTCACCTCTGGGCGAATTCCAGCGTCATGTTTATATCTGACAGTCAGGACCTTGTGGACATCATCTCCAAAGGCCGAGCTAAGTCGGCCAGGGTCATGTCCCTGTTGCGCAAACTGGTCTGGCTGGCCATGACCCATAACTTTCATTTTTCATGTTCCCATATCCCAGGTGCCAGCAACACGGCGGCCGATGCCTTATCGAGGTTCAATTTTCACACCTTCTTTCAGGTATGTCCAGAAGCAGACCGGACCGGGGCCCGGATTCCCGGTTTCAGCGACCTGATGTTGGACTGAGGTCTCTGCTGGCAACCGCCGAGGACCTCAGGCACCGATCCCTTTCGGTCAACACGGCTCGCAACTACGGCACAGGTTGGACCCACTTCCAGGCGTTTTCCAGGGACCATCCCCAACAGGATATGTCCTTCATTGCGTACATCATGGCTTTCATGGCCCATTGCCATGTCAACCTCAAGCTGGCACCCAGCACCATCCGTTTGTACCTGGCCGGGGCGCAGCATTTCTTAGCCCTTCAGAACCCAGAAGTACGCGCAGCGTTCACATCCCAAGCCGTCAAGGCCACGCTCAGAGGCATTGAGAAAAACAGTAAAGACTCCAACCCGTCCCGTCGGCCGGTCTCCGGTGAGCTGTTTAGGCAGCTGTCTGCATCCCTAGATGGCAATCCTTTTGGCCATTTCACTAGTCTGGTCATCAAAGCCGCGATGTACCTAAGCTTCTACGGCTTCCTTCGTCCAGGAGAATTTTCAGTTTCTTCCCTGAAGACGGTCTTCCTGAAAAAGAAGCAGCTATCCTGGAGCCAGGATCATCTGGTATTAAGCCTGCCTTCCACCAAGACGTCCCAAACCGGTCCTCCCGTACTGATCCGTTTCTTCAAGTCCGGGAACGCCTGGTGTCCGGTGGTGGTACTCCAACATCTCCTGGGTTCCACACCATCTCCAGATCCAGAGTCTCCGTTGCTGCCATTCCAAGGGAAACCCCTATCCACGCCACAGTTTGTCTCCCACATCAGATCCCTGGTCGCAGGGTTGGGGGTGGACCCCAAAACCATATCAGGACATTCGTTCCGCATCGGAGCGGCTTCAGCGGCTTCCAAGCACGGGACGCCTCCGCACGTCATCCGTCACATGGGTAGGTGGAGATCTGCCTGTTTTTCTCGGTACATCCCGGATCCGCTGACTGAAACCCGACAGGTATTCCGTTCCTTGGCTTTGTAACCCTGTTCCACACGCATTAAACAGCAGCACTTCTCCTACCTGGTGTCTTTTTGGCCCTCTTTTAGGCAGGCCCACGTCCCGTGGCTCCAGGCACACACCAGCCACTGTCTAGCCCCCTCCCGTCACCTTACTGACCGTGGCCGCGGCCACAATTTCAGGTTAAATCGGTTTGCTACCACAAAGCATGAGAGAATTCGGCTTTGTGGTGAATCGAATTTATCGAAGTCCCCGAACCTCTTGTACTTCAATTCACTCAACACTAGTGAACACTGCAGAACCAAAACCCCAAAAAGCAACAGCAGACCTGCTGCCTTTTCGTAATCCTGCTTCCCATAAAGCAAAGTAAAAAGTGATAAAAAGTCATATGTACCCCAAAATAGAATCAATGATAATGAAAACTCATCCCTCAAATAAAAGCCCCATAACCAGCTCAGTAAAAGAGAAAAATAAAAATGTATGGGTCTCAATAATGGCTTTACTACTACCCCAGAGATTGTTCGAAAGCAATTTAGTGCCTGTAAACCAATCCATCAAAATCTGTGCAGCAAGAGCCAAATAGCAGTTTACATCCACATTTATGGCATTTTAGTACCCAGTAGAAGCTGCCTAATAATATAATGGGTGTGGTGATAAATAACTTGAGGCATGTAGTTTACAAAATAGGGTCATTTATAAGGAGTTTCCACTTTTTCTGATACCTCAGGGTCTCTGAAAATGTAATGTAGAACCTGAAAACCATTCCAGCATAATCTATGCTCCAAAATCCAAATAAGGTTTGTGTGGAAAACTTGCAAAACCAGCGGATACTGTTGAGGGTGTAGTTTCCAAAATAGGGGTCCCTTCTTAGAGGTTCCATTTATTATTTCACTCTAGTCTCTACATTGCACAAGCTGTGTAACTCACCACATTGCGCCTCAAATGCACATGGTGCTCTTGTACTCTTAAGCCCTGTTGGATGTCCAGGCAAAATATTAGGGTGACAAGTAGGATGTTTATAAAACCAGGAAGCATGGCATAATAATAAGAGGACTTGCTTTTCACACCGGTGTATGCTGGCCACAACATGCTGGGCATTGAAATGACATCTGTATAAGGCCTCATGCACACGACAGTTTATTTTCACGGTCCGCAAAAACGGGGTCCGTAGGTCCGTGATCCGTGACCGTTTTTTCGTCCGTGGGTCTTCCTTGATTTTGGCGTCCACCTGGCCGTGCGGAGCCAAACGGATCCGTCCTGAATTACAATGCAAGTCAATGGGGACGGATCCGTTTGATGTTGACACAATATGGTGCCATTTCAAACGGATCCGTCCCCATTGACTTTCAATGTAAAGTCTGGAGTTCTTTTATACCATCGGATTGGAGTTTTCTCCAATCCGATGGTATATTTTAACTTGAAGCGTCCCCATCACCATGGGAACGCCTCTATGTTAGAATATACTGTCGGATATGAGCTACTTCGTGAAACTCAGATCCGACAGTATATTCTAACACAGAGGCGTTCCCATGGTGATGGGGACGCTTCTAGTTAGAATATACTACAAACTTTGTACAAGACTGCCCCCTGCTGCCTGGCAGCACCCGATCTCTTACAGGGGGATATGATAGCACAATTAACCCCTTCAGGTGCGGCACCTAAAGGGGTTAATTGTACTATCATATTCCCCTGTAAGAGATCAGGGCTGCCAGGCAGCAGGGGGCAGACCCCCCTCCCCTCCCCAGTTTGAATATCGTTGGTGGCACAGTGTGCACCCCCCATCAGGCCCCCCCTTCCTCCCTCTAATGTTAGAAATCGTTGGTGGCACAGTGTGCGCCCACCATCGGCCCCCCCTCCCTCGATAGCAGTAACAACATTGGTGGCAGTGTGCGGCCTCCCATTCCCCCCCCCCCCCAATCATTGGTGGCAGCGGAGTTCCGATCGGAGTCCCAGTTTAATCGCTGGGGCTCCGATCGGTAGCCATGGCAACCAGGACGCTACTGCAGTCCTGGTTGCCATGGTTACTTAGCAATAGTACAATAGTAGAAGACTCATAGTTACCTGCTTGCTGCTGCGATGTCTGTGTCCGGCCGGGAGCTCCACCTACTGGTAAGTGAAAGGTCTGTGCGGCGCATTGCTAAAGAACTGTCACTTACCAGTAGGAGGAGCTCCCGGCCGTTCACAGACATCGCAGCAGCAAGCAGGTAAGTATGAATCTTCTACTGTTGTACTATTGCTAAGTAACCATGGCAACCAGGGCTGCAGTAGCTTCCTGGTTGCCATGGTTACCGATCGGAGCCCCAGCGATTAAACTGGGACTCCGATCGGAACTCCGCTGCCACCAATGATGGGGGGCTGGGGGGGGGAATGGGAGGCCGCACACTGCCACCAATGTTGTTACTGCTATAGAGGGAGGGGGGGCTGATGGTGGGCGCACACTGTGCCACCAGCGATTTATTTCAATAGAGGGAGGGAGGGGGGGGGCGATAGTGGGCGCACACTGTGCCACCAACTATTTATTACAATAGAGGGAGGGAGGGGGGGGCGATGGTGGGCGCACACTGTGCCACCAACGATTTCTAACATTAAAGGGAGGAAGGGGGGGCCCAATGGTGGGCGCACACTGTGCCACCAACGATATTCAAACTGGGGAGGGGGGGGGTCTGCCCCCTGCTGCCTGGCAGCCCTGATCTCTTACAGGGGAATATGATAGTACAATTAACCCCTTTAGGTGCCGCACCTGAAGGGGTTAATTGTGCTATCATATCCCCCTGTAAGAGATCGGGTGCTGCCAGGCAGCAGGGGGCAGTCTTGTACAAAGTTTGTAGTGTATTCTAACTAGAAGCGTCCCCATCACCATGGGAACGCTTCTGTGTTAGAATATACTGTCGGATATGAGTTTTCACAAAGTGAAAACTTAGATCAGAAAAAGCTTTTATGCAGACGGATCTTCGGATCCGTCTGTATGAAAGCAACCTACGGCCACGGATCACGGACGCCAATCTTGTGTGCATCCGTGTTCTTTCACGGACCCATTGACTTGAATGGGTCCGTGAACCGTTGTCCGTCAAAAAAATAGGACAGGTCGTATTTTTTTGACGGACAGGATACACGGATCACGGCCTCGGCTGCAAAACTGTGCATTTTCCGATTTTTCCACGGACCCATTGAAAGTCAATGGGTCCGCGAAAAAAAAGGAAAACGGCACAACGGCCACGGATGCACACAACGGTCGTGTGCATGAGGCCTAAAACTTGCGATTTTCACTATGCACCATCTGCAGTGAATTCATTTTTCCAACTCACCTGTGAGGTCAAAATGCTTACTATACCTCCTAGTAAATTCTGTGAGGGGTGTGGTTTTTAAAGTAGGGTCACTTCTTTGGGCTTTCTTTCTTTATTTAGCCTTTGCAGCTGTTAGCCAGTGCTGTATAAATCACTAAACTAGGTCTCAAATGCACATGGTGTTTTTTCTCTTCAGGACCAAGGAGTGTGCCTGAGCTGTAGTTTACAACCAGATATGGGGTGTTGATATATTCGGGAGAAAATGTGTAACAAATTGTTGGCTTCTTCATCTCCTATAACAATTTCATTTTCATAGCCAAGAGCCTCTTCACATGAAATTGTAATTTAGAAAATTCAGATTTTTTTACAAATTTGTGTACATTTTGGATTTTCATTAGAAATAAAGGTAAAATATATTGGCGCAAATTTTCCGCTAACATAAAGCACAATGTGTCACAAAAAAAGTATCTTAGAATTGATTGGAGTAAAAGTATTTCAAAGTTATTTTTTTACGACATAAAGTGATCACATTTGCAAAATTAGGCTCGGTCCTGATGGTGAAAATAGCTGTGTCTAAAGAAATGTTAGAGGTTGGTGAGTAGACAATAGAATGTTGAATAGTGTTGATCGTGAATATTTGAATCGCTAATTTTAATTGCGAATATCGTCATTTCAAGATTTTGCGAAGATGTAGAATATAGTGCTATATATTCGTAATCGAGATTATTCTCGTTTTGATTTTCATCAGTAACCTCCCTTCTTGCTTGTGGGCCAATGAGAAGGCTGCAATTTCTTTGTCAAAGCATAACAACACCCCTAGCAACCAATAGGAAAGTTGCCTACCCCTTACTATATAAGAACCTCCCCAGCAGCCATTTTCTGCAGTTTTTTTGCAGTTCAGAGAGAGAGAGCAGTGACATTGCTGTGCTCTGTGCTTTCATCTGGATCCTATTCCTTATCCAATTACATTAGATAGTTAAAAAAAAAAAAAAATTATATATTTTTTTTCTTTACAACACACAATTAAAAACAACCGGAAAATTTGACAATACCGGGTCTGAGTACATCAAAGCAGGTTTTGCCAACATAGCAGATATGATGCATTATATATCACATTAAGCAAAGAGGGGAATACAGATATAATACATAATCCATTCTTAAAGAAACTTTCAGACTTCCTATTCAGTTCCACATTACATTGAGCTTAGATCCCCCAACGTCTATCCAAGCAATATCAGCCATTCCCCCCCCCCCCATGGTGGTCATCTCGGCCGCTCCCGTCACTCCCTCTCCCCCACCCATCCCAGCTGCCCCCCCGAACAACAGCAACACAATTACATTAGATAGTTAGTTAGTTAGCTCATATATATAATACAGATTGTTAGTGGGAGATAGTCAGTGTAGGTTAGATAGTGATATAGCGTAGCTGTCCATACATACATGCTACATACATTGTGCTGTAATGTCACAACAATACTTAGTGCACCAATCAGTATTATCTACTCAGACCTGAATAAATGTGAAGTTGCATGTATTGTGCAAAAAATATGCGCATCATTAGTCATTTGTGCAATCACGAAAATAATGACCGAAGATCACAAATTCCAGAATTCACGAATTTATTGAGGATATTATGCAAAAAATTTGCTAAATATCACCAAAACCAATATTGCCTATGCCGCTCATCACCACTGTTGAATGCACCAAAGTTTAAGGAAGGAAGGAAAAGACCCACAAGATATACCAGTGACCATGACAAGCAGAACCATTCCATTTCAAAAGTAGATCCCCCCACATTGGGCCCCTGTATTGTTCAGTGTCTTTATATGTAAATGAGCCCTTCGGAAGGTGCCCTTACCCATGGTCACCTAAAGTCACAAATCTACTGTGCCTAGAGGTAAATCCAGCTGTGCATACTGTATTCAACAGTTACACATATCTAGGCGGCATGATAAATGAACGGGACTTTTATGACAATATGAGACGACACCATAAACTGTCCCTATTTATGTAAAACTTTTTGATATATGATGTACCATACATTATGACCTTTACTGTAATTTTAATTGGTTCTTTTGCTTCAGAAATGATGAATTTGTACATGCGTAGTAATTAGATGATGCATATGTTTTCTATAAATTTATGGACCATTAATATAAAAAAGAGTACTTAGCTAGTTATACTATTAGTCCTCACTGCCAAAAGCATGAAGTTAATTACTGCACCTCAATTAATGTACAACTAAATAAACAATTGTAAGTGTGAGGTGCGAGCGGGGACTGAGAGCCACAGTGCATCTCCGTACAGCATCAATCAGGATCTGTCCTTGCTAGCAAACATTAACATCTGTAGGACTAAATGGATTGGCATAATAAACCTGTGTGCTGAGCAGACCTAGCACCAAACAGACGGTGCTCCATGCTTCAAAAACTTTCACATATCGAAGAATCGGGAAGTTGTTAAATATATGCAGTAGATACTATTTCCTATGTCGCAACAGAAAATTATGCAGATTATGGTATAAAATGGACAGAATGTGATTTTCATCTTTTATTTTTTATTTATCACATTACATGTATGACTATAGTAACATATATGGCCAAAAATATTAACTGGTTCCCAATGTAGCAATTTTCTTTTTTTTTACTTTTTTGTTTTTCACTTCCTGCCTTTCAAAAGCAATACATTTTAATGCTTTCATTTATATAGCCATACAGGACCTTTTTTAGTGCTACAACTTGCACTTTCTAATGCCATCCTTTAGTGTTCCATTTGATGCAATTGGAAGCTGGAAAATTAGTAATGGGTGGAAATGGAAATTAAAACATGACTTTGCCTTTGTTTTATGGTACCCTAAGCATTCATGGTACCTTCATTCTGTCGTGAGTTAAATAACAGCAAAAAAACATTATATAATTTTACTTGTGTTAACACCTAAAAAATTCAAAATTTTAAATATTTTTCACATTTTAATCTGTAGAGCTGTGTGAGGGATTTTTTTTGTGGGGCGAGCTATACTTTTTATTGATACCATTTTGGGGTGTGAATAACTTTTTTAACACTTTTTATCCCCCATTTTTTGGAAGGTGAAGCAACCTTTGAATACAAATACTTTTAAAGCTTAATGGGGCATTTTTGGACACAACAATACCAACAATGTTTGCTTGAACAGGGCATGCACATGTAATTGTTGTATTGCTTCTACCATGCACTGCAATAAAATACTAATGGGAACTTTACAATGCAGACCTAGAAGCCTTAACAAGACTCCCAACTGCCATAGTAACTAAACGTCTCACTCAATCTTGTCACATGGGGGCTATTCAGTTGTTGGAGGTGGACCCCATTAAAAGACCTATTCAGATGCTGTGGTCGAAATTGACTACAGCTTCTAAGGGGTTAAATGTCTATGATTGGAATTGTCTCCAATCACACTCCTTTCTATACTTTTATACCTGAAGACATGGTCCTGTCAACCAAGTGGAGAGGGGGTGTTCAGGAAAGCAAAACAGATGAGCTAAGGTGTACCAACTCGCTAAAAAACTCACCTCTTGGTGCACTTAAGCCCTAATTTGCATATTAAAAATGTATTTCTTCTAAACTAAGCAATGGATCATGGGAAGAAAAGTATGTTTTAAATCAGCAAGTTCAGCCCTACCAGGTATTATGGCTGATTTAATATAGTTAATCCTTCTGACTCATGCCCTTATACTTATTGCTTAGGGTCCTTATACACAAGAAGGTAAATTGACTCCATTTAACATTATATGAAGTATATTACTATTTGTTTCACTTTCATGATGCAATTATTGGGAGGGTTTGAACAAGTGATCAGCATGTGATTGTTCTTTCCCCTCTGAGCAAGGAATGTCCCCCGCATTTCACTCAGCCCCCTCATCAGACCTTTCTATCAAAGTCAAGGACTGCACAATCTCCCCGGTCAACCAAGTCCGCTGCTTTGGTGTAACCTTCGATTCTGCTCTGTCGTTCAAACCTCACATCCAAGCCCTTTCAATGTCCTGCTGTTTCCAACTCAAAAATATCCTTCGGATCTGCACATTCCTCATTTCAGAGTGTGAAAAAATGTTTGTACATGCCCTCGTCAACTCCCGCCTAGACTACTGTAACATCTTCTCCAGGGCCGGCGTCATAACCCGGCATCCCCGGGCAAGTGCCGGGGCCCAATGCTCCTGGGGGGGGCCCACTGAGCTGCTATGAGCACTTCCATCAATACAGATGGGAGCTCTCACTGCTGTCATTTCACTTACGCAGTACCCCTTTGGTGGGGCCCTCTGAGCTGCAGAGACTCAGACACGCCCCCTGAGCTGCAGAGACTCAGAACACGCCCCCTCTACACAGGACACGCCCCCTCTACACAGGACACACGCTGCCTGAGGAGAGAGACCGGAGGGCTGGAGCTGTGAGTGAGTCTGCACTGTGACTGTCTCTTGTCTGTGGGACAGAAGGGGGGACTCTCCGATCTGCTGCTGCTTCATTCTATTTAGTTGTATTACTGTTTCATTAAGCAGTTTGCCTCCATGATACCTGCCCCCCCCCCACATCTGACCCCCCCCCATATCCTGTCCTATCTCATCCTCATGGAGCCCCTGCTGTCTCCTTTCCTCCCTCATGTATCCAGAGCTCCTGTTTCACCCTTCTATCTCCTATTGCTGCCCTGCACAGACCTCCTTCCCCTACTTCTTCTATGAATCCCCCTCAGAGCCCCTTCAACCTACTTGCTGTGTCCACCCCTCCTGTCCATCCAGGGCCCTTGTCACTCCTCTGCCTCTCATTATGGTGGCATCTGAACAGCATTCACCATAAGGACCGTCTAACGTCACAGGGTCATGTGACTGTGCCCCCCACCCCGTACTGTGCCCACTTATACCCTGCATTGTGCCCTCTTACCACACCCTGTGCAGTGCCCATAGTCATTCCCTGTACTGTGCCCTCTTATACCCTTTTATCCGGTCACTGTATGGTGGTTTTATCATTGTATGGCGGTGTTATCACTATATGGCGGTGGTATCCAATAACTGCATGGCCATAACTGTATCCCCTTCCCTGCCCACGACATCCTTTTTTAGACCTGGCATGAGCGGGAAAAGATACAGATTGCGGTGCTAAGGACCCTTGTGCCACAATCTGTGTCAGAAATACGCCTAAGGCTACTTTCACACCTGCGTTTAGGTGCGGATCCGTCTGGTATCTGCACAGACGGATCCGCACCTATAATGCAAACGCTTACATCCGTTCAGAACGGATACGTTTGCATGATAATGCAAACGGATCCGTTAAGACTTTACATTGAAAGTCAATGGGGGACGGATCCGTTTGAAAATTGAGCCATATTGTGTCAACTTCAAACAGATCCGTCCCCATTGACTTACATTGTAAGTCTGGACGGATCCGTTTGCCTCCGCATGGCCAGGCGGACACCTGAACGCTGCAAGCAGCGTTCGGGTGTCCGCCTGCTGAGCGGAGCGGAGGACAAACGCTGCCAGACTGATGCATTCTGAGCGGATCCGCATCCACTCAGAATGCATTAGGGCAGTACGGATCCGTTCGGGGCCACTTGTGAGAGCCTTCAAACGGAACTCACAAGCGGAGCCCCGAACGCTAGTGTGAAAGTAGCCTAACATAGACGTATTTCTATATAATAAATGACCCCCTAATTGTATTATTATTTAGGGGTAGGGCTAATATCTTTATATTATATAGATTCTAGTGTATTATACTGTGCCCTGTATTTCCCAGTAGAAAATGATCCTTGGGAAACACAGTCCTCATCCCTGACCACCAGGACCAGGCAGCGCTCTGTCAGTACATGGCGGCCTCCCCTCTCCGCCACGCTGCTCCGCTGTGTACTGGGGCTTATTCTGACACTAGGGCTGGGTTCACATCCCATTTGTGCCATCCATTTAATGTATACCAAAAATATATGGGTTAACAGATGCCTCAGACTGATGCCGTACAGTGGAGTCCGTTCACCATACAGTTCCATGGTAGAAAAAACATATACGTTAACGTATGCATTTTTTACTTGACTCTGCAGGATACAAAAACGTGGAGTGCTGCACATTGGCATACATCAAACCAATAGGAAAAATGTGATTTGAACACACATTGGGGGGGAGGGGGGCGCACTAAAATTTGCTGTGGGGCCCAGTCAGTTCTAGCTACATCACTGCACATCTCCTTCTCTCCTCCAGGCCTGGCTCACTGCTGCAGCGGGCCGCCGGAGAGATGGAGCGCAGGGAGCTGCGGTTAGTGATGGACAGGACCGCCGGCTCCCCTGCAATGATAGGTATGTGAGGGGGGTCACTGGGGGGTCATTCATCACACTGTGAGGGCCCCTTACACAGTACAATGACTCCCAGTGCCCCCCATTTAGTATAATGATCCCCATTGACCCTCCATTTAGCATAATGACCACCAGAGCCCCCATTAAATATAATAACCCCTCGTGCCCCCTCTATACAGTATAACCCCCAGTGTGGGGGCGATTGGGGGTCATTATTCTGAATGGAGGGTCACTGTGGGGTCATTATACTGTGAGGGCCCTTTACATAGTATAATGACCCCCAGTGTCCCCCATTTAGTATAATGACCCCCAGAGCCCCCTCCATACAGTATTCCCCCAGTGTGGGGGCTACTGGGGGTCATTATTCTGAATGGGGGCGACTGGGGGTTATTATTCTGAATGCAGGGCCACGGGTGGTCATAATACAGTGGGGGGGGAATTGGGGGTTCATTATACTGTGTGAAGGGCCACTAGTAGTCATTATACTGTGTGAAGGGCCACTAGTAGTCATTATACTGTGTGAAGGGCCACTAGTAGTCATTATACTGTATAGGGGCCACTGGGGGGTCATTATACCGTGTGGGAGCCACAGGGGGACATGTCAATGTAAAAAAATGCCTCATGGGGGCCCACTGGGATTTATCGCCCAAGGGCCCACATGAACCTGGAGCCGGCCCTGATCTTCTCTGTGGCCTCCGAACTAGCACCCTCAAACTCCTCCAATCAATCCTCAACTCTGATGCCCAACTAATCCACCTCTCCCCCATTACTCTCCTGTCTCTTCTCTATGCCGATCCCTTCACTGACTCCCTGTTGCCCAGAGATTCCAGTACAACACTTACTATGACATACTAGGCAGTCCACAACCTGTCTCCTCCATACATCTGTGACCTGATCTCTCAATACCTTCCTACACACAATCTCTGATCCTCTCAAGACCTCCTTCTGTATCTCCTCTTCCCCCAATCAAATCCAAGATTTCTCCCATGCAGCCCTCTCTACTGCAACATATCAGACTCTCACATACCATGGAATCCTTCAAAAGAAAACTGAAAACTCACCTCTTCAAACAAGACTACAACCTACAGTAACCCAGTTGCTACTGTACAGCCACGACCCTCACCTACTGCATCCTTCTCTCATCCCTTGTAGATTGCAAGCCCTTGTGGGCAGGGTCCTCTCTCCTTATGTACTAGTTTGTAACTCGTCTCTTTTATGCTTATTGTATTTGCATTTTTTATTATGTATGTAAACCACTTATCATATGTAGAACACCATGGAATGAATGGTGCTTTAATAATAAATAATAATAATTTGTCACTTGATCACTGGGCATCTTTACACTTGGCAATGGTCAGGAATGACTGTTCATATGAATGTTGTCTGTCTTCTACGACATCTACCAATCAGGGCTGTGGTTGGCTGTGGAGATGCCAGTGTATTGGCTCTTTGCTCATTTTCTTTGCAAATATCTAGCTGGTAAGCAACTGATTAGAAACTGTCTGCTGTCTACAGATGGATCGCTCTGGTTCTACTGATAACCAAGGCTCTGTAAAGTGTCAGGGATTAATTTACAGGGTATCCACCTACAGATGGTACTCAACAGAATGTTTTCTTCCTTCTGGAGGACAGCTATTTTTCCTAATTTTTCCAAGGGAACATTGCTCTAAAGACTACCTCACTTGCTGGATCTCTGCAAATGGAATCGGTACATTCTGAGAGCTTATTCATGTTATTTCTAGTTGTCACTCACTTAAAAAATAAAAAAATAAAGGTTCACCTAACCTTTTCGTCTTTTCTTCATTTTTTTTTATATTATAAGGATTACATAGAATATATTTCAATTTTTTATGCAAAGGACAAATCACTGGAAAGCCATAAAGGCAAGCAAGGGGAAAGAAGCCTTTCTTCCAGTGCATTTTGAGTTGAAAAGTCTCCCATAAATAGCTTATTGCGATGGATTATTGGATTCCACAAGCTACCTGCATATTCTGTGAGGAACACGACTCTGGGGACAGGATGGAATGACACTAATTTGATTCAATACAGATTCTCTCTTCCTGTTTCATAACGAGATGTGGTGGGTAATACAGTATGTGAAGTGTTTTGAGACCTGCAGACCTATCCGGCTACAAACTCGATCATTCTTACTTTTCTGGGGATAATCAGGATGCATCCAATTATAGTGTCAAAATTTGTATATAAATACAATTAATTTGCATTTTAAATATGTTTACATACACATAGATATATATGTAACAGTCTTCAGAACAGTGTGATTGGAACTATGTTACCGGTAACCCTAAGACTTAACCCTTGACTGTTTAGGTTGATATAATGTTAGGCTGCCTTGATTGAAAAGTCTAACAAGTCTGCATCACCATAACTAATGCTAGGAATGTTAAAAAAAAAAAAAAGATAACCTCTTCATTTGCAGTATTAAGAAAATTATTAGTGCCGGCATTGTACTGTTTCATCCTAATGATCCAAAGGAAGGTAAAAAAATTAATAAATTAAGGCACAAGTCAATCTGCTCTAAAAGAGAAGAAAATATATCCTGATATGTTGCCACACTGGTTGCAACAGAATTCTTAGTGGTGACTATTAGAGTTGAGCGAACAACTGGATGTTCGGGTTCGAGAAGTTCGGCCGAACTTCCCGGAAATGTTCGGGTTCGGGATCCGAACCCGATCCGAACTTCGTCCCGAACCCGAACCCCATTGAAGTCAATGGGGTCCCGAACTTTTCGGCACTAAAACGGCTGTAAAACAGCCCAGGAAAGGGCTAGAGGGCTGCAAAAGGCAGCAACATGTAGGTAAATCCCCTGCAAACAAATGTGGATAGGGAAATGAATTAAAATAAAAATTAAATAAATAAAAATTAACCAAAATCAATTGGAGAGAGGTCCCATAGCAGAGAATCTGGCTTCCCGTCACCCACCACTGGAACAGTCCATTCTCAGATATTTAGGCCCCGGAACCCAGGCAGAGGAGAGAGGTCCCGTAACAGAGAATCTGGCTTCATGTCAGCAGAGAATTAGTCTGCATGTCATAGCAGAGAATGAGGCTTCACGTCAGCCACCACTGCAACAGTCCATTGGCATATATTTAGGCCCAGCACACAGGCAGAGGAGAGAGGTCCCGTAACAGACAATCTGGCTTCATGTCAGCAGAGAATCAGTCTGCATGTCATAGCAGAGAATCAGGCTTCACGTCAGCCACCACTGCAACAGTCCATTGGCATATATTTAGGCCCAGCACACAGGCAGAGGAGAGAGGTCCCGTAACAGACAATCTGGCTTCATGTCAGCAGAGAATTAGTCTGCATGTCATAGCAGAGAATGAGGCTTCACGTCAGCCACCACTGCAACAGTCCATTGGCATATATTTAGGCCCAGCACACACACAGGCAGAGGAGAGAGGTCCCGTAACAGACAATCTGGCTTCATGTCAGTAGAGAATCAGTCTGCATGTCATAGCAGAGAATCAGGCTTCACGTCAGCCACCACTGCAACAGTCCATTGGCATATATTTAGGCCCAGCACACAGGCAGAGGAGAGAGGTCCCGTAACAGACAATCTGGCTTCATGTCAGCAGAGAATTAGTCTGCATGTCATAGCAGAGAATGAGGCTTCACGTCAGCCACCACTGCAACAGTCCATTGGCATATATTTAGGCCCAGCACACAGGCAGAGGAGAGAGGTCCCGTAACAGACAATCTGGCTTCATGTCAGCAGAGAATCAGTCTTCATGTCATAGCAGAGAATCAGGCTTCACGTCAGCCACCACTGCAACAGTCCATTGGCATATATTTAGGCCCAGCACCCAGGCAGAGGAGAGAGGTCCCGTAACATACAATCTGGCTTCATGTCAGCAGAGAATTAGTCTGCATGTCATAGCAGAGAATGAGGCTTCACGTCAGCCACCACTGCAACAGTCCATTGGCATATATTTAGGCCCAGCACACAGGCAGAGGAGAGAGGTCCCGTAACAGACAATCTGGCTTCATGTCAGCAGAGAATCAGTCTGCATGTCATAGCAGAGAATCAGGCTTCACGTCAGCCACCACTGCAACAGTCCATTGGCATATATTTAGGCCCAGCACCCAGGCAGAGGAGAGAGGTCCCGTAACAGAGGATCTGGCTTCATGTCAGTAGAGAATCAGTCTGCATGTCATAGCAGAGAATCAGGCTTCACGTCACCCAACATTGGAACAGTCCATTGGCATATATTTAGGCCCCGGCACCCAGACAGAGGAGAGGTTCATTCAACTTTGGGTAGCCTCGCAATATAATGGTAAAATGAAAATAAAAATAGGATTGAATGAGGAAGTGCCCTGGAGTCCAATAATATATGGTTAAGGGGAGGTAGTTAATGTCTAATCTGGACAAGGGACGGACAGATCCTGTGGGATCCATGCCTGGTTCATTTTTATGAACGTCAGCTTGTCCACATTGGCTGTAGACAGGCGGCTGCGTTTGTCTGTAATGACGCCCCCTGCCGTGCTGAATACACGTTCAGACAAAACGCTGGCCGCCGGGCAGGCCAGCACCTCCAAGGCATAAAAGGCTAGCTCTGGCCACGTGGACAATTTAGAGACCCAGAAGTTGAATGGGGCCGAACCATCAGTCAGTACGTGGAGGGGTGTGCACACGTACTGTTCCACCATGTTAGTGAAATGTTGCCTCCTGCTAACACGTTGCGTATCAGGTGGTGGTGCAGTTAGCTGTGGCGTGTTGACAAAAGTTTTCCACATCTCTGCCATGCTAACCCTGCCCTCAAAGGAGCTGGCATTGACACAGCTGCCTTGGCGACCTCTTGCTCCTCCTCTGCCTTGGCCTTGGGCTTCCACTTGTTCCCCTGTGACATTTGGGAATGCTCTCAGTAGGAAGTGCAGGAAGTAAGGTGGGCACATTGTCTTTGTAGCGTGGATCCAGCAGGGTGGCAACCCAGTAGTCCGCACACGTTAAAATGTGGGCAACTCTGCTGTCGTTGCGCAGGCACTGCAGCATGTAGTCGCTCATGTGTGCCAGGCTGCCCAGGGGTAAGGACAAGCTGTCCTCTGTGGGAGGCGTATCGTCATCGTCCTGCCTTTCCCCCCAGCCACGCACCAGTGATGGACCCGAGCTGCGTTGGGTGCCACCCCGCTGTGACCATGCTTCATCCTCATCCTCATCCTCATCCTCCTCCACCTCCTCCTCATCCTCGTCCTCCAGTAGTGGGCCCTGTCTGGCCACATTTGTACCTGGCCTCTGCTGTTGCCAAAAACCTCCCTCTGAGTCACTTCGAAGAGACTGGCCTGAAAGTGCTAAAAATGACCCCTCTTCCTCCTCCTCCTCCTCCTCCTCCTCCTCCTCCTCCTGGGCCACCTCCTCTTGCATCATCGCCCTAAGTGTTTTCTCAAGGAGACATAGAAGTGGTATTGTAACGCTGATAACGGCGTCATCGCCACTGGCCATGTTGGTGAAGTACTCGAAACAGCGCAACAGGGCACACAGGTCTCGCATGGAGGCCCAGTCATTGGTGGTGAAGTGGTGCTGTTCTGTAGTGAGACTGACCCGTGCGTGCTGCAGCTGAAACTCCACTATGGCCTGCTGCTGCTCGCACAGTCTGTCCAGCATGTGCAAGGTGGAGTTCCACCTGGTGGGCACGTCGCATATGAGGCGGTGAGCGGGAAGGCCGAAGTTACGCTGTAGCGCAGACAGGCGAGCAGCAGCAGGATGTGAACGCCGGAAGCGCGAACAGACGGCCCGCACTTTATGCAGCAGCTCTGACATGTCGGGGTAGTTGTGTATGAACTTCTGCACCACCAAATTCAGCACATGCGCCAAGCAAGGGATGTGCGTCAAATTGGCTAGTCCCAGAGCTGCAACGAGATTTCGCCCATTATCACACACCACCAGGCCGGGCTTGAGGCTCACCGGCAGCAACCACTCGTCGGTCTGTTGTTCTATACCCCGCCACAACTCCTGTGCGGTGTGGGGCCTGTCCCCCAAACATATGAGTTTCAGAATGGCCTGCTGACGTTTACCCCGGGCTGTGGTGAAGTTGGTGGTGAAGGTGTGTGGCTGACTGGATGAGCAGGTGGAAGAAGAGGAGGAGGAAGCCGAGAAGGAGGAGGTGGCAACAGGAGGCAAAGAATGTCGCCCTGCGATCCTTGGCGGCGGAAGGACGTGCGCCAAACAGCTCTCCGCCTGGGGCCCAGCTGCCACTACATTTACCCAGTGTGCAGTTAGGGAGATATAGCGTCCCTGGCCGTGCTTACTGGTCCACGTATCTGTGGTTAGGTGGACCTTGCTACAGATGGCGTTGCGCAGTGCACACTTGATTTTATCGGATACTTGGTTGTGCAGGGAAGGCACGGCTCTCTTGGAGAAGTAGTGGCGGCTGGGAACAACATACTGTGGGACAGCAAGCGACATGAGCTGTTTGAAGCTGTCTGTGTCCACCAGCCTAAATGACAGCATTTCATAGGCCAGTAGTTTAGAAATGCTGGCATTCAGGGCCAGGGATCGAGGGTGGCTAGGTGGGAATTTACGCTTTCTCTCAAATGTTTGTGAGATGGAGAGCTGAACGCTGCCGTGTGACATGGTTGAGACACTTGGTGACGGAGGTGGTGGTGGTGGTGTTGGTGGTACATCCCCTGTTTGCTGGGCGGCAGGTGCCAACGTTCCTCCAGAGGCGGAGGAAGAGGCCGAGGCGGCAGCAGCAGAAGAGGCCGAGGCGGCAGCAGCAGAAGAGGTAGCAGGGGGAGCCTGAGTGACTTCCTTGGTTTTAAGGTGTTTACTCCACTGCAGTTCATGCTTTGCATGCAGGTGCCTGGTCATGCAGGTTGTGCTCAGGTTCAGAACGTTAATGCCTCGCTTCAGGCTCTGATGGCACAGCGTGCAAACCACTCGGGTCTTGTAGTCAGCACATTGTTTGAAGAAGTGCCATGCCAGGGAACTCCTTGAAGCTGCCTTTGGGGTGCTCGGTCCAAGATGGCGGCGGTCAGTAGCAGGCGGAGTCTCTTGGCGGCGGGTGTTCTGCTTTTGCCCACTGCTCCCTCTTTTGCTACGCTGTTGGCTCGGTCTCACCACTGCCTCTTCCTCCGAACTGTGAAAGTCAGTGGCACGACCTTCATTCCATGTGGGGTCTAGGACCTCATCGTCCCCTGCATCGTCTTCCACCCAGTCTTGATCCCTGACCTCCTGTTCAGTCTGCACACTGCAGAAAGACGCAGCAGTTGGCACCTGTGTTTCGTCATCATCAGAGACATGCTGAGGTGGTATTCCCATGTCCTCATCATCAGGAAACATAAGTGGTTGTGCGTCAGTGCATTCTATGTCTTTCACCGCTGGGGAAGGGCTAGGTGGATGCCCTTGGGAAACCCTGCCAGCGGAGTCTTCAAACAGCATAAGAGACTGCTGCATAACTTGAGGCTGAGACAGTTTCCCTGGTATGCATGGGGGTGATGTGACAGACTGATGGGGTTGGTTTTCAGGCGCCATCTGTGCGCTTTCTGCAGAAGACTGGGTGGGAGATAATGTGAACGTGCTGGATCCACTGTCGGCCACCCAATTGACTAATGCCTGTACCTGCTCAGGCCTTACCATCCTTAGAACGGCATTGGGCCCCACCATATATCGCTGTAAATTCTGGCGGCTACTGGGACCTGAGGTAGTTGGTACACTAGGACGTGTGGATGTGGCAGAACGGCCACGTCCTCTCCCAGCACCAGAGGGTCCACTAACACCACCACGACCATGTCCGCGTCCCTTACTAGATGTTTTCCTCATTGTTATCGTTCACCACAACAACAAAAATATTATTTGGCCCAATGTATTGTATTCAAATTCAGCTGGATATAAATTTGAGGCCTAGTATTTAGGCGCTGGGTGACCGGTATGGATTTACTAACAGAATTGGACTTGGAAATGCACAGTAGCGTGTGTGTGTGAAGTTATTCTGAATGACCCTATGTGCACCTTGAATATTATATACCCTTTTAGGGATAGATTTCAAATAGCTCTGATATAGCAGAAACCACTAAATTATGAAATTGCTAAATTGGGAATTGTATTTCAACTCAGAACGAAAAATGTGCTTTGACGGACACTAAATAACTTTCCCAGCTACAACAGGACAGCGGTAACGAGAGATTTAGCGGGATATAAATTTGAGGCCTAGTATTTAGGCGCTGGGTGACCGGTATGGATTTAGTGACAGAATTAGACTGGGATATGGCCAAAAAATAACCACACTATTGCTGGTTAAATGCACTTGGTGACGGGCGCAGCTTGCCCCTGATGTAGTATATGGCCAAAAAATGAACAGACTATTGCTGGTTAAATGCACTTGGTGTCACAGCTTGACCAACCACACTACTGAGGGTTAAATGCACTTGGTGACGGGCGCAGCTTGCCCCTGATGTAGTATGTGGCCAAAAAATGAACAGACTATTGCTGGTTAAATGCACTTGGTGACGGGCGCAGCTTGCCCCTGATTTAGTATATGGCCAAAAAATGAACAGACTATTGCTGGTTAAATGCACTTGGTGTGATAGCTTGACCAACCATACTACTGAGGGTTAAATGCACTTGGTGACGGGCGCAGCTTGCCCCTGATGTAGTATATGGCCAAAAAATGAACAGACTATTGCTGGTTAAATGCACTTGGTGTGACAGCTTCACCCTGATGTAGGCTTTAGCCAAAAAACAAACGCACCATTGAGGGTTAAATGCACTTGGTGACAGGCGCAGCTTGCCCCTGATGTAGTATATGGCCAAAAAATAAACAGACTATTGCTGGTTAAATGCACTTGGTGTGACAGCTTCACCCTGATGTAGGCTTTAGCCAAAAAACAACCACACCATTGAGGGTTAAATGCACTTGGTCGCAGCTTGTGCTGGCGCACCACAAGACACAAAATGGCCGCCGATCACCCCAGAAAAATGTGACTGACAAACGGTCTGGGCAGCCTAAAAACAGTGAGCAATTGAGGATCAGCAGCTCAATGATCCACAGCTGCAGATCGATCAGTTAATCAAGTCCTTTGGAGGAGTTAATCTGCCTAATCTCGCCCTACTGTCGCAGCCGCAACCTCTCCCTACGCTAATCAGAGCAGAGTGACGGGCGGCGCTATGTGACTCCAGCTTAAATAGAGGCTGGGTCACATGGTGCTCTGGCCAATCACAGCCATGCCAATAGTAGGCATGGCTGTAATGGCCTCTTGGGGCAAGTAGTATGACGCTTGTTGATTGGCTGCTTTGCAGCCTTTCAAAAAGCGCCAAGAAAGCGTCACAAAAGCGCCAAGAAAGCGACGAACACCGAACCCGAACCCGGACTTTTACGAAAATGTCCGGGTTCGGGTCCGTGTCACGGACACCCCAAAATTCGGTACGAACCCGAACTATACAGTTCGAGTTCGCTCATCCCTAGTGACTATGCTTCTTCATAGGAGTACGATATGGAAGCACATCCGGTGTCTGTGGCTCTATATTAGAGATGGGCAAATTGATTCTAAACAAATCATATTCATTACAAATTTCACAAAATACTGTATGTGTTGTATAACAGTTTTGACAATTCCAAAAACCTAATGGCTCCCAGCACCATTTTATTGTGAATGTTAATGGGGAAAACCATGAGGAAGAAGATGGTGGATCATATAACACTGGGAGGAAGTGGGAGAGGGCTTGCCCTGATTGGCTCAGAGGATGAAAAACAATGGCTGATTAGTCAATCAGTATTCAACTTGGTCCTGCTGCTGAGAAAGAGGAATGGCCATTTTGTGTTAAAATTGTGACCTGAAAGAATGTCTTGTGGTAGTGTCTGACAAAAAGCTATTACAGACACAGGCCAATAATCTAGTGTGATAGGGACACTATATGCACTGTATAGGGAGAGAATAGGATATAATTTGTACATTTTACTAACTTTGATCATGAAACGTATATATAGAGAGAGTGAGTGAGTGAAGGACTGGTCACTCAAGAATTGTGTGTTTCAAACAGCATGATAACAACTAGATCCACATAAAAAAATGCTGCAAGAAAATCACATTTTCTGTATGAACAAGCACCCAGCTTTTTTGTGTTTTTTTAAAAAGTTGTGTTTTTTGTGTTTTTTTAAAACTGTTTCTAGACTTATTGCCAGCACCCCAATAGAATGCTTTCTGCAGCAAACAAGCTGCACATCTTTTAAAAATAAATAAATAAATAAAATTTACCTTTTTTGTGAATTTCAGTGCATTATACCCATGTTAGTAACACAGTGTAAGAGGGGTCATCAATAAGTTATCTATCTAAATATGAAAACAAAATTTTCTGAGAAAACTCAACTTACTACTTTTTTATGTAATCCCCCTTGACTTCAACACACTTATTCCACTTTGCCTCTCGTGACTGGATGCCCTCAGTATAGAAGGAGACTTCTTGTTGCTTTAGGAACCCTGTTACTGCCTCTTTGACTGCATTATCATCAGGAAATTACTTCAAGTTCCGAAAGAGACAATAAATAATCACTGAGAGCCAGGTCTGGACTGTAGAGTGGATGGTTAGGCTCCATAAAGCCACATTCCCTGATAGTAGCTTGTTATTTGGGATACTTGTGAGCTGGCGCATTGTCGTGGAGCAGCAACACACATGCCAACAAAGATGGTGTTTCTCTTTGATTGCTTCAAGTAATGCATTCATTGTTAAAGCATATTTGTCCCCAGTAATTATTGTTTTGAGTGGCATGAATTCTAGTAAAAAAGCCTTCTGTATCCTAAAGAAACAGTTGCCATGATCTTTCTAGCTGACTGCTGCACAATTTCTTTTGGGGGGAGGTGGTGACCCCTAGTGCTTCCATTGCATGGACTCTTGTTTGGTTTCAGGATCATGGTGGTGGCACCCACCGAGAACTGACCTTAGACATCATTAAAACATCATGAATTATACTGGAAACTGTGCCAACTTAAATGCCCAATTCATGAGCTTTAACACTGACTTTAACCTGATGATCTTCCAAATTCATGGCCTTCACTTTACGGCACACTTCCTCTGAAGATGCTTCAACAGGTCTCCCTGAATATACAGCTATCATCCTTTCATGGATTTCTTTATGCTCCTTTTCTTCCTTTGTAAGGAATTTATTCATGGACCAAAGCTCCAAATCCTTCACTTTCTTTGTAGACCCAGACTGTACTGCACTTGCCATCCTGTCACATCCAGTGCTTTCAGCAAACTGAACTGCTACTGTGTGTTACATGTCTCAACCTACACAGGTAATTTCAGCTCTCTAGCAGTGATGGCCAGTTCGCAGTGTTCGCCGACGAACACATGCGATTTGCCATCTTTATTCCCAAGTCCGGCGATGCAGAGGTAAGTCCTTACCTGTGCCTGTGCCGCGTGCCGCTCTGAAACACATGCGGTCACCGGGAGCAGGCAGTTCCGAGAACAGCCTTCATCAGGCTGTTCTCGGAACTGCCTCCTCCCAGTGACCGCATGTGTTTCAGAGCGGCTGGTGGCACAGGCACAGGTAAGGACTTACCTCTGCATCGCCGGACTTAGGACTAGAGATGGCAGATCGCATGTGTTCGTCGGCGAACACTGCAAACTGTCCATCACTGCTCTCTAGCACTGACAGAACATGCTAGGGTAGATAACTTAATGAACACCCCTTGTATTTTACAGCAACATGTATTTTTGTAAAATGTATTTTTCTGCAGAAATACAAATTACCATACCACCTGTATTAGTGAATTAATTACTAATACAAACGGTGTAGTTCAAATACATTTAAATGTTATTGCAAAAATTGCATTTTTATACCAGTGTTAACGAATACATTACTGTAACAAAACATATAGTTCAAACACATTTTACTTAAGAAATTGCGTTGTTCTACTCATTAGTTAACATATTACTGCAACAGACCATGCAGTTCAAAGATATAATGATATAGAGTGCAGCATTTCCAAGCCATGTTAGAGTTGATTGGCCTGGGAGAGAGTAGTCACACAGTCTATAATTTGCTAAAGTGCATCAAGCAGCAAACATCCCACTGGCTGTCATCCCGTCAACTCCAAGGTGGCCATCTACAATGGCAGAAACATTGTAGCCTTGCTGCTTTTGGCGGAAATAGAACATGCCCACCGCATGGTGTATGTGATTAATATAGTCGTGCAACACTAGCTACTAAAAAAAATAAAAGTACTTTTCCTTGCAGAGGGTGCAGGGAGACTGTCCTTGCATTTTAACCATTCTTATATGGCAAGGAACTCCTTCCTGGACTTGCAGCAAAAATAAGGTTCTACCATTAGGATATTCCGACTCATTGGAATTCCACCTTGCATATGCTAGAGCGCATGTACGAGCAGCGTAAGGTAGTGACTGATTTCATCATGCACTAGACTACTTGATTAGTAGTGTTGAGCGCGAATATTCGAATATCAAATTTCTATCGTGAATATCGCCACTTCGAGAATTCACGAATATTTAGTGCTATATATTTGTTATATTGAATATTCGAATATTTTTTTTCCATCTGAACACATGATTCCTCTCTGCTTCTTGAGAAGGAAGCAATGTCAAGTTCACAACAATACTTAGTGTACCAATCAAAAATGTGAAGTTGCACGTAAAAAATATTCTAATCACTGCCGATTATCGCAATCGCAAATATATTGGAACACTTGACTCTATCTGCATATAAAGCTATTCTAATGTTCTGCTGTTCCAACCATTGCGGAAGTCCACAACCATTTCCTTAGTCTTCCTGGCATTGATCCTAAGGTGGTTCTGCTGGTTCTGCTGGCATCACAAATTCCCATGTCAGTTCTCTGTACTCCATGTCTTCTTTGTCTTTGATGAGGCTGTCACGGCTGTGTCATGGTCTTTTGACTGTGGACCGTGACACTTTTGCCGTGCATGCTTGTTGGCAATGTGGTGTTTGTATATCTTGCGTGTGCACTTCCCCTTTAAGGCTGTTACCCTTCCCATTCTGGTGTGTATCGGGTTAAGTTGGAGCTGTGTGTGGCCTCATGAATCTTATGTTCTGAGCTGTGAGCCTGTGTTCAGTTTGTCTTCAGTGTCTTGAGGAGCTGGTGCTATTCCATCTGCCCAGTCCTTGAGGGCCACCTTATGGGACATTGATGTTTCCAGCGATGTCTTTCTTATGTCTCCTCCATTTTCCCTACCTAAACTGTTATGTTTGGTGTGGGTACATATTCTGGGGTTGTTGTCTGCCTTTATTTGTGTAGGAGCTCTGCTCCTCTCTGGATGTGTCCTCTTTCCAGTGTGAGGGCATCCTAGTTAGACATCGATGTCCCATAGGGTGGCCCTCAAGGACTGGGCAGATGGAATAGCACCAGCTCCTCAAGACACTGAAGACAAACACAGCTCCAACTTAACCCGATACACACCAGAATGGGAAGGGTAACAGCCTTAAAGGGGAAGTGCACATGCAAGATATACAAACACCACATTGCCACAGGCAACAAGCATGCACGGCAAAAGTGTCACGGTCCACAGTCAAAAGACCATGACACAACCGTGACAGCCTCATCAAAGACAAAGAAGACATGGAGTACAGAGAACTGACATGGGAATTTGTGATGCCAGCAGAACCAGCAGAACCACCTTAGAATCAATGCCAGGAAGACTAAGGAAATGGTTGTGGACTTCCGCAAGCACAGACATCCTCCTAAACCAGTGGATGGATATTGAGGTAGTCAACTCTTATAAGTACCTGGGTGTTCTCCTCAATAATAAGCTGGGCTGGGCAGATAACATGGACATACTAAACAGAAAGGGTCACAGCAGACTTTACCTGCTTAGGAGACTAAGAGCTTTTGGAGTGCAGAGGGCACTACACAGGGCCTTTTTCAACTCTGCGGTAGCATCCGTCATCATCTTCTACAGGAATATGTATATCCCTTATTTTTTTCACATTTATGTATTTTTAATCATTAATCTACAGTCCTTGTAATGTCTTTATCTTGGAGTTTTTTGTACTCTCTGTGCTGCTGTAACACTATGAATTTCCCCATAGTGGGACTATTAAAAGATTTTTTTTATCTTGTCTTATCTTATTTGCATATCTCAGCAAAGTGGGCACATATCAACATGGGAACCAAACTGGTGTCTTCAGCTACTAAGTGTACATGTAACAGGTCAGCCATTTTCATAGGTACAAATCTGCTGGCAGATGCCTTTTAACATGTGTGTATATAAACAGGGGTTGGAATCTGCAGCTATTGAGACATATGGGGTCATTTATCAAACTGGTGTAAAGTAGAACTTGCTTAGTTGCCCATAGCAACCAATCAGATTCCACCTTTAATTTTCCAAAGGAGCTGTCAAAAATGAAAGGTAGAAACAAATTGGTTGCTAGTTCTAATTTACACTAGTTTGATAAATGACCCCAATAATTTTTGGACGATTGGTCCCAACAAGCTGCTGTTTTTCCCCCCCATAAAACAGCGTGTGTTTAAACACCATCTGCCCCCCAAAAAACTATTTTGGAAGCATTGTAATATGAAAAAGCATATCATATGTGATGGTGTGGCGTGTTTTTAGACACTCCGTTTGTTAACACTAGGGATGAGCGAATTGACTTTGGATAAAACATCCGAAGTCGATTTGCATAAAACTTTGTTTCAATACTGTACGGAGAGGAAACTGTCAATCACTGATAGGACCGCATGCTCATAGATGGAAGCCTGTCAATCACTGATAGGGCCTCATAGTCATAGAGGGAAGGCTGTCAATTACTGATTGACTTCAAAGCCAAGAATGAGCAAGAATTTGAATAAATAAAATGGAGGGTATACTGAACCTTTCCCCACAAAACTGTATACCAATCCGCTCAGCTCCTCCTGCTCTATAACATGATGCCTGATGCTCAAACACCATTCTTAATGTGACAGAGGACCAGTAACCTCTCTTAACATGTGCTGTAGTAACTACTTGCAAGATTAATTCTGGAACATCTTTTCTTAAGCTGTGCCATTCCTCTCTTATTCCTGCTAGAGGTTAGGCACAAACGTTACAAAGGTACAACAGTTGAGCGTTTGCCTCTGATAGATCAGTGTCATCCTGTGCAGAGACCCCCCCCCCATCTCTTAACACCCAGATCGACCTTTATCCATAAACTGCAAGCTGTAATAATGGAGAAATAGAACAACACAGAGTCATTAAAATATATATGTTCCAGAATTGCAATTTCAAGTGGAATACAATTATTTAGTAAAACAAACATGCCCGGTGTGGTGACGGGTCTTCTTTAGAGGGCTACCACAGAGCTGCCTGGTGCCTTTACTGTAAATCTATATGTCTCCAATTGTATACAGAGATATACAGGCAGCATATATGCATCAAGAATCACACAAACCGGAAATATTGAACTTCTTCACTGGAAACAAGTGAGATAATTATGAATCCTTGCAGACATCAGGTCACCATGACATCCTCTTGGTGACAATTTATTACCAGAAAAGTTCCTCATTGACAGAGTTAGAATCAACACATTTGACCTTATTGGACCTTCATTAGGAGTCATCTAACAGAAGCCGAGTCTCGGTTGTTTCTTAAACCTGCAATCCAATTACGACAATGAACTTCAGTATGTGTGATGGACAAATGTGACAGGTCCCTTATAACAAAAGGACCTCAGAAGAACATGAAAGAAATAAGAGCATAAATACAGTATAAGGAAATGTATATACAGTGTTCATTTTAGGACATGGTCAGATATCATAGTCAAGTATCAGAATAATGCCAGTGTGACACCTGATCCTGACATATGACTCTGACACATGACTCTGACTTTTATATTTGACTCTGACATCTAAGTTTGACTTATCATCTTCATAGATCAGGGTCAAAGTGAGAATGAGTTACAGATATACTGTGTATTTGTATGCTAAATCACACAACCAAAGAAAGTCTATAGCTCAGCTTATAGCTCTGTGTCTGAAATGCTGTAAGCTGACATATCGCAGTATTATATGAGCACATAGCTCAGTGGTTAGGTTGCTGGTTTGTACTCTGGATTTTTTGGGTTCAGGTTCAAGCCTTAAAACGAAAAGTTAATGTTTTTAAGGGCTCTTTCACACGAACGTATTTTGCATTCCGTATACTGGCCATTTTATGTGTTCCGCAAACGGTCTGTATACGACTGCGTCCGCATCCGTTGCTCTGTCCCGTGGCCCCGCAAAAATCCTGTCCTATTCTTGTCCGTTTTGTGGACAAGATTAGGCATTTCTATAATGGGCCTCCTGTTCCGTTCCGCAAATTGCGGAAGGCAACCGGGCGCCATCCGATTTTTGCAGACTGCAAAAAACTTCACGGTCATGTGAACAAGCCCTAAACATTAGCTAAGAGACAAATTCAAGTGATGTGTGTAATTCAAGTTATTTTATTTTTCCTGACCAGATTTTCTCCATTCACTTCAACAGGGAAAGTCAAATCCACATCAAATCCGCACGTAAATCCGCACCAATTGATGCGGATTGACTGGATGGATTTCACTGCGAACATTGGCGGATTTCAGTGCGGATTGTCCGCACATAAATCCTGAATGTGTGCATTTACACTTAAGTTGGGTTTACACATAGTATTTAAACAGCTTTTGGAGTTCTTTTTTTTTACTGATGATCTATTCTTTGGATAGATCATCTGTTTGAGAAAGCAGCGGCGCTCCAGGAGCACCACCGCCTCCTTTCTGTTTCCCTCAGGCCCTTTGACGTCACAACTAGCATCGCTGGCCTGGGCACGGCTAAGCTCCATTCCATTGAACGTGGAAGTAGCCGTGCCCAGGCCAATGATACTAGTTATGGGCCTGCGGTAAACAGTGAGAAGGCCGCCGCGCTCCTGGAACATTTCCTTGCTTTAATGCTCCCCTGTGTCTTGCTACATCGCACAGCACTAGCCTGTGTATTCTTGAGCTGGTGGTGCACTAAGATTCACATCACTATGCTAGTCCGGGACTTCCTTCCTCCAAAACAGCCTAGCGCAATGCTATAGACTACCCATTTGTGCTGGTGATGTCACCAGGTTAACTGCTAGGTGGAAGTCTCTCCCTAGCATAGTGATGCGAAGCCAGGTAAGTCACCAGCTCAAAACAAACACATAGTAAAAGAATATAAAAAGCTTATATCTGGGTTCAGCCCTGAACCTGGAGAACCCATTTAACACATAGCGAGAAACCATAATAAAGCACAGGTGCCATATAACATCATTCCACAGAAAGCAAGACATTTTTATTGCATTTAATAATGCATTGTAAACTATTATCTTAAAACATAAAAAAAAAATGTTGCTAAAATTCATATCCAAAAACCATCAAACTAAATAAAAATAAAAAATAATTTCATTTTATTTGTGCCTGATGCAATAAACACCACCATTGTTGTATTAATGTACAAATGACATGCAGTTTGTTAAATCACAGTCCTATAGTTGCTTGATCATTGTGTTTATTGTAATATTTTTAAACAGACTTTGAAACCAAGGATAGAAAACCAGATGTGTTATCGAAATACGATGAATTAAAAAAAGGAACTGAAAGAAGGTAGGTTTTTCTTTTGTTATGTAGGGAAACATCTAACAAGGTAAAATAACTAGCAAACTGCAGGAACGTTGTCTTGAAGAGTGGTACAAATTGACAGTTCATTTACACGTACAGATGATTCTGCAGATGTAGAAGAAACCAAACGTTTCCAATAACTGCATCATCATCAGCGGAGATGAAGGCAGTATTTACTGTACATTCATGAATCGTTTCTTCTATATGGGGATGTCACAGTGCGGTTCACTGTGACAGTTGTGGCCGTGTAGGCTGGCTGCCTTCTCTCTCTCGTACTGGCTGCAGGCTGATTCCTGTGTATGCTGGTTGCTTGGGGCTGTGGTCCTCTGTTTGTGCACTGTTGCCTATGTTTGTATCCTTGAGCCTTGCTAGCTGCAGCACCTTTGCTGCTGGCCCAGGGGGGTTTTGCCATCAGTGTTGTCGCCTGGTAAAGTATTGATGTTTCCTTGCTTTCATGTCTGTCTGCTCTGTTTTACCATGTCTTGCCTGTATCCTTGTTCATGTCAGCCTGGCAGTGCTTAACTGCTTCTGATCCTGTCCTGTTTATGTTTTACCTTCGGTAAGAGGGTGTAGCATGTTCTTTGCTTGCCTTGTCTTGTAGCCTGGTCATGTTGGTTCTCCAGAGGGCGGACATTTTAGTCCATGTGTGCAACTCTGACAAGGACCGCTATGTAACAGCGTCTTCATAGGGTCTAGTTATCTGTCAGTTCTGTGTCTGTGCAGTTCTGTCTGTTGGCCCATGGACTAACTCTGGATAGAGAACAGACCTTACAGGAGTGCTGAAGTCTCCTCAAACAGCTGATTGGCCGAGGTGCCAGTAGTCAGACCCACACTGATCAATATTATAATCCCAGAAAACCAGTTTAATGTGTGGAAAGTGGCGCAACAACTAGTTTTTTGGTAGATGCTTCTTTAAAAAAAAGATATTATACAGAATTTTGTCACATTGAACATGGTGTATGATCTGGAGACAACAAGTTAACGAGTAGGAGAAGCTCTGAAATTAAGAATTATATATATCAGATTATTGAAGATAAATGTTTATATAAACGCTTGTTGCAAATAATTGGCCTGTGTAAAAAGGGGCTGGCAATCACCTGGTGAATGAGCAAACGCTCGTTCATCAGGTGACTGTCATTCTGTCCAACACCAAAAATCACGGTTCCTGTGCAGAAGATGGTCCTGTTTAAACTACGCTCGGCTGTGCAGGAATAAAGAATTTCTATATGGACAACTAATTCCAATATTGATTGGTTGCCCCCTGTCACATTCCGAAAGACAGGCAGACCCCAAAAGCATCTCAAACATGACAAGACAGATAACTGACTGCAAAATATTCGCAATAAATTAGCGATTTCTAGAATTCGTGATCTCCAGTCATTATTTTCGCGATTGCGCAAATCGGCACTAATGATGCGCATATTTTTTGCACAATACATGCAACTTGACATTTTATCAGGTCTGAGTAGATATTTCTGATTGGTGCACTAAGTATTGTTGTGACATCACAGCACTATGTCTGTAGCATGTATGTATGGACAGTGGAGAAACAGTAATTCCTATCACACTACCTAACACCCTGCACTGGAACCGTCTACATTATATCACTATGTAACCTACACTGACTATCTCCCATGAACTAATTGTATTATATATATATATATATATATATATATATATGAGCTAACTAATTATCTAATGTAATTGGATAAGGAATATAATCCAGATGAAAGCACAGAGCACAGCAATGTCACTGCTCTCTCTCTCTCAGAACTGCAAATAATGGCTGTTGGGGAGGTTCTTATATAGTAAGGGGTAGGCAACTTTCCTATTGGTTGCTAGGGATGTTGCTAAGCTCTGACAAATATATTGCAGCCTTCTCATTGGCCCACAAGCAAGAAGGGAGGTTACTGATGAAAAAATAAATAAAGAATATTCGCTAATACAAATATATAGGACTATATTCTACATCTTCGTGAATTTTCGAAGTGCCGATATTCGCGATAAAAATTTGTGATTATAATTTTCGCAATCAACACTAGTCACTGTTAGCAAAGAAAAAATCCTTGTCCTGCGCTATGCAGTGCAGGGTAAGGGGGAGCTCTGATGCTCCACTTATACAGGCTATACGAGTGAATATAGGGGCTCAGAGCTGAACTCGGACAACTTTTTTACGTTGCAAAAAGTGATAGAGGAACTGTAGGTGGGCATGCTGTATCTCCTAACTGGTAAGAAAAGTGGCTTATATGATGCCTAAAATGCATATTATTGCAACTGCACAACAAATTAGAGGAAGCTATACAGTAAAAACAGCATGACTAGACAGTTTTCAAAACTACCAGACAAATAGTGATTCTTGCTAATATGGAACTGCATACACGCAACATGCAACACGGATTACTGGTTGCTCACCCTACTCGACCCCCGCTACAAAGATAATTTCTGATCTCTTATTCCTCTGGTGTAGAGTACGAGTAAAACGGTGCAATACCAGAAGATTCTTGTTGAAAAATTGCTCCAAGAATTTCCATTTGAAAACGATGGCAGCAGAGTCTGTAGTTCCTTGGCCAACCGAGTAGGGGAGACAAGGGGAACACACAGCAGTTCCAAGAGAGGCAGTCTTTATGACACCCCGCCAGCACCCTCACCCTGATGCGCGGCCTAGTGTCACAAGTAGGGAAAAACTTTAGAAGATGGTGATGGCCACTAGTGTTGATCGAGCACCATAGTGCCCTCGCATATAATTTTTTACAGGGTCAGCTCACCAACAGGCCCTCGCATATAATTTTTTAAGGGTTAGCTCACCAGCAGGCCCTCACATATAATTTTTCACAGGGTCAGATCACCTGCAGGCCCTCACCTAATTATACCTAATAGGTAATTTGCGCACATGCTGCTTTGCTTGGATGTGGTAGCCGTAGCTGTTTCTCAGGCTCCCTCTCCGGAATAAAACCCTGATTCCCCGTTACCCATAGTCTCCATGGTTTGCGCTGACAATAACATCGAATGTTTATAGGCCAGACATCCGAATGGATTGTCGCCATCAAGGGGATGTGCAATCGGCCCCAGGTTATCTAGAGTCACCAAAGCGGAAGCAGGCACTCACCCATAATGTTTTAGATGGTCAGATCAGCAGGTCCTTGCTCCAAATGTTTTTGAGGGTCACCAGCAGGCCATCAATCATAATTTTTTAAGCTGTGTATGATGTCCTCTTTTATGTGTAAAAAAGGGTGTATTGTAGTGCCGGTTCCTTGTAATTTTTGGCAGCCCTTTAACTTAGTGCATAGGCTTTATGAGTGTAGGAGTCTCACTACATGAACAATTTTACCACAATGTGAATGAGGCCCACCTTTATGTCATATACAGGTTGTATCAGAGTGCCTCTTCCTTTTAATTTTTGGCAGCACTTTATATACAAGTAAATATACAGGAAAGAATGTTTCCTAACAATCTTTCATCTAAAATTGATTTTATCTTCGGTTTTGTACATATTATTGTCAGTCTGTAAAAGTGGCGTACTACTCGGACAACATTGTTCCCGGCAGCGACCTGGGAGTCCAAGATGCATCCAGACATCCTTCCCATGCTGTTCCCGAACCATTTTAGTGGTGTTTCCATCAATTTCTGAACTTTTGCTATGAACCAGGCACCCTCCCCTCTTCAGAGCAGGGGGTGCCTGGTTTAATGCTCGGGTACTCCCATTGACTTCCGAGCACCCGAACATCCCGATGTGTTCAGCCTGAGCACCCGAGCACTATGGTGCTCGATCAACTCTAGTGGCCATCGTATTAGAGACCAATCATTCAAAAGAATGACCAACCATGTACAGTAATTCAGTTACCATCCTATTTCACCTTTATCTTTGTTATAGGCTCTCCGCTGTAATGAATTCAAGAAGGTAGTATTGAGCGAATCGAAGCATCCGAAGTGAAATTTGATCCGAAGTTTAGGAAAAATTTGATTCACCACTAATCCTAATTTCCTTGTGCTTCATGGTAACGAATAAATTTTTCCTAAAATCTTTCCACATATACATAGTAACATAGTATATAAGGCCGAAAAACCGTAATTAGACTTACTGGTAATTCTGTTTCCTTGAGTCCACCATAACGGCTTAACCTGGAGATTGACCCCTTGACCTCTGTAGGGGCAGGAACAGAGTTTAAAAGGCCACCACCCACTCTCACCCTCAGTGCTTCCAAATTACCAAGTTGGTGCAGCCTTAATCATATATATATACACAGTACAGACCAAAAGTTTGGACACCTTATCATTCAAAGAGTTTTCTTTATTTTCATGACTATGAAAATTGTAGATTCACACTGAAGCCATCAAAACTATGAATTAACACATGTGGAATTATATACATAACAAAAAAGTGTGAAACAACTGAAAATGGTTTTCACTTCACAGGTGTGCCCTGTCTGGTTTAATAAGTGGGATTTCTTGCCTTATAAATGGGGTTGGGACCATCAGTTGCGTTGTGGAGAAGTCAGGTGGATACACAGCTGATAGTCCTACTGAATAGACTGTTAGAATTTGTATTATGGCAAGAAAAAAGCAAAAGTAAAGAAAATCGAGTGGCCATCATTACTTTAAGAAATGAAGGTCAGTCAGTCCGAAAAATTGGGAAAACTTTGAATGTGTCCCCAAATGCAGTCACAAAAACCATCAAGCGCTACAAAGAAATTGGCTCACATGTGGACCGCCCCAGGAAAGGAAGACCAAGAGTCACCTCTGCTGCGGAGGATAAGTTCATCCGAGTCACCAGCCTCAGAAATCGCAGGTTAACAGCAGCTCAGATTAGAGATCAGGTCAATGCCACACAGAGTTCTAGCAGCAGACACATCTCTAGAACAACTGTTAAGAGGAGACTGTGTGAATCAGGCCTTCATGGTAGAATATCTGCTAGGAAACCATTGCTAAGGACAGGCAACAAGCAGAAGAGACTTGTTGGGGCTAAAGAACACAAGGAATGGACATTAAACCAGTGGAAATCTGTGCTTTGGTCTGATGAGTCCAAATTTTAGATCTTTGGTTCCAACCACCGTGTCTTTGTGCGACACAGAAAAGGTGAACGGATGGACTCTACATGCCTGGTTCCCACCGTGAAGCATGGAGGAGGAGGTGTGATGGTGTGGGGGTGCTTTGCTGGTGACACTGTTGGGGATTTATTCAAAATTGAAGGCATACTGAACCAGCATGGCTACCACAGCATCTTGCAGCGGCATGCTATTCCATTCGGTTTGCATTTAGTTGGACCATCATTTTTCAATAGGACAATGACCCCAAACACACCTCCAGGCTGTGTAAGGGCTATTTGACTATGAAGGAGAGTGATGGGGTGCTGTGCCAGATGACCTGGCCTCCACAGTCACCGGACCTGAACCCAATCGAGATGGTTTGGGGTGAGCTGGACCGCAGAGTGAAGGCAAAAGGGCCAACAAGTGCTCAGCATCTCTGGGAACTCCTTCAAGACTGTTGGAAGACCATTTCAGGTGATTACCTCTTGAAGCTCATCAATAGAATGCCAAGAGTGTGCAAAGCAGTAATCAAAGCAAAAGGTGGCTACTTTGAGGAACCTAGATTATGACATATTTTCAGTTGTTTCACACTTTTTTGTTATGTATATAATTCCACATGTGTTAATTCATAGTTTTGATGCCTTCAGTGTGAATCTACAATTTTCATAGTCATGAAAATAAAGAAAACTCTTTGAATGAGAAGGGGTGTCCAAACTTTTGGTCTGTACTGTATATATATATATATATTTATATATATTATTATTTTTTTTATAATTTTTTTATTTATTAATTCGTATTCGAAATCCCTCCTTAAATTCTCAGGGGGGGAATATACGAGCCGTCATGGTGGACTCAAGGAAACAGAATTACTGGTAAGTCTAATTACGTTTTTTCCATTTTGTCCACTATAACGGCTTAACCTGGAGAATTACCAGATTACTTAGTAGGGAGGGTAACTGATGCAGGACCTTCTGACCGAAGGTCAAGTCAGCAGAAGCCGAAACATTAATACGATGGTGCTTAATAAATGAATTAATAATGGTCCAGGTCGCTGCTTTGTAGATTTTATCTAAGGAAACACCTCCTTTTACTGCCCATAAGGAGGCCATAGCTCTTTTGGAATGGGCCCTTATATCTGTAGGACTATTAAGACCCGACATCTGGTAGCAGCAGGATATAGTGGATTTGATCCATCGCCCAATGGAGGCCTTGGATGCCTTCTTCCCTTTGTTTGGACCAGAAAACTGAACGAGAAGATTGTCCTTTTTCCTGAATTCCTTTGTTGCCGCTAGGTATTGTATGACAGTATCACGGACATCTAGGAGTTGGTATTGAACCTCAGATGCACTCGTCCTATCTTTAGGGAATGACAGAAGGACAATCTCCTGGTCTCTATGAAAGTCTGAAACGACCTTTGGAAGAAATCCTGGATCCAACCTCAACACTATTTTATCTGAAAAAATAGAAAGATAGGGTTCCCGACAGGAGAGCGTCTGGATCTCTCCTAGACGTCTAGCTGATGTTATGGCTATTAAGAAGGCAGCCTTGAGTGTCAGGTGCTTGACTAAAATGTCCTGCACAGGGGTTTTAGAGCGGTTTTATTAAGTCTTTCAGGACCAGGTTTAAGTTCCACTAAGGGGTCCTTTGGGTTATAGATGGCCTTAATCTAAAGGCGGCTCTTACAAATCTTCATAACCATCTATGGCTGGCCAGGTCTGTATAATAGCATGCCCCTAAGCCCAGACCTGTACTTTAAGCGTACTGGGTCTTAGACCCAAATCCAGCCCCTTCTGGAGAAAATCAAGAATATTTTTGATGCTTGGGGGAGAATTTACTGGAGGGTTCTGACCCAGCCAGCTGCAGTATTTTGTCCAGATTTTGAGATATATCGCGGAGGTGACCTTTTTCCTGCTGGATTTGAGGGTATTGATAACCTTTTCCGAAAGACCCTTGCTTTTTACGGTAATACCTCACGCTCAGGATCCATGCTGACAATTTGAACAGGCCCGGATTCTGATGGAGGATCGGACCCTGTGATAGAATGTTCTCGTGGAGGGGAATTCTCCATGGTTCCTCCAGCGCTGATTCTTTTAAGATCGGAAACCAGTTTCTTTTCGTCCAGTATGGGACCACTAGGATCACTGTTACTGGATAGGATCTTATGTTTTGTAGTACCCGGGGAATTAACGCCCAAGGAGGAAAAGCATAGGTGAGATCCCAGGTGCACCTGATCAAGAAGACGTCCACCGCCCAAGGCCTTTCCCTGGGGTTTAGGGAGCAAAAGAGTCCTACCTTCGCGTTTGTTCTTGATGCGAAGAGGTCTATTTGAGGGGTTTCCCACCTTCTGGAGATCTGTCGGAACACCTCTGGACTTAGGGACCATTCCCCTGGGTCTATGGTCTTCCTGCTGAGGAAGTCTGCTTGCACATTTTCTGTACCTTTTAGATGGATTGCTGTGATGGAGAGCACATTCTTTTCTGCCCAAAAGTCTTGGAGATCTCATGCCTCCCTGGTGCTTTAAGCATGCTACTTCTGTCAAGTTGTCGAAAAAGTATCTTCAGGTGTTTTCTGAGTACCACATTCTGGGATGCTTTTGGAGTCTCCCAGATCGCCCTCAGCTCTCGGTAGTTTGACGATCTTATTTTTATGTTGTATGACCATCTGCCTTGGTAGATTGAGGAGCCCACCCTTGCCCCCCATCCTGTGCCACTTGAGTCTGTGAACACCTGGATCTCTGGATTTTTATCCAGGGTACCCCTCTTGACAGATTCCTCTTTTCCATCCACCAATTCAAATCTGATTTTACGTGAATGGGGATGGATATTCATTTTTCTAGAGAGGACAGTTTTTTGTCCCAATTCTTCAGGATCCACGATTGGGTTATCCTGGTATGAGCCTGGGACCACAATACTGATGTGATGCAGGAGGTCATCATCCCCAAGAAGTACCCCCAGGAATTTCATCTTGGTGGATGGGACCAGACACGATTTTTTCTGATTTATTATCCAGCCCAACTCTGAAAATCTGCGAATCAGGTAACTGGATGCCTCTGACTCTTAGTTTCCCAGAATAAGGAAGTCTAGGTATGGAAAGATTTTTATTCCCTCTGATCTGAGAGGAGAGATTATTTCCACCACAAGCTTTGTGAAAACTCTTGGGGCAGAAGAAATTCCGAAGGGTAGAGCAGTGAACTGGAAGTGGTTTACCACTCCGGTGCTGTCCATCAGTGCGAACCTGAGGTACTTCTGCGAGTTTTCGTGTATGGGGACGTGATAAGCGTACTTCAAATTTATGGACATCATGTAAGGAATGATGGTCGTTATAAATTACATTTAGAATTTTCTGTATACAATGGATCTGTTTAACCCTATTAGATTTATGATAGTACGGAAGGATCCATCTGGTTTCTGAACCAAAAACAGGTTTGAATAGTAACCCCTTCCTTCTTCTGAACTGGGGACTTTTACCACCACCCCTGACTCTGTTAACTGTAGGGCCCCCTGCCAAATCCTTCCTAGAACATTTGGGCTGTAGGAGGTTATCCATAACTTTTTTGGAGGGGCTGAAGAAAATTCTATTCGGTAACCGTTTGAAGACTCTGCTGGCAGGGTTTCCCAAGGGCATCTACCTAGCCCTTCCCAAGGGGTGGAAGACATAGAATGCACTGACGCACAATCACTTATGTTTCCTGATGAGGACATGGGAATACCACCTCAGCACGTCTCTGATGATGACGAAACACAGGTACCAACTGCTGCATCTTTCTGCAGTGTGCAGATCGAAAAGGAGGTCAGGTAGGAAGACTGGGTGGAAGACGATGCAGGGGACAATGAGGTCCTAGACCCCACATGAAATGAAGGTCGTGCCACTGACTTTTATAGTTCGGAGGAAGAGGCAGTGGTGAGACCGAGCCAACAGCCTAGCAAAAGAGGGAGCAGGGTGCAAAAGCAGAGCAGCCATCGCCAAAACAGTTCACCTGCTACTGGCCACCGTCACCAGGGACCGAGCACACCAAAAGCAGCTTCAAGGAGTTCCCTGGCATGGCACTTCTTCACACAATGTGCTGACGACAAGACCTGAGTGGTTTGCACTCTGTGCCAACAGAGCCTGAAGCGAGGCATTAACGTTCTGAACCTTAGCACAACCTGCATGATCAGGCATCTACATGCGAGACACGGGCTGCAGTGGAGTTAGCACCTTCAAAACCAAGAAAGGGCTCAGGCCCCTCCTGCTCCCTCTTCTGCTGCTGCCTCGGCCTCTTCCTCCGCCTCTGGAGGAACGTTGCCACCTGCCACCCAGCAAACAGAGAATGTGCTACCAACAACACCACCTCCGTCACAAAGCATCTTCACCATGACACACGGAAGCCTTCAGCTCTCAATCTCACAAACCTTTGAGAGAAAGCATAAATTCCCACCTAGCCACCCTCGATCCCTGGCCCTGAATGCCAGCATTTCTAAACTGCTGGCCTTTGAAATGCTGTCATTCAGGCTGGTAGAGACGGACAGCTTCAAACATCTCATGTCGCTTGCTGTGCCCTCCCTGCACAACCAAGTATCGGATAAAATCAAGTGTGCACTGTGCAATGCCATTTGTGGCAAGGTCCACCTAACCACAGATACGTGGACTAGTAAGCATGGCCAGGGACGCTATATCTCTCTAACTGCACACTGGGTAAATGTAGTGGACGGCTTGGCCCCAGGCGGAGAGCTGTTTGGCGCACGTCCTTCCGCCGCCAAGGATTGCAGGGCATCATTCTTTGCCTCCTGTTGACTCCTCTTCCTACTCGGCTTCCTCCTCCTCTTCTACCACCTCCTCATCCGGTCAGCGACAGACCTTCACCACCAACTTCAGCACAGCCAGGGGTAAACGTCAGCAGGCCGTTCTGAAACTGATGTGTTTGGGGGACAGACTGACGAGTGGTTGCTGCCAGTTAGCCTCAAGCCCGGCCTGGTGGTGTGCGATAATAGGTGAAATCTCGTTGCAGCTCTGGGACTAGCCGGTTTGACGCACATCCCTTGCCTGGTGCATGTGCTGAATTTGGTGGTGCAGAAATTCATTCACAACTACCCCGACATGTCAGAGCTGCTGCGTAAAGTGCGGTCCGTCTGTGCGTGCTTCCGGCATTCTCATCCTGCCGCCGCTCGGCTGTCTGCTCTACAGCGTAACTTCGGCCTTCCCGCTCACCGCCTCATATGCGATGTGCCCACCAGGTGGAACTCCACCTTGCACATTCGGGAAAGACTGTGCGAGCAGCAGCAGGCCATAGTGGAGTTTCATCTGCAGCACGTACGGGTGAGTCGCACTGCGGAACAGCACCACTTCACCACCAATGACTGAGCCTCCATGCGAGACCTGTGTGCCCTGTTGCACTGTTTTGAGTACTCCATCAACATGGCCAGTGGCGATGACGCTGTTCTCAGCGTTACAATACCACTTCTAAGTCTCCTTGAGAAAACACTTATGGCAATGATGCAAGAGGATGTGGCCCAGGACAAGGAGGAGGAAGAGGGGTCATCTCTAACACTTTCAGGCCAGTCAGGCTCAGAAAGAGGATTTTTGCAACAGCAGAGGCCAGGTACAAATTTGGCCAGCCAGGGCCCAATACTGGAAGACGAGGAGGATGAGGAGGATTATGTGGATGAAGCATGTTCACAGCGGGGTGGCAACTAGTGTTGAGCGCGAATATTCGAATTGCACATTTTTTTCTCGAATATCGCGATTTAGAGATTTCGTGAATGTTTAGAATATAGTGCTATATATTCGCAAAATCGAATATCTTTTTATTTTTTTTTATTTTTATTGTGATATTTTTTTCTTTCCCACTTCCCTAAAGTTGTTCTTACCTGTCGTGCTCATGAAGCATCCCCATCACCATGGGAACGTCTCCATATACTAGAATGTACTGTCGGATTTTAGAATTACGTTGAAATCGCAATTCGATTAATTCAAGTTATAATAATCGAATTGTGATTTCAACTTAACACTGCTATATTCCATATTCGTTAATTCTAGCCTAATATGGAATATAGTAGTGCTAAGTTGAAATCGCCATGCATTTACTTCGAGTTATATTAATCGCATTGCGATTTCAACTTGTACCTGGTTTACTATGCTTGGCTTCAATGGCTTGGTAGAATTTGCGAATATGACGAATGTATTCGTCATATTCCACAAAACGAAGATAACGAATGTATTGGTCATATTCCACAAAACGAAGATAAAGAAGTATTCTCCATCTTCGTTTTAGCTACCTATTCATCAACTTCGCGAATTCTAGCAATCATATAGGAAAGTTTACTATAGAGACAGCTAAGTTTAATTCGCTATGCGATTATATTACTTAGCTTTTTTTTAAAATAAATTGAATAATTATAATACCTGATAATTATTATAATTATTCTATTTATAAAAAAAAAAGCTAAGTAATATAATCGCATAGCGAATTAAACTTAGCTGTCTCTATAGTAAACTCTCCTATATGATTGCTAGAATTAGCGAAGTTGATGAATAGGTAGCTAAAACGAAGATGGAGAATACTTCTTTCTTTATCTTCGTTTTGTGGAATATGACGAATACATTCGTTATCCTCGTTTTGTGGAATATGACGAATACATTTGTCATATTCGCTAATTCTACCAAGCCATTGAAGCCAACCATAGTAAACCAGGTCCAAGTTGAAATCGCAATTCGATTATTATAACTTGAATTAATCGAATTGTGATTTCAACTTAGCACTGCTAAATTCCATATTAGGCTAGAATTAACGAATATGGAATATAGCAGCAACCATAGTAAACCAGGTCCAAGTTGAAATCGCAATTCGATTAATTCAAGTTATAATAATCGAATTGCGATTTCAACTTTTTACGTATATTCTTAATATTGCTCTAACTTCGTCTTTTAGAATATTCGTAATATTCTAAAAGACGAAGTTATACCAATATAACTAATATTCTAAAAGACGAAGTTAGAGCAATATTACGAATAGTCTAAATGACGAAGTTAGAGCAATATTACGAAATTTCGTAAAATATACATAATTGTAATTTAGCTAATATACTGCTATAGTAATATTTTTAATAGTGCACATATTTAACAAAACTTAAGTTCAGAAGAGGCAAAAAACATTAGAGAAAAAAAAGGATTATAGCACTATATTAGCTAAATTACAATCTATATGTGTATTTTACGAAATTTTATAATATTGCTCTAACTTTGTCTTTTAGAATATTCGTAATATTCTAAAAGACGAAGTTAGAGCAATATAACGAAATTTCGTAAAATACACATATTAGCCTAGCCATAGTCAATTAGTCATAGGGACGTTGCCTTATACTATTAAAAGAAAAATCACAATACGCGATTAATTAAATCGCATATTATTCGCGATAATTGGAATAATTACGAATATTCAATTTCGAAAAAATATATCACGAATATTCAATCGAATATTCGCGAAATATCGCAAAATCGAATATGGCACCTCCTGCTCATCACTAGTGGCAACCGACGCAGCTCGGGCCCATCACTGGTGCGTGGCTGGTGGGATACAGAGGACGCAGACGATACACCTTCCACAGAGGACAGCTTGTCCTTACTTCTGGGCAGCCTGGCACACATGAGCGACTACATGCTGCAGTGCATGCACAACGACAGCAGAGTTGTCCACATTTTAACGTGTGCTGACTACTGGGTGGCCACCCTGCTGGATCCCCGTTACAAAGACAATGTGCCGTCCTTAATTCCCTTACTGGAGCGCGATCGGAAGATGCGCGACTACAGTCGCAGGCTGGTAGACGCGCTTCTGAGAGCATTCCCGACTGACGCCGGGGGACAAGTGGAAGCACAAGACAAGGGCAGGGGAGGAGAAAGAGGTCGCCAACGCAGCTGTGTCAGCGCCAGCACCTCAGAAGGCAGGGTTAGCATGGCCGACATTTGGAATAGCTTCATCTAGCCGCAACAACGGGCCCCAACTGCTGATATGGAGCGTGTTAGCAGGAGGCAGCATTTGAAAAACATGGTGGAACAGTACCTGTGCACACGCCTACACGTACTGACTGATGGTTTTGCCCTATTCAACTTCTGGGTCTCCAAATTGTCCACATGGCCAGAGCTTGCACTGTATGCCTTGGAGGTGCTGGCCTGCCCTGCAGCCAGTGTACTCTCTGAACGTGTATTTAGCATGGCAGGAGGCGTCATTACAGACAGACGCAGCTGCCTGTCCACAGCCAACATGGACAAGCTCACGTTCATTAAAATAAACCAGGCCTGGATCCCTCAGGACTTGTCTGTATCTTGTGCAGAATAGACAGTTCTAACAGCCTCAACCATCCATTCTTGTACTCAAGTGCATGTATTAATTTTTTTTATTTTTATATGTGCCAATATTTTGGGAGATACCCCTATGTAAAAATGCAAAAAAACACATCTGTGTTGGCTACCTATTCCTCCTTCGCCGCTTCCACCTAGACCGCCACGTGAGCCTACACGGCCACATCCACCCATTTACCGCCTCCTCAACCTCTTCCTCCTACTTCATTCCCAATTTTTATTTTTTTAAGGTCTTTTATGTTTTTTTTTTATTCATTTCCCTATCCACATTTGTTTGCAGAGCATTTGCCATGCTCTTAAGCACATTTTGCTGCCTTTTGCAGCCCTTTAGCTCTTTCCATGACATTTTTACAGCCATTTTAGTGCTTAAAAGTTCGGGTCCCCATTGACTTCAATGGGGTTCGGGGTCAAGTTCGGGTCCCGAACCCGAATTTTTTTTTCAAGTTCGGCCGAACCTGCCGAACCCGAACATCCAGGTGTATTCTCAACTTTACTCATGGGCCCTGGTGCGAATGTTCAGCTTGGGCCCCTTCTCCCTTAGTGCTTTGTGGCCAGGGGCAGGGAAGCATATAGCCTTCGTTCTGCCTGAAGCAAACATTAAAATGGCAACCCCTCTTCCCCCCCATTCCAAATTCTTGACCTAACCCCTTCCCTCCAGCCAGAGGTGTAACTTGACCAGCATGCACTTTCTATAATACCAGTGTTTTCTTATGTGGCACAATGGTCTTTGGGGCCCCTCAGGCTCCTTGGCCTGGTAGCGACTGCTACCTCTGCATCCCCTAGAGCTACGCCCCTGATAATGACCCAGACAGTAAAATGAGCATGTTAATTGTGCCAATAAATGAATGCAGAAGAATTTATAATGTAAAAACTCTTTGGCGGTATTGCTGTTTTTTTTTCCCATTCCCCAGAAAGAGGTAATGAAAGTTAATTAGTAAGTTATGTTTACACCAAAATGGTGCCAATAAAAACTACAACTTGTCTCACAAAATACATGCGACTACATCTACGTAAAATAAAAAAAAGTTATAGCTCTTGCTACAATGGAAAAAAATTAATAAAAATCACTAAGGCCCAAAGCTGTCGTGTCACTAAGGATTTTTTAACAACATCACCATTTAATGCTAATTTGGAGCCACTGTCTGAATTGACTATTTTTGTTGGTTCATAGCGCGTGTTAATGATCACCTCTGCATGCAATGTTAAATGCAGTTAAAAGCAGACTACCATACATGCTCTCTGTATAAAAGAACATTGGACCCTCAGAGAAGTTTCCCCTTAAAAATGCCCAATGTGCCATTAGCCAAACCAAAATAAACCAAAGCCAGAAGTGTACCCTAGGCAGCAGATGCAAAGCCAATTTGGGCTAAACAACAATCAAATCAAAGACCGCTATGTGAGCAAAGTGTAACAATGATTCTCATGACAAAGTAGATGCAAGAGGTAGAAGTGAGAAAGGAAGATGTGGGTGATGTAAATATGCCTACAACGACTGTTGAATTCATATTGAGCTGATGAAGAGTTATTCAGATAGCAGAGGCGTGTGAACTGTACAACAGATGTCTACGACTGCAGAACCTGGAGGAAATGGAAATGTTTTTGAAATATCTTTAGTTTTTTGCTAAATTGTATTCAATAGTTTTCATTAGGCTTGATTTTCAAGCATCTGTCTGTTCCTTTGGATAAAGAATTGAAAAAATGTCATCCTATAATGTTTTATAGAATTTTCTTGATCTTCACTTACTTTTGTTTTTACTTGTTGTCAAACCCACGCAGTAGTCAAGTGAAATCACTGTGTTGATGAGCAGTCATGGAAGACAGCCTGTATGACTCAATCATAGCTACTGAGATAATAGTCCTTTTATAGACAAGGTTGCTGGAGGCTCCATCTGGACACAAAGTGCCCACAAAACTTTACCAAACTTCCCCTAGGATAGATCTTCCCTTGTGTAATTTGTCTTGTATCTGAATAGGATATATCCTTCATTATTAATGATCATGTTGCATTTTGTAAGTTCTGGCAATAATTTAGTGACCCTCCTTGTGATTGCTCTGAATGAACACACATGTACTTTAATTACTAATTAGACTTTCAATGTGCAAAATATAAAAGCTAATTCATTGTGCAAAATACAGTTTCCGTAACCCGAATTGTCTGCTCTTGAAACCCTGTTTTAAATGCCTGTTAGGACATTCTCAAAACCCCCATCCAACCAGCAAGCAAGAAAAGTTAAAGAAAATATTCAACTTCAATGTAGGGCTTAGAATATCCAGGTTTCACACAGTCCATTGATTTCAATAGTTACCAGATAGTCTAAATGGATGCGCGTGCACCAAATGCGCTCCTGCGAGACCTCAAGCCCAGGTGGGAATATGTTTTCACTACCTAGCCTATCAGTCTTAGCGGTAGGGGAGCGTCAAAGCAGGCAGGAAGCGGAGCCTCTCGATGAAAAAGCACTGCCCTTGTTGCAACCAAGGCCTTCTTTACATATTATAAAAGATTGATTTTAAACACATTGAGGCCACAAAGAATTAGGACTTGAAAGACTCTTCGGAAGGTGGCTAGGGACTCATTCAGATTACTGGTCACAGGATCGCTGCTCTCCCATCTTGGAATTTCTCAGATTAGAATCTAACCAGACAGGAGCAAAATCACAAAGACCAACTTGGCCCAGTCGGAAGAAAACAGTCTTTCAAAATAGCGTAGGGGTACAGACATAAACTGGACCCTCCTGGAGGTAATACTTGAGGTGTAAATGAAGCTGTGGCAATAGTCAAAGCATTCAGGCAGTAGTCGCATGTGATGGTCACGCTGTTGAGACAACTCCTGGCATACCTCAAATAAGGTCATCTGGTGGGTAAGAGAGATGCATGGCCTGAGCAAACTGTTACAGACAGTGAATTTGGATCCACTGTTTTAACCAACAGGTTTGACTTTGGGCTTGTTCTGAGAGAATTATCCTGGCAGTACCCTGATTTTTACCCTTTAACCCCTATACAGGGATCAGACCTTTTCTGTAGTGGAGCCAGCAGGCTGCTACCTCTTGGAATAGACCTGGTGTCATGGGCTGCTGACCCACAGGGATCAGAGACACCAGTGCATGGCAAAAAGGGAACAGAAAAACACATAGTCAAGAAACAGACAAAGGTCAGGGCTGGCAGAGTTAATGCAAATTTGTGAAATAATCCAAAGTTCAGGCAGGCAGCTTAGGATAAGTACGGTGAACAGGCACAGGTCAGGAACCAGGAATCAGGCAGATAAACAGATCATAGCTCTGTTATAGGCTCCATAGGCAATGTAAAGAGACCTAACAAGATCTGTAGAGACCAATTGCTTAGTCAAAAATGTGATGTCACCAACACAGCTACACTTGCCTATATACTGTACCAGAAGCTGATTAGTAATTAGGAACAACCTCATAGCAGCTCACAGAGCTACAAGACAATTAACCCTTGCAGTACTGCAAAAGAGGAGATATTCATGAACAATGGCCCTAATTCACACACAGGAAGCCAGCCCTCCTGGCAATGGAACAACGGCCATGAACCACCATTAGACACTCTTTTCAGATGTTCACAATAGGCATGGCACATCCTGTGGATATGCCATAAAAGTTTGACATGGAAATACCCCTTTAAGACTTATTCATTAGCCCTGGGAAACACATTTAAAGGGGTATTCCAGACAGAAGCATTTATAACAAATTAACTGGATAAATGATAAATGCTATATCAGTGGAGGTCCTACTGCTGTGACCCCTACTGATCACCGTCATACTCAGCAGTTGTTGTCAGTGGCGTAGGGTTTGTATGGATTACTGTAGTAAAGTGCATGAGCAGCCGCTGCTCAATTCTAAATCCTCTTAGCCAAGGATCTGCCCCCATCAATCTAGCATTCATCATCTATCCATTTCATATGTGACAAACATCTTGTTGGAATATTTATTTAAATGTATAGATGTCTGCAGTACAGCCACTTGGGGGAGCAAACTGATAATGGATATATAAAATGGATATATAAAACTATAATATAGCTTAAAGAGGTTATCTATCCTCTGGAGAGGTCATTAGGATCTAATCGATGGGGGTCCGACACCTGGGTCCACCACTGATCAGCTGTTTAAGAATTCCTCAGCGCTCCTGCGAGTGCTGCAGCCTTCTAGCTGATTATCCTAGGCCAGTGACTTCACGACCTAGGCCGGATCACTTGAATGAGGCTGCCCTGCACCTAGGCCACATGACTAGTGGTCATGACGACACTGGCCTAGTGTAAGCAGCAAGAAGGCCGCAGAGCTCACAGGAGAGCTAGGGCCTTCTCAAACAGCTTATGGGCAGGATTCCCAGGTGTCGGTACCCCACTGATCAGTACGGTGGCTGGACAGTCCAGTTTTCTGGTTCCCTGTCCTCTGTCCGGCACAGGGCCTGGAAGGACACAGGGATGTCCACCCTTTCAGTAGCTCACGCTTAGACAGCAGCACTGCGCTGTCTGACCGTGAGCTTCAGCAACTGACTGAGGATTCTCTCACCCCCAGTCAGTCACTAGAGCCGCAGACATGGCTCCCTGTGGCTGACTGAAGGGGAGAGAGGCACCACGGCTGCCCCCAGCTCACCTTACCCTCAGAAAATTCTTCCCTCTCCTCCCCCCATTTTTGAGGGCGTGGCTTCACTGAGGCAGCCGTGGTTTATCAGTTTGGGGGCATGGCCGGTGAGGTCTCCAGCTTTCTTGGGTGAAGCTAGCGGCCACCCTACCGATCAGTTGCTGATGACTTATGGGATGACTTAGAGGATAGATCATCAATTACAAAGAGTTGGGAAACCCCTTTAATGTGAGCTGTGGTCGGACTGTAGCAGAACTGCATTGTCTGACATGAAGATCTCACATACTGAATACGTTGCATGTGTACCTGGCAATGCAAGATATTACGTTATGTGAAATTATACTTTAAAATAAGAAAATATGACATTGAGATTAAATTAGCTTCCATTTATATAGAGAAATGGGTATTTCTGTATCAAATATGTCCGCAGCATTAAAAAGTTACAAAGTTTCAAGGCTTTCCTACAGAGACACAGCCGCACTGGTTTTAGTCATCTCTCTGATAAAACAGTTACTTGGGGCGATGATTATGACATGTGAAGATCTGCCGTCAGGATTTATAATACCTTTATAATAGGAAATATTGGGAGAGAGCAAATTTATATTCCCAGTGGAAGATAGAAATCCGCTCTGCCAAAAGATATGTGTAGTCTCATAGGGATTAGCAAAATGTATTTTGCATTATGCTGAACTATTTATCGTAGAGAACGTCCTCAGTGATTTGTTTGTAACACCATTTCTAAAATTTTGTAACAAGAAGGAATATGCAGAACTAAATATGTTTGATACATAAAATTATTTGCTTTATACAAAACTCAGTTTACCTTTTAGTGTATGGTATTAGCAATTATAAAGGGATTTTTCCAGGATTTTTTAAGTGATGACTAGAGTTGAGCGGACACCTGGATGTTCGGGTTCGAGAAGTTCGGCCGAACTTCCCGAAAATGTTCGGGTTCGGAATCCGAACCCGACCCGAACTTCGTCCCGAACCCGAACCCCATTGAAGTCAATGGGGACCCGAACTTTTCGGCACTAAAAAGGCTGTAAAACAGCCCAGGAAAGAGTTAGAAGGCTGCAAAAGGCAGCAACATGTAGGTAAATCCCCTGCAAACAAATGTGGATAGGGAAATGAATAAAAATAAAATAAATAAAAATTAACCAATATCAATTGGAGAGAGGTTCCATAGCAGAGAATCTGGCTTCACGTCACCCACCACTGTAACAGTCCATTGTCATATATTTAGGCCCAGGCACCCAGCCAGAGGAGAGAGGTCCCGTAACAGAGAATCTGGCTTCATGTCAGCAGAGAATCAGTCTGCATGTCATAGCAGAGAATCAGGCTTCACGTCACCCAACATTGGAACAGTCCATTGGCATATATTTAGGCCCAGGCACCCAGCCAGAGGAGAGAGGTCCCGTAACAGAGAATCTGGCTTCATGTCAGCAGAGAATCAGTCTGCATGTCATAGCAGAGAATCAGGCTTCACGTCACCCACCACTGCAACAGTCCATTGTCATATATTTAGGCCCAGGCACCCAGCCAGAGGAGAGAGGTCCCGTAACAGAGAATCTGTCTTCATGTCAGCAGAGAATCAGTCTGCATGTCATAGAAGAGAATCAGGCTTCACGTCAGCCACCACTGCAACAGTCCATTGTCAGATATTTAGGCCCAGGCACCCAGGCAGAGGAGAGAGGTCCCGTAACAGAGAATCTGGCTTCATGTCAGCAGAGAATCAGTCTGCATGTCATAGCAGAGAATCAGGCTTCACGTCAGCCACCACTGCAACAGTCCAGTGTCAGATATTTAGGCCCAGGCACCCAGCCAGAGGAGAGAGGTCCCGTAACAGAGAATCTGGCTTCATGTCAGCAGAGAATCAGTCTGCATGTCATAGCAGAGAATCAGGCTTCACGTCAGCCACCACTGTAACAGTCCATTGGCATATATTTAGGCCCAGGCACCCAGGCAGAGGAGAGAGGTCCCGTAACAGAGAATCTGGCTTCATGTCAGCAGAGAATCAGTTTGCATGTCATAGAAGAGAATGAGGCTTCACGTCAGCCACCACTGCAACAGTCCATTGGCATATATTTAGGCCCAGGCACCCAGGCAGAGGAGAGAGGTCCCGTAACAGAGAATCTGGCTTCATGTCAGCAGAGAATCAGTCTGCATGTCATAGCAGAGAATCAGGCTTCACGTCAGCCACCACTTGGAACAGTCCATTGGCATATATTTAGGCCCAGGCACCCAGGCAGAGGAGAGAGGTCCCGTAACAGAGAATCTGGCTTCATGTCAGCAGAGAATCAGTCTGCATGTCATAGCAGAGAATCAGGCTTCACGTCAGCCACCACTGTAACAGTCCATTGTCATATATTTAGGCCCAGGCACCCAGGCAGAGGAGAGAGGTCCCGTAACAGAGAATCTGGCTTCATGTCAGCAGAGAATCAGTCTGCATGTCATAGAAGAGAATCAGGCTTCACGTCAGCCACCACTGCAACAGTCCATTAGCATATATTTAGGCCCAGGCACCCAGGCAGAGGAGAGAGGTCCCGTAACAGAGAATCTGGCTTCATGTCAGCAGAGAATCAGTCTGCATGTCATAGCAGAGAATCAGGCTTCACGTCAGCCACCACTGTAACAGTCCATTGTCAGATATTTAGGCCCAGGCACCCAGCCAAAAGAGAGAGGTCCCGTAACAGAGTATCTGGCTTCATGTCAGCAGAGAATCAGTCTACATGTCATAGCAGAGAATCAGGCTTCACGTCACCCACCACTGTAACAGTCCATTGTAATATATTTAGGCCCAGGCTCCCAGCCAGAGGAGAGAGGTCCCGTAACAGAGAATCTGGCTTCGTGTCAGCAGAGAATCAGTCTGCATGTCATAGCAGAGAATCAGGCTTCACGTCAGCCACCACTGTAACAGTCCATTGTCATATATTTAGGCCCAGGCACCCAGCCAGTGCAGAGAGGTCCCGTAACAGAGAATCTGGCTTCATGTCAGCAGAGAATCAGTCTGCATGTCATAGAAGAGAATGAGGCTTCACGTCAGCCACCACTGCAACAGTCCATTGGCATATATTTAGGCCCAGGCACCCAGGCAGAGGAGAGAGGTCCCGTAACAGAGAATCTGGCTTCATGTCAGCAGAGAATCAGTCTGCATGTCATAGCAGAGAATCAGGCTTCACGTCAGCCACCACTGTAACAGTCCATTGTCAGATATTTAGGCCCAGGCACCCAGCCAGAGGAGAGAGGTCCCGTAACAGAGAATCTGGCTTCATGTCAGCAGAGAATCAGTCTGCATGTCATAGCAGAGAATCAGGCTTCACGTCAGCCACCACTGTAACAGTCCATTGTCATATATTTAGGCCCAGGCACCCAGCCAGAGGAGAGAGGTCCCGTAACAGAGAATCTGGCTTCATGTCAGCAGAGAATCAGTCTGCATGTCATAGCAGAGAATCAGGCTTCACGTCAGCCCACCACTGTAACAGTCCATTGTCATATATTTAGGCCCAGGCACCCGAGCCAGAGGAGAGAGGTCCCGTAACAGAGAATCTGGCTTCATGTCAGCAGAGAATCAGTCTGCATGTCATAGAAGAGAATCAGGCTTCACGTCAGCCACCACTGTAACAGTCCATTGTCATATATTTAGGCCCAGGCACCCAGGCAGAGGAGAGAGGTCCCGTAACAGAGAATCTGGCTTCATGTCAGCAGAGAATCAGTCTGCATGTCATAGCAGAGAATCAGGCTTCACGTCAGCCACCACTGTAACAGTCCATTGTCATATATTTAGGCCCAGGCACCCAGCCAGAGGAGAGAGGTCCCGTAACAGAGAATCTGGCTTCATGTCAGCAGAGAATCAGTCTGCATGTCATAGCAGAGAATCAGGCTTCACGTCAGCCACCACTGCAACAGTCCATTGTCATATATTTAGGCCCAGGCACCCAGGCAGAGGAGAGAGGTCCCGTAACAGAGAATCTGGCTTCATGTCAGCAGAGAATCAGTCTGCATGTCATAGCAGAGAATCAGGCTTCACGTCAGCCACCACTGTAACAGTCCATTGTCATATATTTAGGCCCAGGCACCCAGCCAGAGGAGAGAGGTCCCGTAACAGAGAATCTGGCTTCATGTCAGCAGAGAATCAGTCTGCATGTCATAGCAGAGAATCAGGCTTCACGTCAGCCACCACTGTAACAGTCCATTGTCATATATTTAGGCCCAGGCACCCAGGCAGAGGAGAGAGGTCCCGTAACAGAGAATCTGGCTTCATGTCAGCAGAGAATCAGTCTGCATGTCATAGCAGAGAATCAGGCTTCACGTCAGCCACCACTGTAACAGTCCATTGTCATATATTTAGGCCCAGGCACCCAGCCAGAGGAGAGAGGTCCCGTAACAGAGAATCTGGCTTCATGTCAGCAGAGAATCAGTCTGCATGTCATAGCAGAGAATCAGGCTTCACGTCAGCCACCACTGTAACAGTCCATTGTCATATATTTAGGCCCAGGCACCCAGGCAGAGGAGAGAGGTCCCGTAACAGAGAATCTGGCTTCATGTCAGCAGAGAATCAGTCTGCATGTCATAGCAGAGAATCAGGCTTCACGTCAGCCACCACTGTAACAGTCCATTGTCATATATTTAGGCCCAGGCACCCAGCCAGAGGAGAGAGGTCCCGTAACAGAGAATCTGGCTTCATGTCAGCAGAGAATCAGTCTGCATGTCATAGAAGAGAATCAGGCTTCACGTCAGCCACCACTGCAACAGTCCATTGGCATATATTTAGGCCCAGGCACCCAGGCAGAGGAGAGAGGTCCCGTAACAGAGAATCTGGCTTCATGTCAGCAGAGAATCAGTCTGCATGTCATAGCAGAGAATCAGGCTTCACGTCAGCCACCACTGTAACAGTCCATTGTCATATATTTAGGCCCAGGCACCCAGCCAGAGGAGAGAGGTCCCGTAACAGAGAATCTGGCTTCATGTCAGCAGAGAATCAGTCTGCATGTCATAGCAGAGAATCAGGCTTCACGTCAGCCACCACTGTAACAGTCCATTGTCATATATTTAGGCCCAGGCACCCAGCCAGAGGAGAGAGGTCCCGTAACAGAGAATCTGGCTTCATGTCAGCAGAGAATCAGTCTGCATGTCATAGCAGAGAATCAGGCTTCACGTCAGCCACCACTGTAACAGTCCATTGTCATATATTTAGGCCCAGGCACCCAGCAGAGGAGAGAGGTCCCGTAACAGAGAATCTGGCTTCATGTCAGCAGAGAATCAGTCTGCATGTCATAGCAGAGAATCAGGCTTCACGTCAGCCACCACTGTAACAGTCCATTGTCATATATTTAGGCCCAGGCACCCAGGCCGAGGAGAGAGGTCCCGTAACAGAGAATCTGGCTTCATGTCAGCAGAGAATCAGTCTGCATGTCATAGCAGAGAATCAGGCTTCACGTCAGCCACCACTGTAACAGTCCATTGTCATATATTTAGGCCCAGGCACCCAGGCAGAGGAGAGAGGTCCCGTAACAGAGAATCTGGCTTCATGTCAGCAGAGAATCAGTCTGCATGTCATAGCAGAGAATCAGGCTTCACGTCAGCCACCACTGTAACAGTCCATTGTCATATATTTAGGCCCAGGCACCCAGCCAGAGGAGAGAGGTCCCGTAACAGAGAATCTGGCTTCATGTCAGCAGAGAATCAGTCTGCATGTCATAGCAGAGAATCAGGCTTCACGTCAGCCACCACTGTAACAGTCCATTGTCATATATTTAGGCCCAGGCACCCAGCCAGAGGAGAGAGGTCCCGTAACAGAGAATCTGGCTTCATGTCAGCAGAGAATCAGTCTGCATGTCATAGCAGAGAATCAGGCTTCACGTCAGCCACCACTGTAACAGTCCATTGTCATATATTTAGGCCCAGGCACCCAGCCAGAGGAGAGAGGTCCCGTAACAGAGAATCTGGCTTCATGTCAGCAGAGAATCAGTCTGCATGTCATAGCAGAGAATCAGGCTTCACGTCAGCCACCACTGTAACAGTCCATTGTCATATATTTAGGCCCAGGCACCCAGCCAGAGGAGAGAGGTCCCGTAACAGAGAATCTGGCTTCATGTCAGCAGAGAATCAGTCTGCATGTCATAGCAGAGAATCAGGCTTCACGTCAGCCACCACTGTAACAGTCCATTGTCATATATTTAGGCCCAGGCACCCAGCCAGAGGAGAGAGGTCCCGTAACAGAGAATCTGGCTTCATGTCAGCAGAGAATCAGTCTGCATGTCATAGCAGAGAATCAGGCTTCACGTCAGCCACCACTGCAACAGTCCATTGGCATATATTTAGGCCCAGGCACCCAGGCAGAGGAGAGAGGTCCCGTAACAGAGAATCTGGCTTCATGTCAGCAGAGAATCAGTCTGCATGTCATAGCAGAGAATCAGGCTTCACGTCAGCCACCACTGTAACAGTCCATTGTCATATATTTAGGCCCAGGCACCCAGCAGAGGAGAGAGGTCCCGTAACAGAGAATCTGGCTTCATGTCAGCAGAGAATCAGTCTGCATGTCATAGCAGAGAATCAGGCTTCACGTCAGCCACCACTGTAACAGTCCATTGTCATATATTTAGGCCCAGGCACCCAGGCAGAGGAGAGAGGTCCCGTAACAGAGAATCTGGCTTCATGTCAGCAGAGAATCAGTCTGCATGTCATAGCAGAGAATCAGGCTTCACGTCAGCCACCACTGTAACAGTCCATTGTCATATATTTAGGCCCAGGCACCCAGCCAGAGGAGAGAGGTCCCGTAACAGAGAATCTGGCTTCATGTCAGCAGAGAATCAGTCTGCATGTCATAGCAGAGAATCAGGCTTCACGTCAGCCACCACTGTAACAGTCCATTGTCATATATTTAGGCCCAGGCACCCAGGCAGAGGAGAGAGGTCCCGTAACAGAGAATCTGGCTTCATGTCAGCAGAGAATCAGTCTGCATGTCATAGCAGAGAATCAGGCTTCACGTCAGCCACCACTGTAACAGTCCATTGTCATATATTTAGGCCCAGGCACCCAGCCAGAGGAGAGAGGTCCCGTAACAGAGAATCTGGCTTCATGTCAGCAGAGAATCAGTCTGCATGTCATAGCAGAGAATCAGGCTTCACGTCAGCCACCACTGTAACAGTCCATTGTCATATATTTAGGCCCAGGCACCCAGGCAGAGGAGAGAGGTCCCGTAACAGAGAATCTGGCTTCATGTCAGCAGAGAATCAGTCTGCATGTCATAGCAGAGAATCAGGCTTCACGTCAGCCACCACTGTAACAGTCCATTGTCATATATTTAGGCCCAGGCACCCAGGCAGAGGAGAGAGGTCCCGTAACAGAGAATCTGGCTTCATGTCAGCAGAGAATCAGTCTGCATGTCATAGCAGAGAATCAGGCTTCACGTCAGCCACCACTGTAACAGTCCATTGTCATATATTTAGGCCCAGGCACCCAGGCAGAGGAGAGAGGTCCCGTAACAGAGAATCTGGCTTCATGTCAGCAGAGAATCAGTCTGCATGTCATAGCAGAGAATCAGGCTTCACGTCAGCCACCACTGTAACAGTCCATTGTCATATATTTAGGCCCAGGCACCCAGCCAGAGGAGAGAGGTCCCGTAACAGAGAATCTGGCTTCATGTCAGCAGAGAATCAGTCTGCATGTCATAGCAGAGAATCAGGCTTCACGTCAGCCACCACTGTAACAGTCCATTGTCATATATTTAGGCCCAGGCACCCAGCCAGAGGAGAGAGGTCCCGTAACAGAGAATCTGGCTTCATGTCAGCAGAGAATCAGTCTGCATGTCATAGCAGAGAATCAGGCTTCACGTCAGCCACCACTGTAACAGTCCATTGTCATATATTTAGGCCCAGGCACCCAGGCAGAGGAGAGAGGTCCCGTAACAGAGAATCTGGCTTCATGTCAGCAGAGAATCAGTCTGCATGTCATAGCAGAGAATCAGGCTTCACGTCAGCCACCACTGCAACAGTCCATTGTCATATATTTAGGCCCAGGCACCCAGGCAGAGGAGAGAGGTCCCGTAACAGAGAATCTGGCTTCATGTCAGCAGAGAATCAGTCTGCATGTCATAGCAGAGAATCAGGCTTCACGTCAGCCACCACTGTAACAGTCCATTGTCATATATTTAGGCCCAGGCACCCAGCCAGAGGAGAGAGGTCCCGTAACAGAGAATCTGGCTTCATGTCAGCAGAGAATCAGTCTGCATGTCATAGCAGAGAATCAGGCTTCACGTCAGCCACCACTGTAACAGTCCATTGTCATATATTTAGGCCCAGGCACCCAGCCAGAGGAGAGAGGTCCCGTAACAGAGAATCTGGCTTCATGTCAGCAGAGAATCAGTCTGCATGTCATAGCAGAGAATCAGGCTTCACGTCAGCCACCACTGTAACAGTCCATTGGCATATATTTAGGCCCAGGCACCCAGGCAGAGGAGAGAGGTCCCGTAACAGAGAATCTGGCTTCATGTCAGCAGAGAATCAGTCTGCATGTCATAGCAGAGAATCAGGCTTCACGTCAGCCACCACTGTAACAGTCCATTGTCATATATTTAGGCCCAGGCACCCAGGCAGAGGAGAGAGGTCCCGTAACAGAGAATCTGGCTTCATGTCAGCAGAGAATCAGTCTGCATGTCATAGCAGAGAATCAGGCTTCACGTCAGCCACCACTGTAACAGTCCATTGTCATATATTTAGGCCCAGGCACCCAGGCAGAGGAGAGAGGTCCCGTAACAGAGAATCTGGCTTCATGTCAGCAGAGAATCAGTCTGCATGTCATAGCAGAGAATCAGGCTTCACGTCAGCCACCACTGTAACAGTCCATTGTCATATATTTAGGCCCAGGCACCCAGCAGAGGAGAGAGGTCCCGTAACAGAGAATCTGGCTTCATGTCAGCAGAGAATCAGTCTGCATGTCATAGCAGAGAATCAGGCTTCACGTCAGCCACCACTGTAACAGTCCATTGTCATATATTTAGGCCCAGGCACCCAGCCAGAGGAGAGAGGTCCCGTAACAGAGAATCTGGCTTCATGTCAGCAGAGAATCAGTCTGCATGTCATAGCAGAGAATCAGGCTTCACGTCAGCCACCACTGTAACAGTCCATTGTCATATATTTAGGCCCAGGCACCCAGCCAGAGGAGAGAGGTCCCGTAACAGAGAATCTGGCTTCATGTCAGCAGAGAATCAGTCTGCATGTCATAGCAGAGAATCAGGCTTCACGTCAGCCACCACTGCAACAGTCCATTGTCATATATTTAGGCCCAGGCACCCAGGCAGAGGAGAGAGGTCCCGTAACAGAGAATCTGGCTTCATGTCAGCAGAGAATCAGTCTGCATGTCATAGCAGAGAATCAGGCTTCACGTCAGCCACCACTGTAACAGTCCATTGTCATATATTTAGGCCCAGGCACCCAGCCAGAGGAGAGAGGTCCCGTAACAGAGAATCTGGCTTCATGTCAGCAGAGAATCAGTCTGCATGTCATAGCAGAGAATCAGGCTTCACGTCAGCCACCACTGCAACAGTCCATTGGCATATATTTAGGCCCAGGCACCCAGGCAGAGGAGAGAGGTCCCGTAACAGAGAATCTGGCTTCATGTCAGCAGAGAATCAGTCTGCATGTCATAGCAGAGAATCAGGCTTCACGTCAGCCACCACTGTAACAGTCCATTGTCATATATTTAGGCCCAGGCACCCAGCCAGAGGAGAGAGGTCCCGTAACAGAGAATCTGGCTTCATGTCAGCAGAGAATCAGTCTGCATGTCATAGCAGAGAATCAGGCTTCACGTCAGCCACCACTGCAACAGTCCATTGTCATATATTTAGGCCCAGGCACCCAGGCAGAGGAGAGAGGTCCCGTAACAGAGAATCTGGCTTCATGTCAGCAGAGAATCAGTCTGCATGTCATAGCAGAGAATCAGGCTTCACGTCAGCCACCACTGTAACAGTCCATTGTCATATATTTAGGCCCAGGCACCCAGCCAGAGGAGAGAGGTCCCGTAACAGAGAATCTGGCTTCATGTCAGCAGAGAATCAGTCTGCATGTCATAGCAGAGAATCAGGCTTCACGTCAGCCACCACTGTAACAGTCCATTGTCATATATTTAGGCCCAGGCACCCAGCAGAGGAGAGAGGTCCCGTAACAGAGAATCTGGCTTCATGTCAGCAGAGAATCAGTCTGCATGTCATAGCAGAGAATCAGGCTTCACGTCAGCCACCACTGTAACAGTCCATTGTCATATATTTAGGCCCAGGCACCCAGGCAGAGGAGAGAGGTCCCGTAACAGAGAATCTGGCTTCATGTCAGCAGAGAATCAGTCTGCATGTCATAGCAGAGAATCAGGCTTCACGTCAGCCACCACTGTAACAGTCCATTGTCATATATTTAGGCCCAGGCACCCAGGCAGAGGAGAGAGGTCCCGTAACAGAGAATCTGGCTTCATGTCAGCAGAGAATCAGTCTGCATGTCATAGCAGAGAATCAGGCTTCACGTCAGCCACCACTGTAACAGTCCATTGTCATATATTTAGGCCCAGGCACCCAGCCAGAGGAGAGAGGTCCCGTAACAGAGAATCTGGCTTCATGTCAGCAGAGAATCAGTCTGCATGTCATAGCAGAGAATCAGGCTTCACGTCAGCCACCACTGTAACAGTCCATTGTCATATATTTAGGCCCAGGCACCCAGGCAGAGGAGAGAGGTCCCGTAACAGAGAATCTGGCTTCATGTCAGCAGAGAATCAGTCTGCATGTCATAGCAGAGAATCAGGCTTCACGTCAGCCACCACTGTAACAGTCCATTGTCATATATTTAGGCCCAGGCACCCAGCCAGAGGAGAGAGGTCCCGTAACAGAGAATCTGGCTTCATGTCAGCAGAGAATCAGTCTGCATGTCATAGCAGAGAATCAGGCTTCACGTCAGCCACCACTGCAACAGTCCATTGTCATATATTTAGGCCCAGGCACCCAGGCAGAGGAGAGAGGTCCCGTAACAGAGAATCTGGCTTCATGTCAGCAGAGAATCAGTCTGCATGTCATAGCAGAGAATCAGGCTTCACGTCAGCCACCACTGTAACAGTCCATTGTCATATATTTAGGCCCAGGCACCCAGCCAGAGGAGAGAGGTCCCGTAACAGAGAATCTGGCTTCATGTCAGCAGAGAATCAGTCTGCATGTCATAGCAGAGAATCAGGCTTCACGTCAGCCACCACTGTAACAGTCCATTGTCATATATTTAGGCCCAGGCACCCAGCCAGAGGAGAGAGGTCCCGTAACAGAGAATCTGGCTTCATGTCAGCAGAGAATCAGTCTGCATGTCATAGCAGAGAATCAGGCTTCACGTCAGCCACCACTGTAACAGTCCATTGTCATATATTTAGGCCCAGGCACCCAGGCAGAGGAGAGAGGTCCCGTAACAGAGAATCTGGCTTCATGTCAGCAGAGAATCAGTCTGCATGTCATAGCAGAGAATCAGGCTTCACGTCAGCCACCACTGTAACAGTCCATTGTCATATATTTAGGCCCAGGCACCCAGGCAGAGGAGAGAGGTCCCGTAACAGAGAATCTGGCTTCATGTCAGCAGAGAATCAGTCTGCATGTCATAGCAGAGAATCAGGCTTCACGTCAGCCACCACTGTAACAGTCCATTGTCATATATTTAGGCCCAGGCACCCAGGCAGAGGAGAGAGGTCCCGTAACAGAGAATCTGGCTTCATGTCAGCAGAGAATCAGTCTGCATGTCATAGCAGAGAATCAGGCTTCACGTCAGCCACCACTGCAACAGTCCATTGTCATATATTTAGGCCCAGGCACCCAGGCAGAGGAGAGAGGTCCCGTAACAGAGAATCTGGCTTCATGTCAGCAGAGAATCAGTCTGCATGTCATAGCAGAGAATCAGGCTTCACGTCAGCCACCACTGCAACAGTCCATTGTCATATATTTAGGCCCAGGCACCCAGCCAGAGGAGAGAGGTCCCGTAACAGAGAATCTGGCTTCATGTCAGCAGAGAATCAGTCTGCATGTCATAGCAGAGAATCAGGCTTCACGTCAGCCACCACTGCAACAGTCCATTGTCATATATTTAGGCCCAGGCACCCAGGCAGAGGAGAGAGGTCCCGTAACAGAGAATCTGGCTTCATGTCAGCAGAGAATCAGTCTGCATGTCATAGCAGAGAATCAGGCTTCACGTCAGCCACCACTGTAACAGTCCATTGTCATATATTTAGGCCCAGGCACCCAGCCAGAGGAGAGAGGTCCCGTAACAGAGAATCTGGCTTCATGTCAGCAGAGAATCAGTCTGCATGTCATAGCAGAGAATCAGGCTTCACGTCAGCCACCACTGTAACAGTCCATTGTCATATATTTAGGCCCAGGCACCCAGGCAGAGGAGAGAGGTCCCGTAACAGAGAATCTGGCTTCATGTCAGCAGAGAATCAGTCTGCATGTCATAGCAGAGAATCAGGCTTCACGTCAGCCACCACTGTAACAGTCCATTGTCATATATTTAGGCCCAGGCACCCAGCCAGAGGAGAGAGGTCCCGTAACAGAGAATCTGGCTTCATGTCAGCAGAGAATCAGTCTGCATGTCATAGCAGAGAATCAGGCTTCACGTCAGCCACCACTGCAACAGTCCATTGTCATATATTTAGGCCCAGGCACCCAGGCAGAGGAGAGAGGTCCCGTAACAGAGAATCTGGCTTCATGTCAGCAGAGAATCAGTCTGCATGTCATAGCAGAGAATCAGGCTTCACGTCAGCCACCACTGTAACAGTCCATTGTCATATATTTAGGCCCAGGCACCCAGCCAGAGGAGAGAGGTCCCGTAACAGAGAATCTGGCTTCATGTCAGCAGAGAATCAGTCTGCATGTCATAGCAGAGAATCAGGCTTCACGTCAGCCACCACTGCAACAGTCCATTGTCATATATTTAGGCCCAGGCACCCAGGCAGAGGAGAGAGGTCCCGTAACAGAGAATCTGGCTTCATGTCAGCAGAGAATCAGTCTGCATGTCATAGCAGAGAATCAGGCTTCACGTCAGCCACCACTGTAACAGTCCATTGTCATATATTTAGGCCCAGGCACCCAGCCAGAGGAGAGAGGTCCCGTAACAGAGAATCTGGCTTCATGTCAGCAGAGAATCAGTCTGCATGTCATAGCAGAGAATCAGGCTTCACGTCAGCCACCACTGTAACAGTCCATTGTCATATATTTAGGCCCAGGCACCCAGGCAGAGGAGAGAGGTCCCGTAACAGAGAATCTGGCTTCATGTCAGCAGAGAATCAGTCTGCATGTCATAGCAGAGAATCAGGCTTCACGTCAGCCACCACTGTAACAGTCCATTGTCATATATTTAGGCCCAGGCACCCAGCCAGAGGAGAGAGGTCCCGTAACAGAGAATCTGGCTTCATGTCAGCAGAGAATCAGTCTGCATGTCATAGCAGAGAATCAGGCTTCACGTCAGCCACCACTGCAACAGTCCATTGTCATATATTTAGGCCCAGGCACCCAGGCAGAGGAGAGAGGTCCCGTAACAGAGAATCTGGCTTCATGTCAGCAGAGAATCAGTCTGCATGTCATAGCAGAGAATCAGGCTTCACGTCAGCCACCACTGCAACAGTCCATTGTCATATATTTAGGCCCAGGCACCCAGGCAGAGGAGAGAGGTCCCGTAACAGAGAATCTGGCTTCATGTCAGCAGAGAATCAGTCTGCATGTCATAGCAGAGAATCAGGCTTCACGTCAGCCACCACTGCAACAGTCCATTGTCATATATTTAGGCCCAGGCACCCAGGCAGAGGAGAGAGGTCCCGTAACAGAGAATCTGGCTTCATGTCAGCATAGAATCAGTCTGCATGTCATAGAAGAGAATCAGGCTTCACGTCAGCCACCACTGCAACAGTCCATTGGCATATATTTAGGCCCAGGCACCCAGGCAGAGGAGAGAGGTCCCGTAACAGAGAATCTGGCTTCATGTCAGCAGAGAATCAGTCTGCATGTAATAGCAGAGAATCAGGCTTCACGTCAGCCACCACTGTAACAGTCCATTGTCAGATATTTAGGCCCAGGCACCCAGGCAGAGGAGAGAGGTCCCATAGCAGAGATTCAGGCTTCATGTCATAGCAGAGAATCATGCTTCACGTCACCCAAAACTGGAACAGTCCATTGTCAGATATTTTGGCCCAAGCACCCAGACAGAGGAGAGAGGTCCCATAGCAGAGATTCAGGCTTCATGTCATAGCAGAGAATCATGCTTCACGTCACCCAAAACTGGAACAGTCCATTGTCAGATATTTTGGCCCCGGCACCCAGACAGAGGAGAGAGGTCCCATAGCAGAGATTCAGGCTTTATGTCATAGCAGAGAATCATGCTTCACGTCACCCAACACTGGAACAGGCCACTGTCAGATATTTTTAGGCCCCGGCACCCAGACAGAGGAGAGGTTCATTCAACTTTGGGTTGTCCCGCAATATAATGGTAAAATGAAAATAAAAATAGGATTGAATGAGGAAGTGCCCTGGAGTACAATAATATATGGTTAAGGGGAGGTAGTTAATGTCTAATCTGCACAAGGGATGGACAGGTCCTGTGGGATCCATGCCTGGTTCATTTTTATGAACGTCAGCTTGTCCACATTGGCTGTAGACAGGCGGCTGCGTTTGTCTGTAATGACGCCCCTGCCGTGCTGAATACACGTTCAGACAAAACGCTGGCCGCCGGGCAGGCCAGCACCTCCAAGGCATAAAAGGCTAGCTCTGGCCACGTGGACAATTTAGAGACCCAGAAGTTGAATGGGGCCGAACCATCAGTCAGTACGTGGAGGGGTGTGCACACGTACTGTTCCACCATGTTAGTGAAATGTTGCCTCCTGCTAACACGTTGCGTATCAGGTGGTGGTGCAGTTAGCTGTGGCGTGTTGACAAAACTTTTCCACATCTCTGCCATGCTAACCCTGCCCTCAGAGGAGCTGGCCGTGACACAGCTGCCTTGGCGACCTCTTGCTCCTCCTCTGCCTTGCCTTGGGCTTCCACTTGTTCCCCTGTGACATTTGGGAATGCTCTCAGTAGCGCGTCTACCAACGTGCGCTTGTACTCGCGCATCTTCCTATCACGCTCCAGTGCAGGAAGTAAGGTGGGCACATTGTCTTTGTAGCGTGGATCCAGCAGGGTGGCAACCCAGTAGTCCGCACACGTTAAAATGTGGGCAACTCTGCTGTCGTTGCGCAGGCACTGCAGCATGTAGTCGCTCATGTGTGCCAGGCTGCCCAGGGGTAAGGACAAGCTGTCCTCTGTGGGAGGCGTATCGTCATCGTCCTGCCTTTCCCCCCAGCCACGCACCAGTGATGGGCCCGAGCTGCGTTGGGTGCCACCCCGCTGTGACCATGCTTCATCCTCATCCTCCTCCACCTCCTCCTCATCCTCGTCCTCCTCGTCCTCCAGTAGTGGGCCCTGGCTGGCCACATTTGTACCTGGCCTCTGCTGTTGCAAAAAACCTCCCTCTGAGTCACTTCGAAGAGACTGGCCTGAAAGTGCTAAAAATGACCCCTCTTCCTCCTCCTCCTCCTCCTGGGCCACCTCCTCTTCCATCATCGCCCTAAGTGTTTTCTCAAGGAGACATAGAAGTGGTATTGTAACGCTGATAACGGCGTCATCGCCACTGGCCATGTTGGTGGAGTACTCGAAACAGCGCAACAGGGCACACAGGTCTCGCATGGAGGCCCAGTCATTGGTGGTGAAGTGGTGCTGTTCCGTAGTGCGACTGACCCGTGCGTGCTGCAGCTGAAACTCCACTATGGCCTGCTGCTGCTCGCACAGTCTGTCCAGCATGTGCAAGGTGGAGTTCCACCTGGTGGGCACGTCGCATATGAGGCGGTGAGCGGGAAGGCCGAAGTTACGCTGTAGCGCAGACAGGCGAGCAGCGGCAGGATGTGAACGCCGGAAGCGCGAACAGACGGCCCGCACTTTATGCAGCAGCTCTGACATGTCGGGGTAGTTGTGAATGAACTTCTGCACCACCAAATTCAGCACATGCGCCAAGCAAGGGATGTGCGTCAAACCGGCTAGTCCCAGAGCTGCAACGAGATTTCGCCCATTATCGCACACCACCAGGCCGGGCTTGAGGCTCACCGGCAGCAACCACTCGTCGGTCTGTTGTTCTATACCCCGCCACAACTCCTGTGCGGTGTGGGGCCTGTCCCCCAAACATATGAGTTTCAGAATGGCCTGCTGACGTTTACCCCGGGCTGTGCTGAAGTTGGTGGTGAAGGTGTGTGGCTGACTGGATGAGCAGGTGGAAGAAGAGGAGGAGGAAGCTGAGTAGGAGGAGGTGGCAACAGGAGGCAAAGAATGTTGCCCTGCGATCCTTGGCGGCGGAAGGACGTGCGCCAAACAGCTCTCCGCCTGGGGCCCAGCTGCCACTACATTTACCCAGTGTGCAGTTAGGGAGATATAGCGTCCCTGGCCGTGCTTACTGGTCCACGTATCTGTGGTTAGGTGGACCTTGCCACAGATGGCGTTGCGCAGTGCACACTTGATTTTATCGGATACTTGGTTGTGCAGGGAAGGCACGGCTCTCTTGGAGAAGTAGTGCCGGCTAGGAACAACATACTGTGGGACAGCAAGCGACATGAGCTGTTTGAAGCTGTCTGTGTCCACCAGCCTAAATGACAGCATTTCATAGGCCAGTAGTTTAGAAATGCTGGCATTCAGGGCCAGGGATCGAGGGTGGCTAGGTGGGAATTTACGCTTTCTCTCAAATGTTTGTGAGATGGAGAGCTGAACGCTGCCGTGTGACATGGTTGAGATGCTTGGTGACGGAGGTGGTGGTGTTGGTGGTACATCCCCTGTTTGCTGGGCGGCAGGTGCCAACGTTCCTCCAGAGGCGGAGGAAGAGGCCGAGGCGGCAGCAGCAGAAGAGGCCGAGGCGGCAGCAGCAGAAGAGGTAGCAGGGGGAGCCTGAGTGACTTCCTTGGTTTTAAGGTGTTTACTCCACTGCAGTTCATGCTTTGCATGCAGGTGCCTGGTCATGCAGGTTGTGCTAAGGTTCAGAACGTTAATGCCTCGCTTCAGGCTCTGATGGCACAGCGTGCAAACCACTCGGGTCTTGTCGTCAGCACATTGTTTGAAGAAGTGCCATGCCAGGGAACTCCTTGAAGCTGCCTTTGGGGTGCTCGGTCCCAGATGGCGGCGGTCAGTAGCAGGCGGAGTCTCTTGGCGGCGGGTGTTCTGCTTTTGCCCACTGCTCCCTCTTTTGCTACGCTGTTGGCTCGGTCTCACCACTGCCTCTTCCTCCGAACTGTGAAAGTCAGTGGCACGACCTTCATTCCATGTGGGGTCTAGGACCTCATCGTCCCCTGCATCGTCTTCCACCCAGTCTTGATCCCTGACCTCCTGTTCAGTCTGCACACTGCAGAAAGACGCAGCAGTTGGCACCTGTGTTTCGTCATCATCAGAGACATGCTGAGGTGGTATTCCCATGTCCTCATCATCAGGAAACATAAGTGGTTGTGCGTCAGTGCATTCTATGTCTTCCACCGCTGGGGAAGGGCTGGGTGGATGCCCTTGGGAAACCCTGCCAGCGGAGTCTTCAAACAGCATAAGAGACTGCTGCATAACTTGAGGCTCAGACAGTTTCCCTGGTATGCATGGGGGTGATGTGACAGACTGATGGGCTTGGTTTTCAGGCGCCATCTGTGCGCTTTCTGCAGAAGACTGGGTGGGAGATAATGTGAACGTGCTGGATCCACTGTCGGCCACCCAATTGACTAATGCCTGTACCTGCTCAGGCCTTACCATCCTTAGAACGGCATTGGGCCCCACCAAATATCGCTGTAAATTATGGCGGCTACTGGGACCTGAGGTAGTTGGTACACTAGGACGTGTGGCTGTGGCAGAACGGCCACGTCCTCTCCCAGCACCAGAGGGTCCACTAACACCACCACGACCATGTCCGCGTCCGTGTCCTTTACTAGATGTTTTCCTCATTGTTATCGTTCACCACAACAACAAAAATATTATTTGACCCAATGTATTGAATTCAAATTCAGGCCTTTTTTTAAAGACAACTAATCTGGCTATCTATTTAGGTACCGTATTACACTAATACAGGCACAGCAGTAACCACAGATTTAGCTGACTATAAATTTGAGGCCTATTATTTAGGCTCTGAGTGACAGGTATACGTTTACAGACAGAATTAGACTGGGATATGCACAGTAGCGTGTGTGTGAAGTTATTGAGAATGACCCTATCTGCACCTTGAATCTAATATACCCTTTTAGGGATAAATTTAAAGTAGGCCTGATACAGCAGAAACCACTAAATTAGGAAATTGCTAAATTGGGAATTGTATTTCAACCCAGAACAAAAAATGTGCTTTGACGGACACTAAATAACTTGACCAGCCACAGCAGTAACGACAGATTTAGCTGGATATAAATTTGAGGCCTATTATTTAGGCGCTGGGTGACAGGTATACGTTTACAGACAGAATTAGACTGCGATATGCACAGTAGCGTGTGTGTGAAGTTATTGAGATCGACCCTATCTGCACCTTGAATCTAATATACCCTTTTAGGGATAAATTTAAAGTAGGCCTGATACAGCAGAAACCACTAAATTAGGAAATTGCTAAATTGGGAATTGTATTTCAACCCAGAACAAAAAATGTGCTTTGACGGACACTAAATAACTTGACCAGCCACAGCAGTAACGACAGATTTAGCTGGATATAAATTTGAGGCCTAGTATTTAGGCGCTGGGTGACAGGTATAGGTTTACTGACAGAATTAGACTTGGAAATGCACAGTAGCGTGTGTGTGAAGTTATTCAGAATGACCCTATGTGCACCTTGAATCTGATATACCCTTTTAGGGATAGATTTAAATAGCTCTGATACAGCAGTAACCACTAAATTAGGAAATTGCTAAATTGGGAATTGTATTTCAACCCAGAACAAAAACTGTGCTTTGACGGACACTAAATAACTTGACCAGCCACAGCAGTAACGACAGATTTAGCTGGATATAAATTTGAGGCCTATTATTTAGGCGCTGGGCGACAGGTATATGTTTACTGACAGAATAAGACTGGGATATGGCCAAAAAATAACCACACTATTGATGGTTAAATGCACTTGGTGTGACAGCTTGACCAACCACACTATTGAGGGTTAAATGCACTTGGTGACAGGCTCAGCTTGCCCCTGATGTAGTATATGGCCAAAAAATAACCAGACTATTGATGGTTAAATGCACTTGGTGTGACAGCTTGACCCTGATGTAGGATTTAGCCAAAAAACAACCACACCATTGAGGGTTAAATGCACTTGGTGACAGCTTGCCCCTGATGTAGTATATGGCCAAAAAATAAACAGACTATTGATGGTTAAATGCACTTGGTGTGACAGCTTGACCCTGATGTAGGATTTAGCCAAAAAACAACCACACCATTGAGGGTTAAATGCACTTGGTGACAGGCTCAGCTTGCCCCTGATGTAGTATATGGCCAAAAAATAACCACACTATTGCTGGTTAAATGCACTTGGTGTGACAGCTTGACCCTGATGTAGGATTTAGCCAAAAAACAACCACACCATTGAGGGTTAAATGCACTTGGTGGCAGCTTGTGCTGGCACACCACAAGACACAAAATGGCCGCCGATCACCCCAGAAAAAAGTGACTGAAAAACGCTCTGGGCAGCCTAAAAACAGTGAGCAATTCAATAGCAGCAGTTCAATCATCCACAGCTGCAGATCGATCTCTGAATGAAGTCTTTTGGAGGAGTTAATTACTGCCTAATCTCACCCTAACGTCGCAGCTGCAACCTCTCTTTATGCTGATCAGAGCAGAGTGACGGGCGGCGCTATGTTACTCCAGCTTAAATAGAGGCTGGGTCACATGGTGCTCTGGCCAATCACAGCCATGCCAATAGTAGGCATGGCTGTGACGGCTTCTTGGGGCAAGTAGTATGACGCTTGTTGATTGGCTGCTTTGCAGCCTTTCAAAAAGCACCAAGAAAGCGACGAACACCGAACCCGAACCCAGACTTTTACGAAAATGTCCGGTTTTGGGTCCGTGTCACGGACACCCCAAAATTTGGTACGAACCCGAACTATACAGTTCGGGTTCGCTCATCCCTAGTGATGACCTGTTCTCTGGATAGGTCATCAACACCTGATCGGTGGTGGGTCTGACACCTAGAATCCCTGTTGATCGGCTGTTTAAGAAGGCACCGATGCTCACAGTAGCGCGGCAGCCTTCTCTTTGCTCATCAAGCAGAGCCTTATACATTGTATAGCAGCTGTGCTTGGTATGCTTGGGGCTTTGGGCTTCCTGCTTGGGGCTCAGCTGTCCCATAGGCCATTTGACCGATGAATGTGATGTTGCACGACCTAGGAAAAGCTGGAGATGGCCGCGGTACAAGGGAGTGCCGATGACTTCTCAAACAGCTGATTGGCAAGGGTCCTGGGTGTCAGATCACTAGTCAGATACTGATGACCTATCCAGAATATAGGTCATCAGTTAAAATATCTACCTTTAAAGGGCCAAATCTCTTTTACTCATGGAAGAGCCTCTGAGGTTCAGTGAAACTTCTATATGGGTTGGTCTATGGTACCTAGTGTAAGGTCATTACTACTGTGGGCATGATTATAATGGCCCCCGTACACAGTAATTCATTATTAGCTGATCCAAACTATGGATGCGACAATGATGCAAGACCGCAACCAGAAGCAGAGGCTTTGGCTGAATAGACTTGATATGATACTCTCCATACCTGTTGGTCTTCATTACCTCTGTATGATCTAATATACCGTCTACAAGTTATGGGACAGTGAGTTATCCAGGAAATGATAATGATGACCTATCCTCAGGATAGGTCATCATTATCACATCGGCAGTGATACAAGTTTAGCAGATCAGCTGTTTCAGGGAGCCACAGCGCTTACCAAGCACAGTGCCATACATTGTATAGTGGCTTTGCTTGGTATTGCAGCTCAGCCCCATTCATCAATGGAGCTGAGCTGAAACTAGGTCATGTGACCGATGTACGGTGTTGTCACATGGGCTAGGAAGACGTCGCTGCACTTATGGAGCGCCCTGCCTCTTCTAACTGCTGATTAGAAGGGGATCCCGGGGATCCCGAGGATAGGTCATCAGTATTAATTTGCGGATAACCCCTTTAAGACATTTATGGCAAAAAGAAAATTCACTTTTGAAAAGGAGAACAATATAAGTATTCAGTGGACACTTTTTTTTCTCAATAGTAGCAGGATATACATTGAAAAAAATTCAAATATTTTAACACACTTGACAAAAGACCTAATGTCTTTACAATGAGTAACGTTTAGCAGGTGTGATCCCATAAATGTGAAATGAAACAAATAAATCCCTTGTATTTTTTAGTCTGGGGTTTTGGCAAATACATTTCAAAAGATTATGGAACACATTAACTGTAATATAATAATAGGTTTTATTTCTAGGGATAAGCGTCCTTCATTTCCTTTCCTTTTGGCTCAACATACCCCGAGATGTGTAGTGCAATGCAATCAGCTTTGAAAACAAAAATGGTTTTGCAGTTCTCTCTTGGGTGCTACCTTTACTATATGTGTATATGTGTGGGCACACAGTGGCTGTGATGTGAATTGCAGCTTGTCCACGGTTCTCATAGTGTGTCTCAATATTGTAATGAATTTGTGTTATGAGAAATTGATGTTCGTAACCAACTTTATGGAAAATTAGGAGTGGAGACATCTTTATGGCGGATGATCCTACATTTTGTAAGCTGAAATGAAATTGTAAACAGAAATATTCTGTTAAAAATTTATTTTCTATTATTGTAAATGTTATTTTTTTATATTATTATTAATGCTGTTGGAAAACTGCTTATGGCTCTGTTCACAACTTTCAGAAACTACAGTACAACACAATGCTGGATAAGGGCTCATGCACACGGTCGTTGATAGGCCATTCCGTGCATTGGGGACTGCAATTTGCGGTCCCCAATGCACAGGCAACATCCCTGGGGATTCTGCAGATGGATCCAGACCCATTAACTTGCATGGGCCTGTGGTCTGTCCGCACCACAAAAAAAGTAGTGCATTCACTACTTTTTTTTGTGGTGTGGAGGCATGGACAGAAACATTCCGTAGTGCTTCTGTGGGGTTACGTGCCTCCGTTCTGCACGGATCTTCAGGATTGTGGACCCATTCAAGTGACTGTTTGCAAGCCGCAATACGGGCACAGCCGGGCAACAGCCGTGTCCATGAGCCCTAAGTCACGCAAAAGATATCGGTATGAGGAGGCACATTAATGTGCCCTCTGTCTGATTTATGTGGAATCTGAAATGATATGTTCTGTCGAATTCTGTATTAAAGGGGTAATCAATAGGTTTTAATATAAGATTGTCAGGAATCCGACTCTCAGGACCCGCACCGATCAGATGTTAGAAGAGGCCTAGCGCTCATTGAGCACTCCGGCCTCTACCTAGGCCAGTGACGTCACCGTACATTGATCACATGGCCTAGTTGCAACTGACAAACTGACCAAAAATACAGTAGTTTAAATTTAGAGTTTCTACTTCCTGCTCCATCTTGATGCACAATAAATGGCCAGGTCAGACAAACAGTGATCACAGCAGACACCTGCTTCAGCTAGTGATTGGCTGTGCAGTCATTTCCTGTGTGTCAAGAGGGAGCAGGAAGTAGAGATTAGCAGGAAACAAGAAATATTCAGAATGAATGCTGCAGCGGATTATAGTATGTTTGACTATTATAATTTTATGACTTTTATAATTTTACACCATTTGGAAACCTTTTTTTTTTATTGTAATGGCTGGGCAACTCCTTTAAGAGAAATAGAATTTCTCTTATTCCTTATTCTATCAAAAACAGATCCTATAACTTAGACGTACCTTCACTCCCCCAAGAAATGTGCACTGTTTCAAGCTCTTAGTTTCAATTATTCTTCATTCTTCTAGAATATTTATGGAAAAATTGTCAGCGTGGATAAAAGATAAGCTTTTCTTTCTGTCATGGTCAGTAGCAAAGGTTAGTATCATCTTGATTATCCTTTTTTAAGAAAAGCCAGATGAATGTTTAAGACCATTCATTAAGGCTATGGCTTTAGAGAGATTGTACTTTTTGTATAAATATTCATGTAAAACTACATGAAAGACAGAAAAAGTCGACTTGCATCAAAATGATAAAAAGGACAACCACAAGGGATTAAAGGTAAAACTGTTCCATGACCCGCCCTGCATTAGTATCACTCTCATGATGAGGCTCAAGAAGCTTTATTCAAGAAAAGAAAAAAAAAAAGTTGATGCCATTACAGTTGGAATCGTTAAGTGGGAAGTATGTTTTTGAACCCCTGATGACAGTAAAAAAAAAAATATGTTTTGCCTTTTTTTGTCCATTAGATCTTTTGAAATTTACTATGTCCTTGACTTTTTTTTATAGGTTTAAAGAGGTTATCCTATGATTAATGTAAAAAAAATGAAAATCAGATAACTTATAGTACAGGACAATCTCTTAATATCAGAGCTAGAACCAGCCCCATACCTCACATGATCCAGAGATTTCCACATTTATTGCTCCAATTGCTCCTTTCAGTTGCATCTTTCTCTGTATCAGAGCTCAAGGGTCATGGCATTTCTGCTGAAACTCTCTCCAAGCCATCCTCAGGATGCCAAAGGGCTTTCATGGAACCCAAGGGCTTAAAAGTCCCCAAATCGGCCTTACGTTTCAGTCATTGAATTTACTGGAGATTTTTTGCTATCTTTTTAGGGAGTTCATACTTCAGTTATTTGGTCAGTTATTTCCATCAGTTATTGTTACCCAAAACTAGGTGCAGGTTAAAAGTGCAGAACAAGTGCAGATCTAACTGGTTTTGGCTAACAATAACTAACCAAAAAACTGAAGTGTGAACTTTGCCTAACTGGTGTATGTGCCACAACACAAGCTCTTATCTATGGCCTTTGCCTGGTGTTGATATTACACATATCAATCAGATCTGTGAGGGGCATACTCAGCTGAATAGTTCTCCGAGTCCAGTGCCCTTTATTGGTGCTCATTCTGTGTTACTTTATGGTAATTTAATTAAAATTTTACTACTGGGAAAAGCTGATGAGCATGCAGAAGACTATGATGAACAAGTAATTTGAAGCTTTGTAAACAATTGTTTCCACAAGAGGTAAGAGAAAAAGTCAAAACTCCTTGGTTAGATTGGCCATTTTTAAAAAATATATAAGAGCACATTTATCAACTGTTCTCTTCCTTGGTCTTCTTCCTCTGCACAGCAGGCGGATTCACCTTATTTATACTGAGGTACAGGCCTTGGCACATTATTCGTCAGACCAATGCACCAGACTTAAATCTGCAGCCTCCTAGCAGGTGTAGATTCTTTTTTCATTAACACTAGATAACTGGTGTGAAAATAAATATGCCTGTTGACACCCCTGTCATCCCTGCCGTCACCGCAACCCTTTTTGGAAAGTGGTGAGGTTATGTAGAAATACCACTTGTGACAAAAATTTGGCACACAGGCATTTACAAAGTGGCACACACAGGGTTTTCAACTTGCTTATGCCAGAAAACGGGTGTGGGGGGAATGATAAATTCCTACCATAATCTATTTTGTCACTAGGTTCTCAGAGATTAACATTGAACCTCTACAGTGACACTTAGAAGAATTAAGCAAAAAAAATAAAAAATGTAGAAGTAGATGTCATTAAATATCAAAATTTGATTTGGACAAATCGATTGGACGATTCAATTTACACTAAATAAATTCAGTCCAAATCCAAAGTGTTCCAATTGCCCTTAAAAGTTGTGAATGACATTCAGGAGTCTGCTATTGAAAGCGCAACATTTTGGATGACACAACTTCTTTCTTCGGGAATTGAATACAGCTGGATTGACAAATACAGTGGATATAAAAAGTCTACACACCCCTGTTAAAATGTCAGGTTTTTGTGCTGTAAAAAAAATGAGACAAAGATAAATCATTTCAGAACTTCTTCCACCTTTAATGTGACCTATAAACTGTACAACTCAATTGAAAACAAACTGAAATCTTTTAGGTGGAGGAGGGAAGAAAAAAATTAAAATAAGTGTGCACACCCTCTTATAACTGGGGATGTAGCTGTGTTCAGAATTAAGCAATCACATACACCGGACAAGTTCAGCTGCTCTAGTTGGTCTTTCCTGCAATTTTCTTAGTCGCATCCTACAGCAAAGGCCATGGTCCACAGAGAGCTTCCAAACCATCAGAGGGATCTCATTGTTAAAAGGTATCAGTCAGGAGAACGATACAAAAGAATTTCCAAGGTATTAGATATACCATGGAGCACAGTGAAGACAGTCATCATCAAGTGGAGAAAATATGGCACAACAGTGACATTACCAAGAACTGGACGTCCCTCCAAAATTGCTGAAAAGGCAAGACGAAAACTGGTCTGGGAGGCTACCAAGAGGCCTACAGCAACATTAAATGAGCTGCAGGAATATCTGGCAAGTAGTGGCTGTGTGGTACATGTGACAACAATCCTTCATATGTGTGGGCTATGGGGTAGAGTGGCAAGATGAAAGCCTTTTCTTACAAAGAAAAAAAATCCAAGCCAGGCTACATTTTGCAAAAACACATCTGAATTGTATTGGCACAAAACCTTCAGGCTTCTGCTAGAAAGCTGAACATGAAGAGGAACTTCATCTTTCAGCATGACAACGACCCAAAGCATACATCCAAATCAACAAAGAAATGGCTTCACCAGAAGAAGATTAAAGTTTTGGAATGGCCCAGCCAGAGCCCAGACCTGAATCTGATTGAAAATCTGTGGGGTGATCTGAAGAAGGCTATATTTTGTCACAAAGCAAATTTTTCGGTAAAATTGGCGAAGCAGCTGAATCGAATTTTAGAGAACTTCGCTCATCTCTAATGTCAACCCCCAAAACATCACTTGAGTAGTCACCTGGTGAGGTTGTGCAAAGGCATAACAAGGCATAAAAAGACTGCTGTTATGACCCAGTGTCCTTACAGAACCTGCTGAAGGTATTGAAGAAGAGCACTGCCTAGGAACAGGAGCTTAAATGTCAACCATTCCAGATCCTGTTGCTGATCTTTGGTCCTCACACTGCTCTTCTTGTATATCTACATTCACTTATAGACTTTTGTCTAAGGTCAAGAAGCTGAGACAAATAAGTCCAAAGTCTATGATTAGTCCTTGCAATTTTATTTAATTATACTTCACAAATGTCTGGTTGAGTGAATAATTGAAGTCCTTTCACTGAAGCATGTGAGCTTTTTATATGGTATCTGATCAGGAATAATTGTCACCAGATGCCATTGGTGAAATAGTTGAACTAAGCCCAGTTGAGGTATAAATGGGATTAACTCACCAATTTTAATGCTCACTCTTCTAATCGTTAGTGTTGGGCGAGCATCACTATGCTCGGCCGAATATTGCGTGTGCTCAAGCGCGATGCTCGAATCAGTTTATTTAAATCTAATTTAGCCTCTAATTCTGAAAAGTTTCTGGTGGGATTCAAACTCACAACCTTCTACATTACAGTCAAGAATGTTAACCACGACACTATAGAGCTGCATGGCCAGTTACTTAAAAAAGAAGAAGAGACTTCTGCTATATGGCAATACTTACTAGTAGTATCCCTTTACAGCAGAGGTCTCATATATTTTTTTTTTACTTTCAATTTTGACTTTTGGACTTGGCCCTATACTTGTATTAGTAAAATTCAGATCAGGCCTTGCTTCTGTCTATAACCTTACCAATCCTATCAGCATATTCAGATGTACTGATCACTGGCCTTTGTTGCACTTGCACTTTACTTATATTGTCCATTAATCATGCACTATCAGTCCTATTATTAAATTTTAATTGTATTTTTATGTTTTGTGTTGTGCTAATCATGTGAATAATAAAATTGTTAATAATAAATTATTCAACTATTTGTTACATTTTATACTTGTATCTTTTGTGATATTCTCTGGATCCATATATCTCTATTGGTTGTGTGGTTTACAATATATATGGGTTAAATACCATTGGATAGGAAATATTTTTGCTTCTCTATCAATTAGATTTTGATGATCTATCCTGAGGATAGGTCATCAGTATTTAAATCCTGGACATCTACTTCAAGGCCTCCTTCACACACATCTATTTCAGTGTTTTAAAGTCCACATAAAAAGTCATTTGTTTCAAGAGTATGAAGTTTACCAGACTCAGCTCCCCAAGTGAGCACGTATCAGAAACACAAATTATTTCTTCATTTTTATGGCTGCAAAGACACCAATAATTAGTAACTGTAGGTTTCCATTCAACAGAAACTGTCTCAGATAATGGTCAACAGTAAATTGAGTTGAAATTAGATGCCACAGATCCAATACTATCTAGATTGAGTGTAAGGAGGATGATAGGATTGGATTTGGAGGAGTATTATGCTGTGGGCCTTACTTTCCTTTTACATTAATTCCTTTTCTAGCTCCTTCTCAAAAGCTCCTCATTGTATTTGTTTCTATTTCTTAAGCCTCGTTCACAGTTCAGGATTGTGGCCTCCACAGACATAAGGTATACGGAAAAGATTAGCACCTGTTCTGTGTTTATAGCTGCACCTGGTTTTGGCTCACAATCACTGATGGAAATCATTGACCATAACACTGACCTGTGAATAAGGCATTAGTTAGGACTCCTTTGCTTCCTCTTTAGGACCCATTTCGGTCCTTTCTCAATTTCCATTGATTTAGCAATAACAGTGGCCTTGTTTATGACTGTTTTAGTTTAACTGCTACTAGATGTCGAGCATTGCCAAGAAGTGAGTGACAAGAAATGAGTAATACAGATATGCCATTGCAGTGCTTACCCTACATGTCTAGCATGCACTCGTTGTACACAAAAGTTTTGGGCAGGTGTGTAAAAAATGCTGCAAAGTAAGAATGCTTTCAAAAATAGAATTGTGAGTTTAGTTTTATCAACTAACAAAATGCTAAATGATAGAACAAAGAGAAATCAGGGAGGTGTCTGATTGGCTCCAAATGCATTCTCCAGTGGGACAACAAACACAAACATACAGCTAATGTCATTACAAACTACCTTCAGAATAAATAAAAAGAACTAGCTGCAGATGTGAGGCTGGCTTAGCTACTTTTGCAGCTTTGCTACATAGGCATCTTTAAAAAGATATCTTACAATCCACTGTGTGAAAATACAGCACTCACATGGATGATGTGCTCTCATTATTGTTTACCTAATAGCTTTGCAGTAGCAAGCTGTTATAATTATAACTCCTGCTTTTCCAATTCACCTCAATGGAATAGCTCTTCCCTATTCACCTGTATAGCAAACACAGACAACACATTTAGCAATCTTACTTCTTTATTGTGGATCAACTACAGACAAACCAGAGAGACATCTAAAGTAACATTCAACTGAAAGTGAGATACGAGAATTACACCTCACAAAGCTTGCACTTCTCAGCTAGTTCTCTTTCTAGAAGAACAAAAGAACCAGATTGTCTCAAGAGAAATTTGCCTAAGTCTACTTTCACACTCGCGTTTTGGCTTTCCGTTTGTGAGATCCGTTCAGGGCTCTCACAAATGGTCCAAAACGGATCAGTTTTGCCATAATGCATTCTGAATGGAAAAGGATCCGCTCAGAATGCATCAGTTTAGTCTCCATTCCGCTTTGGAGATGGAAACCAAAACACTGCTTGCAGCGTTTTGGTGTCCGTCTGATGAAACTGAGCCACACCGATCTGTCCTGGCATACAATGTAAGTCAATGGGGACGGATCCGTTTTCACTGTCACAATCTGGCACAATAGAAAACGGATCTGTCCTCTATTGACTTTCAATGGTGATCCATCTTGGCTATGTTAAAGATAATACAAACGGATCCGTTCTGAACGGATGCAGACGGTTGTATTATCTGAACGGATCCGTCTGTGCAAATCCATGACGGATCTGCACCAAACGCGAGTGTGAAAGTAGCCTTACTTGGTTGACTGGCACCCTCTTTGTGGTGCTATTTTTCAAAAAAGAAGACCCCAAAAATTTGCATGAGTATTGCATGGCAGCCGACACTACTCTTGGTTTCTAGGAAGAGTATATTATTTCTAGGCGTGATTATGTCATCACGTCACCACGCAATATTTCACACAGTGTCTTTAATCAAGATGGTCGCGGCAGCATCTACGCAATCAAATAGTTAAGGTGAGCATTTTTTATTTTGCTTTGTGATGATGGCGCCACCCCCTGTCATTGAACAATGCATTCATCGTTGATCGTGGCATCTGAGTTGTTCAATGACGGAAATGATTCTGAATCCCACCTGCCATATACAGTCCTGATCAAAAGTTTAGGACCACTTGAAAAATGGCAAAAAAATCATATTTAGCATGGCTGGATCTTAACAAGGTTCCAAGTAGAGCTTCAAAATGCAACGAGAAGAAATGAGTCAAAACATTTTTTGAGCATTAAATTTAAAGAGAACCTGTCACCTGGATTTTGGGTATAGAGCTGAGGACATGGGTTGCTAGATGGCCGCTAGCACATCCGCAATACCCAGTCCCCATAGCTCTGTGTGCTTTTATTGTGCAAACAAAAACAACGATTTGCTACATATGCAAATTAACCTGAGATGAGTCAGAGCTTGAAAATATGACTCTTTTCTGGTCACACAAGTAAGATATGACTCATGTTAATTTGCATAAAAGTCGGGAAGTACAAAAATGCATAATACTTATTGAATTTGTCTGCAAATGAAATAAAAGTGTAATTTATATGTTTAGGGTAACACAATGAACATTTAGAAACGCTCAGTGAGGGTAGCATAGTAGAGGTGACAGGTTCCCTTTAATGAAAACAACGAATAAACTGAAACAGGCTGTTTTTCAGCTGATCAAAAGTTTAGGACCACACCTCCCAAAAAAAACTAAACCCCCCCAAAACAGAAATCCAACTTCCAAACATGAACTCAGTAATGAGTAGCTCTGCCGTTATTGTTTATCACTTCCAAAATTCGTTTTGGCATGCTTGATGCAAGCATTTCCATGAGGCGAGTGGGAACATTTCTCCAAGTGGTGAAGACAGCTGCACGAAGGCCATCTACTGTCTGGAACTGTTGTCCATTTTTTGTAAACTTCCCTTGCCATCCATCCCCAAAGGTTCTCAATTGGATTTAGATAAGGGAAACACGCAGGATAGGCCAAAAGAGTGATGTTATTCTCCTGGAAGAAGTCCCTTGTCCTGCGGGCATTGTGTACTGTAGCGTTGTCCTGTTGAAAAACCCAGTCGTTACCACACAGACGAGATCCCTCAGTCATGAGGAATGCTCTCTGCAACATCTGGACATAGCCAGCGGCCGTTTAACGCCCCTGCACTTCCTGAAGCTCCATTGTTCCACTTAAGGAAAAAGCACCCCAGACCATTATGGCGCCCCCTCCACTGTGGCGCGTAGAAAACATACCAGGTGGGATCTGCTTGTCATGCCAGTAACGTTGGAAACCATCAGGACCATCAAGGTTAAAAAAAATTCTCATCAGAGAATAAAACTTTCTTCCACCTTTGAATGTGTCATGTTTGGTGCTCTCTTGCAAAGTCCAAACGAGCATTTCTTTGGCGTTCAAGGAGACAATGTCTTTGAAGACGTTTTTTGTTATTGAAGCCCTTCAGTATCAGATGCCATCTGATGGTTATGGGGCTGCAGTCAGCACCAGTAAGGGCCTTAATTTGGGTCGAGGATCGTCCAGTGACGGACCGCCAATTGGATCCTCCGGCTCAGTGCTGATGAAATTTTTTGGGGTCTTCCACTTGACTTTTTTGTTCCATAACCCTCAGGATCATTTAAGAAATTCCAAATGACTGTCTTACTGCGTCCCACCTCAGCAGCGATGGCGCGCTATGAGAGACCCTGCTTATGCAGTTCAACAACCCGACCACGTTCAAAAAGGGAGAGTTTTTTAGCCTTTGCCATCACAACGTGTGACTACCTGACAGAAAATAACAATAAATACACATCTTTGCACAGATTTGGCCTCTTAAAGGCATGTGGTCCTAAACTTTTGATCAGCTGAAAAACAGCCTGTTTCAGTTTAATCGTTATTTTCAATTAATTGAATGCTCAAAAAATGTTTTGTCTCACTCTCATTTCTTCTTGTTGCAAGTTGAAGCTCTACTTGGAACCTTGTTAAGATCCAACAATGTAAAATAAGATTTTTTGCCATTTTTCAAGTGGTCTTAAACTTTTGATCAGGACTGTATCACCAAATCCACATGATTTTTTGATGTGTTTGACTCCACCGTCCACTCTAAATAGGTTGTCTTCTGCTGGACCTTTCGGGTTTATTAATATAATTTTTTATTATTATTATAGGTCATTAATAAACCAACCCACAAGAAATGAACCTCAGTGGCAAACCTTCTAAAAAAAGTTCTCTAGGTCCAGTTTTGGAGTGGTCCATTTTTGTGTTTTGGGCACACCTGAGGATCCTCTGGTATTCCGGTGAACCAGTCTAGCCCTACTGAGCACATAAGAGTTGATCTGCCCTAGACAGAATCATTTTGTCCAAAAGTTTGATTAGATATTAAAAATATTCAGCTGTCATGCAAATCCACTAGTTCAGCATAACAGTAGTAATATAATTTTACTATGTGCAACACATCTTGCTGCAAATGTAATTAAATAGGATTATCCCTGTAGCAAACATTAAAAAAGTTTAAAAGTAAAAGAAAGTTGACCCAAGTTCCAAGTAAACAAACCTTTCCAGCTGAGTCATCACTGTGACTTTGCTTCAGTATAGATGCAATTTGAAAAATAATGGAATTTCATAATTCATAATTTCATTTGCTGTCCCTGGATTTCCTTTTCTTTAATGTGATGAATTTAGTGACAAAATAATGAGAACGCCAAATGACTCGAGCCAATATGCTAAGGATTACTTCTAAACGTAGTGGTAAGATTTTATGTAGAGGGAACATGAGCCACCGGCTTAATCTTTAGAAAGGTAACGGCAGTGGAATTATTATTTTCTGCTGAGCGTATGTTAGTGACAGTTCCCTTTAATTGGTGCGCTCCTTCTGACCTTTGCTTAATTATAATGTACTTGTAAATCTGTTAAAGGCGCAGTCGCTGCTACTTAACGATTATCTGCCTATGCTAGCGGAATTACTTAAATGTAGACATGGACCTACGTAAGGGCAGGCTTCTGGGTGAATTACATTTTGACACTGTAAATGTGCTTGTTGTTCATTATGCAACAAGATTAGGTGTCATTAGGGAAAATGGGCTATGATTCTATACGGTGTCTGAAATGTCACAGATAATTTAGAGCTGTTATTAAAGGGATATTACAGTTTTATCATATAAAGCTTATTAGTTGTAGAATTAAAAGCTATACCATTTTCCAAAATACTTTCTGTATACATTCCTTATGTTTTTTTTTTAAATCTCTGCTTTCCGTCTTTTAATAGTAACCTGTATTTTTCCCTTCTTTAACCCCTGTGACATACTATTACGGTACATAGTCCAGTGAGTTAGCGCACAAAGTAATCCTCTGCTTAGACAATAAAGACAGCCAAGCCAACAGCAATTATTCACTGGTCCTGGTGCTAGGTTCCAGTAATAATCGTGGTTAGTGTGGACTTTGAACCCGATTTTCAGAGAAAATTCGAAATCGCTGTAATGCCAAATTTACTCATGCTTCGTGGTAACAAATCAATACTCACCTTATCCATTTGAGCGCGAAGAGGCCATCTTGCTTAAAGATCCAGCGCAAATTCTTGTGTGCTTTGCTGTATGACGTCACCATTCTGGCCATGCACCATGTGGGATTTCGCTCTGGATCTTCAAGCAAGATGACCGCAGAGTCCTTTCCGTGCTCAAATGGATAAGTTAAGTGCATATTTTTTATTAGCTAATCAACCCCTAAAAGGCCTTAATATTATCTCAGATGAATGTGGTATCTGAGGGGTTCAATGACGGAGGGGCAGCGCAATTGCCATGTTCCATCTTTGCGCCCCCTACTTAATATACAAAATATAACATCTAATATATAAAGCTGAGTGTATGTATGTATGTATGTATGTCCGCAAAAAAAATTCTGCACCATAGCATTTACAATCATGAAATTTGGCACACAGATACATCAGGTGTCCGGGAAGGTTTTAGACCTGGTTTCAGTACCGTTCCTGAGATAGTCCCAAAAAATGCAAATATGGCACCATGACATGACCTATATTAGCCAATAGAAGCCTGCAGGTCTTTCTCCTCATAACCAAACTGCCATGCACACGGTCACATGACCCTTATCAGCCAATAAAATTTTCACACACCCCTAGTGTTACAAGGTTTTCATAACAACCCAGCCATTTTTATTCACTGCTGCAGGACAGCTTTAAAGGGGCAGGGCGCTGTGGATGGCACTGTTAATGGAGCCGAGTGCTGTGGAGGTCACAGTTCAGGGGCAGGTAGGGTGGCCATTCAGGCCACCCTCAAAAGACAGACTTAAAAACCCTGCCCCCCAGGTCACGATAAACCACTACCCCAACCTGGTTAGACCACGCCCCCTCCCACTCCACAGCCAACGAGGATGAAAAAAATGAAGGTAAAAATCAACTGTCAGCTACAGAGGTGGGAGGGTGACTTTCTACCTGCTGCTCACGCTCAGACATCACAGTGCTGCTGTCTGACAGTGAGCTGTTCAAAAGGACATCCCTGTGTTTGTCCAGACTGGACGGAGGACAGGAAGTCTGAAAGCTGGACTGTCCACCCTAAAACCGGACCTCTTGCCACCCTAGGGGCAGGCTGCTGTGGAGGTCAGTGTTAAGGGGACAGGGTGTTGTGGAAATCACTGTTAAGGAGATGGGGTACTGTGGAGGTCACTAATAAAGGGGCGGCCGCTGTGGAGATCACTTAAGGGGGCAGAATGCTGTGGAGGTCACTGTTAAAGGTGCGGGTGCTGTGGAGATCTCTGTTAAGGGGGCAGGGAAAGGTGGAGGTCACAGTTAAGGGGACGGTCCACTATGGAGGTCAGTGTTAAGGGAGAAGGGTGTTGTGAAGGTCACATTTTAAGGGAAAAGAGCTCTGTGGAGGTCACTTTTAGAGGGGCGGGTTATTGTGGAAATCACTGTTAACAAGACAGCGTTCTGTGGAAGTCACTAATAAAGGGGCGGCCACTGTGGAGGTCACTGTTAAAGGGGAGTGCGCTGTGGATGTTACTGTTAAGTGGGTAGGCCACTGTGGAGGTCACTGTTAAAGGGCAGGGTACTGTAGATGTCACTGTTATAGTGGATACTATTGATATCTTTTAACAACACACACAAAAATGTAATTAAATACATGAAAAATACCTGTGCGAAGCCGGGTCCTTCTGCTAATAGTTTATAAGGCTGAAAAAAGACATCTGTACATCCAGTTCAGCCTGTTATCCTGCAAGTTGATCTAGAGAAAGGCAAAAAAACTATTTTCCTCACTTTAGGGGAAAAATTCCTTCCCGACTCCAATCAGGCAATCAGAATAACTCCCTGGATCAACGACCCCTCTCTAGTAGCTATAGCCTGTAATATTATTACACTCCAGAAATACATCCAGGCCCCTCTTGAATTCCTTTATTGTACTCACCATCACCACCTCCTCAGGCAGAGAGCTCCATAGTCTCACTGCTCTTACCGTAAAGAATCCTCTTCTATGTTTGTGTACAAACCTTTTTAACTTCAAATATGTCACAAAACAAATATTTTAGGAAAATTTGTTGAAGCAGATGAATCGAATTTTTAACAACTTTGCTCATTCACATTTTACGATAGTCAACACGTTTTGATCATAAGATCGCTTTCATGATAACCCTCTGCACGGCCCTCCTCAGGCCCCATGTCACCTCTCAGACTCCAGTCCGTCTCTGCTCTTGATACTCCAGCAAAATCTGGCTCCCAGCACATCGGAATCCTCCCACGAGTAACAGGACCCAGGCCTAATAATTGCCCAGAGCAATAACAAATCTAATAGTTGCTCTCATCTGCATTTTCCGCTATTGGCACTGAACCTCCCTTTTTATCTATCTCTCACCGCTCCCTGCAGCTACTTGTCACAGCATGGTGTTGCAGTTCAACGTCGTCATAACAATAACATGAAGAAAAAAAAAACAATAACATGAAATCCTGCCATTTTCGGACTGGTCACTAATAGGCAACACTTCTTGGTCTGCACAGATCGCTTCACTGCAGTTATCTACTTCTCATTACAGACAGGATTGTAAAGACACATATCACCTATATATACATATAACACAGGGTCCACTATTCACAATAGTTGATGTCACAGTTTATCAGCTCCCTCCTGACCTCTACACAGATCTTAGAGTATGCCTAGAAAACTCTCCTGTAGAAGTCAGTGAGGTCCTAGAAAACTCTCCTGTAGAAGTCAGTGAGGTCCTAGAAAACTCTCCTGTAGAAGTCAGTGAGGTCCTAGAAAACTCTCCTGTAGAAGTCAGTGAGGTCCTAGAAAACTCTCCTGTAGAAGTCAGTGAGGTCCTAGAAAACTCTCCTGTAGAAGTCAGTGAGGTCCCCTCCTGACCATTGTGGCTCACTGTAGCTGCTGTAAAGCCTAAAGCATATCTCTAAATGGTGTTAAGAACAGCTGAGGCAAGATGGCTGCACGTTCATGTTCAAGCAACTAAACAAATTTAAAAAAAAATTCATTCAAAATAAAGACAGATTAGAAAAAATTAATAAAATTTGTGTCCTTATCTGGTTTTAACTAGCAGAAAAAACATGTTCCACATTTCCTTTAAATACTAAAAGATTGGTGGCTCACTAGTAGAACAAAAGATATTGAGGGACATTTATCAAGACTGGCGGATCCATATTAAGGGTCTTTGTTGTTTGACCTGAAAGGCGTAGTCATTGTGTTACCTCTGGATTTTATATGCAAGAAATAATAAAGGCTGTTGGAACATTTTTGGAAGCTGGCTTTTTCCTTGTTTTTCCTGATAGATTAGATTGTGAGCCCCATTGGGGACAGTTTGATGCTAATGTCTGTAAAAAGCTGTGGAATACAGCAGCGCTATATAAGTGCGTATAATAAATAAACAAACCATTAACTGAAAGCCATCTGAATAGCGCCATCTGCTGATTGCTCTATCTCTAATTTCTCTGTCCTGCTTACTGATATGGAAGCGCATGCTCAGTTCCATCCTGCAGTAGAAAGTACGCGCCCCCTTGAGAGAGTGCATGCCCTCTAAACTGCCAGTTTGAAATAAATCTAGTAGAGCAATTGGAGCAATGAATGGGGAGATCTCTGGATCCATCCTAAGTTTGTTAGAAAGAGACTGTCATGCACAATATAATATCTGATTTTCAATTTTTTGCTAATTTATTGTGGGATAACCCCTTTAATGCACCATTTTGTAGAGCATATATGGAGTCAGTCATATGTTACATGGAATAAGTATTCTCTCTTATCATATATCTGTATTCATGGAATCAATTTACCTCTCGTATAGGTTGTATCCTTCTGGCTGAAAGTTCAGATCTAGCAGGAATATATGTAGGTCAGCCTGGACGGTGGAAAGACGGTGTCTTTCTGGGAAGTAGTCATTACGCTAGTTTATCTTAGCAATTATACTGTAGATGTGGAGGGACAGTGATCAAGGGATGATAAATGCAGTCAAAATGAATATCAGGTATGCTATAAAAGATATGATAATGTATAAAGAGAGGAGCATAGCTCTTCAATATGAAACAGATGGCCCCTTGTGTCATGGCATGGCATTTGCTATTAAAAACACTGCCCTTTTCTCTCTGTATTCCAGTTCTATTTTAATAGTAAAATTAAATTCAATTTAAAAAGAAATATATTTCAGACTAAATATAAAGCTGGAATATTCCACACTGCTAATATTCAGCCTACCGTAATGTTATACCATTGGAGCCACCATGGGGACAAAGCAGATTGATCAGCTGATCAGGGAGTTAAAATCAGTGCGACTGCTCATTTCCCCTGCAGCCGCCACGGTAGGAGAAATTTAGCATTACATTCAAATGAATAGGCGACCATGTGACACACTTGAATAATATGCATATGCCCTAAAAAGATGTATGGAAAGGGATTATGTAGAAAGATAACCTTTTGTGTTATGCTACTAATTGAAATGAATGTCATACAATGAATGTAAATCCATGGTGTGTTCCCCCTTTAAATGGAGTCCTCCTTAAAGGGAGATGCTCTTAACAGCAGTTCTCTGATCTAGTTTACAGAAAGGATTCCCAAGCAGGAGATCCCTACTATGATGTTCATGGCCCTTCATAGGATATATAGGAATAGGGCTATCACAATTTTTATTCATTCAAGACTGCTACACCCCCATACTGAACTGTTAAACATCTCATTAAGCTTGGAGGGGTCTTCAAGTTGAAATATATTAATGACTTACCCCACAGAAAGGCAATAATTACCAGATTGGTGGAAGTTCGATAGCTGGTACCCCCCACTGATCAACTGCTTCTGGCAGCATCGGTAACTACATAGTGGACAGAGTCAGAGCAGGTCTCCAATGGGAGCTGTTCTGTAGTACCCTGACCAATACACAGCAGATGAAGCCTTCTGCATGTGGATCAATTTATTCCTCAGTTTACACTGCTGGAAGCTACCGTGTCGAACCACCACTGGTCTGATATTGATGAGCTGTCCTGAAAAGACACATAGGGTGAGATCCTAGAGATACACCTAGATTGTAGACCTTGTTCCCTCAATGATCTAATTGGTACAATATATGATTCATTATGTTATTCTTTTTTTTATTTCTGTATGACCTTTTTGGTCATCTTTTTGCAACATTTTAAGCACTGTACCTTTTGTATTAAATCTTAAATTTAGTAAGGCCATTCTTTGCTGCTCTAAACGTACCCACACCCTCCTAGTACCATTGAAAGCATGTGTGACAAAGGTCTTCCCTGTTGTATGCTAGAACACAGAAGGCGCCTGTGAGTCCTTGTGCTGTAAGAGTGATGTCACAATTGCTTACCTGAAATTAGGAATCGTCTAGGCCTGGAAGGTAGGTAAGGAGTCCAATGGCTGAGACTATCTGGATTCCTGGAGTAGCGGAGGCAAGCAGTGTCGAATAACAGTCTGGGTTGGTAACAGGTAAACCTAGCAGTTAGGATAAGGCAGAAGCATGGTCAGGTAACAATCCAAATTCGGTACACCAGTAAACACAGCAGTTTAGGAGAAGGCAGAAGCGTGGACAGGTAACAATCCAAATTCGGTTCACGAGTAAACACAGCAGTTTAAGATAAGGCACAGGAGCTAGATAGAGGCAGGCAGCACAATAATCTGGCAAGGAGGAAGTGACAAGGTCTGGTTTATATAGGAAGTTCCAAGCTGTGGCTGATTAGGCTAAACAAACCAATAGCTCAGTGAGCAAGACTATTGCCTGAGACACAGGAGTTTCCTGGTTCGACTCCTGACAGTACTCCTCCTCTTCCAGGATGACTTCCGGGCATCCCCGAGACTGGTTTATCAGGATATTGCCGATTAAATTCTTTGAGTCTAGGAGCATGAACATTTTCTTCTGGTTCCCAAGAATTTTCTTCTGAGCCATAGCCCTTCCACTTGATTAAGTACTGTAGCTTATTCCGATGGATTCTGGAGTCCAAGATCTTTTCAACTATAAATTCTTCTTTACCATGCACTTTTACTGGTGGAGGAGGAGGCAAATTGCGGCCTGGAAAAGTATTTTCGATAAATGGTTTCAAGAGAGAACAATGAAAAACAGGATGCACCTTTATAGACTCTGGAAGTTTTAATCGAAAGGTGACTTAATTAATTTGAACAAAAATTTGAAATGGTCCAACATATTTCTGGCCCAATTCTGGAGAAGATACTTTCAGTTTTAGATTGTTTGTGGAAAGCCACACTTTGTCTCCTATATGAAAAACAGGAGTTGATTTCCGATGTTTATCTGCCGCTTGTTTGAATCGTCTTTGAGCATCGTGCAGTTTTTCAACAACTTTTTCTTGAACCTTCTGTAATGTTGTCAAATGTTCGGTCACTGCTGGAAGTGTAGTAGTGATTGGTAAATATGGAATGAAAACTGGATGAAGGCCTGTATTAGCTTAAAAAGGACTATGAGAAGTTGAGCTATGCTCAGAGTTATTGTATGCAAACTCAGCCGTGGGGAGATAATCCATCCAATCATATTGCAGATAAGTTATGAAACATCGAAGGTATTGTTCAAGAGTCTGATTATTTCTTTCAGTTTGTCCATTAGATTGAGGATGAAAGGCAGATTACAAATTTATTCTTATCCCCAAGGCAGAGCAAAAGCTTTTACAGAATTTAGAAGTGAATTGTACGCCTCGATGCAATACCACGTTGTCAGGGATCCCATGTAATCGAAATACTTGAATAATCATAAGTTCAGCAGTTTTTTTTGCAGTGGGTATTTCATTAGTGGTAATAAAATGGGCCATCTTTGTAAGAAGGTCTACGACAACCAGGGTAGTGTTCATTCCCTTAGAAGGAGGTAGATCGACCACAAAATCTATTCAGACTGAGCCCCAAGGGCGAGAAGGAACAGGAAGTGGCTGTAACAAACCTAAAGGAGTGTGGAGTCTTATTGTTGTCACGGCTGAGGATGGGGAAAATCCTCAGCCGTGCGATGCCAGAAGATGTTACGCGCTGCTTGACCAGGATGACAGTATTAGGGAGCAGGTCACCTCCTATCGCGTCCCTAAACTGACCCTGACTCCTATCCATATGAGTCAACCCTGAAGGTGGGAGGACTCATACACCGTATGCCTAGGGGTCCCTACTAGCCCTCAGTATTGCGCTGGAACAAGGAGCAGGGTAAGACGACCTGTTCTTTCTGGACACGAATGAACAGGAGTCTCACTGGCCAAGCTGCAGGGAAAGGAACATAAACAGCCTATGGATATGGCAGGAGGCTGAAAACACACCTACCTGTCACAGACACTCAGACTGGATCCCGTGCAAGACAGCAAGTGTCCACACACAAACACAAATGGACACTGCACACACACAAACACACAGGAAACCAGATCCATAGGTGCATAACATAACAAAGGAAAACATCAAATGGACATCAACATAAACTTAAGAGTCACAGTTAGTTTTACATTTATGACCACAAGGGTGCCCCTCACTGGCAGATGGTATTCACAGGAGGCTGCTCCAGCTAAGCATGGCTGAAGCAACCCACTGAGCCATGCCAAACACAGAGGCTTTATAGGCCTAAGTGGCCACACCCACACAGACACAACCAGTGTCTCACACACACAGAAATGGAGTTAACCCTTCCACCACCAGGGAAGGGAAAACACCACTTAAAGGGGAAGTGCACACAATAACATAAAACCAAGTGCACACATACACACAAATCCCACACAACCGCATGCACAACATAGCAAGCTGCCACGACACAGCTCAGCTTGCTATGCTGCCACATACATACTGTTGCCAGCTGCAACCACAGGTGAGGCAAATACCACAGCCCTCACCTGTGATTGACAACCAAACCAAAGACCGCTGACAACCGCATGCGGTTCAAGAGTCACGACCATAACCATGGCCGTGACAATTGTGAGCACAAATCAAGCATGAGGAAACCTATCTTTTGACATCCTTCTTATAACTTGGCCACCAAAAAGAACAGGATAAAAGTTTTTAAGTCTTTTTAACCACTTTAGGACCACAGGTTTAAACCCCCCTAGTGAGCAGGCCATTTTTTACAAATCGGCACTTCACAACTTTAACGGTTTATTGCTCGGTCATGCAACGTGGCACCCAAATGAATTTTTTCTTCCTTTTCTTCTCACAAATACAGCTTTCTGTTTTGGTATTTGATTGCTGCTGAGAGTTTTCACTTTTCTGATATTAATCAAAATAGACCACAATTTTCTCAATTTTTTTTTAACTTTCTCTGTTTAAATTGTTCAAATATAATTACATTTCTATACAAGTTTCTATACAAGTTTGTGTCAGAATTTATTGTGCTACATGTCTTTGATAAAAAAAATCCAATAAGTGTATATTTATTGGTTTGTGCAAAAGCTATAGCGTTTACAAACTATGGTACAAAAATTTGAATTTCCCCATTTTGAAGCAGCTCTGACTTTCTGAGCACCTGTCATGTTTCTTGAGGTGCTAGAATGCCAGGATAGTATGAATACCCCCCAAATGACCCCATTTTAGAAAGAAGACACCCCAAAGTTTTCGTGGAGGGGCATGGTGAGTTTATGTATGATTTAAATGTTTTTTCACAAGTTAGCGTAAAATAACACTTTGAGGAAAGAAAAAAAAAGTTTCAATTTCTGCTAACTTCTGGCAAAAAATAAATAAAATCTCCCACGGATTCACTATGCCCCTCAGTGAATACCTTGGGGTGTCTACTTTCCGAAATGGGGGCATTTGTGGGGTGTGTTTACTGTTCTGGCATTTTGGGCGGGGATAAATTGTGAGCAACCCTGTAAAGCCTAAAGGTACTCGTTGGACTTTCGGACCCTTTACGCACCCCTTTACGCACCTGTCACACATGTGGTATCGACGTACTCAGAAGAAGTAGGGCAATGTGTTTTGGGGTGTACTTTTACATATACCCATGCTGGGTGAGAGAAATATCTCTGTAAATTAACAACTTTGTATAAGAAAAATTAAAAAGTTGTCATTTACAGAGATATTTCTCACACACAGTATGGGTATATGTAAAAATACACCCCAAAACACATTGCCCTACTTCTTCTGAGTACGGTGATACCACATGTGTGCAGCCTAGGTGCACAAAGGGGCCCAAATTCCAATGAGTACCTTTAGGATTTCACAGGGCATTTTTTACGCATTTGGATTCCCAACTACTTCTCACGCTTTAGGGCCCCTAAAATGCCTGGGCAGTATAAATACCCCACAAGTGACCCCATTTTGAAAAGAAGACACCCCAAGGTATTCCATGAGGGGCATGGCGAGTTCATAGAAGATTTTTATTTTCCTGGATACAGGAGTTCCTAAATGATCTCTTCCTGGAATTTTAGGAAGGACCCTGTTCTCCCAACCTTACTGTAGAGAACAAAACTATTATATACGGCCAATTGAATTAAATAAACAGACACCTTCTTATACCAGCGTCTGGTGCGGCGGGACACTAAATAGGAAGCCAACATCTGGTCATTGAAGTCCACCCCTCCCATGTGAAGGTTATAGTCATGGACAGAGAGGGGTTTCTCAATAACTCCAGTTGCCCTTTCAATTTCTACTGTCGTGTCTGCGTGAATGGTGGACAGAAGGTAAACGTCCTACTTGTCCCTCCACTTCACCGCGAGCAGTTCTTGGTCACACAAGGCAGCACTCTCCCCCCGTGCAAGTCGGGTATTAATGAGCCATTGGGGGAAGCCCCGGCGACTAGGTCGCGCGGTGCCACAGCATTGAATTCCGACTAGATGTAAGTGCCGAAAGAGGGCCACACTTGTCTAAAAATTGTCCACGTATAAGTGGTATCCCTTGTGGACTAAGGGTGACACCAAGTCCCAGACAATCTTGCCACTGCTCCCCAGGTAGTCAGGGCATCCGACTGGCTTCAGTTTTGAGTCTTTTCTCTCATAGACCCTAAAACGATATGTATAGACTGTGGCCCTTTCACAGAGCTTATACAGTTTGACCCCATACCGGGCGCACTTGCTGGCGATGTACTGTTTGATGCCAAGGCGCCTGGTAAAATGTATAAGGGACTCGTCTATGCAGATGTTCTGATAGGGGTATATGCATCTGCAAATCTGGATGACAAATGGTCTATGAGGGGCCGAATTTTGTGGAGCCGGTCATAAGCAGGGTGGCCACTTGGATGACAGGTTTTATTGTCAGCGAAATGAATAAAGCGCATGATGACCTCAAAACGTGCCCTGGACATTGCAGCAGAGAACATGGGCATGTAATGTATTGGAAATAGAAGTGTTACTGAGGCTCACCCGTCGGTCAATATGGATAGAGGTGCTCTATCACCGGTACACCTAGAAACCGTGAGAAAGTATTATATTGGAAAAGAAAGTTGTGATGGCACACTCACATTTGGTTTAATGGACTGTATTTATTATTTTCAGTTAGATAATCAATTTACGTACTTAAGTATAATTGATTATATATGTAAAAAATATATTTTATATTAAAAATAGCATAAAATGGAAATGTAAAAAGGTAAATAAAATGGAATATGTTGTGTTCAAAGTGTTGAGATAGTCTATTCAGTAGATCCTGGAATATAGAGTCGAAAAAATGCAGTTGGTTGGAACGTTTTTCGCTGAGTATTGGTAATCTTCAGTACATATACGGTGATGATATAAATAGAAGACAGTCCAGTATAAGTCCAATCACGTGAAAAGCGTGCAAAAATATATATATACGTGAGAAAAGTTGTATTCAAGAAAAAAGGTATAAATTGGTGCGCATTCGCTCTATTTATAAATAGAAGATTAACCGCTACAGTTTCCCGATCAGCAAATGTTTGACATTGTTTTAACCATTACCCACAATATTTGAAATTCAACATTATAATCAACACTGATTTTCATTTTTATATTTTATATATTTTTTATTGTGCACAATACAATTGAGCGAATGCGCACCAATTTATACCTTTTTTCTTGAATACAACTTTTGGGGCTGGCTACTTCACCAGGGAATACGGCAGTGCTGGTAGAAGGTCCAGGATGTGCTGCGCTGCTGGCGTATGCCGCACCATAAGAAAGATCAGCGCTAGCACCACTCTGCTGCAAATGAGGCTCATCATGCGGGGTATGCAGAACCCTGACATGGGATCGGGTACGCCTGACTGTAGCAGGGACCTCAACCTCGTCATCTTTACTAGCGGTTAGAGTGCCACTGCTGTCTACAGGTTCATATTCTGAACCACTTTCATCCATCAGGGCTAGAATCCTGTAGGCCTCTTCAGTGGAATACCCCTTTTTTGCCATTTTGGACTAACTAAATTTAGGGGGTATTCCTCTGAGACTACCCAGGAAAAAGAGCACACCTGCCTAGTAAAAAGGAGTGCTTGCGAAGTAAAGCTGCGATCGCTAATAAAGATCCAAAAAGCTCAAAAGATATCTTTATAGCGGCGCAGCGATTTTACAGTGTTTTTGCAGTGATCAGAAAAAAAAAATTCTGTCACTGCGGTGGGGCGGACTGAACGCAAGTGTGCGCACAAGATCAGGCCTGATCGGGCGAACACTGCGTTTTTTTGTAGAGCCTAAGGTGACCCTAATGTACTGATATAGAGTCTTGATCACTTACAGATACTATATAGTACTAGTGCTGATTAGCGACAGCGATGAGCTAATCAGCGACTAATCAGTGACTGCGGTGCGGTGGGCTGGGCGCTAACTACTTAACAAGTAGCTAACAACCTGGCGGTGATGAGGGACCCTTACAGGGGGGTGATCAATGACAGGGGGGTGATCAGGGAGTCTATATGGGGTGATCAGGGGTTAATAAGGGTTTAATAAGTGACAAGGGGGTGTGTAGTGTATGTGTGGTGATTGGTGCTACTTACAGAGCTGCCTGTGTCCTCTGGTGGTTGATCCAAGCAAAAGGGACCACCAGAGGACCAGGTAGCAGGTATATCAGATGCTATTTACAAAATAGCATCTGATATTCTAATTTCATTGGATCTTTTAAAAACTACAGCCTGCCAGCCAATGATCAGTGCTGGCAGGCTGTAGTTTAAATTGTTCCCATGGCTCTGACATGAACGCGCGCGCGTTATGCACTCTAGAGATATCGCAAACATAAAATTTTCAGTTGGCGAACGCGAATTTCCGCAAATGTTCGCGAACAGGCGAACCGCTATTGACTTTAATAGACAGGCAAATTTTTAAACCCACAGGGACTCTTTCTGGCCACAATAGTGATGGAAAAGTTGTTTCAAGGACTGTGGCATGCCGGAGGGGGATCCATGGCAAAACTCCCATGGAAAATTATGTAGTTGACGCAGATTGTGTTAAGTTGAATTCGCAATGCGATTAATATAACCTGTATTAATCGCATTGCGATTACAACTTAGATCTGAGTTCCTAATGGTTGTATTGCTAGAATTTACGAATATAACGAATATAGCACTATATTCTCAATCTTCGTTATATTCTAGCAATACAACCATTAGGAACCCAGCTCTAAGTTGAATTCACAATGCGATTAATATAACCTGTATTAATCGCATTGCGATTACAACTTACTCAAATTTGTGACACTGCAGCTTCAGAATTAATCTAAGATGGATGCTGTCCTTGCTTTTTGATAGGAGGTGGGAGGGTCTGGGAGGGACGGTATGCTGATTGGCTGGAATGTGTCTGCTGACTGTGAGGTACAGGGTCAAAGTTTGCTCAATTATGATGTATAGGGGGCAGACCGAACTTCGCATATGTTCGCCCGCCGCGGCGAACGCGAACAAGCTATGTTCGCCGGGAACTGTTCGCGGGCGAATAGTTAGGGACATCTCTAATGCGCGAGCATTCACAGGAAATCTCGGGTCTCACGAGATGACGCCTATTGGCGTCATCGAGACCTGAGAGCACCACCGTCCTGAGCACCACCGTCCTGACGGCGTTAGTGTGACGGGAGGTGGTTAATTCCCAAATGTCCATCCAGCTTAGAATCATGGATTCGTTTTAGAACATCAAGTCAAGCTGTTTCTGGTACATATAATTGATGATCCAGTTGCATCCAGTAACCATTTTTGAAGCAGAGATTGACATTCCTTGTAGGATGACTAATGAAGGAATCATTTTCATATCCATTTTTAAACTCAAGAGCTCCCTTGAATGAGTGGTCCCTATAAAGTTCTTTTCAGATAAAATTTTGGTTTGGCCTTTGTCTTTCTGTGTAGGCTCAGAAAACATCCTAGATAAAGCATCTACTTTACCGTTTCTTGATCCAGGTCGGTAGGTGATGATAAAATTAAACCGAGAAAAGAATAAACTCCATCTTGCTTGTCTGGAAGATAGTCTTTTGGCACTACGGATAAATTTGAGATTCTTATGATCAGTCAGCACAGTTATAGGATTGGTAGCTCCCTCCAGGAGATGCCTCCACTAAAAAAAAAATGCACTTTTAATTGCTAGCAGTTCTTTATTTCCGATATCATCGTTTCTTTCAGATGAGGACATTTGGCAAGAAAAATAGGCACAAGAATGCAACAAAATCTTATCTCCAGACCGCTGCGACAGGACTGCTCCTACTGCAGAATCAGATGCATCAACATCAACAGTAAATGATAGTTCTGGATTTTGGTGGATTTGTATCGGTGCAGATGTGAAGAGAGTCTTAAGTTTATTGAAAGCCTCCTGAGCCTCTGATGTCCAAGCAAAATGTACTGCCTTCTTAGTTAGTGTAATTGGTGCAATGATCTTGGAAAAATTTTGAATTAATTTTCTATAGAAGTTGGCAAAGCCAAAAAATCTCTGTACATCTTTTTCATTTCTTGGAATTGGCCACTCCACTACAGCCTTGATCTTTCTAGGATCCATCCTCAAACCTTCCGGGGAAATAATGTATTCAAGAAATTGAATGGTTGTCTGCTCAAATTCACATTTCTCAAGTTTGATGTATAAACAGTGTTCTCGAAGCCTTTGCAGAACATTGCAGACGTGTTTGTGATGTTGTTCTAAATTTTCTAAATAAAAGATTAAGATATCATCCAAGTAAACAATTACAAATTGATCCAGCATATCCCTGAAAACATCATTGATAAAGTGTTGGAAAGTGGCTGGGTCATTACAAAGTCCAAAAGGCATGACAAGATACTCAAAATGACCAAACCGTGTTCTAAAGGCAGTCTTCCATTATTCTCCTGGACGAATTCGGACAAGGTTATATGCTCCTCTAAGATCAAGTTTAGCAAATAAGTACGAAGCCTTTCAAGTAGTTATGGAATTAAAGTGTTAGGCTACTTTCACACTAGTGTTTTTATTTTCCGGTATTGAGAGCTGTCATAGGGTCTCAATACTAGAAAATAACACTTCCAATTTGTCCCAATTCATTGTCAAAGAGGACAAAATGTAACACTGAACAGAACAGAATGCTTCAAAATGCATTCCGTTCCGTTTGGTTGCGTTCACATGCCGGAGAGCAAACCGCAACATGCTGCGGTTTTCTTTCCATTAAGCGATGCAGAGCAAAACTGATCCATCATGACTAGAGTTGAGCGGACACCTGGATGTTCGGGTTCGGCAGGTTCGGCCGAACTTGAAAAAGAAGTACGGGTTCGGGTCCCGAACTTGACCTCGAACCCGAACCCCATTGAATTCAATAAGGACCCGAACTTTTGGGCACTAAAATGGCTCTAAAATAGTCCTGGAAATGGCTAGAGGGCTGCAAAAGCCATCAAAATGTGCCTTGGATAGGGAAATGACTTAAAATAACATGAAATACAGAAAAATTCAAAATAACAATCTGGATCTAGGAGTAGGAGGTTGAGGAGGTGGTGGATGTGGCGGTGTAGGTTGACGTGGCGGTATAGGTGGAAGCGGCGGTGAAGGAGGAATAGGTAGCCAACACTGATTTGTGTTATTTTTTTATTTTTAAATTAAGGTATCCCCCAAAATATTGGGACATATAACAAAATAAAACAAAGAATAAGTGCACTTGAGTACAAGAATGGATGGTTGAGGCTGGTATAAATGTCTATTCTGCACAAGGTACGGACAAGTCCTGTGGGATCCATGCCTGGTTCATTTTAATAAACGTAAGCTTGTCCACATTGGCTGTGGCCTGTGATAATGCTCTCTGCCGTATTAAACACACATTCACACAGGGCAGGTCAGCACCTCCAAGGCTGACAAAGCTTTTCCACATTTGGGCCATGCTAACCCTGCCTTTTCAGGTGCTGGTGGTGCCCCAGCTGCGTTGGCGACCTCTTTCTCCGCCTCTGCCTTCGCCTTGTGCTTCCACTGTGCCCCCGCTGTCAGGTGGGAATGCTAACATCAGCGTTTGCTTGTAGTCGTGCATCTTCCGATCAGTAACAGATGTTTTCACTAAATTTAGTTCCCTGTCAGCAATGCAGAGCAGGGGTTCATTCACGGCAATAGGGGGTTAATGTCACCCAGCAATAGAACAGAGGATTTTGAGAGATTTAGGCCCCTGTCACTCAAGCCCAGCAGGGGTTTGTATACGCCAAAAATGGTAAAATGTCACCCGACAATTGAAAATAAGAATTTTTATTAATTTAGGGCACTTTTTTAAATTAAAATGGCTCTAAAATAGTCCTTAAAAAGGCTAGAGGAATGTAAAAGGCAGTAAACTGTGCTTAAGAGCATGGCAAATGCTCTGCAAACAAATGTGGATAGGGAAATAACTTAAAATTAAATAAAATAACGAAAAATTACAAATTATTAACCTGCAACTCAGAGAAGGAGGTGGATATGGAGTCGGAGGTTGAGGAGGCGGTGAATGTGGTGTTGTAGGTGGAGGCAGCAATGGAGGAGGAACAGGTAGCCAACAATGTTTTTTTTATTTTTTTATTGGGGTAGGTAGCCCCCAAAATATTGGGACAAATAAAAAAAAAAGAAAACAAAGAATCATTGCACTTGACTTGAGTACAAAAATGTATGTTTGATGGTGGTATAAATGTCTATTCTGCACAAGTTACAGACAAGTCTTGTGGGATCCAAGCCTGGTTCATTTTCATGAAGGTGAGCTTGTCCACGTTGGCGGTGGACAGGCGGCTGCATCTGTCTGTAATGACGCCTCCTGCCGTGCTAAATACATGTTCAGAGAGTACACTGGCTGCAGGGCAGGCCAGCACCTCCAAGGCATAAAGAGCAAGCTCTGGCCATGTGGACAATTTGGAGACCCAGAAGTTGAATGGGGCAGAACCATCAGTCAGTACGTGTAGGCGTGTGCACAGGTACTGTTCCACCATGTTGTTCAAATGCCGCCTCCTGCTAACACACTCCATATCAGCAGTTGGGGCCGGTTGTTGCGGCGAGGTGACAAAGCTTTTCCACATGTCAGCCATGCTAACCCTGCCTTCTGAGGTGCTGGCGGTGACACAGCTGCGTTAGCGACCTCTTCCTCCTCCCCTGCCTTCGCGTTGTCCTTCCACTTGTCCCCCGGCGTCAGTCGGGAATGCTCCCCAGGGCGCGTCTACCAGCGTGCGCCTGTAGTCGCGCATCTTCCGATCACGCTCCAGTGAGGGAATTAAGGACGGCACATTGTCTTTGTAACGGGGATCCAGCAGGGTGGCCACCCAGTAGTCAGCACACGTTAAAATGTGGGCAACTCTGCTGTCGTGGTGCAGGCACTGCAGCATGTAGTCGCTTTTGTGTGCCAGGCTGCCCAGAGGTAAGGACAAGCTGTCCTCTGTGGAAGGCGTATCGTCTGCATCCTCCGTATCCCCCCAGCCACACACCAGTGATGGGCCCGAGCTGCGTTGGATACCACCCCGCTGTAAACATGCTTCATCCCCATCCTCCTCCTCCTCCAGTAGTGGGCCCTGGCTGGCCAAATTTGTACCTAGCCTCTGCTGTTGCAAAAATCCTCTTTCTGAGCCACTTCTAAAAGACTGGCCTGAAAGTGTTAGAGATGACCCCTCTTCCTCCTCCTCGTCCTGGGCCACATCCTCTTCCATCATCGCCCTAAGTGTTTTCTCAAGGAGACATAGAAGTGGTATTGTAACGCTGATAACGGCGTCATCGCCACTGGCCATGTTGGTGGAGTACTCGAAACAGCGCAACAGGGCACACAGGTCTCGCATGGAGGCCCAGTCATTGGTGGTGAAGTGGTGCTGTTCCGCAGTGCGACTCACCCGTGCGTGCTGCAGCTGAAACTCCACTATGGCCTGCTGCTGCTCGCACAGTCTCTCCAGCATGTACAAGGTGGAGTTCCACCTGGTGGGCACGTCGCATATGAGGTGGTGAGCGGGAAGGCCGAAGTTACGCTGTAGAGCAGACAGCCGAGCGGTGGCAGGATGAGAATGCCGGAAGTGCGCTCAGACGGCCGGGACTTTATGCAGCAGCTCAGACATGTCGGGGTAGTTGTGAATATATTTCTGCACCACCAAATTCAGCACATGTGCCAGGCAAGGGATGTGCGTCAAACCGGCTAGTCCCAGAGCTGCAACGAGATTTCGCCCATTATCGCACGCCACCAGGCCGGGCTTGAGGCCCACTGGCAGCAACCACTCGTCGGTCTGTTGTTCTATAACCTGCCACAACTCCTGCGCAGTGTGGGGCCTGTCTCCCAAACACATCAGTTTCAGAATGGCCTGCTGACGTTTACCCCTGGCTGTGCTGAAGTTGGTGGTGAAGGTCTGTCGCTGACCGGATGAGGAGGTGGTAGAAGAGGAGGAGGAAGCCGAGTAGGAAGAGGAGGCAACAGGAGGCAAAGAATGATGCCCTGCAATCCTTGGCGGCGGAAGGACGTGCACCAAACAGCTCTCCGCCTGGGGCCCAGCCGCCACTACATTTACCCAGTGTGCAGTTAGGGAGATATAGCGTCCCTGGCCGTGCTTACTGGTCCACGTATCTGTGGTTAGGTCTACCTTGCCACAGATGGGTTGCGCAGTGCACACTTGATTTTATCCGATACTTGGTTGTGCAGGGAGGACACGGCTCTCTTGGAGAAGTAGTGGCGGCTGGGAATGACGTACTGTGGGACAGCAAGCGACATGAGCTGTTTGAAGCTGTCTGTCTCCACCAGCCTAAATGACAGCATTTCAAAGGCCAGCAGTTTAGAAATGCTGGCATTCAGGGCCAGTGATCGAGGGTGGCTAGGTGGGAATTTACGCTTTCTCCCAAAGGTTTGTGAGATGGAGAGCTGACCGCTTCCGTGTGACATGGTGGAGATGCTTGGTGGCGGAGGTGGTGGTGTTGGTGGCACATCCTCTGTTTGCTGGGCGGCAGGTGCCAAGTCGTTCCTCCAGAGGCGGAGGAAGAGGTAGCTGGAGGGGCACTTTCTTGTTTTTGAAGGTGCTTACTCCACTGCAGCCCGTGTCTCGCATGTAGATGCCTGGTCATGCAGGTTGTGCTAAGGTTCAGAACGTTAATGCCTCGCTTCAGGCTCTGAAGGCACAGCGTGCAAACCACTCGGGTCTTGTCGTCAGCACATTGTGTAAAGAAGTGCCATGCCAGGGAACTTCTTGAAGCTGCCTTTGGTGTGCTCAGTCCCTGGTGACGGTGGCCAGTAGCAGGCAAACTGTTTTGGCGACGGCTGCTCTGCTTTTGCACCCTGCTCCCGCTTTTGCTAGGCTGTTGGCTCAGTCTCACCACTGCCTCTTCCTCCGAACTGTGAAAGTCAGTGGCACGACCTTTATTCCATGTGGGGTCTAGGACCTCATCGTTCCCTGCATCGTCTTCCACCCAGTCTTCCTCCCTGACATCCTTTTCAGTCTTCACACTGCAGAAAGACGCAGCAGTTGGCACCCGTGTTTCGTCATCATCAGAGACTAGCTGAGGTGGTATTCCCATGTCCTCATCAGGAAACATAAGTGGTTGTGCGTCAGTGCATTCTATATTTTTCACCCCTGGGGAAGGGCTAGGCGGATGCCCTTGGGAAACCCTGCCAGCAGAGTCTTCAAATAGCATAAGAGACTGCTGCATGACTTGAGGCTCAGACAGGTTCCCCGATATGCATGGGGGTGATGTGACAGACTGATGTGCATGGGTTTCAGGCGCCACCTGTGCGCCTTCTGCAGAAGACTGGGTGGGAGATAATGTGAATGTGCTGGATCCACTGTCGGCCACCCAATTGACTGCCGCCTGTACTTGCTCAGGCCTTACCATCCTTAGAACGGCATTAGGCCCAACCAAATATCGCTGTAGATTCTGGCAGATACTGGGACCTGAGGTAGTAGGTTCAGTAGGACGTGTAGCTGTGGCAAAACATCCACGTCCTCTCCCTGTACCAGAGGCTCCACCAACACCACCACCACGACCATGACCGCGTCCCTTATTAGAAGTTTGCCTCATAGTTAGCGTTCGCAAAGCAAAGTAAAAAGTGGTTAAGTATGTTAAAAAATAATTAACAGCAAATATAAACCCTGATTTAGGGTATTGCACTCTATTTTATTTTTTTACTCTATGACAGCGGTATTTGTGGCCTAAATGTGACACTCACTTATGCATGTCTTATCCCACATGTGCAGTATATCAGAGGCTTTTTTCACCCCAGTAACCAAAAAGCCGTATTTATGGCCTAAATGTGACAGTCACTTATGCATGTGTAATACCAGATGTGCAGTATATTAGAGGGTTTTTTCACCCTAACCAAAAAGCTGTATTTCTGTCCTAAATGTGACAGTCACTTATGCTTGTCTAATCCCAGATGTGCAGTATATAAGAGGGTTTTTTCACCCCAGTATGCCAAAGCCGTATTTATGGCCTAAATGTGACAGTCACTTATGCATGTGTAATCCCAGATGTGCAGTATATAAAAAGGTTTTTTCACCCCAGTATGCCAAAGCTGTATTTCTGGACTTGCAGATAGTGCACCAGCATAGGCTATCGTTGCATAAAATGGCTGCCGATCATGTATTGATATTGACTAACTGAAGGAAAAAAAGTTCATTTTCAGCCGTAGTTGGCTCAGGGCAGGCTTAAAAAAATTGTGCACTGCACCCACAAAATACTTTTTCTGTAGATCGCTGAGTACATAAACCTGTTCTTGATAAGATTTCTCCCTGATCTCTCCCTCACAGCAGCTGCAGCCTCTCCCTACACTAATCCGAGCAGAGCGATGGGCGGCTCTACGTGACTCCAGCTTAAATATAGGCTGGGTCACATGCTGCAGTTGGCCAATCACAGCCATGCCAATAGTAGGCATGGCTGTGATGGCCTTTTGGGGCAAGTAGTATGGAGCTTGTTGATTGGCTGCTTTGTAGCCTTTAAAAAAGTGCCATAAAAATCGCCGAACACCGAACCCAAACTTTTACGTAAATGTTCGGGTCCGGGTTCCAAAAAAGCTAAAGTTTGGTTCGAATCCGAACTTTACAGTTCGGGTTCGCTCAACTCTAATCATGACCCACAATGCAAGTCAATGGGGTATAACTCCTTAAGGACACAGTCATATTTCACCTTAAGGACCAGGCCATTTTTTGCAAATCTGACCAGTGTTATTTTATGTGTGAATAACTTTAAAACGCTTTTGCTTATCCAGGCTATTCTCAGATTTTTTATTACATATTGTACTTCATGACACTGGTAAAATGGAGTAAAAAAAATATTTTTTATTTATAAAAAAAAATACCAAATTTACCAAAAATGTTTAAAAATTTGAAAATTTCCAAGTTTCAATTTCTCTACTTCTATAATACATAGTAATACCTCCAAAGATAGATACTACTTTACATTCCCCATATGTCTACTTTTTGTTTGGATCATTTAGATTTTTTGGGGACTTTACAAGGCTTAGAAATTTAGAAAAAAATCTTGATATAAAAAAAAAAATCAAAAACCCTCTTTTTAAGGACCAGATCAGGTCTGAAGTCACTTTGTGAGGCTTACACAATAGAAACCACCCCATTCTATTCAAAACTTTTACAAATGTTGTTAACCCTTCAGGTGTTCCACAAGAGTTATTGGCATATGGAGATAAAATTTCAGAATTTCGATTTTTGGGGGGAAAATTTTACATTTTAATAATTTTTTTCCAGTAACAAAGCAAGGGTTAACAGCCAAACAAAACTCTATATTTATTGCCCTTATTCTGTAGTTTGCAGAAACACCCCATATGTGGCCATAAACTACTGTACGGGCACACGGTAGGGCGTAGAGGGAAAGGTGCGCCTTGTGGTTTTTGGAAGGCAGATTTTGCTGGACTGGTTTATTTACACCATGTCCAATTTGAAGCCCCCCTGATGCACCCTTAGAGTAGAAACTCCATAAAAGTGACCCCATTTTAGAAACTACAGGATAAGGTTGCAGTTTTGTTAGGACTATTTTTAGGGTACATATGATTTTTGGTTGCTCTATATTACATTTTTGTGAGGCAAGGTTACCAAAAATAGAAATTCTGAAATGTCATCTCCATTTGCATAAACTGTTGAGGAACACCTAAAGGGTTAAAAAAAATTGTAAAATCAGTTTTGAATACCTTGAGCGGTGTAGTTTCTTAGATGGGGTCACTTTTATGGAGTTTATACTGGGGTGCATCAGGGGTTCTTCAAATGGGACATGGTACCAAAAAAAAGGCCATCAAAATTTGCCTTACAGAAACCATACGGGTTTCCTTTCCTTCTATGCCCTGCCGTTCGGTCATACAGCAGTTTACAACCACATATGGGGTGTTTCTGTAAAATGCGCAATCAGAGTAAAAAATATAAAGTTTTGTTTGGCTGTTAACCCTTGCTTTGTTACTGGAAAAAACTGATTAAAATGGAAAATTTGCCAAAAAATTGCTGTTTTGGCACAGTTTTTATTTAATTTTTTTGACCGTGTTCATCTCAGGGGTTAGGTCATGGGGTATTTTTATAGAGCAGATTCTTGTGGACGCGGAGATACCTATTATGTCAATTTTTTTTACATTGATTTAGGTTTTACACTATTTTGTCCTTTTATAAACAAAAAATAAAACATTTTAGTATCTCCATAGTCTTTTTTTTTAGTTTTTAGCTGATTATCTTAGTTAGGGGCTCATTTTTTTGCGGTATGAGAGGACGGTTTTATTTGCACTATTTTGGGGCATATGACTTTTTGATCGCTTGCTATTACACTTTATTTGCACCGTTTTTATTAAAAAATGTTGACCGAGTTCATCTGAGGGTTCATGGGGTATTTTTATAAAGCAGATTCTTACTGACGTGGCGATACCTAATATGTCTACATTTTTTATTTATTTTAGTTTTACAAAATAATATTTTAGACTTTTTTTTTTTCGTTTTAGTGTCTCAAGTCTGAGAACCATAGTTTTTTTTTCGATTGTCAGTGGCTAAATGGAATTAAAATTGGGGAAGGGGATTATAAATTTTGTACTCCATAGAAGTGTGGTACTCCCTGAAGCAACCGTAAATGCAGAGGCCTGGATGATTTGGGCACGTGTCACACTGAGTGGTGGTGTCCTTCTGTATCCCCCTCCTGTTACACACTCTGCGCTTTTTTGGGGACCGTCCCTTCTTTCCAGTATGGGGGACCACACCTGGAAAGTGTTGGCCAGGGACTATCCGGGCGCCTCCAGTTCCCGATGTACTCCGGCCTGCTCTTTCCCGGTCAGAAAAGATCAGGGCCTTGAGGACTGCCTCATAGAACTGAAGGAATTTCCCAGTGTTGCCAGCGCTCCGGGACAGCACAAAAGAGTTGTACAAGGCAACCTGTACCAAGTAGACCACAACTTTTTTGAACCATGCCCGGGTTTAATGTGGATAACTGAAATTTAATGTGGATAAGTGCAAGATAATGCACCTGGGGCGTAAAAACCCAAGGGCAGAATATAGAATATTTGACACAGTCCTGACCTCAGTATCTGAGGAAAGGGATTTAGGAGTAATTATTTCAGAAGACTTAAAGGTGGGAAGACAATGTAATAGAGCAGCACGAAATGCCAGCAGAATGCTTGGATGTATAGGGAGAGGTATAAGCAGTAGAAAGAGGGAGGTGCTCATGCCGCTGTACAGAGCAACTAGTGAGACCTCATCTGGAGTATTGTGCGCAGTACTGGAGGCCATATCTCCAGAAGGATATAGATACTCTAGAGAGAGTTCAGAGAAGAGCTACTAAACTGGTACATGGATTGCAGGATAAAACTTACCAGGAAAGGTTAAAAGACCTTAATATGTATAGCTTGGAAGAAAGAAGAGACAGAGGGGATATGATAGAAACTTTTAAATACATAAAGGGAATCAACTAGGTAAAGGAGGAGAGCATATTTAAAAGAAGAAAAACTACCACAAGAGGACACAGTTTTAAATTAGAGGGGCAAAGTTTTAAAAGTAATATCAGGAAGTATTACTTTACTGAGAGAGTAGTGGATGCATGGAATAGCCTTCCTGCAGAAGTGGTAGCTGCAAATACAGTGAAGGAGTTTAAGCATGCATGGGATAGGCATAAGGCTATCCTCCATATAAGATAGGGCCAGGGACTATTCATAGGATTCAGATATATTAGGCAGACTAGATGGGCCAAATGGTTCTTATCTGCCGACACATTCTATGTTTCTATGTTCTATGTTTCTATGTTTTGAGCATGGCATTTTATGGCTTGAGGACTTGATCAGAGAAATCAACTCCTCCCATATACCGATTGTAGTCGATGATACAATCGGGCTTGAGGACAGTTGCTACGGTACCTCGCACAGGGACAGGGGTGATGCCGTTACCGTGAATTGTGGACAGTACAAGGACATCCCTCTTGTCCACGTACAGGTGGTAACCTTTATCTAGCAGTGGGTGTATAAGGTCCCACACAAGTTTCCCGCTAACACCCAGAGTGGGGGGACATTCTGAGGGTTCAATACGAGAATCTCGCCCCTCGTACACACAAAACTTGTAAGTGTACCCTGAGGTACTCTCACAAAGTTTGCACAGCTTCATGCCATACCTCGTCCGCTCAGAGGGAATATACTGGCAGAAAATGAGTCTCACATTGAAAGCAATGAGAGATTCATTAACTGCGACCTCCCTTCCGGGTACATAGGCCTCCAAAAATTTGGCCCCGAAGTAATCAATGACCAGCCTGATTTTGTACAGGCGGTCATAGGCAAGATCACCTCGGGAGGGACATGCTGCATTATCTGCATAATGCAGGCATTTCCGGACGGCCTCAAACCGGGTATGTGTCATGGCCGTACTGTAAAGTGGGGTCTGGTAGAGGACGTCCCCACTCCAGAAATGCCTGACACTGGGTTTTTTGACTAGGCCCATGTGCAGCACGAGGCCCCAAAACGTCCTCATCACGGCTGCACTGACCGGAGTCCAGCACGGGCCCTAGCTAAAAAGGTAGAGCAATGAACTGTTGGGCAAACATGTTAGTTTGCTCCACCATCAGATTCACAAAGTGGTCACTGAAAAAAAGACTAAAATAGGAATCAGGCCGCGTGGCGCCCTGTGTCCTTAAGTACCAGGACATCAAAATCAGGAATCCAGGCTCAAAATGCTCTGTGGTACACCATGCAAGTTCACCGGTAGGGGGCTCCGGTGGACTTAACTGGTCTGCCGGAAAACTAGTACGAGCGCCAGAGCTTCTCGTACTAGTGTGGGCCACAGGGTCCCTAGCATGGTGGTTCCCTTTCTCCGTCTGGCGGCGTCTCCACCGCCTTTGGGGATCATCATCATCGCTACATGATGAGGAGAACGCGGATGACAAAAGGAAATTGAGGTCATCCTCGGGCTCTCTGAGTCGGAGGCAAGCTGGGCGTATGCCTCCTCAGCCGAGAACATCCGGCGGGCCGTAGGGGAGTGTGTGTGTGCGTGTGTGTGTGCAAATCTTTATTTAGTGTGCGTGCGTGTGGGGGCACGGGTGTTCACGTACTTATCTCTAAAACTAACAGAAAAAATAAATAAAAAAAGGCCAAAAAATTTGAAAAAAATATATAAAAAATCCAAACTCGCTGGGGGGGGGGGGGGCGCAGGGGGGAAAGCTGCAGCACCCCTGGGGGGTCTAAGGTCACACAGCTGTGCTGTGGACCCCAGACACTCGAATTAGGGTGATGCAACAGTTAAAACTTTTTTTTTTTTTCACTAAACCTTCTCTGAATATCCCTGTCTAACCTAACCTGTCCCTAACCTTTCCCTAAATACCTTTTAGTGCCAGATGGCACTGTGGAGTATCATAATGGGGGTGCTGGGCACAGATGGGGGTGCTGGGTCTGGAGATCCGATGCAGGCTCCTCTCTCCTCGCTCCTGGACACAGAAAGGAGGAGGAGAGCTGCAGCAAGTTAAACCTCCTGCCCACCCTGCAGCCAATCAGAAGCGATTCTAGGAGGTGATGTCACCATGACCTCCCAGGATCGCAGGACGGTGATTGGTGGTGTATTATCACACCACCGATCACCGTCCTATTCCGGGTTATCGGGTCACCAGAAACCCGAATTACCCGAAAACCCAGCAAACCGCAGGTCTGAATTGACCTGCGGTTTGCTGCGATTGCCGACATGGGGGAGTCACAGGACCCCCCTGGGCATTGTACCAAGGTGCCTGCTGAATGATTTCACAGGAAGAAAAGGAACATCCCTCGGCGCAAGGATCCAACCAGAGGTGGACGGTGAATCTTTAAGAGTTTTATTGCAATCACACAACGCGTTTCGGGGAAAGGGTCCCCTTCATCAGGTGAAGAATATTTCATATTGATGCAATATTCTTCACCTGATGAAGGGGACCCTTTCCCCGAAACGCGTTGTGTGATTGCAATAAAACTCTTGAAGATTCACCGTCCACCTCTGGTTGGTTCCTTGCGCCGAGGGATGTTCCTTTTCTTCCTGTCATTTTAATCCTCCGTGTGGGCCTAGGCACGCTTATCCGAGGACATCTACATCCGTGGCTGCATACCAACCTTCATATTGGGGATTAAATCATCTCCCACATGCCTACAATAGTGTTGTGCCTATAATTGTGCAACTCTGCAAGGTGAGCCTCCCAAGTTGGGATTTAATCCGAATTTCCAAATGTTTTTACCCTATGGTGCGCCCTCTCTCTTTTGTTTACACAGTAAACAACTTGCCTTTATACGTATGCTGAATGATTTGAGCAGGCACCTTGTTCCGATCACCGCACGCCGCACGGCGGTGATCGGAAATACACAGGGCGTACAGGTCCTTAAGTACCAGGACATCAGGGCGTACCTGTACGCCCTGTGTCTTTAAGAAGTTAACTCTGACACAATCTGAAACAATAGAAAATGGATCCGTCCCCCATTGACTTTCAATAAAGTTAAAGGGAGTCTTTCACCTAAAATGACCATTATACACCACAAACATGATGATATCCATTACATTCCCCATATTATAATCTTACCTTTCATATTGCTGTCCGTCACCTATTCTCTCTTAAAAACGCTTTTAATCCATATGCTAAATAGGTTCTGAAGGTGCCCAGGGGCGGCGTTTATGCGGCCGGTGCCCAGGCTCCACGGCGCTGTTCAAATCAAACCCCTCCCCTTTCACCCCTCTGGCCCGCCCTCGGTTCTTGAGATACCATCCTTCAGTCAATGACAAATCCGGCGCCTGCGCCTGCGCACTCTATTACCCACTAGGGCAGAGGCAGCAGAGCGTTTAATGCGCATGCGCCGGCCCGTACATCCCGATATTTTGGCAGTTTACTTCCGCCGGCTAGATCGGGCCGGCGCATGCGGATTAAATGCTCTGCTGCCTCTGCCCTAGTGGGTAATGGAGTGCGCAGGCGCAGGCGCCGGATCTGTCATTGACTGGAGGATGGTATCTCAAGAACCGAGGGCGGGCCAGAGGGGTGAAAGGGGAGGGGTTTGATTTGAACAGCGCCGTGGAGCCTGGGCACCGGCCGCATAAACGCCGCCCCTGGGCACCTTCAGAACCTGATTAGCATATGGAATAAAAGTGTTTTTAAGAGAGAATAGGCGACGGACAGCAATTTGAAAGGTAAGATTATAATATGGGGAATGTAATGGATATCATCATGTTTGTGGTGTATAATGGTCATTTTAGGTGAAAGACTCCCTTTAATGACGGATCCGCCTTGGCTATGTTAAAGATAATACAACCGGATCCTTTCATATTGGATGCAGACTGTTGTATTATCAGTAATGGAAGCGTTTTTGCTGATCCATGACGGATCCTGCAAAAAGCGCTGGTGTGAAAGTAGCCTTAGGTGAGTGTAAATGTGTGTCACCGCCAGTTCTGTGAGAAGATCTGGCAGACGTTTTTCTCTACCTCTTGTATGATGTTCTTTGTTTTGGTTTCACTTTCTCATCTCCTTTCCTTCTGCCAGGTGTCACTTATTTTGACTAATCATCTTCCTTTATAATCCCTCCCATACTGCCTCACTTTGCGGTTTATACTACTTCCTGGATGAGGTGCTCACTGCTGGAGGCTGCTTCTGCTGTTTGTACAGATAAGTCTTTTACTTTATTGTGTTTCCTTGCTGGCTTGATTCTAGGTGACCCTGACTCCGTCCTTTTTAAGTGCAGGGAGCCGGTGTCCCCTCACTATTATAGGGTTTTCAGGTGTCACACAGTATTAGGTCTACAATACAGACCCTTGCATGTGAATAGCAGTAGGGAGAGCTCTTAGGGTTTTATATGGCTCACCTATAAGCTCCTTAGTTTGGGATCAAGCCAGTCGCTCGTTTATTTATATGTTACAGCTCTCTGCTAACTTCATCCGTGACATTATAAACCGTCTTAAGCATGGATCCGGTTTCAGCCTTGATTGACCGCATGCAAGGTCTTTCTCTGGATGTAGCAGATCTTCGTAAAACTGTGTCTCAGTTTCAAGTGACCGGTTCTGTTGGCGTTCATGGAGTTTGTTTCGAGCCTAAGATCTCGCTCCTGGATACGTTCTCTGGGGGTAGTGAGAATTTTGTTCACATTAGAGAGGCTTGCAAACTCCATTTTCGCCTACTTCCCCATTCCTCTGGTGATGAGGAGCAGAGGGTGGGGATCATCATCTCGCTGCTCAGGGATAACGCTCAGTCTTGGGCCTTTTTGCTGCCGGTGGGGGCATGGCTCTCCAATCGGTGGATGATTTTTTTGTAGCCCTGGGGCAGATATATGATGACCCGGATCGTATTGCTCTGGCTGAATCAAAACTGCGTCTTTTATGCCAGAGTAAACAGTCTGCAGAGATACATTGTTCTGATACTGGTTGGAATGATGCTGCACTCCGAAGTCAATTTTGCCATGGTCTTTCGGAAAGATTGAAAGATGCATTCGCTTTTCATGAGAGACCAGCGTCGTTAGAGTCAGTCTCTAGCTGTTCGTATTGACAAGCGTCTTAGAGAGACAGAGGAGACTACCTTTTCCTGTCATATTCAGCCCAAGGATAGTGGGGCTGTCTCATTCAGTGCGCAGGGGTCTCAGTCTTTCTCAATCACCTCTGAGGAGGAAGCCATGCAGCTGGGTTTGCTTGCCTCTGATAGTAGAGGATTCAGCTCTCAGAGTAGGGTTTGTTTCTGTTGTGGGGGTATAAATCATTTGGCTAAGGTTTGCCCCTCTAGGAGATTCATGGCGTTTTCTGAGGGTAATAAAAACAAAACAAAACAAAAAAAAAACTTTATGAAAACTTTCATTTGCTACTATTGGCAAGGTTGATGCGGAAATTGAAGGTTTGCTGTTTGCTTGTAGTTCCCGTTTTCTCCTACCTGCCGGGGTTTCGCTAGACCGCAAGAACATTGTGAGATTTTTGTAGATAGTGGAGCAGCTGTCAATCTCATTGATAATCAATTTGCAACAATGCATGGTTTCCAGGTATGCACTTTGGAAAAGGATATACCTGTTTTTGCTATCGATTACCCTCCACTTTCTCAAAGATCGTTAAAGGACATAGTTCACAATATCCGTTTGATTGTGGGTGACGCTCATAATGCGGATATGTCATGTTTCGTCTTAAGCAGATTACCTACTCCTCTAGTGTTGGGGCTACCCTGGGTCACTAAGCATAACCCCACCATTGATTGGCAAGCAAGGCAAATAAATGGTTGGAGTGAGTTTTGCAGAGAGAATTGCTTTACAGCGTCTCTTTCAGAGGTTTCTACCAAGACTGTGCCATCTTTTCTCTCTGAATTTTCGGATGTGTTTTCCGAGAGTGGTGTCCAGGAGTTGCCCCCTCACCGGGAGTACGACTGCCCTATTAATCTCATCCCAGGCGCCAAGCTGCCAAAATCACGACTATACAATCTCTCCCAACCTGAAAGAGTCGCTATGCGTACTTAAATTTCTGAGAGCCTGAGAAAGGGACACATCTGACCCTTGAAGTCACCTGTTGCCGCTGGGTTTTTTTTTGTTAAGAAAAAAGATGCTTCTTTAAGACCTTGTCTGGATTTCAGGGAGCTGAACCGTATTGCGATTCCTGACCCATATCCGCTTCCTCTGATCCCGGACCTGTTTACCCAGATTTGTTGGGGCTAAAGTTTTTTCTAAGTTCTCTTTAAGAGGGGCATACAACTTAGTCAGGGTCAGGGAAGGGGACGAATGGAAGACAGCCTTCAATACCCCTGAGGGTCATTTCGAGAATTTGGTTATGCCCTTTGGTTTGATGAATGCTGCGGCCGTCTTCCAACATTTTGTGAACAGCATTTTTTATCATTTAATGGGGAAATTTGTACTGGGGTATCTAGATGACATTTAGATTTTTTCTCCTGATTTCAATACTCATCGGCACCACCTATGTCAGGTCTTGCTGATTCTGTGGGAGAATAAATTATACGCTAAACTGGAAAAATGTGTGTTTGCGGTTCCGGAGATTCAATTTCTTGGTTTTCTTCTCTCCGCTTCTGGTTTTTGGATGGACCCTGAGAAGGTCCGCGCTGTGCTTGATTGGGAGCTTCCTGAGAATCAGAAGGCGCTGATGCGGTTTTTGGGTTTTGACAATTATTACAGAAAGTTCATTTTTAATTATTCCTCTGTTGTTAAGACACTCACTGATATGATACTAAAAAGGGGCGGATTTTTCCTTGTGGTCGGTAGATGTGCTTAAAGCCTTTTCTAGTATTAAAGAGAGTTTTGCTTCCGCTCCCATTTTTGTACAACCTGATGTCTCTCTACCTTTTATTGTTGAGGTGGATGCTTCTGAGGTGGTTGTGGGTGCAGTCTTATCTCAGGGTCCTTCTCCTGCCAAATGGCTACCGTGTGCCTTTTTCTCAAGGAAACTCTCCTCTGCAGAGAGAAATTACGATGTGGGAGATAGGGAGTTGTTGGCCATCAGATTAGCTTTTGAGGAATGGCGCCATTGGTTAGAGGGAGCCAGACACCCTATTACCGTGTTTAACGACCATAAGAATCTGGCCTACTTGGAATCGGCCAAGTGTCTGAACCCGAGACAGGCCAGATGTTGTTTGTTCTTTTCTAGGTTTAATTTTGCTGTTACGTTCCGCCCTGGGGTTAAAAATGTGAAGGTGGATGCCCTGTCACGTTGTTTTCCGGGAGGGGGGAACTTTGAAGACCCAGGTCCCATTTTGGCTGAAGAGTTTGTTGATCATATTGTTAAATTGCATGGCATTCCTTCAGACATTGTTTCTGATAGGGGCACGCAATTTGTTTCCAGATTCTGGAAGGCCTTCTGTTCTCACTTGGGGGTTCGGTTGTCTTCTGGTTTACCTGATGAGGAGAGATTTTCCTTGTCTTTGTCATTTATTTGGCAAAAGATTCAGGGTAATCTGAAGAGGATGAGTGAGAGATATAAGTGTGTGGCGGATAAGAGACGTGTGCCTGGTCCGGACCTCAATTTGGGTGATCTGGTGTGGCTGTCTACAAAGAATATCAAACTGAAGGTTCCCTCCTGGAAGTTGGGTCCTAAGTTTATTGGACCTTACAAGATCTTGTCCGTCATCAATCCCGTTGCCTTCCGTCTTGATCTTCCTCAGACTTGGAAGATCCATAATGTTTTTCACAGGTCCCTATTAAAACCTTATGTCCAACCCACTGTACCCTCCTCTTTGCCGCCTCCTCCAATTATTGTTGATGGTAATCTTGAATTTCAGGTCTCTAGGATTGTGGATTCTCACATTATCCACGGTTCTCTTCAGTACCTCGTTCATTGGGAGGGTTATGGTCCTGAGGAGAGGATGTGGCGGACATTAAGGCCACTCGTCTCATCAGGGCTTTCCATAGGTCTCATCCTGAGAAGGTGGACTCTGAGTGTCCGGATTCCACCAGTAGAGGGAGGAGTACTGTCACCGCCAGTTCTGTGAGAAGATCTGGCAGACGTTTTTCTCTACCTCTTGTATAATGTTCTTTGTTTTGGTTTCACTTTCTCATCTCCTTTCCTTCTGCCAGGTGTCACTTATTTCGACTAATCATCTTCCTTTATAATCCCTCCCATACTGCCTCACTTTGCGGTTTATACTACTTCCTGGATGAGTTGTTCACTGCTGGAGGCTGCTTCTGCTGTTTGTACAGATAAGTCTTTTACTTTGTGTTTCCTTGCTAGCTTGATTCTAGGTGACCCTGTCTCTGTCCTTTTTAAGTGCAGGGAGACGGTGATCATGTCCCCTCACTATTATAGGGTTTTCAGGTGTCACACAGTACGTGGGCATACAATCGTCTACAATACAGACCCTTGCATGTGCATAGCAGTCAGGGAGAGCTCTTAGGGTTTTATAGGGCTCACCTATAAGCTCCTTAATTTGGGATCAAGCCAGTCGCTCGTTTATTTATATGTTCCAGCTATCTGCTAACTTCATCCGTGACAATGTGATTGTGTAAGCAGAGTACTCTCCTTACAATCACATCCAAGGTCATGGTTGCAGTGAATGACAAAGTGACCTCTCTTGGCCTGTCATGTTGGGTTTATCGTGACACTCTGTAATGTCACTTCTTCTTTAGAGCAATATGGGAAAAATAAATTAGTGCAAATAATGTCACACAAAAAAAACCACACACACACACACTGGCACATGATGCAGTTACATGCATGGCAAAAAGAAAAAACACAATGGATGTCTGAGAAACAAAAGAATCCCAGGCAATGAGGAAAAAACAGAATAAGAAATATATGGAACAGCTTACCCAAACTCTCCGCACCTTCCAATACTCCATTGTGTGCAGAAAAATACAGGGCTGGCCACCTGCGTGTTCTATGTTATATCCAGATTTCCAGCACCTTTAAAATATAAAATTTCTTTATTCAGTCCATGGAAAATAACAAGTTAAAATATTAAACTGCCAGTTAGGGAAAAATATCAGACCCAGAACATGCTGTGATTAAAAATAAAATAAAATTGACACAAAAAATTTACCTCAATGATGAAAAAAAAAATGCCACTACAAAAAAACCTTTCCTGCATTTAATATTTGTCAAAGACTGGAGGTGGAATCTTTTGCCTGAAAACACCAGTTATATACCACACCAAAAAGGCAAAACGCCCTAAAAAATACCCAAAAGGTGTGAAACCAGCAATAAGATTAACAAATAATTGTCTTCACACTAAAAAAACTTTTTCCTCTTTTGGCAATAATTGCCTGCAATGCTGCACAAAGATTCTTTGCAAAACATGTGTGTCGAGATTGTAATTATGTTGTCTAAGTAATTATAAGTCATAGTCATAACGCTTGCATATTTGCTGCAGTATTTATGATATTGAACACTTCATGGGCTAGTTCCTTGTCTTCATTAGTAATGTGTTTGTTAATGAGTTTTACCTAATAGACAATCAATACTTCCATTAAAGTGTACTGCAGATCTGTAGAAAAGTAAATCGTTTATGTTTCGATTCACACAAAACTTTTGCTTTTCAGACCTTGTAGAAACTTTTTATTTGATAAACACTAGAAAATGCTTACTGATATTATACTGAACACTGTGCCATTGAGATAATGATTGTATAACTTTATGTAGGTAAAATGGCTGCACTTGTGAGGACATGGAGAAAGGAACTCTGGGAAGGTGAGATCCCCTATAATGCCATGCATGCAGCCAATCAGCAGCCAGCCCTGAGATGTCACAGCCCTATAAATAGCCTCAGCCAACTTGGATTCTGCCATTTACCAGTGCACTTAGTGCAGGGAGAGACATCTGCAGGCGCTAGCGACAGTGATAGAAAAAACGTCATTGTGCTAAAAAAAACTATTTACAATTGCAGGGAAAGATTATTTAAGGTGTAGAGAAAAGATAGGGAGGAATCATTCCACAGCATGTATGTTGAACAGGGTTCAGTGGGTTCAGTAGAGGAGGTGACAGCCTGGGTAATAGGAACAATACGATTACACCTTGCTGCACTGACTGGGGATCCAGTTTGCCATTATACAGCTCTGTAATTCCAGCAAACCATTCTTATTGGGGTGCAAGTGCTGTTTGATACAGCCATTAACAGGGTTTATCATAAGTAAATATTTATACATCTTATTTTCACTTATGGGGTGTAGTTATACGTTCTAAAGCATTTTTTGGCTTGTATTAGTGGGGAAAAAAGGGCTTATTAGTTGTTGTGTGGTAAATTGCTAAAATTACAGCACTTCCTGTAATGTATTAGATGAAAAATAAAAAATATATTTGGCGCTCAGCGGTGCAGTTATCTGTTGTAAAGCCTTTTGTGGTGTGTTATTTATTGCATGTAACAGTATGTCAGACAAAGAAGAGCCAGGCCCTGCACAGGGGAGTGGCAGAGGTCTAAATGTTTCTGGCGCGGGCAGAGGTCGTAGCAAAGTAAGGGGGCATGGTAGCAGGGGTCGCAGTGAGAGGCCTGAGCTCCCAGTGTCATCTAGTGGTCGTGTCTTGACCAGCAACCCAGGGGTTCATGAATGGTTGACTCGGTCATTGACTTTGTCCCAAGTGACATCAGACACCCCCAGCCAAGAGTTGGTGGGTTCGTCAGACCCAACCCTTAGATGTCATGGCCTGGGAGCAGGCCCTGTGCCCTCACCTGTCCTCAACTTGCCCCCGCCCTTTTCTGTTCCTCAGCCAAAGAAGTACTATATGCATTGTATGCTGTGGGCTCAGCCCCACTATACAGCGAGGACGAGCTACTAGAGGACAGTCAGCAGCTACTGCCCAGCCAAGATCTGGAGGAGACATCCGCCACTTCCTCCGCTAGGCGGGCAAGTTGTGATGAGGAGAGTGGCGTGAGAGCTGGTGTTGCGAGTGGTCAGACCGTTGAGGAGATCATCAGTGACATGCAGACAGTACTCAATGATGATGATATAGCTGATCACACTTGGGAGCCGGGTGACGAAGGGGCTTCTTCATCATCGGAAGAAGAGGGTGGCAGCAAGGCCATCTCTAGACAGGAGTACTCCCCTCAGTCACTTTGATTTCAGCCAGTGGCAGCTCATGTGTGACATCTGCCGTTTGTTTAGGCCTTTTTAGGAGGCCACGTTATTTGTCAGTCGCCGGGACTACGGGATGAACAATGTCATTACACTGCTTCATGTAATGGAACAGATGCTGTTAAATCTTGCTTGTCAGGTGACTGGAGACCGGGCGCCTAGATCTCACGGCCACATGAGCCCTGTGGGGGCTGAACTGGAGGAGGAGGAGAAGGAGGACACTGGAGCACAAGCAATGTGTAGCAAAATTGGTGCTTTTTCAACACAGGTGACTGGAGAAGAGGAGCGGGAGCAGCAGGACCAACCAGAGGAGCTAGAGGGCGATGAGCAGAGGACCCAGACACACCGTGGCAGTATCCAGTGGAGATGGAGGCAGGGAGTCCCTCCAAGTCACTTGCACAAATGGCCCGCTGCATGCTCACTTGCTTGAGTAGTAACAGCCAAATTGTCACCATTCGGCAAAGGGATAACTTCTGGCTCTCCACCTTGTTCGACCATCACTACTGGTCCAAAATGGGGGCTTTTTTTTTACACCCGCTGAGAGGGACTACAAACTGAACTACTATAGAGACATCCTATGTAGTCAGTTGGCTGCTGCCTATCTGCTCCATCGTCTATCCTCTTGCAGGTCTGACCAGGACCCCTGTGCTCACGTTTCACTGCTATGACAGCTGAGGAGGGGTGGGGTGGCAGGAGCAGTACCAGCTCTATCAGCAGCAGCCTAAGTCAAAAGTCAGGCGTGAATCAGCCAGGATTTCCACCCACCAATTCCTGGTGCATCAGACTAAATCATCCATGGTGCCACAGCAAAACTTTGACAAAAGAGACTGGTTTCTTCTGGCTACCTGCCTCAACTACTATTCTGATGCTGCCACCCGCCTGATGCCAAGCATCTGATGACAAGTGCTCTTTCTTTCACCCACCATCTTCAGCTGCTACTGGTATTGCCACCCACCTCCACACTATGTCACCTTGCCACTCTGTGGTCTCCTCATGCTGCTGCCACCTCCACATTATGCCACCTTGTCACTCTGTGGCCTCCTGATGCTGCTACCACCTCCACAATGTCATTTTACCACTCCTTGGCCTCCTTCTGATGCTGCCGCCACCTCCACACTGTCATTGTGCCACTCTGTAGCCTCCTCCTGATGCTGCCATCACCTCCAGAATCTGACGGATCAGAGGAAGGGCAAAATAATTAGTGAAGTAGACACAAACTTACTGCTGACACCCTCTTCACTCTGTCGGGAGGCTCTACTTGTATAACTGTTTAATAGAACAGGTTCTGTAGGCATCCAGTTCATACTTGAGTTATTTGGTCAGTTTTGGCCCCTGTGACTGCCCAAATAAGTGAAGTATGCAGTGATTCTAAGAGTGACGCCTGTCTTTTGCATGTCATATGGACTATGCATGTTACTGCAAGGCAGTGTTCGACACCACTATAAAGGCTATTATCAGCCAGGAAATAGCCATTTTTAACGTGATTCACCGCAAATAAATTCAGATCGAACTGAATTCGGATTGAACCAAATTTTTGCATGGATAGAGTGGAGGCTTGGGCAGAGAAGTGGCAGATGAGGTTTAACACTGACAAATAGGTAAGGTTATGTACATGGGAAAGAATAATGCAAGTCACCAGTACATACTAAATGGCAAAACACTGGATAACACTGACATGGAAAAGGACCTAGGAATTTTAATGAACAGCAAACTAAGCTGCAGAAACCAGTGTCAGGCAGCTGCTGCCAATAGACCAATAAGATAATGGGTTGCATCTAATGGGGCATAGCTGCCCGTGATGAGAACATAGTCCTACCACTTTACAAATCACTGGTAAGACCACACATTGAGTACTGTGTACAGTTCTGGGCTTCTGTGAACAGACATAGCAGAGCTGGAGAGTGTTCAGAGGAGGGCAACTAAAGTAATAACTGGAATGGGTAGACTTCAGTACCCTGATAGATTATCAACATTAGGGTTATTCACTTTAGAAAAAAAGACGACTGGGGGGAGATCTAATAACTATGTATAAATATATCATGGGTCAGTACAGAGATCTCTCCCATCATCTATTTATCCTCAGGACTGTGACTGTGACGAGGGGACATCCTCTGCGTCTGGAGGAAAGAAGGTTTGTACACAAACATAGAAGAGGATTCTTTACGGTAAGAGCAGTGAGACTATGGAAATCTCTGCCTAAGGAGGTGGTGATGGTGAGTTCGCTAAAAGAGTTCAAGAGGGGCCTGGATGTATTTCTGGAGTGCAATATTACAGGCTATAGTTACTAGAGAGGGGTCATTGATCCAGGGAGTTATTATGATTGCCTGATTGGAGTCGAGTAGGATTTTTTTCCCCCTCAAGAGGGCAAAATTGGCTTCAACGTCACAGTATTTTTTTGCATTCCTCTGGATCAACTTGCAGGATAACAGGCCAAACTAGATGGACAGATGTCTTTTTTCGGCCTTATAAACTATATTACTATGTTAATCAAATTTTAGAAAAATTTGCTCATCTCTAGTAAGAACATAATCAGGACTCCTATACTGCTGAACTGATTCATTTGTCAACAGGGGTGGAGGAAAATATGTGGAAGGGGAGGCAAGCACCAAGTCTTTCTTCCATGGAAGAAATCAGCACTATAGCGATTCTCTCCCTCCTTCTCTCTCACTCTGTACCTTTTTTTCTCTCTCTCTCCTGCCCAACCCCAAAGATTCACTCGAATTGAATTTGGATTCAGATATTTACAAATGAGTTCAGAAAGTGTTGAGTCCCTTTGACTTTTTCACATTTTGCTATGGTGCAGCTTTGTTCCAAAATTACATAAATAAATCCATTTTCCCCATTTTAATCTGCACTCAATACCCCATAATGAGTAAATAAAAACTTTAAAAAATGTGGCAATATTATTACAAAAGGAAAAACTAAATTTGCATGGATATAAGTATTCAGAACCTTTGCTATGGCACTTGAAATTTAGCTCTGGCGGACTCCTATTCCTCTTTATCATCTTCCAGATGTTTCTACACCTTCATTAGAGTGACCTGTGGCAAATTCAGTTAATGGACAGTTTTTGGATATACAGTACTCTAGTCTACATATACAGGATACAGGTGGATCTCACTAAATAAATTATCATGTAAACATTAATTTATTTCAGTAATTAAATTCAAAAAGTGCCATATATAGGGGCGGTGCTTGACCGCGGACTGGATGGCAGCCTGAGAGAGCTCTCTCCTGCCATGTACTTACACTAACGTTGAATTAGCCCACTAAATCGCCTAAATTATGGGTAAAATAGGGAGATATCAGCCGAGAGAAGGTGAAGGACTTGCCAGGCCAAAGATGAACCAAGCGGAGCTCACGAAACTCTTTGCAAAGAGACATACAAATTCTCCCGCTTCACTGGCCAAGATGGCGCCGGAGCCCACTGAGCTGCGGGAATCTGAGGAGGAACACCACTCGAGTAGCGATGAGGAACAAGCTCCAAATGAAGCGCTCACAGCGGCAGTGCTAAAGAAAGCTTTGGCCCATGCACTGAGACCGGTAAGAGATGACTTAGCGGACATAAAAACTGACTTACATGCCCTTGGGTTCCGGACGGAGGCCCTAGAGTCGACGTGCTCGTTGCTCACCGCTCACGCCTCAGGATTAGCAGCCAGAACAGAACAGTTGGAGGCCCATGTTAACACGGCATATACACTGAACGAAGATCAGGAAAATAGAAGCCGGCGAAAAAATATTAGAATCAAGGGGCTGCCGGAATCCTGGGCAGGTGAAGCGCTCCCTAAAGTGGCGCGATAAATATTTGCTGGACTTTTGGATCAGGAACGCGCCAATGCGATTATAATAGAGCGGATACATAGAGCTCTCCGATCGAAACCAAAACCCAGTGAACCATCACGTGATGTAATATGCATTCTGTTATCCTATGTAGACACAGCTGAGATTCTTCGCTCGGCTAGGGAAAAAAGCCTGACCTGCTATGAAGGGGTTGAGATCTCCCTCTATCAGGACATTGCTCCCTCTACTCTCCAGAAATGGCGATTGATGCGACCGTTGTTAGACAAGCTAAGAGAAAAAAAAATCTTCAATATGCATGGTTATTTCCTTTTGGGATATCGATAATGAAGAACGACAAGCGGGTCATTATCAAGACCCCAGCTGATTTAGAAACCGCATGGTCTGTCCTGGGCTTAGAGCCTGTAGAGATACCGTCATGGTCACCTGCCATAGATCTGGTTCGATTGCCTCCCTTGCCACAAACAGAGGAATGGCATACTTTCACTCGCCCGAAGCCTCAAAGAACAAAGAGATCTTCAACTGTCACCAACTCGCCTCATCGCTCATCCCAGGAACTTATCCCTCTGGATTTATCCTGTGACATGATCACACAAGGCAATCACAGTTTGATTGTCATTGGTGACTTTATGCCCTACTCACTGCAAGTGGAACTGTTTAGTTTTCACCATTAAGGAATACTACCTGAGCGATCTTTCATCTTCTCCTTTGCCTCAGGGTTTTATGTTAGTCTGTTCCTTCCCTCATTGTTCATCTTGACCTTCATAATCCCCCCCCTTCTCCCTCCACCCTCCCTCCCTTTACCTTTCCTTTTTGTCTCAGTTTTATGTTGTTCAAAGCCTCCAGAAGTCTACTAACATTTTTGGACTTTTCTGCACACGTGATAGCAAGAGGAAAGATCTGGTTTTCCTTGCATAACGATATAATTGTGACTGTGAAAGGGTCCTTAAATCTGTGTCAAGTATGTTGTATATGTGTGCTGCGATGTTTCATCTTCCCCATCCCTATAGACTATACACTGGGGGATTAGCTTGAAGAGCATTGGAGTGGCCCATTGGCTAGTTACGAATGATCTTTAAATTAGGAGAAGGTGGAACATCATGCCTTAACTAAATTGAGGTCTAAACTTTCTGAACTTTCTCTTTCAGACATCTGGCGGCTGCAGAACCCCTCCGCTCGGGACTACTCATACTTCTCGCAGGTGCATAACTCGCATCAGAGGTTAAATTACCTAATGGTTCATGCTTCTCTACTATCACGTGTAACGGACACAGGTATCTCGGTCATTACAATATCAGACCATGCACCGGTCCATCTTTCCCCTACCCTAACTAATGCTACCTCCACAACTTGGAGATGGCGACTTAATGAGCAGATCTTGGAAAATGCTGAAGCATTTTCAGACATACAGGCACAAATTTCTGTCTTCTTTGATCTGAAAAAACACTCAGGTCCCAAGTTTCCAATAGTATGGGAATCACACAAGGCTTTTGTTAGGGGACTCTTCATCTCGTGGGGATCCAAACTAAAGAAAGATCGGCAAAAAGTTATAGACAAGCTGTTGGGACAGATTACCATTTTAGAAAAAGAGCACAAAAGCTCTAGTCTACTGGAAACGCAGGGGAAACTCAGAATTTTGAGGGAAAAACTCCTCACCCATTTACAGAATAAATCTGCCAAAGCTTACTTACATTTTAGAAATAAGTTATATGCCCATGGTAATAAGGGAGGGAAGCTCATGTCTACACTGCTTAAGAAAGAAAAGGCTAAGCAACATATCCATGGGATTAGGGATCATACAGGGAAGGTAACATCATCCCTCCCCGAGATGGCCGAGGCGTTCCATAAGTTTTACTCAACACTATACAACATAGACAAAACAGATACTACGCAAGGTAAAAATCAAAAACAAAACTTAATCAATAGCTTCTTAAGAGATATCTCTCTACCACAGCTAGATCAAGATATGATCAACTCCCTACTTACCCCTATCACACATAAGGAAGTGTCTACGGTCCTTGCCTCCTTCCCCCCTGGAAAAAGCCCGGGTCCTGACGGGCTTCCCTTGCTTTACTACAAAAAATTCCAGGAGGTGCTCATGCCCCATCTTTTAAAATGTTGTTCCTTGCTCTTTAGAGGAGACCCTTTGCCTAAGCAGTCTCAAGAGGCACACATTACTCTTATAGTTAAAGAAGGGAAGAATCCAGAAGAGTGTGGAAGCTATAGACCCATTTCGCTTCTAAATCTAGATTTGAAAATATGGGCCAAGCTCTTGTCCTTAAAAATAAAAAAGCTTCTACCCCACCTGATAGGTGAGGAGCAATCAGGTTTTGTCCCAGGGAGGGAGGGGAGGACCAACACGACTAAATTACTCACAGCAATACATCAGGCACATGCTGAAGCTAGGTCACTGGTTCTTCTCGGAGTAGATGCCGAGAAGGCCTTTGATAGAGTAAACTAGCACTCTACCCTCTTAAAATTTGGCTTCCCCACGGTTTTCATAGAAGCAATCTTCTCGTTGTACTCCCACCCGTCGGCCTCTCTCTTGGTTAATGATTATCTGTCAATCCCCTTTGATATAACGAATGGTACCAGGCAGGGTTGCCCTCTCCCCCCCACGTTTTTTGTATTAGTGATGGAAACTTTATTGCAGAAAGTGAGACAGCACCCACATATTGGAGGTTTTTCTACACCAGAGGGGGAATTGAAAATGCTGGCTTTTTCAGATGACCTTCTGTTTCTGTTGTCTGATCTGGGGAGGGGGTTGCCCTGTCTGGCCACACTGTTTGAAAGGTTTGGGGAGGTGTCAAATTTCAAAGTGAATGTCACAAAGTCGGAGTTACTGAATATTTCCCTTGCAAAACAAAGTCTTTTGAGAGTTAAAGAAGCTTCGCCTTTTGTGTGGGCCCATGCTTCCCTCAAATATCTAGGAGTAAATATTCCCTCCTCCATACATAAAATATATGACATGAACTTCCGTCCACTTCTTTTGGAGATTCAAAAAATCCTTACAGATTATGATATTCCTCTGATCTCATGGATTGGTAGGGAAAATGTCATTCAAACATATGTTCTTCCCAAGGTCCTTTACATTTGTAACATGCTACCAATAGCCCTGCCACAAGCCTTTTTTACTAGAATAAAGTCACTTTTCTTGCGTTATTTATGGAAACAGAAGCAACCTCGTCTGGCGCATGAACTCCTTACCAGACCTATGAGTAAGCGTGGTATTGGTCTACCAGATGTGCAAACATTATACAAAGCGATCCAGCTGAGAAGATGGATCAATCTAACTGCCTTTTCTGATCCACATATTATTTCTAGATGGTCAATTAAGGCATACAAAGGAGACTTAATACGGGGTTTGTGGATCCCCCCCAAAAAGCATATCACATATAATCCGTCGGACATTAACTTGTTTTTTAAAGGGGCTTCAAACACTTGGGCCTTGCTGTCACCTTTTTTGACACCTGAGATTTCGCCATTACTGCCCTCCAGCCTAATACCTGTGGTTACCGGTAGAGAATCAATGACCTTTAAGCCCATGTGGGACCAACTATCCCACGTTTCAGTCTCAAATTTGCTCCCGAGCGGAGGGATTCCCAGCCGATCAGAACTACAAGCACTGCTCCCAAACTTCAGTCTCACGTTTTTACATGTCTCACATTTTAACAGATGCTGTACAGATAATTTTTACGAGTTAATTATCCCTTTAGAGAGCTCTCTGATTTTGAACGAGAGTTGTCATTACCGACCCCCAGGTACAATAAGCTCTCTAAAGTGTTAGCCACAGTGAGAAGTGTGAAACACTTGAATAGCCCTGGGTACATTGCATCCTGGGAAAAGGAGCTGGACCTTTCCTTCACTGACCTGGAAATTAGCCAGATCCTTCAAAATTCCCATGGCTACTCAAGGTGTATATGCCTACAAGAATCTCATTACAAGGTACTGGCTCGCTGGTATAGAACCCCTGAGTTTCTTTACTCGCATGGTCTGTCTGCCACTAACATGTGTTGGCGATGCAACCTGCAAATTGGCACACATACCCATATTTGGTGGGGATGTTCGGTTATCTGCCCCTTCTGGTCCGAAATAGAGAGTATAATAAAAGATGTCTTGGGGACACGACTTCAGCTATGGTCCTGCTTGGTTGTTCGTCATCGGATGTGCGCCAATCTTCCTCATCCTTGATTACTCACCTTCTAGCTGCAGCCAAGTCTTTGATTCCCCTGAAACGGCTAAATACTGCACCCCCCACTACCACGGAATGGTTTGGAAAATTACAGCAAATTTGTAGGTTCGACGAGATGTCCAGTAGATCATGTTGTGCTCATCACAAGTTTCTTAATATTTGCAACCCATGGCTAACCTCATCATATTGTAAGGAATCGCAAGCCAACCTTTCTTCCTGAAAAGTATGAGTGGATTGGCCTCTTGAGTCACTCCCGGAAGTACCCCCCCCCCTTTTTTCCCCTTCTATTCTGTTTTTATTTTCTCCCCTGCTCTCACTTCCTCTTTCTTGCATCAACGTTTCTAAGCTATTAGTGTTCTATTACTTATTAAGTATGTTGATGATTATAGTGTCAAAAAATTGTAATTACTGGTATGACGCAATACTGGTCTCATGTTATTTACTGATATTTTGTGCTTCATCCATTGATGTTATGCGCTCCACTGAGGGGCTTTATTGTATTAGGATTTGGTCATAATGGATGTCATTATAACTATCCAAAATAATAAAAACACAGTTGATAAAAAAAAGTGCCATATATAACCCATAGCCATATATTATTTAAATTAATTACATACGGAGTTATCTATTTTAAGCATTTATTTAATTTAATGTTGATGATTATGGCTTATAGCTAATGAAAATCCAAAAGTTTGTATCTCACAAAATGTGATTATTATATACACTGACAAGCAAGCGAGTAACAATGTTTTGAACGTTTGACTTTCAGGCTCCATATCTCACAATCCACTACAGCTTCGAACGTGAAACTACCATCATTTTATAGACAATCATCTTGGCTATCTCATACATAAATTGGACTTGCAACTATTTAGCATATGATTAGATATGCAGATTCTTGTCATGTAACTGCATTGTTACTGTTTTGATCCTAAAATTCTAAATTTAAATTTTTATTATTTTGTAAATCCACTTTTGCTTTTGAGATACTAACTTTTAGGTTTTCATTAGCTGCAAGCCATAAGCATCAACATTAAAAGAAATAAACACTAGAACTGTATCACTCTTTTTGTAATGAATCTATATATCATATATAGAGTTTCACTTTTAATTTATTTCGGTCTGGATTTGGCTGTAACTAATTAGTGTTGATTTAATCGAAATGAAACTAATTTAAATCGATCTGAATTTCAGGAAAACTTCAATTCGCTATGAATCCAAATTTCCAGCTACACGTGTTACAAAGTGAAAGTAAGAAATCCGGGAATGCAATATGATCTATAATGCCTTGTAGCCAGCCAATCAGCAGATAACTATCCCCTGTGATGTCACAGCCCTATAAAAAAGCCTAATCCCACCTGGTCTACGCCATTTTATTGTGAACTGAGCTTAGGGAAAAATGTGACTAGGGACAGTGTTTTAGCAATATTTTAATTGTAGAATATTGGATAGGGCAAGTGCAGGGACAGTGTATGGAGATCGTAGGAAGACTTGTAGGGAGAGCATAGGGAGACTGCAGGGGAAGTGCAGGCTCTGTGTAATCACCCTTTGCATCTTGTTCCACTGCTGTGCCATTCATTCTTAATCTGTTCTGTTATACATAGACTAAATGTGCATCAGACTTAGTCTCAACCGCCAGTCTAATATATAGGCACGTGTAGCTAGATCATCTGCTGCTCCATTAATAATTAATATGTTCTATACATAGACGTACTGTGCATCAGACTCATTGTAAACAGGCGGTGTAATATACAGTGTAGGCAAGTTTTTCTAGTCTATCTGCTGCGCCATTCATACTTCATCTGTTAATTTACTGACTTAGTTACTGTACACTATGGCTAACAGACAGTTGCCTGGACCCTGAAAATAAATGGGCAGTGGCAAAAATTTTGATTACCAGTCACAAGTAGCAGCAGAAGAAGGGGTAGTGGTACCAGTAGCTGTAGCAACATGCCATTGTCATCCAGTGGTAGTGTTTTGACAAACAAATCCAGCTGTACTGGAATGGTTAATTCTTTTCAACATCATCTCAGGTGAAAACAGATACACACAGCCAGGAATCGGTGGGGTCTATTGACACCACAGTTAGCTGGCATGACCCAGGAACAATCTCTGTGCCCTCACCTGTCCTGCAAGGGCATATTTCTTTTGCTGCTCCTTCTGCTTGGGAAGTAATGCATGGTGCTGGCTCTGCTCTGCTTTTCAGCGAGGACGGGCTTACTGAGGACAGTCAGCAGCTACAGGCCAGCACATACTTGGAGGAGAGGTTTGCTGTGTCCTCCCTTAGGCATGAAACTAGGGATGATGAGTTGACTGGGAGCACATGTGAGCAGTCAGGAATGTGGCCATGAGACTAGTGAGGATGGCATAAGTGAAAAACAGGCATCAGTGGATGATGATGCAGCTGATCGCACCTGAGAGCCGGGTAAAGAGATGTACCATTATCATCACAGGTGATTGTGGCAGCAGGGCCATGAGACAGCAGGGTGGAAGCAGTGGGAGATCTGGAGCCAAGCGTACCTGAGGTAGACAGTCTACTATGCAGGAGTCTACCTTTTAGAAAACAACTAGAGGTGCATGGGTTCATAAAGGCAGCAGCAGACAGTCAGCACTGAGTGTTCGGGATAAAATGCCAAACTCGGCAGTGTGGGGATTTTTTATCAAGTCACTGGAGGACGTTAGCGTGGCCGTATGCAGGATATGTGGGCAGAAGGTGAAGCGCTGTCAGGGTGCTAATGTTTGCACCACGGCCCTGTGACAACACATAGAGTGTTACCATAAAGTGTCCTGGGAAAACCGTGGCACTAATGTAATAGTACAGCCTGACACAGCAACTGCTGCATTTCTCAGCAGCCCACACACCTTCTCCAGCAGTCAGGGCTTCTCAACCTCAGCAGAAGGAAGCTGTTGTTCCTTCCCTTTGTCTATTGCTCCTGATGCTTCTCCTCCAACTTCTTGTCAAGTGTTTCCTCAACAATAGATCACCGAGGTGATTGACAAGAGACAACAGTATACGTGCACTCATCAAGCGGCGCAGAAGCCGAATGTGCACCTGGCCAAGTTGCTGGTAGTACAGTCCCTCCCTTTCTATATCGTTGGCTCTGAACATTTCAGAGAACTGATGGCTTGTGCACACCCAAGGTGGAGAGTGCCAAGCCGTCATTACTTCTCTAAAAAATCTGTAGGGGACGCTGCAGTTGTTGTCCGGCCGCCCTATCGGCATGTTTGCCATGCTGCGGCCACATCTCCCACCCGTCCCCATTATAATAAATAGGGTAGGGCCAGACTTCTGGCACCACACGTGTGCAAGCGTTAGTATGGATCCGGCAGGCTGTTCCTCTGCTGGAACAGCCTGCCAGACAAGCCTAATGCTTGTGTGAAAGAAGCCTAACCTTTAAAAAGATGTTTCAAACATGGATCAACCAGAATTTCAAGACACCGGTGTATGATGCAACAAATTAGATCATTCTGGCAGTAATGATCTGACTGTAGTGGCTGCCACACAAGAACATTGTGACAGATGGCCCATTATTTCTGACCATGCTCTGCTGCCACTATTTTGATAATGTAACCCGCCTGCTGCCTCTACTGCCACTGTTACTGCTACTGTGATCTGCCACCATCTTTTGCTGTTACTTCCACTGCTGGTTCTCTCCCTCCCCACTCTGTTCCAAGGCCACTATTGTGACTCTTCATGCTTTTGCCACCCTCACCACTCTGTTTCGGGGCCACTATTGTTACTCTTCATGCTGTTGCCACTGTCAACCGTGTTCACATCACCGTTTATTTTTCTGTTCTTCTGATCCGTCTGAAGAACAGAAACATAGCAAGAAAAAAAAAAAAAAAAGCAGTTCCTTTCTCCTGAGCGTCCAAAAGGCCTCGATCACATTGTCAGTATTTTGCATCAGGATTTAATCATGATTTGGAAGCCAAAAGGAGGAGTGGGTACAAAACACAGAAGACATGCCAATATTTCCATCACACGTTATCTCTGTTTTGGACCCACTCCTGTTTTTGCTTTACCAATACTGATCAAATGCTGACCAAATACTGACAGTGTGAAGGCGGATGCTCAAACTACAGGATACAGTTTTTTGGGGCTGTTCTTCTGACGGATCAGAAGTACAGAAAGATAAAAAGTTATGCAAACACAGCCTTACTGCTGACACCCTCCCCACTGTCATTGGGCCCCTACTTTAATTTTGGGCCACTGCTCGGTTAGGTCCACGCCGATAAATTAGACCTGATGCTAACATTGACTTGTAAGTCGGCACTGTAGAAAATTCAGGAGCCAAGTCTACTCTCGGATTAAGTATCATGAATAGATCTGCACCTGTTCTGTGGACTTGACCCGTACCTGCTTCGGGCTGACAATAACTTACCAAATAAGTGAAGTGTGAACTAAGCCTAATTGTGACACACAGCTATTCTACATCTAACAGAAGGGATTCAAACGCATGTGTTTGCACTATCATAACATGGATTAAAAAAAACAACGTTTTTTCTCCACTACTATATTGCCGCAGCCTCTATGTCCTTACTTTGTGCACTAAAGAGTCATTAGGATACCTGCTTTACTGATGCTGTATCCTTTTTTTTGTTTTGTTTTTGTTTAGCCCTGCACGATGATGCGTATATATATATATATATATATATATATGTGAACTGCTTGTCATTCAGATGCACAGAAATTGTTTTATTACCAGAAAGGACTAGCTATGCATGTTGCTACACTGCATAGGGATGTACACCAGGATACGTTCTCCCTAAAGTTTAACTCCAGGCAAGGATAGACCTGATTTGTGCTTTGTGACAAATTAATTTAGATCAAAGCAAATCTTTGGGAAAAATAAGGCTAAGTGATCAAATCCTAATTTGTGGAAAATTAAAAACAAATTTGTTTACTTCTGAATCAATTCGCACATCTCTAGAGCAGATCCTACAAATCTTCCTTAGGCCTCTTGCACACAAACGTATTTTAATTCTGTGTCCGTTCAGTTTTTTTTGCGAACCGTTTACGGAACCATTTATTTGAATGAGTCCGCAAAAAAAACCTGAATGTGTGCAATCCGTTTCCATATGTCCGTTCCGCAAAAAAATATAACATGTCCTATTATTGTCCACATTACAGACAAGGATAATACTGTTCTATTAGGTGCCAGCTGTTCCGCTCCGCAAAATACGGAATGCACACGGACGTCATCCGTATTTTTTGCGTATCCGTTTTTTGAAGACCGCAAAATTCATACAGTCTCGTACAAGAGGCCTTCATTTTTAGGCCTCTTGCACACAACCATATGTATTTTGTGGTCCTCAAAAAACGGATCCTCAAAAAATACGGATGACGTCTGTGTACATTCTGTATTTTGTGGAATGGAACAGCTGGCCCCTAATAGAACAGTACTATTATTGTCCGTTATGCAGACAATTATAGGACAAGTTCTATCTTTTAGTGGAAAGATTATACGGAAATACAGAAACGGAATGCACACAGAGTACCTTCCTTTTTTTTTGCGGACCCATTAAAATGAATGGTTCCGCATATGGTCTGCCAAAAAAGAAAAACGGAACGGACACGGAAAGAAAATATGTTCGAGTGCAAGAGGCCTATTTGGGATGGCACCTGTCTGTCTGTATAATATCTACATTTTTTGTTCACTTTTTTTTACATGCCTAGGAATTAATAAATTTAATTACCAGCTACTTTTAGCTGTAGAAGTCTGTTCTTGTATTCACATTATGCTTCACCCTAATATAATTTTCTCAACACATTTAAATTTGGATTTCAACACATTTCATGAGCCTTTTTTGCCTTTTCTTTCATTAGAACAGATCATCATCCTGTGCAATTTGCCACAAGGCTGCATGTTTAATAAGGAAATTATAAGAGCGTGCTGAAAGTCTCCAAAAGTTCCAGTATATTCTTTAGCAATTACATTTTATTTCTCTTTGAGCATTCGTATACTATAGCATTTGCATAGTGATCCAAAAAGGTTATACCTGCAATGACCTTGTTCCTGCATTTTGAAGATGGCAATAAAATCATAAATACTATATATATCCCTGAAAGCATAAAGATGAACCTGTTTAGGAATAATAAAGATTTCTATATCACACAGAACTTGCACCCCAATCACAAGCAAGGTTTGCAGGAATTAGTGATGCATCATACAGTGCTGCCCATAATTATTTATACCCCTGGCAAATTTTGACTTAAAGTTACTTTTATTCAACCAGCAATTAATTTTTTGATGGGAAATTACATAGGTGTCTGCCAAAAGATAATAAGACGATGTACAAGAGGCATTATGGTGGAAAAAATAAACATTTCTCAGCTTTTATTTACATTTGAGCAAAAAATACAAGATGTTCCGCACAGTGTAAAATCTCAGAGGACGTACTCGGAAGCCAAAAGTGACACCTGTGCTGGCCAGGAGGATGGTTAGAGAGGTGAAAAATAATCCAAGGATCATCACCAAGGCCATCCTGGTGAATCTGGGCTCTGCTGGTGGCAATGTCTCAAGGCACACGACGGACACTGCACAATGCAGACCAAGGAGGACGCCACTTCTCCAGATAAGGCACACAAAAGCTTGCTTGGCCTTTGCAAAAGCTCATCTGGACAAAGAAGAAGACTTCTGGTCTTTTGTGTTGTGGTCAAATAAAACAAAAATGTTATTGTTTGGTCACAATGATGTTTCCTTCATTTGGCGTAAAAAAGTAGAAGCCTTCAACCCAAAGAACACCATCCCCACTGTCAAACATGGGGGTCTTTTTCACTCAATGGACCAGGGAACCTAATAACAGTAAACGGCACCATGAAAAAAGAGCAATACATGAGGATTCTCAACGACAACATCAGGCAGTCTGCAGAGAAACTTGGCCTTGGGCACCAGTGGACATTTCAGCATGACAATGACCCAAAACACACAGCAAAAGTGGTGAAGAAATGGTTAGCAGACAACAACATTAACGTTTTGGAGTGGCCCAGCCAGAGTCCAGACTTGAATCCAATTGAGAATCTGTGGAGGGAGCTAAAGATCAGGGTGATGGCAAGAAGGCCCTCCAACCTGAAAGATTTGAGCTCATTGCTAAAGATGAATGGACAAAAACACCTGTGGAGACATGCAAAAAGCTGGTCTGCAATTATAGGAAGCATTTGATTGCTGTAATAGCCAATAAAGGCTTTTCTATTGATTATTGAGAAGGGTATGAATAATTTTGGACGTGACACTTTTTGCTTAAATGTAAATAAAAGCTGAGAAATGTTTTTTCCCCCACAATAATGCCTCTTGTACATCGTCTTATTATCTTTTGGGAGACACCTATGTCATTTCCCATCAAAAAAATTACTTGCTGGTTGAATAAAAGTAACTTTAAGTCAAAATTTGCCAGTGGTATGATCAATTATGGGCAGCACTGTATAGTGCAAACAACCTAAAAGCAGCAGTATAACTGCATTTTGGATCCCCAATTAGTGCAGCAAGGTGTAATAGAATCTCTCCTATTATCCAGGCTGTACACTCTCCTATTGCACCCTGTTCTCCTTGTATAGTGTGGATGATGCCTCCCTATCCTTTCCCTACACCTTGACTAATCTTTCCCTGAACTTGTAAATAATTTTATTAGCACAATTAAGTTTTTTTCTAGCACTTTCTCTAGCGCCTGCTGACGTCTTTCCCTGCACTAAGTACATTGGGAAGTGGCAGAATCCAAGATGGCTGAGGGTATTTATATTTTTTTTGCGAATATCGGCACTTCGCTAATTCGCGAATATTTCTGCTATAAATTCGATATTTCGAATATTCATACTTTTTTTATTGTTATATTTTTTTCTTTCCCACTTCCCTAAAGTAGTTCTTACCTGTCCTTAGGATTCCTGGATTCCTGGCTGCTCCAGTCAGTGCCCGTTGCCGCTTCTGTTGACTTCTGTGCTCATGGAGCGTCCCCATCACCATGGGAACGTCTCCATACTAGAATGTACTGTTGGATTTGAGAATTACGTTGAAATCGCAATTCGATTAATTCAAGTTATACTAATCGAATTGCAATTTCATCTTGGACCTGTTTACTATGGTTGGCTTGGTGGAATTAGCGAATATGACGAATGTATTCGTCATATTTCTCAAAACGAAGATAACGAAGTATTCTCCATCTTCGTTTTAGCTACCTATTTGTCAACTTCGCTAATTCTAGCAATCAAATAGGAAAGTTGACTATAGAGACAGCTAAGTTTAATTCGCTATGCGATTATATTACTTTGCTTTTTTTTATAAATAGAATAATTATAATAATTATCAGGTATTATAATTATTCAATTTATTTTAAAAAAAAGCTAAGTAATATAATCGCATAGCGAATTAAACTTAGCTGTCTCTATAGTCAACTTTCCTATTTGATTGCTAGAATTAGCGAAGTTGACGAATAGGTAGCTAAAACGAAGATGGAGAATACTTTATCTTCATTTTGAGGAATATGACGAATACATTCATCATATTCGTCATCTTCGCTAATTCTAGATATCAAACCAATAGGAAAGTAGCCTTAAAGGGAACCTGTCACCGGGATTTGGGGTATAGAGCTGAGGACATGGGTTGCTAGATGGCCGCTAGCCCATCCGCAATACCCAGTCCCCATAGCTCTGTGTGCTTTTATTTAGTAAAAAAAACTATTTGATACATATGCAAATTAACCTGAGATGAGTCCTGTATTTAAGAGGAGTCAGAGACAGGACTCATCTCAGGTTAATTTGCATATGTATCAAATCGTTTTTTTTTACTAAATAAAAGCACACAGAGCTATGGGGACTGGGTATTGCGGATGTGCTAGCGGCCATCTAGCAACCCATGTCCTCAGCTCTATACCCCAAATCCCGGTGACAGGTTCCCTTTAAGGCTACTTTCCTATTGGTTTGATATCTAGAATTAGCGAAGATGACGAATATGATGAATGTATTCGTCATATTCCTCAAAACGAAGATAACAAAGTATTCTCCATCTTCGTTTTAGCTACCTATTCGTCAACTTCGCTAATTCTAGCAATCAAATAGGAAAGTTGACTATAGAGACAGCTAAGTTTAATTCGCTATGCGATTATATTACTTTGCTTTTTTTTATAAATAGAATAATTATAATAATTATCAGGTATTATAATTATTCAATTTATTTTAAAAAAAGCTAAGTAATATAATCGCATAGCGAATTAAACTTAGCTGTCTCTATAGTCAACTTTCCTATTTGATTGCTAGAATTAGCGAAGTTGACGAATAGGTAGCTAAAACGAAGATGGAGAATACTTTGTTATCTTCGTTTTGAGGAATATGACGAATACATTCATCATATTCGCCATCTTCGCTAATTCTAGATATCAAACCAATAGGAAAGTAGCCTTAAAGGGAACCTGTCACCGGGATTTGGGGTATAGAGCTGAGGACATGGGTTGCTAGATGGCCGCTAGCACATCCGCAATACCCAGTCCCCATAGCTCTGTGTGCTTTTATTTAGTAAAAAAAAAACGATTTGATACATATGCAAATTAACCTGAGATGAGTCCTGTCTCTGACTCCTCTTACATACAGGACTCATCTCAGGTTAATTTGCATATGTATCAAATCGTTTTTTTACACCATAAAAGCACACAGAGCTATGGGGACTGGGTATTGCGGATGTGCTAGTGGCCATCTAGCAACCCATGTCCTCAGCTCTATACACAAAATCCCGGTGACAGGTTCCCTTTAAGTTACAATTGCAAAACTAGAAAAATGACGAATATTCGATTTTGACGAATATGAAACAAATATTCTAGCGAATATTCGCAAATTTCGTTGAAATCGAATATGGCACCTGCCGCTCATCACTAGCTGTGACATCACACGGGCTGGCTATCTGCATGCGTGGCATTGTGGGTTATCCCTCGTTCCCAGAGTTCTTTGCTCCATGTCCTAACACGTGCAGCAGCCATTTTAGGAAAAAAAATTGATTTGTTACAAAGCGTGAGGAAATTCACATTCGGTGCAAATCAAATTTTTCCTGAAATTCAGATCGAATTCCACTTTGTCAACTTTAAATCGCCCATCTCTAGTCAAAAGTGACTATGCTGACCCAATTCTACTGTCAAAAGTACCTACAATGAGCTTTTGAGCTTCAGAATTGGACTGTGGAGCTATGGGAAAAGTGGGCCTGGTCTGACAAATCATGGCTTCTTTTACATAATGTGGGTGGTGAGTGAATGTTCATCACTTACCTGGGAAAAAGATGGAACCAGGATGCACTGTGAGAAGAAGACAAGCCCATGGAGACAATGTGATGCTCTGGAAAATGTTCTGTTTGTAAAACTTGGTTTCTGGCATTATGTGGATGTTACCTTGATGTATACCTCCTTCCCAAACAGTGTTGCAGACCAGGCAGTCCACGTCATGGCAACGGTGTTTCCTAAAACGTCTCTGTCTACAGTATCTGGAGGAGCTATCCTGTCTGTGCAATACATAGACAACCTAATGACTCTAGCGAGCTTTGTGTGGCCATACCTCGCCGCTTTGATTGACAGGACCAGGCAGTGGGAAAGCAGCAAGGGAGGGGGTGGCCACAGAAAGGATCGGAGTTTAGGTGCAACAAGAGAAATGGTAATACCCTTTTTGCACCAAAGGGATAATTTGCTTATAAAGAAAAGGCATCATAACTCAAGATTGGAGCCTCAAATCTACAAAAGAAAAGCAGTGTTTTAATCAGGAGAACCACAGCTATGTGTCTATTAAAACAGTTGGATAGAAAGGCCGCTGGTGACAGAACATATTAAACATTTTTGATTAATAATTCTTCCGGATTTTTCTCACCTTTCCGAGCCTTTTGAATATTGTGATAGAATACTGTGTGACAAGAGTTTAATATCTGGCGTCACATCCCCTGATATTGTACACACATTACACTTAGCAACATCTATAATTTAATCATTATAGATTACATTTCTATCTGTGTGTTACAGGAAAAGACAAATGTATATCACGTCTCTGACGTCTTCATTTACACTTTGAAGGGATGAAATGAAATATGAATACAATTACCTCCTGCTGCATTTAAATTGCCATTACCCATTATTTACCAGTAAAATGTCAGAGCGCAAGCCAGTATTTTAATGTTCAGCATAAATATTTGATTATGTCAGAGATGTAACAGAAAAATCTATTTATCCTTCGAAATATAAACTGCAATCAATGAATATTTATGGGCGCAAAATAACAGTGATGGACCGGAGTCTTCATGAAGTCTGAAGTTGAATCCTTATAAATGACTTTGGGGCTGTTGATCATTTTTCCACTTTTTATAAGATTTTTCTATAATTTGTTTTCATAACCCTACGAAAAAAATAAAAGTTAATCGATAAATTATATGTGCAGCCAGTGCCAGTAAACAGCTCTTCTCTAAAAACAAACAAAAAGCTTTTATATGGCAATGTTAATGGAAAAATTAAAAAAATAACGGGACCTGAAATGTGGAATTAAAGAGGAGCTGCCCCCTCTCCTGAGATGTCTGTTTTAGTAACTACATGCATTCCCCATGTAATAACAATTCTGGAACGTCTATTCTTATAACTCTGTGTTGTGCCAATCCTTTATTATTCCTGCTAGAAGTTATGAATGAAGTTTGCAATGAAGATCCAGGTGGATTACCAATTTGGTGTGTGTTTATCCACAGGCTGACATTATCTAATCAGACTTTGCAGGGACACACCCTCAACTGGTGACACCCATCTGGACCTTCATTGCAAACAGCTGGCAATTCATTCATAACTTCTAGAAGAAGTAATACATGAATGGTACAACACAGAGTCAACAATGCTGCAGAATTGTTATTTCATGGGGGATGCAGGTAGTTCTAAAACATGCTAGGAGAGGTGATATGTCCCTTTTAACTTTTCAAAACTTTTGTTAAGGACTCCAATATCTTATGCAAATGCAATGCAATATAGTCACATGATAGGGAAATCCTTGACAGGCTTCAATTCATATCACAACCACTAGGTGGCCAAGAAATATAGATATTGCAGATATAGCATAGACATGCCATGACAGAGTATCACAAAATGGCATTTTTTTTAACCCTTCCGGACATCCACCGTAATAGTACAGCAGATGTTGGATCTTTAAAGATGGCATCCTCTCCAGTCGGAGCAATACCTTCGATCAAGAACATTTAACCCCTCAGTTGCCTTTGCCAAATGCAGTACCACTGCATCTCCCTGGTCAAAAAGGCAAGAGTCAAGCGCTTCCACTTCGGTAACAGCTTCCCCAGCTGAGATCGGGGAAGCTGTTATTTACATACCTTGTAGTGATAAGCCAAAGCCTGCTTGAGGCTCCAATCCCTATCATTGGTATATTCCAATACAGGTCTGATGGTGGCAGCACTACATTGGAATATACTGAATTGTGTATTCTGTAATGGATAAAATACCATTACAGAATACAAATGACAATCTAATGATCACTTGTTATAGTCACCTAGGGTGACTTTGAAAGAGCAAACATTTTAGAGGATGAAAAAAAAAATTCTAATAACCCCCTTTTCCCTCAAATTAAAATGCCTGTACTATTAAAATATAAAAATATTTATCCCATGTGGTGAATGGCGTAATTGAATAAAAATCAAAATATCTGATTTGCCGTTTTTTTCATCTCTTCAGCTCACCCAAAAAATGAATAACTATGATCAAAACATCACACACCTCAAAATGGTATTATAAAAACTTTAGATGGTGCTGCAAAAAATGAGCTCCCACACAGCTGAATGAAAAGTTTTTATTTTTCTCAGAATAAAAACAGAAGAAAACCTATATAAATGTGGTATTGTCGTAATTGTACTGATCCAGAGAATAAAGGTAACTGGTCAGTTTTACTGCATAGTGAACATTGCAAAAAGAAAACCCTTTAAACTGTAGCAGAATTGTATTTTTTCCCCCCAATTCCTCAACATTTGGAATTTTCCCAGCTTCTCACTACATTGGATGCAATATTGAATTGTGGCATTAAAGTTAGAGTTATGGCTTCAGGAAGGCGAGTAAAAAACAAAAACACAAAACGGAAAGTGTCCATGTCAGGAAATGAGTTAAAGCTGGTCACCTTGTGCCAATGTAGCACCAAGAGGAAAGGCAAAGAAGCTGTAGGTTATGTTCTTAAATGGTCATTATTCTTTAAAAAAAAAAAAAATATAGTATTATTGAGTAAAATTTCTTTGATTTGGTACCAATGGGATCTAATAGGTTCCTAATTATTTTATATAATTCTTGCTGCAACTAACATCAAATCCATGCTCAAACTACCTCCTGTGCAAGTGAATGAGGTTTCCACAGCTCCATTAACACTGAGTGGAAAATAATAATAATGAGAATTTTCATTATTGTCACAGATTCTATACAGAAAAACAACAGACTAGCCCCATTGAGTGACAAAAGGGCTAATCTTTGTACAGACCCTATGACAGAAATCCAAATGTCAGCCTGGGATTTCTCCACTGCATCCCCTAGTAAAAAAAATAAACATCATATTAGTGTACTAAGCCTTAGGCTACATGCACACAACTATATTTGGGTCCATGACTGATCAGTAGATTTTTTGGGCCACACACAGAACCATTTATTTCTATGGGGTCCAGTGGCGTACACACAATCTATGGGGCCCCGGTGCAAAACCGATCCATGGGGACCCATCGCCGCCCCCCCCCCCAACCTCCCTCCACCCCCAAACCGCCTAAATTTGTACTTCCACCAGGTCTAGAGAGCCACAGGCTGAAGACTAATGCAAGAACAAGAAGGTATACCCCAATGTGCGCAGTCTGTTCATCCCTGTATAAGCAGATGTAGCAGAGTTAACAAATGGCCTCAACCATAACTATGTACTTTTACTCAGAACTGCAGGTGTCAGCATCAGGTACCAGCAATGCATTTCCCACGTAAAAAAACCAGCTACATTATGTAGCAGAGCTGGTTTTGTCATGCATTTCTTTTGTCTTCATATGGTAAAATACTCCATTGGCCCATCAATGGCTTTATAACTAAGGCTGCTTTCACACCTGCGTTAGGTGCGGATCCGTCTGGTATCTGCACAGACGGATCCGCACCGATAATGCAAACGCTTGTGTCCGTTCAGAACGGATAAGTTTGCATTATTCTTTTTAAAAAAAAGTCTAAGTCAAAATGGATCCGTCCTGACTTACATTGAAAGTAACGGCTGGGCCAAACTGAACGGAGCCAAACTGATGCATTCTGAACGGATCCTTTTCCATTCAGAATGCATTGGGGCTGAACTGATCCGTTTTGAATCGTTTGTGACATCCCTGAAACGGATCTCACAAACGGAATTCAAAACGCCAGTGTGAAAGTAGCCTTAGGCTATTTTCACACTGGCGTTTCTGGGTCCGCTTGTGAGATCCGTTTCAGGGATGTCACAAACGATTCAAAACGGATCAGTTCAGCCCCAATGCATTCTGAATGGAAAAGGATCCGTTCAGAATGCATCAGTTTGGCTCCATTCCGCTCTGGAGGCAGCTTGCAGCGTTTTAGTGTCCGCCTGACGATGCAGAGCCAAACGGATCCGTCCTGACTTACAATGTAAGTCAATGGGGACGGATCCATTTATACTGACACAATATGGTGCAATTGAAAACGGATCCGTCCCCCATTGACTTTCAATGTAAGTCAGGACGGATCCGTTTTGACCTAGACTTTTTTTTAAAAGAATAAAGCAAACGGACCCGTTCTGAACGGATACAAGCGTTTGCATTATCGGTGCGGATCCGTCTGTGCAGATACCAGACGGATCCGCACCTAACGCAGGTGTGAAAGTAGCCTAACTCTGCTATATTTCTGTAGCCTGCACCCTCTGACTGCCCAGTTGGGCTGAAACTACTACACCCAACATGTTCTTGCAGTAATAGTAAATGGATATTGGTGCAATTCTGAGCTACTAGTCTATATAATACATATGTAGGCTACATATGTATTATATAGACTAGTAGCCCAGAATTGCACCAATATCCATTTACTATTACTGCCAAAAGATGTTGGGTGTAGTAGTTTCAGCCCAACTGGGCAGTCAGAGGTTGCAGGCTACAGAAATATAATAGAGTTAAAAGCCATTGATAGGCCAATGAAGTATTTTACCATACAGTACCACATGAAGGCAATACAGACAGTAACATTGCCCAGTCAGCCCCCACTCTGAGTCTGAGCTCAGTGACCAATTTATCATTTTTTTTTTACAAATCTTAATAATCTTATCTAGTTCCTTCCAATCCGGACGGTCGGCACCGGCTTCTGTGCGCGCTCTCTTCTCCCTGGCCCTGCTGCGTCTCGGCGTCGTGCGCCTGCGCAGCCTAGGGAAACGTCATGTCCGGTGCCTAACAGTTAATGACAAGGCACGCCACACCGCCGCACCAGCACGGGGAGGAGACTGACGGGGGAGGAGACTCAAGGGAAGGTAGGCCTGGCTCTGCAGAAACGGAACAGTGGGTGGTGGGCCCCGGGCCCTGGGCCGGCTGCCCGGGTTATTATACAGGCAGGCGCAGCGCCAGCACACACAGTACTACTGCAGGGTGGGGCCAGGGGTCCACAGGCGGCCGGGCCCCCTGGAGTGCCGGGCCCGGTCGCAACTGCGACCCCTGTATGTACGCCCCTGATGGGGTCGCTAAAATCTGGACAGTACACAAAAGTCATTGTTCTGCTGTCTGCATACATGTGGAAATTCTGCAAAATATAGGTCCTATTCTTGTCCATTTTGTGGGTCCGTGGTTTGCGAACGGCAAAACATCTGATGTCGTGAATATGGTGCCTGAGGTAAAGGCAGCATATTATAGAGCAGGAGGAGCTGAGCAGATTGATATATAATTTTGTGGGAAAAGAGTCGGTAAACTGTGTAATTTATCCATTTATATCCGGGCTTTATATCCAGGCTCATTGTGGAGGTGGTCCTATCAGTGATTGACAGCCTTCCCTCTATAAGGAGGCGGTCCTGTCAGCAATTGACAGCCTTCCCTCTATGAGGAGGCGGTTCTATCAGTGATTAAGAGTCTTCCCTCTATGAGGAGGCGGTCCTATCAGTGATTGACATCCTTCTCTCTATGAGGAGGCAATCCTATCAGTGATTGACAGCCTTCCCTCTATGAGGAGGAGATCCTATCAGTGACTGACAGCCTTCCCTCTATGAGGAGGTGGTCATATCAGTGACTGACAGGCTTCCCTCTATGAGGAAGCAGTCCTATCAGTGATTGACAGCCTTCCCTCTATGAGGAGGCGACCCTATCAGTAATTGACAGCCTTCCCTCTATGAGGAGGCGGTCCTATCAGTAATTTACAGCCTTCCCTCTATGAGGAGGTGGTCCTATCAGTGATTGACAGGCTTCCCTCTATGACTGTTCATACAGAGATAGATGTAAATCACTGATAGGAGCTTCAACATGAGATATAGCCTTACAGACATGAATGATGATGCATCAGCTATTGTAGTGAAGGATTGTAGTCAAGGATTCACAAAGCTTTAGTACTTTGGCCATTAGTATTGCTGACTATGGAGGTCCCAGGATTTATACCAGTGTAGTTTACACAGTGATGACTTTTCCAAAAGATAGACCACCAATCTGCATGGAGTTTGTACATCCTCCATATGTTTCTTTAGGTTTCTTTAAGATGCTCCATATTTCTCCCACACTTCAAAAATATATTGATGGGTTAATTTAGAATTTTTATTGTGACCCCCAATGGGGACCAGTACTGATATGAGTGACGGCAGTCTCTTTACAGTGCCATATAGATGGATCAGTATTTTTTTTTAATCTATTCCATTGAAACACATCTTTCTATTACCCTTACTCCCATATTAAGATGTAGAATTTCTGTCCAAAAATTCCCTCCTTCTGCTCTCTCCTCATTCCAGTAGTACTCATCGGGCTTGTTTTCATTTCCCAATCTACAAATCTATACTTATCCTATTTATTTTATTCTTCCTTTTTTCCCTTAATTAATCCTGAAGTTATTTTATTTTTTTATTGTGTTATTAAAATCAAAGTACACGGCTTGTAATATAATGCGTGCTTCCATTCCCAAAAAGGGAAACAAGAGTTAGCATGAAATGATAGAACTCCACTTTAATGTCCAGCCATGCGGTTTCTTCATGGCAAAATAATCACTTAAAGATGAAATTTCTCATTCAGTTTCCCATCTATTTTACAGCGCCTAATTGGAGACTCCATAAGGGAGCGGCTACATTTTTAAGTCTGATATCGTAAGCCACAAAATACTTGACGTACATGTGTTTTCAGTCTCTAACCTTGTCCTAATGAAAATACATACATAAACATACACCTAAGGAATTAAATGCGTCTACTGGGACGTCTTTGATCCCCCATGAAATCAAATAGGCAACAGATTTAAAAGGTTTTATTGAAGAGCAAAATATTTTTTCCAAAACAACTTGGCATGCAAAACGAATTAAGGCCGGAGCAATATCCTTGGATAAACTAATATACTTTCCTTTAAGCATTTTGAAATATTTGCAATTATCGAATTTGCAAAATGAGATTATATCAGTTTTTTAAAACCTCTAAATGCAGGACAGTTTGATACCACAGTTAATCTTTTGGTCATAACAAGAATATTTTTTTACATTGATAAAACTATTTCTATACGAGTGTAGAAGAGAAACATATGTTCTGAGATTTTAACAAGTTAATTTTTGAAAAATTATATTTTAGTTGCCAGTCAACTGTACAACTATTAGACTGTTTGGGACATTGACTTCCACAGTAGGATTGATAGATAGAGTAATTGCATTTTGTATAGAACATGAGGACATTTTGTCCATGTTTGTATGTCATTCTGAAGCTAGAATAATTTGCTTTCTATCGCATTCATTCTGAAGCTGGAACACCTTGTTTTCCACAATATTACAAGCTTTGTGCTAGGGAGATTACATTTATTTAAAGCACAAACTTAATGGTTTTCATAATCTCTGAAGAAGTATAAAGGGTTAATGCATTATTTTTCATGTAAAATTGTTCGTATTGAGTAAGGAGTTCCTTTATTGTGCTGCATATATACGGCACACTGATCGAGCAGGCATAGGAGCTGTAGTCGCTTGATCAGGGAAGGGGCCTGGCTGTTACTGCAGGCATCAGTGATAACTACAACCATAGCTATAACCATTTAACCACTTAGTTGAGGTGGTCAATGGTGACTAGTGTGGAGCGAGAATATTCGAATAGCGAATTTTTATTGGAATATCACCACATCAAGAATGTGCGAATATTTAGAATATAGTGCTATATATTCGTTATATCGAATATTCAGCATTATTTTCCATCTGAACACACGATTCCTCTCTGCTTCTTGCTTGTGGGCCAATGTGAAGGAAGCAATGTTGAGTTCACAAAAATACTTAGTGCACCGATCAGTGATCTGTAGCCAGAACTGCTAAAATTTGAAGTTGCACGTAGAGTGAAAAACTATTCTAATCACTGCCGGTTAACGCAATCGCAAATATATTGGAGCACTTGACTCTATCTGAATATAAAGCTATTGTAATGTTCTGCAGTGCCAACTATTTTCTCCAGTCTTAGAAGAAACTCATGAAACTTCTAGCAGCTTAAAAAATGTAACCAGAGTGACCCACGTATTTTGCGTTACAAATTCGCATTACGCGATTTTTACATTGCCGATATTTTGCATTTAATAAAATAATCTTGAATTCTAAAATATATGACAAATATTCTACTAAATATGCATTATACAATGCATTATAATATAGTATGATTCATTCTAATGCATTATTACCAGTGATCAGACCACCAGCAGTTAATGCCATGGGCCCATAAAGCAGCTCACATCCCCATTTATGGCATTTCCGTATCCAATAGAACCCTCCTAACATTTTAAGGGAAGTGATATAACTCAGATGGCACGATCTGGGCACAACATATTGGGTACTAAAATGCCATATCTGAGGAAAATTTTAATTTAGACTGTCCCCTGCACATTAAAGTCTGCAAAATGCCCAAATGTGGCGCCAAAGTGTTCACTCCACTCCTTGATAAATAACTCCAGGGGTGTAGTTTCCAAAATGGGGTAACTTATTCTGAGTTTTCACTGTGCACATACCTTAGGGTCTCTGCAAACCTGAAGTAGCACCTAAAAACCATTCCTGCATAAATCCATGCTCCAAAAGCCAAATGGGGCTACTTCCCTTCTGAGCCCTGCTGTGTGCCCATACAGCAGCTTGCATCCACTTCTATGGCACTTTCGTGTCCAGTAGAACCCACCTATAAATTCAAGTAGTGTGCCGTGAGTCTCAGTTGGCACTAGTTGGGCACAACATATGGGACACTGAAATGCCTTATATGTGGAAAACTTTCATTTTGCATGGCCCACTTCGCATTCATTTCATCAACATACCTCTGGGGTCAAAATTCTCTCTCCACCCATTAATACCCTGAGGGGTGTAGTTTCTAAACATTGGTTCACTTCATGGGAATATGATTTTTTTTTTAACCCCAAGCCTCCACAGTTGTTAGCAGCATTGTGCCTCAAAAGGCACATGGTCCTCTTATACTCCTGAGAAAAACAATAGTATGGCCAATTTTAGTCCTATAAAATGCATCCATTAGAGAGCTGGATAGGAATAAATCTGATGTCAGTCATGTGAGCCATCATGTGATCTGTCTTTAAGTTAAATGCCTGGGTATCTAAGAGGTGAATAGTCTATTTAGGCAAAGAACATGTACAGTGTATGTAGTATTACTACCTTCAGCATCACCTCATCATGTTTGTCAGTGTTTGTGTAGAAGCAGATTTATTAACAACATGACAACATCACCTAGAGACAGGCAGCCATTTTACAACATCTCCTAGAGACAGGCAGCCATTTTACAACATGTCCTAGAGACAGCCAGCTATTTTACAACATCACCTAGAGGCATATGGCCATGTAAATACACTCAGTAATGTAGTTACTGTAATAACCACAATAAAATCATTATTACACTAGGCCTACTTACTTATCACATTAAAAATTGTCCCGTGTGCTGACCCAGCACATGTATGTCATAAAACACTGTTGCTTACTGAATGTCAGGGATTCTATGATATGAAGTGTCACATGACTGATGCCATATTTTAGTTAGGCAATGGATACATTACCCAGGACTGATACATGGGCTATACCATTGTACTGCATATGAGGGCAACTGCCTGATGTAAGAAAAGTATGTAGGAAACTGTAATCTGGTGCAGATTACAGTTTCTGGTGTACAGCAGGGCAGAGATGCACCTAATTTGTTAAGAGTAGTGTTGATCGCGAATATTCTAATCGTAAATTTTTATCGCTAATATTGGCACTTTGAGAATTTGTGAATATCTAGAATATAGTGCTGTATCTTTGTAATCGTGAATATTCTTTTCATCAGTACCCATGATCCCTCACTGGGTACGCGGCCAATAAACGTGCAGGTGAGTACCACCCTCACTCTAATGCCAGTAGCCATGTTGGCTACTGGCATTACAGTGATTGGCTGACTGGAACGCGTCATCGGGTGCTATATAGCACCCGATGACCTATGTTCGGCTCATTCATAGTCGGGGAAAGCTAAGCATAAGAAGGGACAGAGAGTGTAGGGAGTGTAAAAGGAAGATTTTTATACAAAATTTTTATCCTGCGCTAAATTAGTATTTAATTGTAGTAGGCCCCTGTGGACAGTTAAATTATTCCAGCCACATCTCCTGTTTAAAGTGTGCGCATCCCTAAAATATCAGTGACATCCAGTGCACTTTTTCCGTAGACGGTGTCCCCTGTGGACAGTTAAATTATCTGCGCCACATCTCCTGTTTAAGGTGTGTGCATTCCTAAAATATCAATGAAATCCAGTGTACTTTTTCCATAGACGGGCCACATCTAAAGTTTAACGCGTGCCTTTAAAACATTTATCAGTGACATACAGTGCACTTTTTCAATAGACGGTGTCCGCTTCTGACCGTGACACTACCAGTGCCACATCTGCAGTGTAACATGTGCATTTAAAAAATGTATCTGTGACATACAGTGCACTTTTTCAATAGACGGTGTCTGCTTCTGACCATAACATTACCAGTGCCACACTTCCAATGTAACGTGTGCGCAGAAAGAATGTATCTGTGACATACAGTGTACTTTTTGAATACACGGCGTCCGCTTCTGACAGTGACATTACCAGGGCCACATCTAAAGTGTAACGTGTGCGTTTAAAAAATGGATCTGTGACATACAATATACTTTTTCAATAGACTGTGTCCGCTTCTGATGGTGACGTTACCAGTGCCACATCTCCAGTGTAACGTGTGCCCGCCTTACACCAACATCTGTCCCGTAACATCACACGTGCTCTGACCAACACAGCTAAAGGATTTAATAGGGTACTCATTCCAATAACAGGGTCTCTTAAGAGTCCTATATTGTTATTTATTGTCACTACCTGTCAGGGTCCCTCCTGTGAGAGAGGTGAGATGATCGGATAGACTTGCTGCACGTGAGGCTTTCTGACAGGTCTCTTTGTGTTCCTCTATGTATGTTGTTGTTTGGCAGGATCTCACCTCTCCTCAGGTGCCCTCGTTATCAGTGATGAGGCTCTATTTAGATCTGCCTCACACTGCTGACCATGCAGTTGATAGTTTCTGCTTGGAGTTGCTAGTGCTGGTTTGTCTTGGATCTAATGCTTCTCCATTCATCTCTAAGCTAAGTACTTGTTGCCTTCGCTGTTTCTTATTATCTGGAGTTTATTGTTTCTAGGCCTCAGGGAGACGCAGGTTTCTTCATTCTGCAAGGAACCAGGTGTCTTATTCCCTGCTACCTATCCTTTTGAGGCCTAGATTATTGTCTATTCATTGTGGTGTGTATTTGGTGTTTTCCTTTCCCCTTAACCTGTGACACTGCCTCCCTGAGTCGGGAGTAGGTAGTTGGAGCGCTTGCTGCCTTGCTTGGACGTGGTAGCCATTTCTCAGGCTCCCTCTCCGGAATCAAACCCTGATTCCCCGTTACCCGTTGTCACCATGGTAGGCGCAGAAAGTACCATTGAAAGTTGTTCGGGTTGGAGGGTATTCACGGTAGTATATGTACTCCCGCTACATATACAGTGGTGTATCCCGGTTAGTACATTAGGTATGTAATCTTATAAAGCGTCTAAGCTTTCCATAAAATGGATAGAAAATGCCTCTCTTGCAGATATGAGGTTAAAAAATCTTGAAACTTTAGAATGATACCCCTCTTTCATGGCTCCATCTTAACTGGAGCCAATGTAGATCCCTTTTTTCACAGGCATGAGGGAGGCAACCTAGAATAGTGAAGTATGGCAAGCATAAAAACATCAATATTAAAAACCACATATTGTTAGGCCTGACTCGAGTTTCACAAATGCTGCTTCCGGGACACAAACACACTTTCTGGGAGCCAAATTAAATCCCTTAACATATTACAGTCATTATAAAAAGAAAGAAAAAATGATACACTCCATCCAAATGCATATTTAAAACAAATTTCATATAACACTGTTTAAAAATAAAATTTAAACATTAAGTTAAAATAATATACATCAGAAACACTCCACTAGACATTTCAAAAAATCATAAATTATAATCAAGGATTTTCATATATCACCTTAAAAGAGATGTACTGGGAGTCCTAGGATTCACTCATTGTCAACACTACATCACATGCTTCTCGAAGTCCAATAGCGTTGTAACAACAAACACTCTACCAGACAAACGCTTAAACTACTGGAATTCCCTCTGTACTGCCATAAAGTATCCAGTAGTACTGTCCACTTTGTTACTTATTACTAATCCTGCAAACTAAGTTAAACCCATAATGTGTGCAATCTGACATTAAAATCAACATTTAACCCTTTGGGTATGAAGAATTCCCAAGAAGCTAAATCCATAAAACCTCACTTTTGTTAATAGCTTAAATTGGGTTACCACCCATCCATTTGGCTATTTAAAAAATGATACAAATAAAGTAGACATATGGTGAATGTCAACTAATGACTATTTTTTGAGGAATCTGTCTTACAAGCAGAGAAATAAATATTTAGAAAATCGCCAATTTTTTCAAACAAATCTAGGATTTTTGATGTGATGTACCACGAAAAAAAAGTCGAACAATTGCTTGTATAAGTAAAAGCAATCCAAAGTTATTGGACTTTGCAAAATTGTTAGACTTGCAAAATTTGGTTGTGTCCAGAAGATGAGAACTGGCTGGGTCAGGAAGGGTTTAAAAGGGTTATCTGCTTGGACAAATCTTTTTGTTAAAAACAAATTCTTGAAAACAAACTGATCACAAAGTGTTCACCCACTGAGACTCAGGTGTATCATCTCTGCCTGCAGAATTTGCCTTAGAAGGACAGTGCACTATTCTTCCTTCAATATTCTCTAAAATAAGATTAGAAATTATAAGTAGAGAGTTCAAATCTTCATTATAATTATTGTTCTTGTTGGGAAACAGTCCATGTAAGTTCTGGCACCTTGATGCATGATGCAGGTTGACAGTCGACTCAAAGAGAAAAAATGTATCATCAAAGCCATATTAAAACTGTTGCTTTCCAAAAGCCCTAGTTGATCTGATATCTACTGATAAAAGCTACAAAAAAATGAAAAAATATTTGACCAAATAATTTTTCCAGGCTTACTCTTCCCCCTGATGTGAAGAGATGCAAATGCAGGTGTGGTGCCGTGGCAGTATGGTTGATGGTTGATTACACCTAGTGAGGGTCTAGTGAGCGTGTGTGTACATGAGTTTCATTTATTAGAATAATGACTAACCCACAATACTTACTAAGAGTCTGTTGTTTGCCACAGAAACCCTACTGTCCAGTGTGTGGTTGCCTTTCTTCATAGCCGATGGCAACTGATGCGACACAGTCTAGCTACTGTATTTATTACATGACAAAACAGTCATAGCCTTGACAAAAACACAACTGGCAACAAGGTAAGAACAATATCACAACACCAACCCCATAATGGAAGTGATAGAGAGAACATATACGTGGAAAACATTTGTATCACGTGAAGTTTTTGTGGCTTTTTTTAAAACCTGGATTTACCCCTAAAATGTATACTGGGAAGTTTCAAAGCTACAGTGTAAAAATGTACTTGTAAATAAAAAATATTAAATCCTATTTGCATGTATTGCACTCTACTTTACTATATAGGGAAAAGAATGTTCCTCACTTCAGGCCTCTTGCACACAAACGAGGTGTGCCCGTGGCCATATTGCAGCCCGCCTACAACGGGTCCGCAATACACTGGCATCGGCCCGTGTGCACTCCACATCACGAATGTGGACCCATTCACTTGAATGGGTCCGCAATCACGGAGATGCAGAACGGAAGCATGGATCGGAGTGCTTCTGTGGTGTTTCTGTCCATGCCTAAGCACCGCAAAAAAATAGAACTTGTTTTATTTTTTTGGGGTGTGGACGGATCACAGACCTATTCAAGTTAAATGAGTCTTGATCATGGGTCTTGATCAGTCCCCGCTGCCGCACTGAGATTGCTCTTGCATTGGGGACTGCAAATTGCGGTCCCTAATGCACGGAACTGATGCACAATATTAGTGTGCAAGAGGCCTCAGGTATACGTCCATTCCCATTAGCATATATTAAAAAATAAAGCTAGTACTCAAGGGAAGTGAAATGCAATAATTGGCTGTTTATTCACACCAGTGGTGTGTGACAACGGTGAAAATCTGCTGACCGTGCTGAAATAGGGTAAAATGACACACGTGCCGTGCATGGCACACGTCCTGAACTTGGTCGTGCAGCGATTCGTTGCCGAATACCCCGGGGTCCAGGACGTCTTGCGGCAGGCCAGGAAAATCTCTGGCCATTTTAAAAGATCTTACACGATAATGGCTCGCCTTGCTGATGTTCAGCGGCGACACCACCTGCCCGTCAGATATCTTATTTGTGACAGCCCGACGTGCTGAAAGTCCACCTTGTATATGCTTGATAGCAACATGCCATTAACGACTACCTGTACAAACTCTGCAGCAGGACAGGTTTTGGGAAGCTTGGTTTCTTTTCAGCTTGCCAGTGGCTGCTCATGCGCGAAGCCTGCAGACTTCTGCGGCCATTTGATGAGATCACCAAACTGGTCAGTCGCAGCCAGGGCACTATTAGTAACATTGTAGCTTACGCCTTCTTTCTGGAGCGTGCATTGTGTTGTGTCATTGATCAAGCCGTCGAGGAGCAGGAGCTGGAAGATGAGGAATTCGCAATGCTGAATGAATTCCCGGGAAGGGGGGCTACTCCATATGAGACAAGGAGTCTGAAGAGGAGTCAGAGGAGGATGGTGGCTGGGGGGAGGAAGAGGAGGAGGAAGAGGACGACATTATCCTGGACGATGAGCAGGAGCCAAGGCGCTCCACCGCTTCCAATTTAGTGCAAATGGGGGCCTTTATGCTCCAGTGTTTGAAGAGGGACCCCATATAAAAAGTATAAATGGTAAGGACCAGTAGTGGGTGGCAACGTACTACGACCTCCAGTAAAAACACAAAATTGCAGACAAGTTACCAGCATCACAGAGGGTGGGCAGAATGCAGCATTTCCAGGCCTTGCTGCGATAGATGCTGCATTCTGCTGTTCCAGGCGCTAGCAGAGGAATTTCCACGCACAGCGAAACAGGTGCGGGTACCAATCCTACCACGCATGCAAGAAGAGGGCGGTTTGAGGATGTGTTGGTCACTTCGGATATGCGATCATTCTTTCAGCCAACCAATCGACAGGTGTCGAATTTCCTTCCGAAAGGACGTTCAGCGCAGCAAGGGGGGATCGTGATTGATGAGCGCACTCGCCTAGCTCACGACAGTGTGGACTACCTCACATTTCTAAAAATGAATGAGGCAAGGATCTAGGAGGAATTCAACACCTGTGATGACCACGTGTAATTGAATTTCCTCATGCCAGCCCACACATATCTGCCACCACCCAGAACAAAGAATGGTCCTTGTCTTATGTACAGTCGTGGCCAAATGTTTTGAGAATTACATAAATATTGGAAATTGGAAAAGTTGCTGCTTAAGTTTTTATAATAGCAATTTGCAAATACTCCAGAATGTTATGGAGAGTGATCAGATGAATTGCATAGTCCTTCTTTGCCATGAAAATTAACTTAATCCCAAAAAAACCTTTCCACTGCATTTCATTGCTGTCATTAAAGGACCTGTTGAGATAATCGTAATCGTCTTGTTAACTCAGGTGAGAATGTTGACGAGCACAAGGCTGGAGATCATTATGTCAGGCTGATTGGGTAAAAATGTCAGACTTGACCTGTTTAAAGGAGGGTGATGCTTGAAATCATTGTTCTTCCATTATTAACCATGATGACCTGCAAAGAAACGCGTGCAGCCATCATTGCGTTGCATAAAAAGGGCTTTACAGGCAAGGATATTGTGGCTACTAAGATTGCACCTCAATCAACAATATATAGGATCATCAAGAACTTCAAGGAAAGAGGTTCAATTCTTGTTAAGAAGGCTTCAGGGCGTCCAAGAAAGTCCAGCAAGCGCCAGGATCATCTCCTAAAGAGGATTCAGCTGCGGGATCGGAGTGCCACCAGTGCAGAGCTTGCTCAGGAATGGCATCAGGCAGGTGTGAGCGCATCTGCACGCACAGCGAGGTGAAGACTTTTGGAAGATGACCTGGTGTCAAGAAGGGCAGCAAAGAAGCCAATTCTCTTCAAAATAAACATCAGGAACAGATTGATCTTCTGCAGAAAATATGGTGAATAGACTGCTGAGGACTGTGGCAAAGTCATATTCTCCAATGAAGCCTCTTTCCCATTGTTTGGGGCATCAGGAAAAAGGCTTGTCCGGAGAAGAAAAGGTGAGCGCTACCATCAGTCCTGTGTCATGCCAACAGTAAAGCATCCTGAGACCATTCATGTGTGGGGTTGCTTCTCATCCAAGGGAGTGGGCTCACTCACAATTTTGCCCCAAAACACAGCCATGAATAAATAATGGTACCAAAATACCCTCCAACAGCAACTTCTTCCAACAATCCAACAACAGTTTGGTGAAGAACAATGCATTTCACAGCACGATGGAGCACCGTGCCATAAGGCAAAAGTGATAACTAAGTGGCTCAGGGACCAAAACGTTGACATTTTGGGTCCATGGCCTGGAAACTCTCCAGATCTTAATCCCATTGAGAACTTGTGGACAATCCTCAAGAGGCGGGTGGACAAAAACCCACTAATTCTGACAAACTCCAAGAAGTGATTATGAAAGAATGGGTTGCTATCAGTCAGGAATTGGCCCAGAAGTTGATTGAGAGCATGCCCAGTCGAATTGCAGAGGTCCTGAAGAAGAAGGGCCAACACTGCAAAAACTGACTCTTTGCATAAATGTCATGTAATTGTCGATAAAAGCCTTTGAAATGTATGAAGTGCGTGTAATTATATTTCACTACATCACAGCAAACTTTGTGAAAACTAATATTTGTGTCATTCTCAAAACTTTTGGCCACGACTGTATATACAGCGGCATAAAAGGCCTTTTCTGTCCGGTGAATGCCTAATTTTTAGGGCCTGTACTCCACTGGCCTACAGTAAAATTGTTATTCAGTAACCGCCTAATGTACCTCCATCCACATAATCACTAGTTCTTTTCTGTCAGGTGAATGCCTCATTTTTGTGGCCTGTAATCTACTGGCCTACAGTAAAATTGTTATTCAGTTACCGCCTAATGTACCTGCAGCCACATAATCACTTGTTGTTTTCTGTCAGGGGAATGTCTAAATTTTAGGGCCTGTACTCCCGTGGCCTAACCTCTTAGGGACATATGCTGTACCAGTACGTCATGATGTCCTAGTACTTAAGGACACATGATGTACCTGTATGTCATTTGTAGTTCCGATCACCGCTGTGCGGCGGGCGGTGATCATAACTGGGTGCCTGCTGAAATCAATCAGCAGGCACCCTGGGACAATGCACGGAGGGGTCCCGTAACCCCCCGTGTTGCTGCAATTCATACCTGCGGTTTGTGGCGTTTACTGGTCGTTGCGGTGGGGATCGGCGGTGCCATCGGGTCCCAGTGCTGCTGTAATGGGGACCTGATGGCATGGAAGGCAGCACGATGCCTTCCTTAGGCATCGGCGCTGCCTTCCTGTGACGAGCCTGTGAGATCCAGCCCCCTGGATCTCACAGGCAGGAAGCTGTATGAGTAATACACACTGTATTACTCATACAGCCAATGCATTCCAATACAGAAGTATTGGAATGCATTGTAAAGGGGATTAGACCCCCAAAAGTTGAAGTCCCAAAGTGGGAAAAAAAAGTAAAGTGGAAAAAAAGTTGAAAAATAAAGTCCCCCCCCCCCCAAGAAATTTTAAGTTTCAAGTAAAAAATAAATAAATATGAATTTCCCCCAAATAAAGTAAGAAAAAATTGGTAAAAATTAGGGATTTTTTTTAACATATTAGGTATCGACGCCTCCGTATCGACTGGCTCTATAAACATAGTTATCATTATGAGAGACTTTAATCTTCCTGATGTAAAGTGGAAAGCCTAAATAGCTAGTTCTGCCAGTAGTATAGATATTCTAAATTCCCTACTGTTATTATCTCTACAGCGAGTAGTGGAGGAGCCAACCCGGAAGGAGGCCATTTTAAATTAAATATTTACAAATGGGAATTTGGTATCTGATATTACTATAGGGGAAAGCTTGGGGTCTAGTGATCATCACTCAGTGTGGTTTACTATAACTACAGTGACTGAGTCACACCACACAAAAACAAAAGTTTTAGATTTTATAAAAAACAGACATTTCTAAAATTAGATTAGTGGTATACGAGTCCCTATCAGATTGAAACCATTTTAATGGAGTTCAGGAGAAATGGGACTACTTAAAAGTGACACTATTGAAGGCAACAGATAATTGCATTAGGCTTGTCAGTAAAAGCAAAAAAAGGAAGAGACCACTGTGGTACTCAGCAGAAGTGGGCAAAATTATTAAAAACAAAAAGATAGTATTTAGTAATTATAAAAAAAAAAAAAAAAACTAGGATGACAGGCAAATTTATAAGATTAGGCAGAGAGAGGCCAAACAAGTTATAAGAGCTTCTAAAGCACAGGCAGAAGAGAAATTAGCTCAGTCAGTGAAAAAAAGTGATAAGACATTCTTCAGATACATAAATGAAAAAAGGAAACTAAAACAAGGAATTACCAAATTAAAAACAAAAGAAGGACGGTATATGGAAGAAGATAAAGAACTAGCTGACTGCCTCAATGAATACTTTTGTTCAGTTTTTAACAAGGAAAATGAAGGAAAAGGACCTCAGTTAGGAAGGAAGGCTAATTCATCTTTTGATGCATGTGTCTTTACAGAGGAAGAGGTTCTAAGTCAGCTGTCTAAAATTAATACAAATAAGTCACAGGTGCCTGATGGGATACACCCAAAGCTATTAAAAGAGCTTAGCGGTGAACTAGCAAAACCATTAACAGATTTATTTAACCAATCACAGGTAACAGGGGTCGTCCCAGAAGATTGGAAATTAGCAAATGTTGTGCCCATTCACAAGAAAGGTAGTAGGGAGGAATCGGGCAACTATAGGCCAGTAAGCCTGACATTAATAGTGGGGAAATTAATGGAAACCATACTTAAGGAGAGGATTGTGGAACATCTAAAATCCCATGGATTAGTACGTTAAGCTACCAGGCAGTCTTAGACAGAGTCAATAGGATCTTAATCTATGAAAGACTCTCAGCAATTAGGGCGGATTCTTTCGAAGCTTTTGAGAAGTTGTGGGAGCCTTGGATTACCTCGGCCTACTCCGCCAATGTGCAACGTAGTCTATCATTGTGATATTTCATGTATCTCTACAGAACTATCTTGAAACAGAATTATGCCATATGTCTACCTGTGTGTTTTATTGGGTTGTTGCCTCTTATATCTCAAGCTGCTGATTGCCGCTAGATTCTCCATTGATGTACGTTTTTGTTTTTGTCGTACTATTTCTGTACTTAATGTATGACCATAATACATCTGTTATTATATGAATGTTTGCTACTCAAAATGCTTATATGATGATGAATATATATTCAATAAAGCATTTGAAACATAAAATCCCATGGATTGAAAGATGAAAAACAGCATGGGTTTACTTCAGGGAGATCATGTCAAACTAATCTTATTGATTTTTTTGATTGGGTGACTAAAATAATAGATGGCGGAGGTGCAGTAGACATCGCTTATCTAGACTTTAGTAAGGCTTTTGATACTGTCCCACATAGAAGGCTTATCAATAAAGTGCAGTCATTGGGCTTGGACTCTCATATTGTTGAATGGATTAGGCAGTGGCAGGTTAATTTGCATATATATCAAATCGTGTTTTTTACACAATAAAAGCACACAGAGCTATGGGGACTGGGTATTGCAGATGTGCTAGTGGCCATCTAGCAACCCATGTCCTCGGCTCTATACACAAAATCCCGGTGACAGGTTCCCTTTAAAGGTAGGCACACAATGTCATAGAGCAGCAGGAAATGCAAGCAGAATGCTTGGGTGTATAGGGAGAGGCATTACCAGTGGAAAGAGGGAGGTGCTCATGCCGCTGTACAGAGCACTAGTGAGACCTCATTTGGAGTATTGTGCTCAGTACTGGAGACCATCTCTTTAGAAGGATATTGATACTTTACTTTGGAGAGAGTTCAGAGAAGAGCTACTAAACTAGTACATAGATTGCAGGATAAAACTTACTAGGGAGATTAAAGGACCTTAACATGTATAGCTTGGAAGAAAGACGAGACAGAGGGGATATGATGGAAACTTTTAAATACATAAAGGGAATCAACAAGGTAAAAGAGGAGAGAATATTTAAAAGAAGAAAAACTGCTACAAGAGGACATCGTTTTAAATTAGAGGGGCAAAGGTTTAAAAGTAATATCAGAAAGTATTACTTTACTGAGACAGTAGTGGATGCATGGAATAGCCTTCCTGCAGAAGTGGTAGCTGAAAATACAGTCGAGTTTAAGCATGCATGGGATAGGCATAAGGCCATCCTTCATATAAGATAGGGCCATGGGCTATTCATAGTATTCAGTATATTGGGCAGACTAGATGGGCCAAATGGTTCTTATCTGCCGACACATTCTATGTTTCTATGTTTCTATATCACATGAACTAACCCCTCAGATGAACACTGTAAAAAATAAAAAATAAAAACTGTGCTAAATAAACCATTTTTTTGTCACCATACATCACTAAAAGTACAACAGCAAGCGATCAAAAAGGCATATGCCCACCAAATAGTACCAATCTAACCATCACCTCATCCAACAAAAAATGAGCCCTTACCTAAGACAATCACCCAAAATATGGAGACACTAAAACATTTTGTCTTTGTTTTAAAAAAGCTGTTATTGTGTAAAACTTAAGTAAATAAAAAAAAGGTATACATACTAGGTATTGCCGCGTCCGTAATAACCTGCTCTATAAAAATATCACATGACCTAACCCCTCAGGTGAATACCGTAAAAAATAAAAACAGTGTAAAAAAAGCATCACAAAAAGTGTAATAGCAAGCGATCAAAAAGCCATACGCACCCTAAAATAGTGCCAATCAAACCGTCATCTTATCCTGCAAAAATTATACCCTACCCAAGATAATCACCCAAAAACTGAAAAAACTATGGCTCTCAGACTATGGAGACACTAAAACATGATTTTTTTTGTTTAAAAAAAGAAATCATTGCGTAAAACTTACAAAAAATATATATACATATTAGGTATCGCCACGTCCGTGACAACCTGCTCTAAAAAAATACCACATGATCTAACCTGTCAGATGAATGTTGTAAATAACAAAAAATAAAAATGGTGCCAAAACAGCTATTTCTTGTTACCTTGCCTCACAAAAAGTGTAATATAGAGCAACCAAAAATCATATGTACGCTAAAATAGTACCAACAAAACTGCCACCCTATCCCGTAGTTTCCAAAATGGGGTCACTTTTATGGAGTTTCTACTCTAGGGGTGCCACAGGGGGGCTTCAAATGGGACATGGTGTCAAAAAAACAGTCCAGCAAAATCTGCCTTCCAAAAACCGTATGGCATTCCTTTCCTTCTGCGCCCTGCTGTGTGCCCGTACAGAAGTTTACGACCACATATGGGGTGTTTTTGTAAACTACAGAATCAGAGGCGTAAATATTGAGTTTTATTTGGCTGTTAACCTTTACTTTGTAACTGAAAAAAAAAGTGAAATTTTGAAATTTTATCTCTATTTTCCACAAATTTTTGTGGAACACCTAAAGGGTTAACAAAGTTTGTAAAATCAGTTTTTAATACCTTGAGGGGTGTAGTTTTTAGAATGGGTGGTTTCCATTATGCAAGCCTCACAAAATGACTTCAGACCTGAACTAGTCCTTAAAAAGTGGGTTTTCAAGATTTGCTTCGAAACTTCTAAGCTTTGTAACATCCCCAAAAAATAAAATATAATTCCCAAAATGATCCAAACATTAAGTAGACATATGGGGAATCTAAAATAATAACTATTTTTGTAGGTATTACTATGTATTATAGTAGTAGAGAAATTGAAACTTGGAAACTTGCTAATTAAAAAAAACAAAGTCAAATTTTGTATTTTTTTATAGATAAAAATGAATTTTTTTTACTCCATTTTACCAGTGTTATGAAGTACAATATGTGACAAAAAAAATAATCTCAGAATAGCCTGGATAAGTCAAAGCGTTTTAAAGTTTCACCACATAAAGTGACACTGGTCAGATTTGCAATAAATGGCCTGGTCCTTAAGGTGAAAATGAGCCCGGTCCTTAAGGAGTTAAAATAAAAATTTTCAAGGCTCCAGCAGGGCACATTTTTGAGAGTTTCCCTTTAAGACGCATAAAAATGATTAAAATACATGTTTCTTGTGGGAATTTTTGCTATTGATCCCCCTCTGGTAAGTCACTGTCCATGTTGTGGGACTATTTGTGCACTTTTAGTAAGTATTTGGTGGCTGCAAATATGACCTGAAGGTTTTTCAGGTTCGCCTGCCATTAAAGTCATTAGGGTACGCCGCGAACGCGCGATTCGCAAATATTTGATCGTCCATGTTTGTTTATCACTAAATCCCCATCCCATTCTCCATTTCTGGGACAATCCAATAAAAAAGGCACTAGAGATGAGAGAACATTTCAAGATTTGGTTCAGATTCACCAAATGATGTTGAGGGAGAGTATACTAATCTGTGTTTCTTGACAATATGAATGTTACTTTGGAGGTCTCTCTCTAGTTTATCTGAAATTAATAGACAACACATATACATTGTTGAGATTGTTAATGAGTATACTACATCTTTCTCTCCCTCTCGAGAAATTTGGAACAAATCTCAAACTAGTAGAAGGAAGCCATAGTACAACAGATTATATTGACTGTAATACCATCAGTTTTACACAAGACTGGAAAAAGGGGACTTCATCTACAGTAGTCCTAACAATTACATTTGTTACTCAGATACTCTCACGCATAGAACAAGAAGATGATCCAGCAATAAAATGGCAGATGTATGGCATACAAGTATACTTCAATTCAAATCAACCATTCAGTCTAGACAATGCAACAGCAGAGGAATAAACAAACTTAAAACACATCAAGAAAAACTACAAATCTCAGAAAATGCACTAGAATAGAATGAAATGCAACCATTGAATTACAGATCTCAGTAGACAGAACAAAGTACACAATATCTGGAAAATGCTATATCTGACCGTCAGAATGGAATAAGGCATGGATATATAACGGCTCAACAATCACCAACTCCACCCTAGTAAACCAGGCAAATCCACGTAGCTCTGGCTGAGACATTTATTCACATAAATTATAGTGGCATTCCTCACACCAATGCTCCCTTGGGCTGTGCTGTGACAGGAGGGCAGACCATTTCTTCCATCAGGGCACACCCAGGGCCAGTTGTAGAAAAAAATTGTTTCTCTATAAAAGTACAGAATGGGAGTTCTAGTACATCCAATGGTATCAAAATGTTCAGTAAAGTGTATTAGCAATGTCCCTCTTACCGCAATAAAGTCTCTTTTAATCTAAAACAGCAAACATCTTACTGACTGACTTCAATGCTTGGCCAAGCATATTCTGATAGCAGCCAAGCAGATTCTGATACTGATTCAAAAAAGCCAAAATGTGGAGTTCATTAAAACATAAGTCCAAGAACACTCAAGAGAAGAACTCATACAGCCTTACCAGTCCTGATGTATTAAATTTCTTGGATAGTACCGTTGCCTGCGGATGTTCCTTCCATATGCAGGGGTGGACTAATATCAGAACAAACTCCAGCCTGGGGGTCTGTAAAAATATGGTAGGCTAATATGCTAGGTCGCCCTGTTGGTCCCTATCAGGGCAAAGGATAGGGGCTAGATTGCCCTGCCTAACATATACAGAGCACCCGCCCAGATAGGGACAACCCCGTTAGGAACCTGTCCCTAGTCTGGAGAGATCCCTATAGTATCCCTAATATCACCTTTCTCTTCACCTTTCACCTTCCGAGGGCAGTAATCTGCGTTTTGCGGGAGTTTTGGCGTCTTTAAATGGAGACACAACGTTTCCCAGCTGGTGCTCTGCAGTATACAACTTAGGCAGCTTGCAGGGAGGTATCTTTTATTTCACCCCCAGTACTGGCACCCACAGGTGCTTTATAATGGCAACCTAGAGTCATTATTTAACCTCCCTCTCATGTCTTCAATCTTCCAGTTACGTCCACTGTCCCCTAGCAGTATAGGTCATCCTTCTATCAGATTGACCATTTTATTTTAAGTCTATTTATATACATTCTAACTATACCACCATTCATATTTTCCCCTGATGATTCTCTTTGATTGAGATGGAAAGGTGATATTAGGGATACTATAAGTATCTGCCCAGACTAGGAACAGGTTCCTGACGGGGCCGCCCCTATCGGGGTCACGGCAATCTACCTCCTAACCTTGGCCCTGATAGGGACCAACAGGGAAACCTAGGATATTAGCCTACCATATTTTTCCACCCCTGCATATAGAAGGAACATCCGCAGGCACCAGTCCAGCACTATCCAATGAATTGAATACATCAGAACCGGTAAGGCTGTATGTGTTCCTCTCTTGTTGCTTAGACATATATATCAGATACCCATGGCTAACAATACAGTGGAGTACTAAGTGTCCTTGGACTTAGTATTGTTGCACCTATTTATTTTAGATGTTTCCAGTAAAAGTTATGTTTTAATGAATCCCACATTTTGGCATTGTTGAATCTGTATTGTAATAGTGGGTGCCAAAAGGTTAGTAGCAATGACAATCATTTGGGCTAAGCTACTGCTTGCAGTTCCAAGTAGATTCTGAACCTTAGAATTCTTTCTTTTTTTCTCTCTGGAGTACTGTAAAGTAGAGATGGCTTTCTTGACACAAATATATCACAGTTAGTGATTCTCTGGGTCTTAAGCCTAGACTTCTAAATAGTAAGCAGATGTAGCTCCTCTCTTCCTTAGCTACCCCTAGACTCGCTAAACTAGGAGTGGACCTAACACGGTAAAAAAAAGCCCACACTGCGGAGCCATGTGCCGGCGTCCTGGGAGCACCAGAAGTGAGCGTGCATGGTGGATAGATCGCTCCAGATACATTTGCAGTCTGCTTTTTGCCTCCTGTGCTCTGCAAGCTCTGCCTGCTTCTCCTTCTCCTCCCTCTCTGCTGCTCCGTCTCTCCCTCTGAACTCCCCTCCTCTTCCTCTCTTGTGGGCACCCACGTGACATCCATCAACACGTCATCATCTTCACCTTCACCACCACTGACATTTAAGATCTCAAAGTAGACAGCAACAGTGAGGACCTCACTCCTTGGGCTGACCTGGGTAATGTCGTAAGACCGCTGGGTGGCGGCCGTTGCTACCTCCTCTTCCTCATCCGATGTCGAGAATGGCTGCGCATCGATAAGGTCTGGTAATGGATGGGAAAATAATTCCTTTGACTCGAGTGGAGGGGCTATGGTGGTGGTGGTGGTGGTAGTGTCTTTGGGTGTGCACACAGCAGAGACTGAGCAGGGTGCAAATACAGAGACTAAGGAGGGTGCAGAAGAAGAAGGCTGAATGAGCCACTCAAACAACTTTGGTGCGTCCTTTGAAGTAATCGCATGCGCCTTCTCCTAATTCTCACTTAGGCTCCTCCCTGGTGCAACTGTCCAACCCCTACCACCCCTGCGGACCGGCCTGCCTTTTCCTCTGCCTGTCATTTTCAAAATGACCCTGTGCCTAAGTCCCTAAAGAAGAGCAGTATTTGTGGAAGCAGGTATATGGCAGGCCTCAATCAATATTTGGTGGAAACAGGTATATCGAACCCCTTAATCAGTATTTTGTGGAAGCACGTATATCATAGGCCTCAATAAATATTTGGTGGAAACAGGTATATCAAACCTCATAATCATTATTTTGTGGAAGCAGGTATATCGCAGGCCTCAATTAGTATTTTGTGGAAGCAGGTATATTAAAACCCTTAGTCAGTATTTTGTGGAAGCAGGTATATCGCAGGCCTCAATCAATATTTGGTGGAAACAGGTATATCGAACCCCTTAATAAGTATATTTTGAAAGCAGGTATATTGCAGCCCTTAATCAGTATTTTGTGGAAAGAGGTATATCAAACCCCTAATCAGTATTTTGTGAAAGCAGGAATATCGCAGGCCTCAATCAGTATTTTGTGGAAGCAGGTATAGCAATCCCCTTAATCAGTATTTTGTGGAAAGAGGTATATCAAACCCCTAATCAGTATTTTGTGAAAGCAGGAATATCGCAGGCCTCAATCAGTATTTAGTGGAAACAGGTATATCGAACCCCTTAATCAGTATTTTGTGGAAGCAGGTATATCGCAGGCCTCAATTAGTATTTTGTGGAAGCAGGTATATCAAAACCCTTAGTCAGTAATTTGTGGAAGCAGGTATATCTCAGCCCTCAATCAATATTTGGTGGAAGCAGGTATATCAAACCCCTTAATCAGTATTTTGTGGAAGCAGGTATATTGCAGCCCTCAATCAATATGTGGTGAAATCAGGTATATCAAACCCCTTAATCAGGATTTTGTGGAAGCAGGTATATCACACCCCTCAATCAGTTTTTTCACACTAGTTGCAAATAGTTGTTCCAATAGCGCTTGTCTATCACAGAGGTCAACCACCTAAAATATAGCTTTTAATAGAACATATTTAAAATTACCATAAATCCCTCACGTGGGGACAATAGAGAGACAAACAGACATACAAACACAAGTGGGCTGGATCAGTGACGGGTGGAAAGGATGGTATGACGGGGAAAAAGGCAGGCCAGAAGGGTCTCTAGTATCACCCTAAGGTATCCCTTCCTCGTGCTCAGCCCAAAGATGCACCCAGATGGTGGGAGCACTCTGTCCCCGTAACTGCCCTATCTGTCCTTGGAACAGCCCTAACACACACAATAGACCCTTATGGATGCCCGGGTCATATAATATAATAAGATGTAAATATCAAAATGATTGTCAAAATTCAATTAAAGGTTCTCGTCTCGACGCGTTTCCCCATTCGATTTGGTTCATCAAGAGACAACTAGAGAGAAGCCAACGCAGTGCAGACACACCGCTATGTCTATACATATACAATTCAAACAAGGAATATAAACCAAAATACTGGAGCACCAAAGAAAATCACCTTCAAACCGCCTGACACACAGCCAAATATGCAAAGACAATGCAACAGACAAGATGATGTAAAACCAAAGCATGCGGTAAATGAGTACGAATATCGACCTAAAAATTAGTCAACGGTGCTGTATTTGTCAATTAAGCAGAGCATGCGGCGGAAGGATGCACCTATCAACTCCAAAAAGAAAGATAAATCGTGCTGTACTTATCTTTGCGAAGTGTGTCCAGGCGGTTTGAGGTGCTCCAGGGGGCACTAAGATGAGGGAGCCTCATCTTAGTGCCCCCTGGAGCACCTCAAACCACCTGGACACAGGCTGAGCACGAGGAAGGGATACCTTAGGGTGATACTATGGACCCTTCTGGCCTGCCTTTTTCCCCGTCATACCATCCTTCCCACCCGTCACTGATCCAGCCCACTTGTGTTTGTATGTCTGTTTGTCTCTCTATTGTCCCCACATGAGGGATTTATGGTAATTTTTAATATGTTCTATTAAAAGCTATATTTTAGGTGGTTGACCTCTGTGATAGATAATTCTTTATACAACCACCATTAACGCATTTATTCAGTGTTTAAACTCCAATAGCGCTTGTCCCTCTATATAGCTGTGGTATCACAGCAGAACTGCACAGAACTGCTGCACAATAAAAATGCACTATAATATATTTTCTTTGTTAGAAAGTATATTATAAGTATATCACAGCCGTCAGTATATCATACCTATCAATAGCACAGCTATACCCGTCCTTAAAAGGACTTTTGTGGCCCTATTAGCTAGCGTTTGATGTCCCTAACAGCCTGTCCCTGCTCCACACAGCAATCTCTCACTACACTGGCAAAACACTGAATGTAAAATGGCTGCCAGATCGGGTTCTTTTATAGGATGGGGGTGTGTCCATGTGCTGAAACGTCTCAATTGGCTGTCATGTCCCACCTGATGGATGTGTCACAGGTCAACGTTCGGCGCAATGCAAAAGAATATGGCGCCGGTGGACATCGCCATATGTTCTCATCTTCGGCGAATCACGAACGCGTAAAGTTTGCCGTGAATTGACCGCAAGGCCATCTCTCAATATCAGTAAACTATTCTAGGGTACTGCACATAGCAACTGTTTAAACAAAGTTGGCAACTGGGTAAACATGAAGCAACATAAACTCCTGTTGCTCCTCAAACCATCAAGGTTCCATAAAGGTGTCCATCATTGTGACAGCAACAATAGCACTGAATTTCATTTAACTGAATGGCGGATCTCAGACAGGTGTACCTTGAAAGTGAAATCTTGAGTCTCCAACTGTTCTAGCACTGACTAAAATGAGTTTTGGAGCCTAAGGTGTCCTCTATTTTTCCATCAGGGCCTCCTGTAAGAACTTTTGGATTTAACCAATCAAATCTAAAGGTCTCTGTCATGGGTTGGGGGTGAGACACAGTAGCAATGACAGAACTGGATAGAAGCCAGGCACAGTCGTAAATCAGAATTAGGAGATCCATCAGGAGTAACGATCCAGATGGATCAATCAAAGGCAAATGTATAGTTCAAGACATGAATTACATGGGGAGTAACAATCCAAAGGGCGAGGCAATAGGCAAAATCAAAGAGAGTTCAATGGCAACACAGTGCACCTGTTGGAAAGATGAGGAAGAGGTATTGAACAGTGAAGTCTTGTGTCAGGAAAAGGCTAAAACTTCTTTAAAATTTAAGAAAAAGAGCTCCATTGTAATAACTGTGATATTAAGTGTATTACAGAAGTAAGAGTTATCAAGAGAACAATGACATATTTTTATATTTAATGACGGATGATATTGAAAATCTATTAGCTGAGCCACAGTTGGAATTTAATGATGCAGAAGGTCAGATAATGATTAAGCCTTAAGTTAACGTTGCACCCAGAAAGCATCAAAACAATATTTAATTGGAGGGCACATTTATTTAAGCTTTAAATGTTCCAGGACTTCACCAACATCATTTATTTTCATTTGTAAAATGAAAGATTGCTAAACTGTGAGAGAGAAATGACTTTTATTGTTTAGTATAAAAGTGGGCTGATTAAATTCTGGTGTTGTCCTCATATGACTTATCTTACAAGACAGGCGGTGGCATGTCGTCAAAAATAATTTCCATAAAATATAGAGGATGAAAACAAATATGCAGATTTATGGGTTCTGTGATCTTAAAGGGGTTGTGTCATGAGACTATGAAGTCAAACAGAAGTCATATAAACACTTTAGGCTTTTTTCACACTTGCGTTTGGTGCGGATCCGTCATAGATCTGCACAAACGCATCCGTTCAGATAATACAACCGCATGCATCCGTTCAGATTTGTATTATCTTTAACAAAGTCCAAAACTGATCCGTCTTGAACACCATTGAAAGTCAATGGGGGACGGATCCATTTTCTATTGTGCCAGATTGTGTCAGTGAAAACGGATCCGTCCCCATTGCCTTACAGATCAGTTTGGCTCAGTTTCATCAGACGGACACCAAAACTGGTGTCCGCCTCCAAAGCGGAATGAAGGCGGAACAGACCCAAACTGAGCCAAACTGATAAATTCTGAGCGGATCCTTATCCATTGAGAATACATTAAGGGCAAAACTGATTCATTTTGGACCGCTTGTGAGATCCCTGAACGGATCTCACAAACGGAAACCAAAACGCCAGTGTGAAAGTAGCCTTATTTGGGACACCCCTCTATGAGCCAGACTACAATTCAACTCACTCCCTTGTAATACGGTCCACCATTAATTCGGTTGGCCCCCCTCTGATTCTACATTTCCATTGCATTTTTTGGACTGATGAGAGTAATTTTGGCAATAACTGGTGAGAAACTGGTATAAGATAAGCCTAACTAGTGGCAATCAACCAGGCCAACTTCTAATTGAAAAGTTTATTTTATTAATACTATTTTTTAATAAGAGAGCTTTTCTAATATGACGATAGTGCTGGGCTTGCACTTACATATATAGGCTAATTGACAGAAGGCAGGACAACAGAAGTAGACAGGGCGAGCAGTACCCTAGTACAGAACAAAGTACTGCCCAGCAGAACCAGATACCACAGTGCAGCACAAAATACTGACACTGGTACCACGGTATGAAACTGTATAATCCTCCTGATAAAGTTGAATTCAAGAGGGCACCTGCGGTCGCTGGCCAGGTGTGTAAGTATCTGATGCTCCTACATTCATTAATGCTGAGAACATCAGATCTTTATGTACCTGGCTGGTGGACATGAAAAGGGCTCTGACGGCCACCTGGGCATCTGCCCACCGGGAAGTTTCCCTCTATGGTCTTTGGCCAATCTGCCAATGATCATGGGAAATAGACGGAGAGGAAGCCTGAGATAGTAGGCAGCTTTAAAGTACATACTTTTAAATCCGGATGTCAGTGTAGCTATAGGGCAGTGATGGCGAACCTTTTAGAGACCGAGCTGCCCAAACTGCAACCCAAAACCCACATATTTATATAATGTAACCTGAATACTACAGTCCTATAGTATATCTTCCATGTACGTTATCACTTACCTATAATAGCCTGCCTACATTCAGTGCACTGCCTGTGCTTCCTACACTGATGAATGGCAGGAAAAGTCTAATTCATATTGGTACACCATAGACTTTTTCTTGGGTGCGTGTGCCCACAGAGAAGGTTCTGAGTGCCACCTCCGGCACCCGTGCCATAGGTTCGCCACTACTGCTATAGGGGGTCATTCATTATACTCACATACTTATGGTGCAAAGCTGTAAGTCGTCCAAGCAGTCAGCACAGTGAATAAAATAAAAGCTATACCTCCTACAGTTGACCAAAGCATAAAATATAACACCTAACACTTTGATGCATGACACGGTTTAAATAAGCCCCATTTCATGCTTCATTTCTACTGTGCTAGTGCTATAGGGAACTGAACACTTGCCATAGGGCTTCCGTAGAGGTTATGGTTGATCATTGGGTGGGGGGAGGGTAGCAATAGGAAAACCCGTGGTCATCTTATTTTGGTAACCCTTCAAACAAAAAGAATTGTAATGCCCACAAATGGAAATTTGATCTTAGCAACGTTTAATAAAATCAATAGAAAAAGTCAACTTATATAGGGGCACAACTGAACCAGTAAAGGCCCACTTACTGTATGTGCTACTAGGGTGAGAATATCCGGAAGAAGAGCTCATGCAATACATTTCTATACTCTCTGGAAAACATTTTAGTTGAAAGAATAATTCATCTTGCCATACAAGACTGTACATATAAGAGGTGTAGATGTAGCAGAGGTGTAAGGGTTCTCATGTATAGGTTAAGGTGGCTATTAGAGATTTTTTCACTAGGGGCCAGAGCAAGTGAATCCTGGATCTTATGGAGGGATCCTAATGATATTATGGTCATCCCTGTTGTAAATCCCTCATTTGTATTGCTTTGAGAAAGGTTTTCCTGCCTAAATGTTGTGTACCATCTCTGGTACCATCACACTGGAGGACAGGGGCTGCTGCATACACACTCCAGCTCCCCCGAGCCGGAGAATACACGGATGACCATGGCATCTGAAGGGGTAAAAGTCCATGACCGGCATTACCGCAGGTTGTGGACATTAATGAGTGGTTGGGAAAGGATTAACTTTCCAGCCTTCACACTGAGATTAGCCCACAGTTTGGCCTGGGTATTCCTGATTTATATCAATTTGTGACAAATTAATTCAGAACAAATTACATTTCTTGGTGAACTTCGGCAAACTGGCTGAATTGACATTTTCATAACTTCGCTCTTCTCTAGCAGTGCCCATCCATCTGCTTCAGAGTCCCACATGCAGTAGGTTTAACGGAACTGCTGTTTTAGACACATGTTTTGGCGGTGAGCTGCTCCACTGTAGTGTGTCGGTCCGCACTCACGCACTTTCATATCTGACATTTACCTCTCACATCACTGGCACTCTCGGCCCAAAAGCCAATAATCATCCATTTTTTGCGTGAAGGGGTTAATAGCCCATTAATGAGCTGGATTGTGTTACAAAGAAAATGTTTACTAGCCAGGAAGAGAATGATAGACCCACTACTAGTGTTGAGCGAGCATGCTCGGCCAAACTGCTGTTCGACTCGAGCATCGCTATACTCAGCACATTGCAAAACCATAGCAAAACGCTTCCGTTTTAATAATACAACCGGCTGTATCCGTTCAGAATGAATCTGGTTGTATTATATCAAAAATGAAGAAACTGGATCCGGCACTAAAACCATAGTTTTTCTCGTGTCCGAAATAACGGATCCAACATCATTGACTTGGTTTTTGGTAACAGATCTGACTTGTTCAATTTTCCGTTCCGTAGACAAAAGCAGTGAAGAGTTGTGCTACGGTTTTGAGAGAATGTGCCAGATCTCAAAACTGGACAGCACAACGCAAGTGTGAAAGTAGCCTTAGTTTGTTGTCTGTTACCATGGGAGTCATGAGTCTGCAGAAAAGAAAAATCAAAACAGTAGGAAACTTTTTATTAAGACCTGATACAAAATGGCTTAATTTTGTATTGTAAATGCCTTGACAGAATAAAAAAGCTGGAGCTAAAGTGTAGATTACCTTATAATCTAGGATATAAAAGAAATGCATTACAAGCTGTAATGTCGTGGGCTCCTATGACCAGTTTTGAAGAAAGGCAGGGACACAACAAAGTCTCTTCAACATGGTTTATCGCTTGTTCCAGCCAACTTACAGTTCAGTTACAGCGGGATCGCGGCCGGGTCAGGTATCCAGTCCACAGCCCAGTGTTTCCTTCACACGTGCCCTGCAGTGTGTGATCTGCAGTCTCTCACTCAACAGACACACCCTGATTCCTAAAAATAGTTAAATAAACAACACACCCTTCTTCCTGTTGCTCACTTCTAAAACACAATCGTGGACATGAGCCACATATAAACCCTGGAGTGGATGGTGGAGAGTAAGCACCCACCCAGCTCTTTGCTTTTTCCCAGTAAAAGTCAGGCCCGGATTAGCGGATACCAGCTATACTAGGTAACAACTGTGTCCACTATCTATCTTAGTGGACACTCTAGCTTTTGGCTTCCACTCCACCAAGCCCGGGTACCTTGGTGGCACATCTCAGGTGCATCCCCTCTAATATGCATCCAGCCGCATTCTCGGAGATACATACCTTTCGTCGTATATGAGCTCTGTCACTGCCTCACAAAGCTAATACAACCTATTCTGCTACTGTGAATCATTGATATTATGTTATAAATACTGATCAGAAAAAAGATAGCCCACTGCTTCAAATAATCAATACAAATCTCATCTTTTTTAAAGCACTTTGAATTAATCGACAAGCAGTCCACAAAGAGGTACCAAACCGCAGTCAACAGTAAATACGAGAGGATGCATAATCACATATAGTGACAAAATAAGAACAATAAGTAAAATACAACTATTCATCCACTGAAATAGATATCACTGCATGCAGATCCAGAATTGGCACTGTAGAATTCCCCAACACGTGTTCCTCGTTGCTTCCTCAGGGGGATGGCTATGAGTGGGACAAAGAAAACCTAATATACCCTGCCCAGACCAATAGAAAAATACTATACCATCTGCTGGTAGTTGATAATTATATACAATGCAATTATATCAGGGAACATACTTGTATTGTCCGTACAATGGCGTTATCAATCCTCTCTGGGTGTGTCATGTGACGAACACCTCATCACCCAAGCGGCGCAACAAACGGCGCCTTTCACGTGACGAGGAGCAGCCACATGATCCAACCAACCAGGAGAGTGACATGCTGTGTGGAGAACTAAGAAAAGTTATAGTTGACGAGTGTATTAGTCACATTATATGCGCAGGGAACTGAGCCGATCATGTGACGGCGTAACCATGGGAAGCAAGTAAGTACAGGGCGTGTATATACTAAGCGTCGCCACACAACAGTATGATATACTCAAAAACCATGTTAGAAACTGGCAGACAATCAACACATCCGCATAAGTCAAAAAACAATAACAAAATGTGCAAGTACAAAAGAAAGAACTGCCACACTTAATGTCCCAGTGCTGTGCAAAAGTGAAAGTGCAGTGCTGACTGCAGGTTGGTACCTCTTTGTAGTCTGCTTGTCGATCCAACATATTTGTCTTCTAATAAAGAGGGGATTTTTTATTAATTATTTGAGGCAATTTGCTATCTTTTTTCTTATGGGTAGTTGTAGTTCATGGGTTTACCTGCGTGCATTAATCAATATATTGGGTCCCATTTTCATAGGTGTGTATTATAAATTTTGAAAAAGATAAGCTTCAAGGGAGTTTCCAGAGAGTTTTTTTTACTGATGACCTATCTACAAAATAGGTCATCAATATCTGATTGGTGGGGGTTCGCCACCCAGGAACCCCGCCGATCAGGTGTTTGAGAAGGCACTGGCACTCCTCGGCCTTCTCTCAGCTCACCAAGCACAGCGCTGTACATTGTATAGTGGCTGTTCTTGGTATTGCGGCTCAGCCCCATTAACTTCTATGGAGCTGAGTTGCGTTTAGGCCACATGGCCTAGCCAAAGCTGGAGAAGCCGGTGTCGGTACTACTGCGAGTACCGTTACCTTCTCAAACAGCTGATTATGGACGACTTGTCCTAGCTGAACTGAGAAATAGGTCTATACCCTGACACAAGAGTTACCCTGCCCTTATCTCCTCCAAATAATGTAAAAGTCAGGAGTGATGAGACAAGAATTGGGTCTTCGTATCCTGACGTAACCTGTGAGGTAGTATAATTTGGGGACCACCACTCTTCTCTCTAAAACCCTGCATATCCACATATAAATGGACCTAATACTATTTCAGCATCAGCTATTCTTTATTACACCATATCCTAAGCTGAACATTGAAATGCAGATAGACTCGTTAGCTATAGCATTGCTTTAATAAGTGATAAGAAGGGTAATAAAGCTTCCTTTTTATAGGCTGCCAGAGGGACTCTAAAGAGCAGTGTTAATCATTTACTAATTAAATGATTAGGACTCAAACCATCTTGTAGAAATTAATAGTGATATTAAACCAGAATACAACTCAATATAGAATTTTTTTTTAAGAAATAAATCGAAATAAGCACTAATATTGTGGAGGTCTGAATTGGAGAGCGTAAGATAACTACATGGAAGACCAGCCAGAGATATAGATGATGGTATTGTGACATATACTGTATGTGTCATATTTAGGAAGGAATGTAGATGTAGACGTGTTGGGTTTGTTATAGCGGTTTTTCACAGGTCTGTAGTTAATCCTACTATTTTATGTTAATTTAACAATTTACCATGGTGTCCAGACATTCTACTCCATTTATATAACTGATATCATTTTGGCTGAAGTTTTCATGCTGATAATCTAGTAAAGTTCTGCAGAGGGAGAAGATTTCATTTCCATGTTGGAATTATCATAGTTTGTATGAAGGATCATGCTATATTTAGTTTCCCCCTCCTCTAGTACAATTAACATGATTGCCAGCAGCACAAACGTTGCATACACGAGGGGATATGTGCAGCGAGTCCAGGAGGAGCTGGAACAGAGGATGAGAGTGGTAGTGGCTCTGGTTGTCACAGTCAATCACGGTAGGCTTTCCTCATACAGTTGCAAACTAGGGATGGGCAGTGATAGGAAGGTGCACCCTTTCTTTCCTCGGAGCAAACCCTGGTTCTGGGGCTCCTGTCTAATGATAGTTGGGGTGTCCGGCAGAACATGTAGATGCAATGGCCACTGTATTGTGTAGGAGTCAGAAAACCAGGCCAAAGGTAGAAGAATAAACAGCTCACTTTTCTGTAGTACATCCAACTATAACAATCACAGTTCCTTCTGTGTGCCCACAATTTCGCCAGGACATGTCCAACTGTGAAGGGTGTGTTAATAGGTGTTCCTCACACCAGCGAAGCCTGAATGGCTCTAGTAGCTGGCTATCTGGATGACACCTATGCTTGCCCATGCGGATTCCAAGTTCTCCTTCATCTTCCTCTTCTTTCTCTCTCTCTTACTGTGGTTCTTGCAAATATCTGTTAGTCCTTGTAGCTTTTTTGGGCCTGAGAAGAGGGAGCATAGGTCACTGCTTCCTTACTTTCTGAACTTCAGTCTAAACTGAACAATTGAGCTGGGGCAGATCTTGGAAACCTACCCAACCTCATCCAAAGGGCTGAACCAGGAGTATTAACCCTGAGTTGTGCCATCCATACACAGCTATGCTGGGTATAATACATAACATAACAATACACAACATAATAGCAAATCAATTGCAGATACACCCAGCTCTGGGCTACTACATATGCTGTTGGTGAATGTCTGTATAAGGGACCAAGGACAGACAAGCATTTTATTGTTTGTCTCAAACCCTGGGCTCGTTTACACTGGGTAACTACTGGGAACAAAAATACACATGAATGATGGGTGGGGTGATGATCAATAATGAATTAAATGTAACTCCTCTCAAAATAAAATACACTAATTGACAAGAAATACATCCATCTAATGTTGGGAGAAGTCTTGCCAGAAGTGGTCTTCAAGGAACAATCGCGGCCTAAAAGCCATGATTTGATGTGGAAACAAGAGCAAGCAATTTAACTATGTAATAAAACATACGAACTGGGGCGTACAGAAATCGCAGCAGGTGCACTGGGCTGATTAGTTCAAATTTAAAACATTTGGCTGTAACAGAAGGCAGTTTGTTTGCTGAAGGGCTGAAGAACGGTACAATGATGAGTGCCTGCAGGCAACAGTGAAGCATGGTGGAGAGTCTTTGTGCATTTAGAGTTGCATTTTAGCAAATGGAGTTAGGAATTTGGTCATGGTTAATGGCGTCCTCAATTCTGAGCAATACAGCCAGATACTTATCCATCTTGCAATATTATCTGATTGGCTCCAAAGTTACTTTGCAGCAGGACAGCTTTGCAGCCAATGTCATTAAGAATTATCTTCACTGTAAAGAAAAGACCACCACAAAGCCCTGGTCTCAATATCATCAAGTCTGTCTGGGATTACATGAAGAGACGGAAGGATTTAAGTAATCCTACATCTACAGAAGATTTACGGTCAGATCTCCAAGATGTTTGGAACACCCTCCCTGCTGAGTTCTTTCATACACTGTGTGCAAGTGTTTTGAGAGCAAAGGGTGGTCACACCAAATATTAATTTGATTTAGATTTTTCTTTTGTTCATTCACTTTCATTTAAAAATAAAAATAAACTATTAACATTTCTATTTTTTTTAAAGCATTCTTACTTTGTCACATTTTTTCCACACCTGCCTAAACCTGTTGCACAGTACTGTATATGCGGCATTTCAATGAACTTAGAAGTAGTGATTAGTGATGAGCGGCAGGGGCAATATTCGTATTCGTGATATTTCGCAAATATTTGGGTGAATATTCGCCATATATTCGAGAATTCGCAAATTCATGATCTCCAGGCATTATTTTCTTGTTTGCGAAAATTCGCATAAAATTCGCATGAACTGGTATTTCCACAAAAATCTAATATTCGCAGTTACGAATATATTTAGCGATGTTCGAAATATTTGCGAATTCTCGAAGTGCTGATATTCGCAATTAAAATTCGCAATTCGAATATTCGTGATCAACACTAGTAGTGATGTATGAATGTAAGATGCCTGGATCACTTCCCCTGCTTCTTTCTAAGATGACTTCACCAACACTGAGGACAGAAAGGGAGCAGGAGAGCTCGTGGCAGTCCACCTCTGAATGCAGTAGAAGGTGGACCAGAAGAATAAACAGGGCACTAAGTGTATTGTACATACAATAACTAAACAATATTTTAGTTTTTTTCCCATAACACCATGTGTGTTCAACCACTTCATTACCGGAGTGTTTATCCCCCTTCCTTACCAGGCCAGTTTTTCAGTTGTAGCAATGCATCTATCTAACTGCAAATAACTGATTCATTTCTGAGCCAGCCTACATGTATTTGATATTATTTTTCTTGGGACACCTTAGACTTTTCTTTTGTGCCATTAGATGGTGGATATAATATAATATAAAAAAAAAAAAATAATCCTTTCTTATCAATTTTGTTTTCTAACTATTAAAAAAGGTTTCAAGATAAAGGATTTCTAAAACCATTCCCGTACTCTAGTACCCTGAAAATGGACGCTATTTATGTAATTTATCTACTGGCTGGGCAAGTCTTCAAAAGACTGGACTGCATTTTGGATTTTGGCGGCCGTACAGCTCTAAAACGCTACAAGCCCCTTCAAAGTGACATTTTTTTTATGTTATTCGCCTAAGGTATTCATCTTGGGGACATTTGCACATTTGAATTTTTTTATTATTTTTGCATGCGTTTGTATATTTCACGCAGAAAAAAAACTTCCATACAAAATATAGCTAAAACAAATACCTAGATTTTTAAAACAAACAAATGTGTGTATGTTTGTATATTTTACACATACAAATCCCACTATACTATTGCTAAAACTAGTAAATATATATAAATATAATAAATATAATTTTTTTTGTTTATTTCTTATGAACGAAAAAATGGCCGAGAGGTTTGAATGGGTGTGTATGTAATCTTATTACTATTGCTAAGACTAGTAACTATTGCTATATATTTATATATATTTATATTATTATTTTTTTATTTTTTATTTTTTATTTACCCCCTTTCTGCCAGTCAAGGCAGGAAGCGTTTAATTCCCATTCTGCAGGCAGTTTTTTTTTTTTTATCCAGCAGGTGGCGCTCTTACATAAGAAAAAACACTCTGCCGCCTTTCAACTTCTTCAATGTAATACACGCTTGTAGCAGAGTGCTACAAGTCTGTATTGCTGCTTGACCACTCCAGCTGGCCACGGCACACTTCCCTGTGACTGCAGCTGTCTAATGACAGTGTGGTCATATGCCATATATGGCGGCACCGGCCGCCGGCAGGTTGCAATGTAACCCAATGCTTTTATACGCCGAGTTACAGATAAGAGCCTACTGCCGCGACATAAAAAGTCATGCTGCGGTAGGTAAGTGGTTAAACGGCGACTTCCTACAAAATGGGACAATTTTGTGTGTTTTCTAATATGAGAAAGCATAACACATGCAACGGCTCAGTGTGCATTTAAACAAGCTGTTTGCTATCAGCATAAATTGTGTTTACCCATAGCTATATACCGTATTTTTCACTTTATAAGATTGACTTTTCTCCCGCAAAAGTGGGGAAAAATGGCAGTGCGTCTTAAAAAGCGAATAGTAGTGAAGGAAGTGGGAAGCAATGAATGTAGCGCTGTTAGCGCTGGGTCTACTCACTACTCCCTCATCTTCTTATGGGCCACCGCTGTACGGTCCTGGCTGGATACAATGTCAGGACTGAGTGCTGACCCCGTACAGATATTTAACTTCATTTAGTTATTTTAGGTCTGATCTGAGGTCTGATATGGAGGTCTGATTTCATGTCTGATATGGGGGTCTCATCTGAGGTCTGATATGGAGGTCTAATTGGAATTCTGACATGGGGGTTTGATCTAAGTTCTGATATGGCAGTCTGATCTGAGGTCTGATATGAGGGTCTGATCTAAGGTCTGATATGGGGTCTGATCTGAGGTCTGATATGAGGGTCTGATCTGAGGTCTGATATGGGGTCTGATCTGAGGTCTGATATGGGGATCTGATCTGAGGTCCAATATGGGGGTCTGACCTGAGGCCTGATATGGGGGTCTGATCTGAAGTCTGATGAAGATTAGGGGTCTAATTTGGGATCTGATGAAAAATATTTTTTTTATGATTTTCTTGCATTCGTGCATTTTTTTATCTGGTATGTCAGTGTCGCTCTAATATTATTTACTATTGCTGTTATTGTGTTAAAGAACCTAAAAAGGGGAGAGTAGAGCAAGAACAAAACAATATAAAAAATATGAGCCCTCAGAGTGCCATATAGCAATTTTCAGGCCAGTTGGAGTATATTTGATCTATGTAGTATTGATTTAGACCAAAATGTAATTTTTTGAAAAATTTGCCAGATTGGATACTAAAGGAATTTTAAGATGTTTACTAATTTCTATAATAATACATTAAAATGTTCTGTTCTTTGCCTAGTAATACTTGTTGTAGGATATTCCCTTTAAAATGCCATCATTCTCAGTCTCTGTTGCATTAATACTAAGCAAATTTATTTCAGGTTCTTCTCTGCAGCACAGCGGATCTGCTAGACTTGTCTTATTGTTGCATTCATTAGTAGACATACCCTTTGCATTAGCAATGAGGAAAATTGCAGCTAGCTGTCTATTGGAAAAATATGTCCCAAAATATGCTTTAGTAATTAAAATCAGTCTGACTTATTAAATTAAAGATGTTTTGTTATTTTCTGAAAAAATAAACAAATGTATTCAATTTATCGTTTTTTAATTAAAATATTTTACCATTAATCTTGCTTCTTGCTGTAAGTTGTCTTTACAATATGAGAGTAAATAAACCAATTTCTGTAAAGTGTAATCTGTAGTTTTTAGTAAGTTTAGCTGGCCCTGTACAAGGAGGATGCAGCAGGTTGAGATGTTGCTACCTGCCAATCCAGTTCTGGTAATAGTTATAACACTGTATTCCTGCTGTTTGACCATTACATCTCATTTGGACATGTCTTCACCTCTTTCTCTGGTAGTTACATGACCATTTGCCTGCATTATGCACATACCTGTCGATTTCAATGCTATACCAACAGGCCAAACGTGCATGGCCAACATGGCTGCCAGAACCCTCACCCATCCAGCATGAGGGCTGTCCATGCCTGCTGGTCCTCTCTCCTTCTGGAGAATGCGGCCCCGGGTGCTCGCTAGCCCTTCTATAGGCTTCTTCTTCTTCTCTGCTGTCTCTAGGGCACATGTGCTCTCCTTGACTCTTAAAGGGTCCAATCTGTAATTAGCCAATGGCTCCTTTTACTGAGTATTATAAGGTTCTCTGTGGCAAAGTGCCTGAACAACAGGTTCTCTAGCTTGCTAGTCTCTGTGAAGATACACAATTATTCATTTTGACATGCTGTGCTCATCCTCTGCCTTATCCATGGATTTGATCCTCTGACTCCTGTAGCTACCCTTTACTGCTTGCCCCCAACTTTTTGCCGTGTTAAACATACTCTGCCTGCCCTGATCTTTGCTTAAGATCCTTCCAGTCCCCTTCCAGTCATGCATCTGCATCTTTTGACCCACCTGGGACAGCTGTCACTGAACAGACACTACCTCAAGAGGTAGCAGTCTGGTGGCTCCCCTGCAGCAGAGTCCAGATCCTTCTAAAGAGGTGTAAGGGTGAAGATCTTAGGGGGGGGGGGGTTGGACACTTTAATAACACCTTTAGAAATAGCCCCAAACTAAATCTGTTTACTGATACAGTGTGCTCATACAAGCTTTACAGCAAGACCCCATTCAGATGTGTTATGATTTTGTTTAACATATACGCCAGAAAAATCACCTGACGTATACATTAGACAAAGACCATGATGAATTCCTAACATTCTAAAGCATGCCTCATGACATTTTCAATAGCTATTAATGATATATCCATTAAACATATCCTATTATGAGTGTATGAGTGAGAGATGCCACATCTGTCATTCATAGGCTATAATAGCATCCATTTAGCAAATACATCCTAAAAAACTTAAATGCATACTGATGTATATTATACACTAGCTGAAGGACCCAGCTTTGCACGGGTATATTTAATCTGTTTCATTTAATGTTTGTGTGTGTCGTTAAAATATATCAACACTATCCACTATAACAGTTACCTCCACAGCCCCCCACCCCTTAACACTGACCTCCCCACAGTGCCCCATCCCTTAAATTTGGACCTCCACAGCAGCCTACCCCCTTAACTTTGACCTTTACAGCAGCCTTCCCCTTTAACAGTGAGTTTCACAGCATACCCTTGACAGTGACCTCCACAGGGGCCCACCCCCTTAACAGTGGCCTTTACAGCAATCTGCCCCTTAACACTGACCTCCATAGCGGACCATCCCCTTAACTTTAACCTCTACAGCAGTCTGTCCCTAGGGTGGCCAGAGGTTCAGTTTTAGGCTGGACAGTCCGGCTTTCAGACTCGCTGTCCTTCATCTGGCGCAGGGCCTCGACGGACACAAGGATTTCCTGATGAACAGTTCACTCTCAGAGAGAAGCACTGTGCTGTCTGAGTGTGAGCTTCAGGAAGAAAGTCACCCTCCTTCCCACCTCAGCAGCTGACAGAAGTTGATTTTTAACTTCATTTTTTCAATCCCTTTCAGCTGAGAAATGGGAGGGGGTGTGGCCTAACCAGATCGGGGCGTGGCTTAGGAGGACCTAGAAGTGGATTTTTACCTTAATTTTTTCGATCTCTGTTGGCTGAGGAGTGGGAGGGGCGTGGCCTAACTGAAAGGGGCGTGTGCTTTTGAACAGCTCACTCTAAGACAGCAGCACTGTACTGTCTGAGTGTGAGCTGCAGGGAGAAAGTCACCCTCCCTCCCACCCTTGCTGCTGACAGAGGAGTAGGAGGGGGCGTGACATAACCAAATCAGGGAAGTGGGTTAGCGGGACCTGGGGAGGGGTTTTAAGTTTGTCTATTGAGGGTGGACACATTGTGGCAGGGGGCGTGTCTGGGCTCCTTCCTGCAAGAGTGAAACCCCTCTGGGCGCCTTACTGGCTCATTTGCATACCAAATAAACTGGATTTTCAGAGGATAAAATCATCTATTGCTGGAACAAAGGCACATCTTGAAATAAGGTACTAAGTGCTATTAGGCCATGGCTTTACTTCAATAGCGATTATCCTGGTGACAGATTTCCTTTAAAGCTCACCTACAGCAGTGAAAAAAAGTCTGGGTTGTTATGGAAACCTGGTGTCAAACTGTATGTGGAGGCTAACGGCCTACAAGATTCTATTAGCTGATAAGGATCATGTGACCAAGCTTCTATTGGCTAATGCATTTTTCGTGAATATCTCAGGAACAGTACGTCCTAGAGAGCTGAAACATGGTCTAAAATCTTCTCGGACACCTGATGTACCTATATGCCAATGCCAAATTTCGTGATTGTAAATGCTACAGTGCGGATTCCTTTAACAGACATACATACACACACATACAGTCATGGCCAAAAGTTTTGAGAATTACATAAATATTGGAAATTGGAAAAGTTGCTGCTTAAGTTTTTATAATAGCAATTTGCATATACTCCAGAATGTTATGAAGAGTGATCATATGAATTGCATAGTCCTTCTTTGCCATTAAAATTAACTTAATCCCCCAAAAACCTTTCCACTGCATTTCATTGCTGTCATTAAAGGACCTGCTGAGATCATTTCAGTAATCGTCTTGTTAACTCAGGTGAGAATGTTGACGAGCACAAGGCTGGAGATCATTAGGTCAGGCTGATTGGGTTAAAATGGCAGACTTGACCTGTTAAAAGCAGGGTGATGCTTGAAATCATTGTTCTTCTATTGTTAACCATGGTGACCTGCAAAGAAACGTGTGCAGCCATCATTGCATTGCATAAAAAGGGCTTCACAGGCAAGGATATTGTGGCTACTAAGATTGCACCTCAATCAACAATTTATAGGATTATCAAGAAACTTCAAGGAAAGAGGTTAAATTCTTGTTAAGAAGGCTTCAGGGCGTCCAAGAAAGTCCAGCAAGCGCCAGGATCGTCTCCTAAAGAGGATTCAGCTGCGAAGACTTTTGGAAGATGGCCTGGTGTCAAGAAGGGCAGCAAATAAGACACTTCTCTCCCAAAAAAAACACATCAGGGACAGATTGATCTTCTGCAGAAAATATGGTGAATGGACTGCTGAGGACTGGGGCAAAGTCATATTCTCCGATGAAGCCTCTTTCCGATTGTTTGGGGCATCAGGAAAAAGGCTTGTCCGGAGAAGAAAAGGTGAGTGCTACCATCAGTCCTGTGTCATGCCAACAGTAAAGCATCCTGAGACCATTCATGTGTGGGGTTGCTTCTCATCCAAGGGAGTGGGCTCACTCACAATTTTGCCCCAAAACACAGCCATGAATAAAGAATGGTACCAAAACACCCTCCAACAATCCAACAACAGTTTGGTGAAGAACAATGCATTTTCCAGCACGATGGAGCACCGTGCCATAAGGGGCTCGGGGACCAAAACATTGACATTTTGGGTCCATGGCCTGAAAACTCCCCAGATCTTAATCCCATTGAGAACTTGTGGTCAATCCCCAAGAGTCGGGTGGACAAACAAAAACCCACTAATTCTGAAAAACTCCAAGAAGTGATTATGAATGAATGGGTAGCTATCAGTCAGGAATTGGCCCAGAAGTTGATTGAGAGCATGCCCAGTCGAATTGCAGAGGTCCTGAAAAAGAAGGGCCAACACTGCAAATACTGACTCTTTGCATAAATGTCATGTAATTGTCGATAAAAGCCTTTGAAATGTATGAAGTGTGTGCAATCATATTTGACTACATCACAGAAACAACTGAAACAAAGATCTAAAAGCAGTTTAGCAGCAAACTTTGTGAAAACAAATATTTGTGTCATTCTCAAAACTTTTGGCCACAACTGTACACTCAGCTTTACATATAAGATTAAAGTGATGAGCCAACAACTATTAAATAGAGATTAGGGATGAGTGAAGAGAGCTTCGGATGCTACATCCGAAGTCACTTCGCAAAAAATATTTGTTTTAATGCTGTATGGAGATCCATCTCCGTACAGCATTTAAAGAGGACCTTTCACCTGTAAAAACAATGTGAACTAAGTATGCTGACATGGAGAGCGGCGCCCGGGGATCTCACTGCACTTACTATTATCCCCGGGGACCGCTCTGTTCTCCCATTATGCCCTCCGGTATCTTTGCTCTGTAAGTTATAGTAAGCGGTGTCTGCACTTGTCCTGTGGGCGTCTCCTTCTCCTAGGCTGCAGCGCTGGCCAATCGCAGCGCAGAGCTCACAGCCTAGGAGAAAAAAAACTCCCAGGCTGTGAGCTCTGCGCTGCGATTGGCCAGCGCTGTAGCCTAGGAGAAGGAGACGCCCACAGGACAAGGGCAGACGCCGCCTACTATAACTTACAGAGCAAAGATACCGGAGGGCATAATGGGAGAACTCAGCGGTGCCCGGGCATAATAGTAAGTGCAGTGAGATCGCCGGGCGCCGCTCTCCATGGCAGCATACTTAGTTCACATTGTTTTTACAGGTGAAAGGTCCTCTTTAAATGTACTGCCTCCGATGAGGCAAAGTTAGTTATTTGCGAAGTTGGGTGAAATTTCGCTGAATAACTTTGGTACTTGATTTTTAAAGTGGAAAACCAGTCTAAAACGTAAGCCAGTCTAAAACGTGGACCCGAACTCGGCTTCGGTTCCGAGGTACCGATCCTAACAGTCATGTTAAAATTGAAAAAAACAAATTTCACTTTTTTTATTGTAGATTTTTAATGTCTGCAGTAAATCTTATTGGTGAAAAACTCAGGGGACACTATTGCATTTTAACCCATTATTGACATAATTAATTTTAGCTTCAAGGACCAATAATATTTCCCCCCTATGTGTTCTAGCAATCATAACTTTTTCATTTTTTCTTCAATTTTTTTTTTCACTTTGCGGGATTAGTTGTAGTTTTTTTTATGAACCATTGTGGGTTTAATAGTGTATTAAATAACTTTTATAATTTTATTTTTAGTGGGAAATATAAAAAACTGCAATTTTTACATTATTTTGAGGAATTTATTTACCACGTTCACTGTGTGGTGTAAATAACATAATTTCATTATGTAGGTCACTACAGTGAAGATAATGTCGCATTTCAATATATTTTTTTCCTATTTTTCCTTTCCTCCTGGAGGCTGTAAGCTTTGTAACTGCTCCATCTCCTCCTCCAGATTGAAGAGGACGGGGGCGGTTGCTTTAGCTGCTCATATCTCTGGTTTGTTACTAGCTAGAGATAGAGATATGCATTTCAAGCTTTTAGACAATACCAGAATGACAGCAATATCTTCAGTACCTGAGAAGAAATCGGGCTGTGACACTCCCACCCCTCTAAGTCCTTCCAAACCGAAAAGGGGAAGCTAGTGGGGCGCCCACAAAAGAAAATAATAAAGAATAGAATCAGCGTTAATGCAAGCAAGTCTCCCTAAGACTGCCGCCAGCGCGCCGGAACCACCAACAAGGAACTGTCCAGCCAGCCAACAAACAGCTCAGAGAGACCGCAGTGACGCTGCGTCCACCTCAGACACGGTTCAGACCCAAGGTTGCTGCCAGCAAACATCCCCGAACCAGCATACACCAACACAACAGGGATGCAACCAGCAAGAACGGCCCAAGAGTCCGGAACCACAGAGAGTGGACGAGGAGAGATTCCAACACAGGTAACTGTTCACACAACAATGGCGATACCAGTCACCGTGAACCGCACCGTTAACAGAATATCTCTTTTCACCATCCCTCCGGAGGATAAGCATGCGCACCAGAAAACGGCAGGTGACACATGCTGAGCCCTCTTTCGAAGGCCACAAACAAAGTGGCCTTTGTGGAACATACTGTAATGGTGGGGAGTAGGGGAAACTCCCCACTGTACAATGTGGACCTGGTGAGAAAGCAACTAGGTCAGAGGCTGGGATAAGGGAGCAGGTCACCTCCTATTGCATCCTTAATCCTTGCCCTAATTCCTCACCGTATGAGCGGACCTGGATGGTAGGACGGCTCATACCCAGGAAACCTAGGACCCTAAGTCCCCCTAATAATCCCTGGAATAGGAGCAGGGAAGAGACTACCTGTTCTTCCACGACACGGATGAACAGGAGTCTCATAGGCCTCATAGGCCTAGCAGCAAGGGAAAGGACAGACAGTGCATAGCTACTGCATCGGCAGGCAAGAGCCCAGAAACAACTTGAACTTACCTGCCATGGCAAACAACGACGACTGTAACCCCATGCAGACAGGATGCATGGTGGCCCCCAGTAAAGCTGCACTCTGACAAGTGGTTCCCCCCTACGGGGAACCAAGAGACCCCCTTCCAGAGGCACAACACTCAGGGAAAATGTCAAGCAACATGCTGGACTCCAGACACAAATAGACCAGATATATAACACTAGACAAGACAGCACCCACCAAACGGAAAACACCACACATATAAGAGAAGAAGAGAAGAGAAGGGAAGGTGACACCAGGAAAAGATAGAATAGACCTTGATGATCCACAAGGTGGCCCTCAAGCACTGGCAGATGGTAGAAGCCAGACAGGAGCACAGCTCCAGCACACAGAAAGGCTGGAGGAGCACTAACCCCAGCCAACAGGCAACAGGCAATAGAAGGGTCGTGGCCACACCCTCATAGCCACACCTAAATTCCCACCAGCTAGATAATTAACCCCTCTGGCACCAGACAGGGAAGACCCCAGGAGAAGGGAGGAGGCATCTACATGCTGCAACCACAACACGTTGCCGCTGGAAACGGCATGCACGGCAACCATGTCATGGCACACACCAAAGGACGTGACACAGAGCTCAGCTGCAGAACAGTTAGGTACTTAAAGTGGTTTTCCACTTTAAAAATAAAGTAACAAAGTTTTTCAACTAAATCTCGTTCGACTTTGTGAATAACGAACTTCACCTTATTGGAGTTAAAAACAGATTTCTGTACAGCATTAAAAAAAATTTTTTGCAAAGCAACTTCGGATGTTGCATCCAAAGCTCACTTCGCTCTTCGAGAGATTAATGAATTGAATGTAAACTTACTAGATTCTGACTGAATTAAAAAAAAAATTGAGGGTGATCCAAATCTGAATGTTTGATTTGGAAAAATTCTGGAAGGAGGAGGAATAAAAAAAAGTGAGAGAAAATAGATCCTAGGAGTCCTCGTATTGCCATAAACAAATTTTCAGGCCAACTGAAGCACTATTGCTTTAGGTAGAATTGATTTTTAAAAATGAATTTGGAATGATTTGTTCATCTCTACTATTAAAGGTATCTGGCCACCTATAGACATTTTTCAGACAGACACAAGAACGGAACTCTTTACCGCCGCGGTCCCGGGTGCCATGTTCAGCGGTGATCTGCTGCCAGTGCTTCTTCATTCACCACTGCAGTCCTGGGCTCTGTCCGTGTAGGTACTGTTGTTCTGGGATCCGCTCCACAGTTTCTTTTCAGCCCTGGCCATAGTATGCTTGCTGTTTGTTCCCTGCAGCACTTTTTTAACCCCTTAGGGACTGGGCTCATTTTCCCCTTAAGAACCAGGCCATTTTTTGCAAATCTGACCAGTGTCGCTTTATGTGGTGATAACTTTAAAACGCTTTCACTTATCCAGGCCATTCTGAGATTGTTTTGACATATTGTACTTCATGACACTGGTAAAATAGAGTAAAAAAAAAAATCATTTTTTATTATAAAAAAATACAAAATTTACCCAAAATTTGGAAAAATCTGCAAATTTTTAAGTTTCAATTTCTCTACTTCTATAATACATAGTAATATCTCCAAAAATAGTTATTACTTTACATTCCCCATATGTCTACTTCGTGTTTGGATCATTTTGGGAATGATATTTTATTTTTTGGGGATGTTACAAGGCTTAGAAGTTTAGAAGCAAATCTTGAAATTTTTCAGACATTTTCAAAAACCCACTTTTTAAGGACCAGTTACGGTCTGAAGTCACTTTGTGAGGCTTACATAATAGAAACCACCCAAAAATGACCCCATTCTAGAAAATGCACCCCTCAAGGTATTCAAAACACATTTTTACAAACATTGTTAACCCTTTAAGTGTTCCACAAGAATTAATGGAAAATAGAGATACAATTTCAAAATGTCACTTTTTGGGCAGATTTTCCATTTTAATATATTTTTTTCAGTTACAAAGCAAGGGTTAACAGCCAACAAAAACTCAATATTTATGGCCCTGATTCTGTAGTTTACAGAAACACCCCATATGTGGTCTTAAACTGCTGTACGGGCACACGGCAGGGTGCATAAAGAAATGCCATACGGTTTTTGGAAGGCAGATTTTGCTGGACTGTTTTTTTTATACCATGTCCCATTTGAAGCCCCCCTGAAGCACCCCTAGAGTAGAAACTCCCAAAAAGTTACCCCATTTTATAAACTACACCCTTCAAGGTATTCAAAACTGATTTTACAAACTTTGTTAGCCCTTTAGGTGTTCCACAAGAATTAATGGAAAATAGAGATACAATTTCAAAATTTCACTTTTTTGGCAGATTTTCCATTTTAATATTTTTTTCTGGTTACAAAGCAAGGGTTAACAGCCCAACAAAACTTAATATTTATTGCCCTGATTCTGTAGTTTACAGAAACACCCCATATGTGGTCTTAAACTGCTGTACGGGCACACGGCAGGGCACAGAAGGAAAGGAATGCCATACGGTTTTTGGAAGGCAGATTTTGCTGGACTGGTTTTTTGACACCATGTCCCAGAGTAGAAACTCCAAAAAAGTGACCCCATTTTAGAAACTACGGGATAGGTTGGCAGTTTTGTTGGTACTAGTTTAGGGTACATATGATTTTTGGTTGCTCTATATTACACTTTTTGTGAGGCAAGGTAAAAAGAAATAACTGTTTTGGCACTGTTTTTTTTCTTTTTGTTATTTACAACATTCATCTGAGAGGTTAAATCATGTGGTATTTTTATATAGCAGGTTGTCACGGACGTGGCAATAACTAATATGTATACTATTTTTTTTATTTATGTAAGTTTTACACAATGATTTCATTTTTGAAACAAAATAAAATCATGTTTTAGTGTTTCCATAGTCTGAGAGCCATAGTTTTTTTTGTTTTTGGGCGATTATCTTGGGTAGGGTATGATTTTTGCAGGATGAGATTACGGTTTGATTGGCACTATTTTGGGGTGCGTATGACTTTTTGATCGCTTGCTATTACACTTTTTGTGATGTAAGATGACAATAAATAGCTTTTTTTACACTGTTTTTATTTTATTTTATGTTTTACGGTGTTCACCTGAGGGGTTAGGTCATGAGATATTTTTATAGAGCAGGTTATTACGGACACGGCGATACCTAATATGTATACAGTTTTACACAATAAAAGCTTTTTTAAAACAAAAAAAATGATGTTTTAGTGTCTCCATATTCTGAGCCATAGTTCTTTTTATTTTTTGGAGAGATTGTCTTAGGTATGGACTAATTTTTTGTGGGATGAGGTGACGGTTAGATTGGTACTATTTTGGTGGGTATACGCCTTTTTGATAGCTTACTGTTGTACTTTTTGCTATGTAAGGTGACAAAAAATGGTTTATTTCGCAAAGTTTTTATTTTTTACGGTGTTCATTTGAGGGGTTAGGTCATGTGATATTTTTTTTTTTTACTTGAAACTTTTGGGGAGAAATTTTTATTTTTTTAACTTTTTTTTCACCCATGGCACCACAGCCCACCGCCCGCCGCAACCTGTAAAAGCCGCAAACCGCAGGTCTGAATTGACCTGCGGTTTGCAGCAATCGCCGACACACAGGGGGGTCACGGGACCCCCCCGTGCATTGTCCATGGGTGCCTGTTTAATGGTTTGAGTAGGCGCCCAGTTTCGATCACTGCCTGTGTCCTTAAGTACCGGGACATCAGGGCGTACCTGTACACCCTATGTCCTAAACAGGTTAAGGGCCGGCGCTTGTCACTGTGCTTTATGGGTTAGATCATGTGACCTCGCTGACCAATCCAGCCCTCCTGCACATATATAAGTGGCTCAGCCCCCTTCCCAGATGCCTCAGCATCAAGGTCCTTGTGTCCTGCTAAGGTTGCTGTTATCTCTGCTTGTGTTCTTCTGTACCTGAATCTTGCTTATGTTTCTAGACTCCGCTATCTATTTGATCCCTGCCTGCTTGCCTTGACTCTCCTGTTGCCGACTCGGATTGCCTGACCTGTACCTGTGCCGCCTGCACGGACCTATTGATTGTTTGACTTCGCCTCTGCCTCTTCCTTCGGTCCTGCACTGTTGCACCTGGTTACAACTCAGCCTGCTGACTACGTCTGTACCTCCTCTAACTTGCTCAGGTACCTCCTGGTCCGCCTGGACCAGCTGCCTTGTGTGCCAATCCTCCTCAAGAGGTAGCAACCTGGTGTTCCTCTTGGGAAAGTCTATCCCCACCATCAGCGGTACTGTGAAGTTTGAAGGGTTCACTTAGACAAAGCCCTTAGAGGAGGTAGGAAACGTGGCATAGTGGGTTCATTCCCGCTGGTTTGTGACACTGCTTCATCTATAGAGAGCAAAACCCATGGCTTACCATATACAAGGTATATTTAATACAGCTAAAAAAAAACAAATCAAAAAAGATAATCCACTGGGCCTAGTCTGCCGAGGGAACATATCTTGCCAGGAAATGGGCATGGCTTAAGAGGCATAAACCAATACATGTATAACATTATAGTAGACAGGCTAAAGGTGCACCAGATCAGGCGCTGTGATAAATCTAGCAAGTCTTTAGACTTTATGCCAAACAATCATTTAGCTGACAGCTATCTCTCCCAGTCCCCCTATACAGAAAGCCACTGTCAAACTTCTCTGGTAATGACCTATTCACTAAGAACAAAAGGATTGGGCAAATGCAATTCAATATGCCTGATGCGTATCTCGCCTGATATCAGCATGTGCAGACCTTTAAAGATGCAAAACAATTAATACCGGATCCGTTTTTCCGGATGACACCGGATCCAGATCTGTCTCACAAATGCATCTGTTTGCGTCCGGATTGCCGGATCTGGCAGCAGTTTTGGCGACAGAAATGCCTGCCGGAATCCTCTGCTGCAAGTGTGAAAGTACCCTTAGTCAATATAGATCTAATATGTAGGATTAGCTTCAGTTTACACTATCTACATTTTTATCGGCTGAGCCTCTGACTGTTCTACAGGCCCTATAGCTTACAACTGTATCTTGAAACCATTACCTTTATATGGTTTTCGGTTTATCTTTTTTTAATGTAACTGCTTTGGCTTAACATTTAATTGAGTATTCAGCTAATCCATGTTATTGTTGGTGACTTTCCCATATCCCCTAGATATTTACCCTACCTATTGGCATCCTTAACGTTTGTCAGAAAAATAAATATTAATTAGCAAATAATAAAAAAAGCCACTTTCCTAATGATTGGGCATTTGCATTTTA